>NC_083864.1:170171-1408921 GCF_029169275.1 Apis cerana | reverse complement strand
AACGCAACAATATAATTATAATATAATGATTATTTTGTACAAGAATCGGAACAAAAATTGCTAAGACAATTTTCAAATCAATACTTCGTGGCAATGAAAAATTTCTATCACTACAGTGTTGATCAAATCTCTGCTAAATTTTTTAGTTGAGAATTTTAAAAAACTAAAGTTTTTAATATTTAATATTTACTTACAATAAAAAAAATATCAAATAAATAATTCATTAAAGCATAGGATATATAATCCTTTGTTTTTTAATTAAGAAATAGATTATGTTTTTTATTAAAGAAATATCAATTCTATTTATTTTAGTTTTCAAATACGTATTTAGTGTTAAAAATAATTTCTACTTTTAACTATTAGAATTAAAACATATGAAAATCAATATATTTTAATTCAGAATTTGATACTCTATAGATTTATGATATAAAAAGATCAAAGATCATAAAATTTCAAAAATTATAAAAGTGTCTCATAAAAAAGCATATGTTATAAAATGTATTTCTCGAAGCTATTTAAATTTCATATCTTACAATTTTCATTACGGTTTAATAATTATTTGTGGTGATCAAATTAGAGCTATTTAACTGTTTTTATTATTTACTTTGGCATTGAAATTATTAATTCAATATCTAAAATTTTGTTTCTTTACTGTTTTCTCTTAAAAAAAAAAAAATACTTATCTTTGATAAATTTTATATATTATTGCAATTAAGAAAAAATTTTAGTTAGAGAAAATTTTAATTTAAATATTAAATGTTAAACATTAAATTAAATTTTATTTATATACACAAATATATAAAAATTCACTTATCATTTTCATAAAAAAATAGAAAAAAATTTGCGAAATCAATAAAAATAATTTTCAAGTGATGTCTCAAAAAATTTCTTTTTTTATTTACTTATTATTAAAATTTATTATTATTTATTTATTATTTATTTTTATTTATTATTAGAAGTTAAAAATAGTATAAAAAAATTGATTTTATATTTCATTCCAATATATAATCTATTATTTAAAATTAATTATAATTAATTGATTTATTTTTTCTTTATTTTGGAATTATTATAAATGTCAATATTATAATTAATATTAATCTAATAAAAGAAAAAAATTTACACTAGTTAATAATAAAAATTCAATAATAATTTATTTTAATATTTAATTTAACATAATGTAATAAAAAATAATAAAATACGATTCACTAACATTTCACTATTTAATAATAATAATAGATGTATTTATTATATACAGAATGTATATAATATAAAAAAAATATAAAAAAAAAGAATTATATGATTTTAGAAGCTTAAGAGAAGCAAAAATGTCTAATCATTAATATCCAATAAATCAATTCTTACAATATAAATCGATTTTTATCATTAACCAATTTCATAAATTATTAAAATAAATAAATATTAAAATAAATAAGCAATTCTATATTCTAATTCTATATTTCAAATTCATATAAATAATAAATATATGTATATTTATTTTAAGAAATTTACAATATTTTTATTATAAATAAATGACTAGTTCAATTATAATTAAAAATATAACTACTTCAAGATTATTGATTATTGAATAATTACAATGATTACTTCTTCTAATCAATCATTAATTAATCATTAGGCAAATTAAAATTATTTAAATTTAAATACCTGATTTAAATTAGTGTATGTTTCCTTGAAAAAGGAAATAAATCATTCGATTTACTTTGCATAATTTATATTAATTTTAAAATTTTATTTAAAATATTTTAAGTTCATATTAAAAAAAGAATATTTTAAAGTTTATTATTATAAAGAAAATTAAAAACTTAATTATTATTTTTAAATTATATATGTTTCTTATTAAATAGTTAGTTATATATTATATCTTCTTTAAGATTAATTTAAGACTTTATTAATTTCTTATTTCTTTTATTAATTTTTAATTATTTATTATTTATTAGTTAATTATTTTAAACATTTAATTTTAAATATAAAATATAATATTTTAAATATTAATTTAAATATCAAATATAACATATACATGTTCAATATATGTATGCATATATAGTGCATATTTAAAAAAATAATTCTGTGCTACATTTTTTATGAATATAAAATTTCTATTAATTTGCTTTCCTATAAATTTATGGAAATGTACATGAATCTTAATTTTAAATAATACAAACATTTTCGCATAATATTATATTTACATTGTTTTAGATTTATTAATAGATGCGATAGAAAACCGATTAGATACATCAACTTTGATATCAAAGGTAAGATATACTTTTCTTTATATTTTTTTTATATTCTTTATATTTTTTTTAACGCCGAAAATATTAATAAAGAAAAGAAGAAATTTATATGGATAAATAATAGACGCAGATTTATTATATGTTTATGGATTAAAACTTGAATAAAATAAAGTGTTATAAGTTGTTTTCTCAGAATTTTTTGTAATTATCAGGAAAATAAATTTTTTTTAATTTTTTGAGATTATTTTTAAGAAAAAAAAGGAATATTATTAATATTTTTTTAAATAGAAAATAATATTAATTTTTTGTTATTGGAATAGATTTTATGCTTATAAACCAATAATTAATTTAAAATATTTATTTAAACTACTTTCTTTTTATATTGTATAATTATATTGTATAATCTATCATTTGACAAGAATAGAAGATAAAAAAAATGAAAAATTTGATCAAATATTGAAGGAGAAAATACAATGTATATTATTTTTTTTTTATTAAATATTACTAATTTTTTAATGATACATTAAAATAATACATTATTTTGTTTTTAAAATATAAATATTTCTAAAAAATAAAAAATAATTCTCCAATATTTTTAATAAAAATAGAAAATTAATTTCTTTAAATATTTTTTATTAAAGTAAGAAACTTGTGCTTTTCAAAGATCTCATTTCAGATATATAATTTTCTCGAAGCCAGAAATTCTTAGATATTCGATTGAAAGTAAACAATTTGGGAATGATTTTAAGAGAATATATTTGTTTGCGCAGCTGAGTAGATAATCAGTACAAAGTACAAAAAAGAGAAGCCACTAACTTCCACTAAACATAATACCACACAATTTGAAAGCGCTGATCAAAAAAGAGAGAAAAGATATTTATTCTAGATTTTGAGATAGCTTGAGATTTCTCCTTTTGATTTCACACAGAACAATTCTCGTTTCATATAAATTATCTTAAATCAATTAAGTAATAAGATTAAATAACAATTATCTACGATTTTTTCTAATTTATTCTGGTAATATTATATTTTTATTTCTTATATTTGCTTTGTATTTAATGATTAAAATTTATATTATATTTTTTAGTTTTCATTGAAATTTATTTCTTGTGATTTGTATACGTGTTTAATTCATTATATATTTATTTTTTTCAATTTATTATATATTTTTCTTTTAATATTATATATTTTGTTTCTTTTTTTGATCTTAGTTTTATTTTTTTTTATATTTATTGTTATCTAAAATATTTTTTTTTCTTTAATTAATTATATATTTTTTTTTCTCATTGTAAAATGAGTAAAAAATGTATTTATGAATGAAATTTTTACATAATTAGAATTAAATTAAAATATTATTGATATTTTGACTAGTAGATTACTATTATGTTCTGATATTATACTATATTTATAAGTTGATATATATAATATATATCAACTTATATATAATTTATATATTAATATATATAATATAATATAATATTAATTATATAATATATTGTAATAATATATTATATATTATAATATTATAATATAATATTATATATTATATATTATAATATAATAATTATATAATATAATATAATATAATTATATAATGTATACATATTATATAAGTTGATATCTTAACTTTCAAATATATTGTAATTTATAAACTTTTCTAATATAATATGTCGTTTTATAAGAAAGAATCTTCTTCTAAAAAAATTATGATTATATTTTATTTATTAAAATCTTTTTTAATTTGTAAATAAAATTATATTAATATTAATTTTTATATAATTTCTTACATTTTTCGGAAATATTTTATTTTTCATGTTTTTTAAAGCGTAAATCATATATTTTATATTTAATCATATTTTTTAAATTCAAATTAATAAAAAATATGTATATCTTTAGATATAAGTAGATATAGATATAAATATATATATGTATAATTATTATTATTTTATTACTGTATAATACAAAATTTTTATGAAATGAATATATTTGAATATATTTGAAATATATAAATTATCATAATTATTCATTTGACATGGTAAAAGATTCCAGAACATTTCTTAATTTCCGCTTATTATCGTATAAACAAAAATTTAATTTCTCTTGAAAATTTCTTTCCATGTATATAATTATATTTAATATAAAATTTAATTTATTAACAACCAAATTTCTAATTTTATAAAATTATAATAATTTTGAAAATGTATGACAAAAAATTAAAAATTAAAAAATAAAAGTCACTCTACTGTATATAATTTTTAATTACTTTTAATTACTAAATAATAATTCCCAATATTAATAAAGTATTCATTGTATATTTTTAGAATGATCGATTCTAGGAATTAAAACAAACAAAAATTGATATACTCATAATAATTGAGGTTTATTTATTTACATTAAGCAATTAAATTTTTATCTATAAATTGTACTATCTTGTTTTATTCTTTGCCTTGTTCATCTAATATCTAATGCAATAAGTTGATTCTTTTTATCATAAAATTTGTTTTTAGAAAATATATTGCTAAAAACTATACTAAAAATATATATTTTATAATATTAAAAGAAAATGAAACATTATTTTTGTTAGATTCTAAGAGAGCAGTTTATAACATTTTATTTAGACTATGGTTACTCAAAATTAGGCATATAATAATATTAAAAAAAATTTTTAAATAAAAAAATTTATTTTTATATAATAATTTTATTATTTTACTTAATTCTATACGTAATTTTTAAATAATAAAAAATAATAATAGAGAAGAAATTTTATATTTTTATATATATATACTTATAATTTTATTATAACTTTAACGTTACAAATAATTCATATTTTCAAATCAGTCATTTGTTTTCATAAAAAAAATATATATTCTTCATAATATTGTACATTAAATAATTAATTATTTATTTTTTTCTATTTTAGAAGTTCAAAATTAAAAAGTAACTGTAAAATAATATATTTATTATATTAATATATATTTATTTTTATGATATATATATTTACAATATATATTTAGAATATATTTTATAATATTTATAATATACATTTCTAATATATTTATTATATTTATTTATTTATTTATTATTAAATATTTTTTAATTGTTACAGTCCATACATCTGGAAGCAGGTCCATTAACAGTATTTGCTATATGTTTTATTTTATGTTGTGTAATACCTGGAATAGAATTATGGCTTGCATGTCGTCCATTAAAGGAAGATTACAAACCATCTCAACATCCTGGTATACTTACATTTTCCCTTGCATTTTTCATCTGCATACTTGGGTATGAATTCTTAGAAACATCTCCTTAGTTATTAAATTTTATAGATTGGACTGTTTTAATGATGAATATGAGAAATTGAAAAAAAATTAAATAATTATTCTATTAAATCATAATAATAATAATAAAAATCACAAAGAACTAAAGTATAATTATATAAAGTATAATATATATAAAAATAATTGGTATAATTTACGAAACAAATTGAAGAAATATACATTTTTAATTTGCAACTATATTGAATCTTATAAATTTATGTTATCAATTTAAAATAATGAATTTTTTATAAAAATGTGAATATCTCTGTACATTAAAATAAATCTAAAATTAGCAAAAAATAATAATAAATATCGAAAAAAATTAATGAAATTTTTAATTGATAAAATCATAATTGATAAAAAATTGGTAAAATCAATCAGAAAAATCAGAGAAATAAAAAAACTTTGTTCATTTTTAATAAGATATTAATAAAAAATAATTTTTAACATATTAAAGTATATTACTTGTTAAGAAAGATAAGAAATAAACTTATATAAAAAGTTATTGTTACAAATATAGTTTTTTATTTTAGATTTATAAATATTTCGAATATATTTGTAATATAAAAATTTATAACTTTTTTACTTATTTTTGAATATTTAAATAATGGTTTATTAAATTAATAATTATATATAACATATCTCAATTTCTCTAAAACATTTTTCTGCATAGTAATAAAAATATCACCAATATGCAAACAATAGTTTGAAAATTAATTCTAAAATACACATTAAATAAAATCATCTTAACAAACCTATTATTTCTCTCTTTTCAATTTATTTCATAATTATGTAAAAAATAATCATTAATATTTAAAAATATAAAACATAATATAATACAATATATAAAACAATATAAAACATAATAAATCTTTTAAATCCAATATACTTTAAAATATTAAATATATATAATAATTATATGTAATAATTATATATATATAATATTATATACATTAGATTGATAGAATTAACTATTCTTAACTCGTAATATTTATAATTATTTTGATTAATAAATAATTGAAAATAAAAAATTACAAATATTTATTATGTAATGTAACTCTGTAATATGAAATACAATACATACACGTGTAGAATATATAGATTATATATTATTTTTAGATTATAATAATATTCTTTTGATAATATAAAAAAAGCATTAAATATATAAAATTATTTTGGATACATCAAATTTGGAGGAATATTATTTTTGAATATTTAATATTTATTTTTGTTATTATAAAAATAATTCTAATTATAAAAATTATAAAAATTATAATTTTATTAATTATATTATTTTATATTAATTATAAATATAATTATAATTATAAAAATTATAAAATAATTATTATTTAAAGTTATAAACAACAAAAATATATATAATAAATATTTGCAAATTTCTATCTTTTAAGTAATTATTTATTAATCAATATAATTGTAAAAAAATAATAAGCTCACAATTTTATTTGATATTGTACATGATGGTTTAAATATATTTTTCTAACAATAAATATTAAAAATATAACAAAATATTTGAAAAAATTAAATGACATTCATTTTTCATTATCATTGATGTTGAAAAATACATAAATGCCTACCGGAAATGTGTAATTAATTGATATAATGAGATATATCAATAATGAGATTTCAGTTATCCTTAACTCATCAAATGCAATTAACCAAGATACTTTTTAGAAATTGTTTTCTTAAAATTTATATCACTTTTAACAATTGTTGGTTAATCAAATTTAATAAATGCTCAAATTTAATGCTTAATATTCTATAAAAATTTCTGAATTTTATTGTTACATCTATAAGAGATTAATATATTGATGTTATCAAAAATCAAATTTTTTATAAAATCATTTGCATTATAGATTTTTTTTGTAAACTGGACACATTCAAAATTACTATTTTTCTTTCTTCTTGCAATTATTCTAAATTGGCTACAATTATCATCGCATCGTCATTGAATCATCATTATTTTGTTATCATATTGATATACATTACAATTCTAATGATAACGATATAATACAATATAATTAAATCATTTATTATTATAACTTCGGTCATTATAATTTTAATTTAAAGCTTTTATATTTTATTTTCTCATTCTGAATGAATATCTAAGCTATGGATAGATATAAATTCGATGATATTAGTTCATTATTATTTATTTTGAATGCCATGTGTTTATAAAAATAATAAATAAATAAGAATCATAGTAATGCATATACTATCATACATGCATATAGATAGACTTTAATATATTTCATGGATAATTTTAAATAATTTTTATTAATATTATTAATTATTTTATTAATTCTCTTTTAAACTAATAAGAATTCAAAATTAAAATTTTATATTTATGATTCTCCTTCCTTCACCTAATTCCTTAGAATGATAGAATCATTGTACTATGATCATATTGACAAAACTAATTAACTAAATTATTTAACAATAATGATTCAATAGTGCTAAGAAACTTTGACCAAATCAATTTTCGGTTGAAGAAAAAATTTTGCATTTTATTGATGACGAGACATAAAATTGAAATGAAAGAAATTAATTTTCAATTCTAATCTTATGCAATCTAATATGAAAAAAACTATGTATCTTTTCTTTGCACAGATGTTTGTAGAAGCTTTTTTATCAAAATTCTTTGTGATAAAAAAGATTAAAAACTAATTTAAAATTCGACATGTTTATTTCTGAATCTATTTTTGACAAAATAGGACATGACCCTTAATTTTTGATAATAATTAAAAAAATACATTATATACCGAAATAAGTATTCTAGATTAGATTTGCCGTGATAATTAATATTTCGAAGAAAAGTTCGAAAAAAATATATTACTTAAATATATTTATGTTTTCGTCATGACAATTATTTAAATTTTTTGTTTATTGTTTAATAAACTCAAAATCAAGAATAATTGAATTTTATCTTACAATTAAAATTTATTATGCGAAAATTATTCTTGGAATTTTATTCAATCTTATGAAAAAAATCAATGGGTTTGATCTAGTTGCGAGAATCATCAATTCATTGCATTTTAGAATTTTTCGTAATTTGTATTAAGATAATTTGCCATTTAAAAAAAATGGAAGAAAATACATTAAATGTACATAAAATATATGTTAAAATAAAACAAAATTCCATACTATTTAATTGTTGATTCTCAGAGTGATAGAAATATTATGCTAAAAATATTAAAAATTGATTCTTAAAAATAAGAAAATAAAGCTGGATAAATACAAGTCATAAAGTACTTTTGTCATAAAATAATATAATAAAAAAAAGTTATCATTTATGAGATGAAAAAGCAAAAAGCTATAGTTAGTAGGAGAAAATAATGAATATGAAAAAGCTTAAAATGAATATTTTGGGAGAATTGTTGAATTAAATCAAAGGATTTAAAGATGTGATTCTGGATGCAAATATCAAAATGATTACGGAATTAAAAATGAAAGTACAATAAATATATAAAACGATTTATGATATATGTGTTATACATCAATATTCCCACTATTGAAATTTGTTTTAATATATCATAAACTCATGATAATTTTGACTTTTGGTTTTATTTCTCTTTTATTAATTTTATTATATTTAATAAAATAAAAGAAACTTCATAATTGATTGAGTCATATTGAAATTAAATTTGATTGTACTATATTTCTTAAGTGACTTGAGCCTTAGTTCAATTTTTATGCATCCAATTTTTATTAAATTTTTATATGTATGATCCTGGAAATATTGTTGAATTTAAGAAATATTGGAAAAAAAATTTCCAATTTTTTTTCATCAAATTTATTTTTTTATTAAATTTATAAACATTTTATTAATACGGCAAATATCAAGATTCTTCGATAAATTTTGATTACTGCTTAAGCGTCGAATAATTAACCAAAATTTGAATTTTTGTACAATTAACTTTTATTATATTTTTATATGCAAGATTCTGGAAATATTGCTCTTCTTGAAAGAAATAATTAATAATAGTTTTTTTGAAAAAATATATCTTAAGCTCTTAAATTAAGATTGATCAATCTATACTCGAGTGATTATCCACTATGAAAATCAAAATAAATATTCAACTTATCTGCCTATGGGCAGATCTACACAATCTACTCAAATTCTTCAAACTACAATCTCTAGTCCAGTGCGCCGTCAGTTTTTCCAAAACTCGCGAATTGTATCTATGATCCAAGAATTGGATTCGCGAATTCATTAAATTAAAGTAAAATAATATCCTTGCTACGAACAAAATGGGACATGAAAATATTTTCTTGTTTTGTATAATATCGTTAGTCAATTATTTATACTTAAGTATATTTGTATATATGTAGGTTCGACAATGCAGTAATATTTTCTACTACTTTTATTTACTTTAATTTTTTATTGTCTGATAATACACTATAACTATCTTATTCTAAAACAATTATATTATATTATATTATATTATATTATATTAAAATGCTGAATTAAATACTAAAAAAAATATTGAAAAAATTTCTACATTTTCATTTATTATTATTAGCTATTATTAGCTATATCAAAATATTATTAGCTTTCCTCAAAATATGGAATGAATTATTTTGAAAATGAAAATCGAAAATTGGTAAAATATCCATATATTATTAGTATTAATAGTATTTCGAAAAAAAAAGTTTTGAAAAAATGCAATGATAATATTCGGACATTTTAAAATCAAAACTTTATCAATATATTTTAATTGCATTTCGTCGATAAGATATAGAAGATTGGACTCGGTGATATTTTTCTGTAAAAAAGAGATCATACAAAAAAAGAACAGGAAAGTTTAAAAATTTGTAATATCGAAATACCATTTGAAAAATTGTTGCTTGATTAATAGATCCATTCCTAAAATTGATATAGGTTAGTTCTGATTGATTATTTCACGTAATACCAAATAAACAAAAAATTATAATTGCCCAAATTCTTTTTAAAAATCTAATAAGTTATCATAGAGTATCTCTGGAAAGTTATTCCGATCAAGGATTTAATTTTAAGAAAGTTTAAAAATTAATAAAATTGTTTGAAATCGAATAAATCAATCGAATAAAAACAATCTTAGTGATAGATTAATAGAACACTTAAACAAGATATTGCTATAATGTTATAATATTTTATTATATATATAATATTTATATTAATTTAACAATATTTGTTAAGAAAATCAAAATAACTGAGATGAATGATTTATATTTCTTGTGGCATATCATACTTTACGACAAATTAACACAATTATTAGCAATGATAATCTTGTATAAATGGGATTTGAATTGCATTTACCTATAAAATTATGAAATATATTCTCTCTAAAAAATGTTACAAAACATACCGAAATAAGAGAAATACTGAAAAAATTAGTTTTTTCAATAAAAATAAGTGTATAAAGATCATATTTATATCAATAAATTTAATCCGAGAGAGAAAATATAGTTCCATCAATTATATAAAAAAAGAAAAGAAAACAAAAAGAAAATAATAAATTATAATCAGATTAAGAAGATCCATATATAATTATATATATAAATATAAAACAATTTATCAAATTCAATGTTCGTCAAAGATCAAAGTTCAAAATTACAAATTAGATATGAATCGAATCTGATAAAAAAAAATATGGAACTCGTTTCACTTTGAAAAGTTGCTGGAATCTAGCTCATTTTAAGAGGAATAATAATATTCCTCTGATATAAAAAAAATTCTTCTGGTGAATCGGAGATGCACTTTGAGAGATTTTTTTGAAGTTTGAAATCTTAAAATCAAAAAGATGTTAAGAAAGAAAAATGTACGTTATAGAAAAATCAAGTGAAGAGCGAAAATACGAATAATAACTCGATAACTTTAACAAACAATATTCAAATAATATTAGTATATTTAATATTCAAATAATATTATTTATTAATATTAATAAATAAGTAGTGATATTTTAGGCGTAATTTTTTTTCTGAGATATAGGACGAATACTATGGTGATAAAAGAGTGGAAAAAAATATATTAGTAAATCTTTTTTTCAAATATGAGTATCGATACTTCGATGAAATAGCGAATGAATCGAAATTTCTGTAGTATTTGAAATTTAAGTTGGCATTCAAATTGTTGCAAATATGAAATGATTTACTTTGTTTATAAATTAAACTTGCTATATTGAAGGAGTTAAAGTCGTTTTTTTCAGGAAAAGAATATTAATATTATGAATGTTGAAAATCACAATATCGAATTCTTGCTATTGATATAAATATAGGGACAAAAAAAATGACAAGATGGTCAGCTATCAATAATGTTAAAAATATCAATTTAATAAGAATCATCGATGAAATATAAAACCAAACAGATATATTCCTTCGTTTTATGCAATTATAAATATTGCGTATCATAAATGTTATAAATAATTGTAAAATAAAATAAAATTATGGAAAGACAATTTTTGTATTCATACAATATCAATGTCAAAAATGGAATCTGCAGAAAAAAGAGATAAGGAATTCTTTCTATAAAAAAGAAGAAGAAACAAAGAAATGAGAAAAATCAGTTTAAAAAGAAAATTTCCGACTTCAATTTTTGTTTATTCTTATTATTAAAGATGAATTCATTTTCAGCTTATTATTTATCAAGGAAATGATCAAAAATCTAAAATAATTATTAATATATTCATTAAATCTATTGAAGCGATTATAAATAATCGAAAATCTTGACATGATGAAATCAGAAACTGAAAATGTTTTCTCAGTTTCTGGAAAAAAGCTATATAATTATGATCAATATAAAGATTTCATAATTTTCATAAAGAAAACTTTAAGAATAAAAAAGGTTTTATTTCTTATCTTTCATATGAATGAAAATTGCAAGAAATATACAGATATATAATTTACTATTGAAAAGTCTCACAGAAGGAATGCAAGTCTGATTAATTAATGTAAAAGGAAACGTATATTTTTACATATCTTCCAAAACTATTATCTGTATTTAAATCTTAATGCACAAATATAGAATTTAAAATATTTTGATATATCAATATAATATAAAAAATTTTTTATTTTTCATAATATTCATTGGCTAATTATGATTTGAATAACGATATAATGAATTGAATAACAATGAAATGAATAACAATATAAACATAATTTTGTATTCAAATAATTAAAATAATAGTATATATAGAATAAGCTGGATATATTATAGATACATTAATATTATATCAAAATAATTAATAATTTCGAAAACATTTCAGTTTTAAATCTTAAATAATTATCCTAATATAACATCATAAATGAATATAATTTTTACGATTTTAAATAGTCAATTATTATTAGCTCTTCTATTATTGCGTAATATACAATTGTCAACAAAATGTTTGAAGTGGAGATAGATGATCCTTTTGAAGAATCTTTCTTGCTCTTATATCATTTTGTGATACTTTTTTTCAACAGCAAACAGTAATTACTTAAATTAAGAATTAATTTCCTTGAGAAACATAAATGTTGATTAGATTTTTCGATTAGAAAAATGTTCATTGATGAAAAAGAAATTATTTTCAAAAAAAAAAAAAAATTCAAGAATGCAGAACTCAAGAAAAAGAAACACGAGAAGGAAAAAAAATTCTTGATTATTTACAATAATTTTATAAATATTATTCGAAGTTCGATTAATGAAAAAAAATTCTGTAGACATGTAATTTGATATTTTTACAGTTTCTAAAAAAAACAAAAGATAAAAAACAATTAAATAGATTATACAATTTATTGTTTAAATTATTATTAAAATATTTAATTTTACTTTTATTTCTCGATTACAATTCTTGTATGATATATGACTAGTTATTATTAACTATAGCTAATCCGTTTTGCATCTCGCAAATTTACTGAGCAATAAACTAAGCAATATAAGCAATATAAATAAAAAATAAAAACTAAATAATAAATTATTAGATTAACTTCTTAACAAAAAAAAGTACAACGGCAAAAGATTGAAATTTTTAAATTACTGCATAAATTTCAAAATATTTTTGCAAAAATCTAAAAAAAATTAATGAGATATTGTTCAACAAAAGTCGAAATCGAAGAATGGTTTATTAAACTGTTTTATTAAATAAGTGACAGTTGTCTTCCGATTCTCACAAAGTAAATGAATTAAAGAAAATATTGAAATAAAGAATGATAAAAAGTCAAAAAGAAGATAGAGAAGTCTTTGATTTTTTCTTGTAATTATAAAAATTGTAATTATAAAAAAGAAGAATAGTAGGACAAAATTTTGTATCCATTATTACCTGTTGAACGAAATAATTAAAAAATATTCTTATTTCTAAAGATAATTTAATTTAATTTTCTATCGCAAATGTTTAATGAAAAAAACAAAGAGAAAATTGCTTTTTATATAGTTTAATAAGATTATGGCAGTTTAAAAATTCATTTTTTATAAAAAATTTTGGTTGGTTGGTTTACTAAACGCATATAATCTCTACATTCTATTCGATTTTAGTTAAATCTTTTTATTTTTTTATGTAAATATTTTTTTCTTTTTTGTCACAATTATAATATATGTTATAATATAAGTAATGTTTTACAGTGAATCATTTTTATCCCAATAGAATGTTGCGATAATCATTTTTTATTTTTATATTTTATGAACAAAAGAAGAAAATATTGTATTGTTTTATAAATGATATGTTTTACATAGATCAATGTTATAGGCAAAGTATTATTAATAATAAAATGCTGCATTAATTTGATGTAATTAATGTAATTTTGACAATATTTTTATGTTATATTTTAATATATAATAATATAATATAATATATTTAATAATTAGATGTTATTAAAATATAAATATTTTTAATGATATCGAAATATTTATGACTAATATTTTAGCTTTTCGAAAATCTATGCGATCTTTTTATTTGATAAATAATAATATATTAAATAATTACATTTTAATACAAATATAGATTTGCAACAAACAATAGCATGAAATATTTAAATTTACGTAAATTTTTAACGTTTTTGAAGAAAAAGAAATCTCATCTACGGAATATAAATGATAACACAATCGCAAAATGCAGCATATAGAAAATTATTAATGCTTTTGTTAAATGTGTAATTTGATTTCTAGTTTTTATTTTTTAATATTTTTTTTAAAATATCATATCTTCTTTTTTATTTTTAATATTATTTCTTTGAAAAAAAATACAAGTGATTGCTTGAAAAAACTTTGTAAAAATTTTTGAAAGATTAGTTCTCATTATCTTCATCGATCTTCATCACAGAGATTTGAATCCTTTAAATCAGATTGAAAATTCTGAAATTTATAAGATAAATTCTATTGAAGCAGAAAATTAAAACTATGCGAAAAAATATTTAATTTTAAAAATTTAATAATTTTATATTTAATTTAAAAAAGACTATATACCATTTAAACGTTAATTAAAACAAATTTCAAAACTCAAACACTAAATTATTTGATTGTATTTTGAAATTCGAATTTATATTCTAAATTTTTCCATTTTTTTTTGTAAAAAAATTTTTAATAATTTTGGTCTACCGTTCAATGCATTCTCAACATGATGTGGAAAAGGAACTTAAAAATTACTATGAGAAAGAAGACCAGTGATTAGAGAAATTTAATAGTTGAAATTAGCAATAAAATTATTTCAATAAATTATTATTCAAAATATAAAACACAAATAACAATAATGTCAAACGGCCAAAATTGTAGTTATTATATTATTATATTATTACAATATTATAAAATTTGTAGTTATTATATTAATTATAATAAATATTAT
Source organism: Apis cerana (assembly GCF_029169275.1). Classification (NCBI taxonomy): domain Eukaryota; kingdom Metazoa; phylum Arthropoda; class Insecta; order Hymenoptera; family Apidae; genus Apis; species Apis cerana. The sequence continues at coordinate 1,393,543 of NC_083864.1, read as the reverse complement.
TCAAACATTTTAATAAATAATACATTTAAAATAACTTTATTCGAAATTTTTAACTAGTTACTTTTTCAACGAATTAGAAATTCTAAAATTTATATATACTTATTGAGATTATTATTATTATTGAGATATAAAAACGATAACAATTAAAAGATCTGAAAATATTTTACTTAATTTTAATTAAAATTTTTTTTATTAAAACTTTATTTATTATCTTATTAAGGAATCTCATATTAACTGAATATTAGAATATGGACATTTCAATATGGAATATTAAAAATGTTATAATTATGTAAATTTATCATTTCTTAAAAATAGCAATCTTACTGAATTATGATTTTAATATTTGTTAATAAATTTATCTTATCATTTTATCTATATTTTTTAACTTACTTTTAGATTGGGAATGATTGTAATGATTATATGTAATGAAACAATGTCTACAAGCGTAGAAAAATTTCCAGTCATGGTTGAAGCTGCTTTGCAAGATCTAAATGACTATCATAGTAGTACAACCATTCAATTACGTAAATATCTTTTAAGAAGTCTAGATGTCGCAAGTGAAGCAATCTTTGCAGACTTAGATAGTAAGTAAAATATATTTTCTATTCATTTATTAATAACAATTGAATATAATACATAGTATATTTGAAAAATAATGGAATTTATTGTTTCTAAAATTCTTAAAATGATATTTATCATCATTATTAACTATTAATTTTATATAAAACAAAATTCGAAATATGGTTATTAATAACTAATTTCTTTAAAATATTCTTGACTCTGAAATATATTGTCAGGAATAAAATTTTGAACAACTTTTTCTTATATATATTTATATATGTAACTATTCCAGGTTATTAAAAATTTTTAAAATACATATGCAAAAATATTTTTGAAATTAAATTATTATAATTATTTTATATTATATATTAACATAATATATTATATATTATATTATATTATATATTATATATTAAAATATTTTATTTTGGAAATTTAAAATAAGTTTAAGTTAATTATAATACAGATTTAGGTGTTTCAATTAAATTTTTATCATAGTTTGTTAGAATCTAGCATTCTCATTTGAAAACAGTAAAAAAATTTAAATATTTATATTATCAATAATATATTAAAATAAATCTTGATTGAGCATTCATTAAATTATATCATTATCATCTCTAAAACAGATTTATTAAACTATTATAATTATTATAATTAAAACAAGGAATTAATGGAAATTCGAAAAATATATTCTTTTTATCATTTATTTAAAAAAATGCCAAATTAAAAAATTTTTATTAAATATTATTTTCGAGAAAGTTCAAAACGCGAAAAGTTTAATGTAGAAAAAATCTTCTAAAGATATTCTATTCCTATCCATTTTTCTATAGTATTCTATATTCCTTTCTCAAAAAATGTAGTTTTTATACTAGATTCTTACCTATAAAAATTTCAGAATAGTCTTCTACGGTATACATCGGAGAAATTTATTTGCTTTTATAAAAGCAAATAAAAATATGCGGTTATCTCTCTCTTCCTGCTCTTGTTACACACTTGTATGCTTTTCTCATATATAATTTAAAATAATTCCCTGAATTATTTTAACTATATGATGCTTTTAATCTTTGTATAGAAGCGATCAATAACAATAACAGGTTACAAACTTTTTTCTTATGGATTCGTATTCTCCGTCAATATATCTTCTTAATGAACATAGAACAAACAATGAAATATTATTTTGAAGTGTAATCATTAATACTATATTCAATATGGCTTTCGATAAAATATATTCGTGAAAAGTCTTGCTTAAATTAAAAATGGATTGCTCTTGATACTTTCTTTTACAATTCATCTCTTCTACAATAGGCAATTTTTCATTATTATTTCATGATTTCTAGTACTCTTTATTATTAATCATTCTCTATCGTCACTTCATGATCTTAGTATGTTATATATAAAATTTAATTCCCCAGTATTTCATACTATACTTTGCCTCACATACAGTGAATACATATGCAATAATGTAATGACTGTAATCTCATCCTATTCCCTTCTCATGTTTTAGAATCGTACGACTCCTACTATCGATGCTAATTCCTTATGATTGACTATTCATATTTCACTCTCGTATTTTGATCTGCGTGAATGCGAATGTAAATATAAATTAATATAAACTTTTAATAAACTAATAATATAACTTTTAAAGAAAAAAGAATAGAATCTGTCCACATTAAATAAGATAGAAAGATATGGGTTTAGCTACCAGTATTGCACAGTATTAGTTACTAATATTATATAAAATTTAATAATTTGATTTTGAAAAAAATCATCTATTTATAAAACGGTCAGTAATTTAGCGAGTAATTTCAATCATTGAAAACTGAAGATAGATGAATAAAATGAGAAATATTATTTATATTGTATCATCCCAGGGCTGCAAATTTTAAAGTAAATTTCTGTGTTTCGTATCATAATATTATCTGTTCGAAGAAGATGATAAAATTTTCTTATAGTATCTTATTCTTAAAAAACCTAATCAGATTTTCGTCCAAAGTCAAGTGTTATTTTCTATTACATGATGTGATTGTCTAATATAACATTGAATAATAATATCATATACTCTGTTTTTGCAGAAATTTGTTGCAGGAAAATTGAGAATTTATTTTAATGATAGAATCGTATTATGTTAATAATTTTGAATGCAATTCTGAATGCGAGATGAAGCAATAACATTCAAGATTTTCGAATTAAAAAATAAAAAGATATTTTTTGTAATTTATTTGTTTTTATTATAATATGAAATTGTTCATTGTAATTTTACTATAATATAAAATTGTTCACTGTTAATAGAATTATATATAAATAACGAAATGATAAAACAAGTTACAAACAATTAATATGAAGACCAAACCATTCATTATTAAACTATTGGAATAATTCAAATTTATTATTCAAATTTATTTATTAAAAGTTCGATTATATTTTTAATTATTATAATTTAATTACTAAAATTTTGCATGCATTTTTTTAAACTTCTTCATTGTAATTATATTTATTTTTTTATAAAATAAATTTCTTGAATTTAAGATTAGTTATTTATAAAATTTACACAGATGATAATTAATTTGTTGAAATTTTGATCAATTAATGCCATATTTGAAATAGACAAATATCGAGATTTTAAATAACGAAATTTTGATTATACTATTTTTTAAATTTTTAACAATTTTTAACAATTATTCAATTTATATTATTCAAATTATATCTGTATGCAAAGTTTTGGAGATATTGCTTAAATTTTCTTTTGGAAAAAATGAAAAAAAATGGAAATATTCTTCAAGAAAGATATTTTTTTTATACTAAATTAATATAAGTTAATAATAAGTTATAGACATTTTATGAGCAGGAGGAAATATGAAAAGTGTAGAACTTGCTATATTTAGATATTGGTGACATATCGAGTAAAATATATCTTTTCATATCTCTTTTAATGATTATTATTTTCGGAAATGCCTTAACATTATAATAGAAAATTAAAATATGATGTTTATATCATCATTCATAGCAATTTTATTATTACTATTATCATTGATATTATCATTTATTATTCTTCTTTTTATCTCCCTTTTCTTGTTTTTATGATTTGTTATGAAAACACGAGTAAAGATTCTCTATCTATCTATAAAGATTCTCTTCAATCGACTTGTAAGCTCGATATGAAATAATATATCTGCATGAATTAAAAACTCCATAATTCCAATTTTAATTGTACTATTTCTTCAATATTATTGTATTAGTAACATTTTTATATGTTGATAATAGCAATATGTAATATAATATTAATATAATATGTAATATAATTTATAAAAGTCTTGGATATAAATATAATATTCCTGATTAATTTCTTCATAAAATTCAAAAGATTAAAATTAAAAAGAAAGTAAAAATTCCAATTCTTCTCTATTTTTTTGTTGATCTCTTTATATTTATTTTTCATTTGGCAAAGAATCATTATTAATTAAATATTTTATTATACTGATTATATTAATGTTTAAATCTAAAACTCATGTATAATTTATTAATTTCCCATGAATTATCTCAATCTAAATTGATAATGTTTACATGAGAATACATAATGCTTTTAAAGATTTTAAATCTCATTACTTATAATATTTTGAGCCTTTTACACTGATTTGTATATATAGTATGATTGGCTTTATGATCAATGAAAATAAATAGTTTCCTCATTTATATTCTGATTTATATGAGAGTTTAGTGATCCTGATCAATTTAATTAATTATGTTTGCATATCACTTTACTGATATACATTTATATATATCGTATCAAAATATACAAAGTTTTAATAGATCAATATCCTTATTATTAATTTTCCTCATTACTTATTATTTATTATAACGAGAAATATTATCATTATCCAATATTTTTATTTTTATGCATCTAACTTTTATTAATTTCCTGTATACAAAATTCTGGAAATATTGCTTCCAAGTCTTCAGATTATTTTCAAAGTTATTTGTCAATGGAAAAAAACAATGAAAGAGTATTCATTATTTGTTCCAAATCTGTCCCATGATCTCTATTAATGGATATCTCTTGTCTTTCATTAAATAATGATTGCAGTAGCTATTATCCATTCCATTCGTAAAATTTATTTCCATTGCATAAAAATTTTTTTGTCACTTAATGTCTCACTAATTATCACAGTCTTATGTCTTTTAGAAATTAAAAACATGTTTGTGAAATGATCCAATAATATCTCTTTTTTCATAAGTTGCTTTTATTCTAAGTGGGATAATATTATGAATGTGTGATATTTATTATGAATTTATTCTGTTATTTCATATAGATACCAACAGATACCATAATTCATAAATCATAATGCAATTCTAATTTTGCGGTTCAATCAAATTTCTATTAATTTAATTTATAAATAAATTAATTCTAAAGAATTTCCATATTTCAGAATTCCATATCCAGAATTTCCAAAGTGTAAGAAATTAAGAAAGAATAGATAATTAGAAAATAGGTATATCGAAAACTTCAAGATAATAAAATTATAGATTTATGATGCATGACACGACAATTTCATCAGAAAGTTAATCTAATTTAAAATATTTTGTCTATGAAAGTTTACACTCCAATCTTTCACACATTGATATTTTTTGATGCATTTAAGATTTATCTTATTCATTACTTAGGAATGCATCATTCCGGGATTTTATATGGAAAATTTTAAAATGGATTAATATTTTATTGATTGGAGCAATCAAATTACTTTTTTTATAAAAATTATTTTATTCATATTTTGATTATTAATTTCTAAATATATCATCTACACTATATATATATTTAACAAAAATTAAAATTTATTATAAAGATATACATATATAAATAGTTAAACTATCAACAATAGTTGAGAGTTATTATTGATACAATAATTGAATAATTATTATTATGTGCGATTTTGTACAAAATTATAATAGAAATAAATTTGAAAAGCAAAAAACTCCGATTAGAATCCATCCGAAACTAAAACTTATTGAATTTTAATCTTTTATTAAGTAAAGAGATCCTAATAATCTACCGACTAAATAAAATAAAATAAAATAAATTTTTTTAGCAATTTAAAATGAACATTTGAAAACTTTAACATGCAACTTTAAGAACTTAATAACAACAAATTAATAAAGAATAAATTTTTATTAGAATAAAGGTAATAATTATAGCAAAACATAATAATTTTTATATATATATATATAAAATTATTTAATCAAACTTTTATATTTATTTTTTTCCATCTGTAATTAATTAATTCTTCTTATAAATTTAATCCATTTTTATGAATTATAAATATTAATTTTAATATTATTGTTAATTAAATTATTGATATACTATAAAAATATATAAAAAATAAGAATTAATTATATAATAATGTGATTTTTATTAAATTTTTATTAAATTTTATTAAATTCAACAACTATTTACTTTTTCTCTATTTTATTTGATTTTATTTCTGATTTTACATATATTAAAGGGAAAGAGGTTATATGTAATAGATAATAAGTTATAAATAAAGAATAAATAAAGATAAAAAATGGATATTATAAAGAAAAGAAAAAAACACATTATATTTTAAACTTTCTTGAAAGCAATATTTATCAAAATTGTTTCATATCCATCAATTCATTCAATTCATTCAAACAATGTTCTTTTGTCAATATATTTTATAATTTAAAATTTTAATGAACTTATCAAAGATTGTTTTTTTCAGATTCTAATTTTGAGTCATGTTAATATTGTTATAAAAGAAAAAACAAAAATATTATCAAACGGCGAATATATTGCTATGTCATAGATACGAATTTATAAATATAGACATACTATTCAATGACAGTTTTTTCACTAATATCTTGAAAACTAAAAGAATTCGATTAAATAAGAATAAGAAAAAAAAGTTGTTCAAAATGATATTTTCGCAAATAATTTTAAGATCGAGATCAATATAAAAAAATCATATTTCAAATAATTATCAATATATCATATTATTTATTATATTATTATTAACGATAGAGGATATTTTACAATTTGTACATAATTTGATATATTTTATAACATCGTAAATGAAGAGTTAAAAAATTAAAAATGTATTTTTCGCTATTAAACATATAATGTAAAAATTTTTTATTCAAAAAATTAATAAAGTAAAAAAGTAATAAAGTAAAAAAGTAAAAAAACAAAAATATATTTTATAATTGACAATATCTATCTGCTCTCATTTTTCCTAATCTAATTTAATATTTTTTTTTTCTGGCACAGAAGATGTAGAGAAAGAAGAAACAGAAATAGATCCACATTGCAGTCACTTTAAAAATGAAAAAGAAAAAATTAATGATAAAATCGGTTTAAAATACTGTACAAAAACTCAAACTTTTAAATAAGAAATTCATTACAAAAAAAAATTTATAATTAGTATAAAAACTATTTACATTATACATTATAATATTTTATTTACATTATAATTTATATTATAATATTTTATTATATTTATCTTGAAATCATTTAATTCCATTTAATCATTTAATTGTTTACATATATTTATATTTATGATTAATTTTTATTTATAAATCAAAACTGAATGTCCTGTATATTTATATTTATGAATGTATTATTTCATACATTTCAATTAAAATTTAATCATAATTGGCATCTATGATTTGGAAAATATAAAATATATTTTGTTAAATATGAATATATAAATGTTATGTATTTTAGACATAGAAGAATTATTAGGAAAACCAGTTCAGACTGAATTATCCAGTGAAACAGGATTGAATGATGCATTAAACACGCTCGTGGATCTTTTAAATGGTAAAAAAAATATTAAACTATTCATAATCTATTTTAAGCATTAAATATTGAAATTAATTTTCTTATTGCGATTAATATTTAACTTATTAAATTATTAATACACATTATACATTACATATTTAATTTTTACATCATAATGCAAAAATTGCTTCGTAATAAATAATAAAATAATCTATTTTTAATTTACAGAAATTTTTATGAAAAATTTTTCATAGTTTATAAAATAATGTAATTTATAGAATAATAAATTTTTAATTTTATTTATATATCTATTTATATCAATTATAATTATAATAGGATATATATATATATAATATGTATAATAGGACAATTTTGAAAAGCAAAAATATGTCTAATATAAATTTGTAAAATATTTTTGGAGAATTGATTCTAAACATTATATTAATAAATAATTAATAAATATTATAAAACATGTAAAAGTACATGTAAAAGTATCATTTAAGATTTATTTTTTAAATTATAAGCAATTTAATTTTTTAAATAAAACCATTTAGTTATTTATAATTAATTAAATTAATTAAGTATAATTATTTAAATTAAAAAGAAAAAACTAATGATGTCACAGAAGTTTTAAAAATCATATTTATTTATTATTATTGTTTTTATATTAATATTTTTATTATTATTAATATTATTTATTATTTTATTAGTTTTATTTATTCTAGTTTAATAGAGTTTTTTTAATAAAAAATAGAATTTATTCATATCATTTCAAATACACCAAATTCATTATACCAAAATATAAATGTAATATAATATGTGAAGAATCAGATATATTATACGAAAGAAAATCTTGAACATTTTATCTCATATAACTTGTCAAATCTCATGTTATAACGATAATTATGAGTTTATTATTGCATTAGATTCAATTTATTTATTAAATCTATAAAATATAATTATAAATCAATTATATTGTAATATATAAATTTATCGTATGATTTTACTGTGCGCATACATATAAAAATTTTAAATTGAACTCTTTTGATCATAAATTTTAAGCAAAAATTAAATTTATACAATATACAGATATTTAAAACAAAATTTAATAATTTCTAAATTAATCCATTAATTTAATTTTTTTTATTAAATAAAAAATTTTAATTGAATATATAAGTAATGATTTAATTATAATTGTAATTATAATTTTTTTCATACAATTATGTGATTTTAAATCAAAATTATTTGAAATAAAAAATGTTATGGATATTGACTCAATAACAGATTATAGTTATAGTTATAAATTATAATCATTATCATGAGCTAAATTTCAGTCATCATATTACTAGCAAAGAATTTTTAGCTATTCGTATATACAAAACTGGTAGTTTAATATCCATAGATGCGATATTGTCTGTGTTGTGTAGTTGTTCCAAGTCGTCGATAATTATGATGTTCACAATAAAAATACTGTAAATATTCATAATACTATATATCGTCTAGAATGAATCGCAAAAATAATGCGATTAATTATTGATCAATTAATTTAAAAAATATTTGTTTAATAATGAATGTCTTCGTTTCATTCTAGCATTTCATTGCATTGAATTTTGAAAAAGTCTGAATAATATGTGCAATGTTTTTATTTTTTAGATATCTTATATGCATAAAAATCAGTTGACAAAAAATTATCAGTTTCCGAATATCATTAATTTAAATAATAATTGTTATTGCTATATTTAATAATTAAAAATAAATACTTCATAATTTTTTAAAAATTCATTATTTTTTTCATCGCGAGTAACGCATCTTGTTTCCATATCATAACAGAATATGTCAAGATTTCGGTAAGATTTATAATACCATCGTGAAGAATAGTTATTTTTGAATATTTTATCTATACATGAATAAAAATATTACAATATTATATAAACATATTATTATAAATATTTTTTCTGATATTAGGCAAAGTTTTGAAGTTTTGAGTTTTTTTTAATACGTAAAAACTTAATATTATTATAATAAAAATCTGGTATAATTCAGCATTTTCCAAGATTTCATTCACCAATAATTTGTAATAATTAAATACTTCGAATTTGGAAAATACAGTGATCTTTCCGAAAAATTCGAAAATGATTCCAGATATTATCCTCTCTCCAAGAAAAAATGTTAAAAAAGAATAAGAGAATGATCATGATACTTCCAAAAGCCATTGATTGATAAGCTTTTTTGACAATAGTCAATCATTTTGCGCTTTCGAAAAATCAACGATTCGTACTCTTATGAAGTTAAGAATACAAAACTTTTAAAAACCACTAATAGCAATGTTTATAAAAAAATGTCTATTTTTTAATTATTATTTATTATTTAAATTGATATAATTGAACACATCGATTATAACATGATAGAGCATCGATCGAATTCGATGCTCAATAACTAAAAATAAAATTATAGTATTCGATGATTCCTTAATTTATTATAAAGATATTCTTGGCAATCTTAAAATTCTAAAATGAATTATTTAAATATATACATATTATAAATTTAAACATTAATTATTATATAAAATTTTTTCTGATAAGTAATGATGTAACACAAAAAAGAATGATTTTATATAAAAAAATAAGTCGACAATTTTTTTCATATAAGATTTTGTTTTTAAGAAAATTCCGAGTATATATGCATTTGATTATATCCTGAAAAAATTTTATTGTATATTTTAGATTTATTTTTTTATATATAGAATCATTCTCTTCTCTAGATTGTAAATATAATCAAAATTATTAATTATCAACCCTATATAATTGATTTGTGAAATGAATAATGTAAATTTAATATGTGATATGTAATAGATAAATAAGATAAATGAGATGTAAATCTGTAGATATCATAAAAATATTTTTTAAATTTTGAATTTAAATATTTATGAAAAATCTAAAGGATAACAAACTTTTTTGCTATTAAAACATTTTTATATTTTGTCTTGATTTGTCTTGAATGCAATCATCCATAAAAAATATATTTTAGCAATAAAAAAATTAATATATTGCTTTTTCGATGAATAAAAAAAATTGAATGTGAAGTTATAAGTTTATATCATATTTAAAAATATTTTGCAATATCGAAAGAATTAAAAAAATTTTTTAAAATTTGAAAGCAAAAAGAAAAATGCAGATAAAATCTTTATTTTTTGCTAAATATATGAATTTTGAACATGTAAAAATTTATATATATATATATATATATATAGTATTTTATATAATATAAATTATATAATATAATAGTATTTTATATAATAAAAAATGTTAAAATGCTATTTTTTATAACAATGCTTTGATTCTTCATATATTATATTTAAGTTTTGGTATAATTGTAACATTTAACATTCTAATGTAACATTGAATTATTATCCATTATTATGTAAGTAATATTGAAATATTGTAATATTATTAGTGTTTTATAATTTGCCTGTATGAAGATATTTTAAAATAAATTCAGTTGCTTATATAACATAAATAAAACGATATGGATTATTTAATTTATCTTGCATAATAAATCTATTATAATCAGAAAAAAAATGTAATTATTGTAATACATATTTTTATGATTTTATTATGATATTATGATCTTATTATATCTTATATAGAAATATTGGTTATAGTTAAAATTATAAATTACAATATGTATAATTATATCATTTATTATAATATTATTACAGTTAGCCAAAAGGTTTCGAGCAATGTCGAATCTTTGTTAAATGATGGAGAAAATATTCGTAATCTTGGTAAAGAATTAACTATAGAAATTAATAATTTACGTCAAAATTTAGAAAGTGCATTAAGAGCTTGTACTGGTCAAGATCGACCTCTCTGTACTATTATTGATTCTTCTGGATTACGAGTAACTTTACGTATTGATCAGGTAAATTCAATACATTTTTACAAATTAATATTAATGTAGTATTAATATTACAAATAATATTAATTTAAACGATATATATATATACATTTATAATTTTCATTTATTTATATTTTTCATATATTCTTATTCAAGAGAAATCTTGATAAAACTTTATATATAACTATTAATTATATAAGATTAAACTTTGTATATAACATTAAATATTAAACATTGTTGAAATAAAGAATTATAAGACTTATATTTAAAATATTCTCCTAATATTTATGATATAAATGAAAATACTTATTATTTTTGAAGATTTAAATATCTAGTTTAATTTGGACATATATATATGTATATTTATACAATATTGCGTATAAGCATACAAACAATGTTGGTTTATTGTCTGAACATTACAAAATAAACCAAAAAAAAATGTATTCTTAATTTACAAGATTATTCGAACATATTACAAATTTGAATTATTAAACGAAACTACATGTTATTGAATGCAATTACATGCACATTTTCATGCAAATAATTGGATAATCACATAGATAAAAAATAATAAATATATACTAAGAAAAGAGATAAATTGTTTTTTGATTATCTAAAATAGAAATAAAATGTAGAATATTTCTAATAAAAAATAATTTTTAATTCCTTAACCAAAAAAATATCAAAAGCAATATTTAATTTTTATAAAAAATTGTTATTTTGATTATTTTTACTATAAATATATCATTTTAAAAATATCGATTTTTCCATTCAATAATAATTAAAATTATATTCAATAAATATATCATAATATCATTTATCGAATAAGAATGGAATGGAATGTAAACGACACAATAAACACTTTTAATACAAGATTAATTTGTAAGATCTATTTTAAAAATTGATTGTATATTCAAAAAAACAATGAAAAAAGTTCATATAAATATATGTTTTATTTATCTTTTAAAATTTTCTATTCAAAACATTTTCAGTATTCTTGTTTTTTTAAATAAATAGATTGAACATGGAGATCCTATTGTGTAAACATTTTATTCCTCAAATTTAAATTCATTAGATTCATCAAATACAATAAAAATTCAATTCTGCTGCAACAGAAATGTATCACTGAAAATCCCACAGCGAATATATTTTAAAAAAAATACAGAAAAATTTAAGAAAATGATTCATTTCTGTAAAATAAAAAAAGTTATATGCAATAATACAAAATGAAAACATTCAATTATAAATATTGTTAGATGCTTAATCTATCGGCTTTAATATGAAAAATAATGACGAAATTGCATATTAGTTATAGTTCAATGAATCGAATTTGCATCAATTTCATCTTTTCATCATTACTCATTATTATACACAATTATTATTATACAATCTTCATACTTTACATGCTGGAATTGAGTTGTGTAGAATACATTTCTATTAATTTTTTTTAAATAGGAGTAAAGTGAACAAAAATTTTATAATATGCATAAATTTTATGTTCTTGTTTTAAAATAAAAAATACATATTATTTTCTATTATCTATAAGAAAGATTTATTTATTTAATTATAATTTTTTCTATTTATGATTTCATATAATATAAAATCTATATAATGAGAAATGCTTCCTAACGTTTTAAAAATTTTATTTTAAAAATTTAAAAAATTTTTTTCATCGAATTTTTTTCAATTATTCATAATATTTTAAAAAATATTCATAAAATACATTTTTTTATTATAAAAATTACAAAATGTATATTTATAATATATATTGAATAAGCAAAATTTAATAATATTATTTATATTTTTACAGCTGATAAAAGATACCCGTTTGTTACGTTTGCATAATACTAAACAAGAAAATCTAACAAAAACTATTCGTCAAGTTCGAGGAGAATATTTATATATTCCACAACATATTGCACGAAATAGTTTAGAAGCCAGAAATCGTAAGTAAGAATATTATAAATAAGTATATTGAAAAATATATAATATATATAATAAATATGTATTAAATAATATTAAATAAGAATAATATTAAAAATAATTTTAAATAATTTTAACTATATAATAATATAACTTATAAATAAAAATTTTATTTATAAAAAATAAGTGAGAAAATTTAGAGAATATACAAAGAATATGTACAAGAATATACAAAGAATATAAATAATAATACGATTGTACGATATAAAAACATATGTAGAAAAGTGAACAACTATAACTTGTAATAATATAAAGAATATTATTTAAAAAAAGTATATTATTATGACTTTCATATATATATGCAATGAATATAAAATGTAAAATATTTTTATATAATATTTAATTTCAAGATTATCAAATTTAAAAGTTTGTTTATGAACAAAATTTTAAATAAAGTACAGATATTCTTCTACAAATAATTTACAAAATAAATGATAATGTCTATATTGTTAAAATATTAACAATTTTGAAAAAATTACAAAAATACATTACAAAAATTAAATATCAAAAAAAAATACGAAGATGTATAATGAAAATAGAAAAAAAAATCTTTTCAGAAATTCGACGCGAAGTGAATAAAATGCGAGCCAGGATCTTCGATGAAGCACGAAGTATGGAAGCAAGCAATTCAGAGCTCGTTAAGCAGTTAGAATTTGCAAGACGTTTAATGGACTATACGACGCCATATATAGTAGTTTTTGAACATGTGAGATGGCTCATAGGTATAGGTCAGTATTAGTATAGTATCTTGTATATTTTTATAAATTCAAAAAAAGAAAAAAATGAATTAAATTTTATTTATGCAAATTAGTTTCTGTAAATATACATATATAAATACATATATAAATTATAAATTATAAATTATAAATTTATAAATATTATAAAAACATAAATATATAACATTATACAAAGTGTATAAAAAATAAATATTCCCATCAAATCCCAAAAAAGATAGAATATTTTATATCTTTAAATTGATGAAGATTAATTAAAAAAACTTATCACAAAATTGATTTTTGATCTTGACAAAGGCGATTTTTTTGTTTTATTTTTATTATTATATGAAATTTACAAAAAATAAAAATTAAACATTATAAAAAAAATGTTCTTAAATGTTTGGATACAAGGAGATATTTTATGCAATAATAACAAATGCTTTTACAAATTGATTATGAAAATTACTTGAAGATAAGTTTAATTTTAAATGAAACTACATAATTTTTATTACATAAAAATTTTATTAAATAATTCGTTGCTTTTTATAAAAAAATATTTATTTATAATTTGGAAAATCATTAATTTATAAATATTTTATTTTATTTTAATTTAGAAATATTTTATTTTGAAATATAAAATTCATAGAACTTATCATATAAAAGACTAGAAATCCACAAAGTTCTCTTTTCTTTTATATTAATATGCTTAAGACAAACTTTCATGTCTTAACTATATTTTATGTCTAACTTTTGTGACTTAAATATAATTATAATATAATATAATATAATAAATAATTATAATATAAATTATAATAATTTAAAATAATTATTAATAATTAAAAAATAAAAAAAATTATTAAAAAAGTATACGAATAAATATGATAGGTCATAAATATATATCGTATTATATATAAGAATATAAAGATTAACCTGATAATCTTATAATGAATATAATAATATAACAAATATAATAACAAATTCTTATCTACATATTATAGGTACAGTCCTATGTATTTTACTCATCTGGCTATTATTGCTAGGAGCTCTTTGTTGTCGTTGTGGTGCATATGAAACTAAAATTCGATTTACACTTTTATGGTATGTATATATAATTCGATTCAATGGTTGTTTATTTGATATTAAAATTACAAATGTTATTAAGAAAAAAATATAAATATTTATATATTTATAAATAAAAATATAAATCTAAAATATTTTTTGAAGGATATATATATCATATTATAGTTATAAGTTCAAAGAATGTATTTTACAAATTATTATTATTATTATTATTAAAAATAATAAAAAATAAAATAATAATTATTAATAAATTAATTTAGATACATAAATAATTTAGAAATGATAAAAATGATATTCATATCTAATTTCTTAAATTCCTTAACACGCAATTTTTTAAAATTCAGTTAACAATGAAAATAGTATAACACAACGAATTTCTTTCTTGAATATTTTTTAAATCTCTAACAATACTATAAACTAGTATGTATCAATGCTAATAACAAAAAATCTATTATAAATTTCTCATACCTTTAAAATCTTTAAAATCTTTATTATTTTGTAACAATTGTTACTGAAAAATAAGTAGAACATATTAACGAGACATTAATAAAAAATAGTTTTCATAAAAAAATCATCAATCGCATAATTGATTAAAAATGACTAAAAAACGAAAATATAAATTAAAAAAAATATTAATCCAAGAAGAAAAAAAAAGCTATTTTTTAATTTTTTTTTTATTGTTTAGGTTTTAAGATCATTATTAAAACTGTTTATGCCAGAATTCATATACAATGAATTCATAATATTCGAGAAAACTTTTTTGCAAATATCTTGAAAGCTGAGCGAGGATAATAGAGAAAGTTGTTCAGAATAGTAAGCTTGATAATATATTTCAAGGATTATAAAATCGATGAAAAAATCAAACTTATAAATAATTATAACCAATTTTTATATTTTGATATTTAGGATTAATTCCTTAATTTCACGAATATATTAATACTTTAATATTAATATTAATATATTAATATCTTATATATTAATATAAATCTAATATCTTATATATTAATATAATATCTAATATATTAATATTAATATATTTATATCTTATATGTATACAAAATATCCTTATATATAATTGGATAGATTATTATTTTCAAATTATTAAAGATAATATAACTATCATGATACAATATCTGATATAATTATATTAATTATTCGATTAATCATTTGAATTCAATTGGAAATACAATCTATTAGTAATAAAATAATTAATTTAAAAGAATTTTTTGCAATATCAATTAATAATCAAATTAATATACATATATATTTTTTTCTTTAATATTGATTATAACTATAATTCTTTAATATTTATATAATTAAATATATATTTTTTATTAAATAAATATATTCTGCAATAAATATTTCATTCATTATAAATATGAATTTCGTATAAAGAAAAAAATTTTATGAAACAAAATTAAATAATATTACATATATTATTTCTGTACTATTCTTATATATTCTTACATTTATGCATTTGCAATAATATATTTTTTTTAAAGAAAACTATAATTTTTCTTCCATGTATCACTTTGTTTGGCTTTGTATAAAAAAAAATTATAACATAATCATAAAGTAGATAGTTCATAGTAAAATATTTCAACATTATTAATAATATATAAATATTTTATATATTTTCTTCCCTATGATGTTTATGCATTTAAATAAATTCTAAATCATATAACAATCTCAAAAAAAAAAAATACAAATTGATATTATGCAATGATATTAACATATAATTCAAGATTCATATATAATATAATTTACATCAATTATTTTATAAAGTTATACTTAATAAAAATACTTATCAAAATATTAAAAATAATTTAAAATAAATTTAAAAATATTTCTATCATTGGAATAAAATACAATGTATGGAATCAATATATTGCAATCACAATCACCAGCCTAAACGTGCAATTATATTTTCATGCGAATATATTTTCTTTTGAATTTTTTTAAAAAGAAAATATATTTAAAACATTCAAGATTTAGAAGATCATATTAGATCTAGAAGATCATAATAGAAATAATTAAAATAAATAAGTAATTTTATAAAAAAAATATTTAATAAATTTTATTAATAAAAAATAAATATTTAAATATTTAAATAAAAAATGATTGCGATTTGTTATTCTTAAAATAAATTTTAAGAATAACAAAATAGTTAAATGTATATTATTATAAAATTTATTATATACTTTTATATATTATTTATTACTTGTATATATATATATATATATATATATATATATATACAATATTCAATATTTCTTTCAGATATCGTAATGATATTCTAAAAAGAATTGAAATTTTTCTTCTTAATAATAGAATCATTTGATTAAAGTAATTAATTTAAAGTAAATAATTTTTTCAGAACTTCAATAAAACATGTATAATAATATTTAATGGTTTCTATTTGATTTTCAATTTTTAAAGAAACAAATCGCTTAATTATTTAATTTTTTAAAAGATCTATCATTACATTTGTTATCAAACTTTTTAATATTGACTATATGACAAAAGTTTTCGAATGGATTAATTGCATTTTTTTTCATATTTCAGTGGCGTATTTATGGCTTGTATTATCTCAATTATATTATGGATAGTTTTTATTATGACTTTGATATTATCGAGTCATACTGAAATGTTAATCTGTCGTCCACTTCATGATCCGAATTATAATACATTACAAGCTATTTTGGAAACTCGAATATTCTTAGGAAAAAGATTAAGTGTACCTTTAAAGGATCTATTTGAGTAAGTTCATTTCTTAAATATATAATAATCATATATACGTATAATTTTATTGTTCCTATAAGATAAATAATATCCAAGAAAAATTATATAATCTAAAAATGTAATTTTTAATTAAATTATAAGATATGTGAAATATTATGGATTCAGTAATTTTAGTGAACTTTAGTAAAAAATCATTTTAGGAAATTTAATAAAATGAATTTTATATTTTTATTTTTCAAATTATTTATATATATTTATGTTTTTCAAATCTTACAAAGAGAAGCTTAAATATCATTCAATGTTTTATCAAACAATTCGATTGTTTGATTGATTGATCCAATGTTTTATCAACAAAGAAAGATTTTCAAATAAAAACTTTTTTACTATTTTAAAAAACATAAATAAAACATACAATGTCTAATCAAAAAAAATTAGCGCCACTCAACTATATAATTTTCAACTATTTCATTTCTAGTGTGGTATTCAATAATAATTTTTATTAATTATTAATTTTTTATTACTTTTTCATTTTTAATGTTTTAATTTCTTTTGTTTTGATTATAGTATTATTTTCAGTATGTTTCTGATGTACTATTTTATCATATCCTTTATTTATAGATTTATAAATTTAATTTAATATTTAATTATAAATTAATTAAATATTCAGATTTTTTTTAAATCAGCTAACATATGACTGGTATATAAATTTTAAATAAACTTTAAATTTTCAATTGATTTCATATCAAAAAAATTGCTTGATTACAAAATAATAAAATGTATTATAATATATAAATTATTTATTTTAATACATTAATTTATTAAATCTGTTGATCTATTTTAATATATATGTGTCTAAACAGTTACATACGTCATATAAAAAAAAAAGTACGCATAAAAGCCCGACAATTGTTTATTGTGATTATCATATAATATTTATATTTCAAAAATGAAAAATTTAGATAGCTAGCAAGCTATATATGAAATACATTAATAAAAATTAATAAAACTTGCAATTAAATTTTTTCAGATCTTTAAATTTTATTAGTAAATAATAATAAACGAAAAATATTAAAAATTATACTTGATCTTAATTTCTTGGCTAAGAATTGCACATAACTTAATTTATATTTTATTCTATACAATCATTCAAAAATCGTATCACTTATTTTTAATCAATAATTGTATCAATTTAAATTATACATTGAAATGTGATAGAATATAATTTTTTTCATGCGAATTAATGCAGTAATGATTTCAAATTTTTTGTCATGAATAATTTTTTACAAAGAAACTTCGAAAAAAAGAAACTGCTTCAATAATAAGAAAAAATCATAAAAGAAAAAATACAAAAATATTTCAAATAAACTTATTTTATAATCAATATATTGTCACAGTATAACAAAAAAAAAAACAAAATTGATAGACAAAAATGTCAATTATTTATTAAATTATTAAATTCTGTCACATCGCTATATTTATTTTTTTCTGTCTAACTTCATACAAACAATCTTAAAATATTTATAAATTAAACAAACCTCAACCAATATTTTTGTATAACAATTTTTTATTTTGATGTTTATTTTGATCCTTTCGAATTGATTCTCAAAGATGACTTATAAATATATTAATAATCTTGTACAGTGTATTTTGTTATGAATTTTATTGCATAATATATTTTAATCAGGCTAAAAATTTTTATTTATTATTACATATTATAAATTATATATATAATTATATATTATTATACTTAATATACAATATATTTATTTTATAATTGAAGAATAACTTATTTTAATATTTTTTGATAATATTTTTATAAATACTATAATTTTAATTATAATATAATTATTTGCATCAAGTCTTGAAATATTTCTGATTTTTTTCTTTTCGATTTTTATAATCTAATGATTTGATCATTACTGGTAAATTATATCTTAATAATTTTTTTCTTATTTATGAGTGATTTTCTTATTTATTTATTACGGTTTAAAATTTTATCAGATCTACAAATTTCTAACCGTTTTCATGAAACTCGTATAGTATATAACAGATATTTTGAGTCAAAATTGTGCAAAATTAGATCAAATATTTCTGATGAATAATTCTGAAATATAATCAATATTAATAAAGTTTATTATTTCAGTAGTCGGATTTAAATATTCAAAGTTTTATATATTTTATAATTATCTTTACTGATGCAAGACTAATTGATCATACATCAAAATTTTTAAAATTATTTCTTGGAAACTTATTCAACTTGACTTCATTGACTTACGTTTGAATATTAATGCATAAATACTATTTGTACTATATTTATACATTTACAATACATATATTATATATGTATTATATATCCTTATGTATTTATATCTATATTGTTTATATAGAAAGTTTTTTGTAGATATTATTATTTATTTCCTATTTTATTATTTATTCTATTTATTATATTATTTTTTTTATAAATAATCAGATATTTGCTAATATTAACCATAAGTTTAATACTAATTTACATTTGTTTTTTTAATATCGTGGTTATAAATGTCTAAGTATTGTACGTATTTATTTAATATCCTTTTGTTATGATTTCTTCTTATATCTAATTGTAAATCGAATAATTTTGATGAAATTTCCAAGAAATAGAAAAAATATATTTATTATAGTATTATGTAATAAATATATGAAATAAATAAAATTATAATTAATAAATAAATAAAGTAAAATAATATATAAAATATAATACATATATTTACTATAGTATTTATATGTGTATATATTTATATAATATAGTATTTATTTACTTATTTATCTATCTATTTATTTATTTATTTATTTATTTATTTATTTATAACACTAAATAAAATAAATTATTCTTTTTTAAATAAATATTAGTACTATTTATATACTATATTATTTTATCATAAAATGTTATTATAAATAATAACTATTGATAATATTGATTTGATAATTGATTATTTAATATAATATAAATATTGCAATATAAAAATTAATAAAAAGCAAATAAATAGGATTTATTCATGAAATTATCATGAAATTTAAAGTAATAAATACAAAATAATAATATTTTATTAAATCCTAAAAGCTTCAATTTTATTTGCAAAATAATTCAAAACTTCAAAAGATAAAATAATCTCTGATTATTAATTAATAATAAACATATAATATATGATTATAGGAAATGTCGAATGAATGAACCAGCTTACCCAGCATTTGGATTAGGAAATACAATGAAATTAGAGCAACTTGCTGCATATTGGACTTGGTCAAGCTTTTCTAGAATTATATTAAAAATTAAAGTCGAATTGAGAACTTTAAATATATTTCCAAGATATTTTGAAAGGCAACTACATGATTTATTATATGCTTGCAGATTAAATTTAACAGAACATAGAATTATGGTATTGTAAATCTTTCATTTATTTTATATTTATATTTATATTTATATTTAGATTATATTATTTTATATTTAGATTTCTTTAGAAATATTTTTAGATTCTTTAGAAATCTTTTTTTAAATATTGTCTTTTAATTTTATAGAATATAATAAGAATATACAAAAAATAATTATTTAAATAATTTTATTAGTATAATAAATAATTAAATAATTTTATTAGTATAATAAATAATTAATTTTTTCTTACTATTAATTATAACAATAACAGAATATATATAGTATGAGTTATGTTTATATGCAGTTGCTATTCATTTTTATTTACTTAAATTTAAAATGCATTACTCTTTTGCTAGATTTCTAAATATTCTAATCAATAACAAAGATTTCTAATGAATCTTTAATATTTAAAAAATTGTTTTAGAAAATATATATTATGAAATGTAACATATTTCGATTATGTAAAAATATTCTTTTCATGTGTCTTAAAAATAGTAGTAAAATGTTTCGATTTGCTACAAAAAGCAATTCGTTCCATCATGAAAAAAATTATATTTACTGTAAAAATTTATATTATATTTTTATAAATAACTAAATTATAATAGATTAAAAAAATATTTGTATATTTTATTTATTTATTTATTTTTGCAATAGGTTTATAAAAACAAGTAAAATATAAATATTTTTGATCAATTAGATAATATGCAAATTATAATTTTTTAATAAATATGAACAAAATAAAAAAAAGAAAATATATAGGTTTGTAATTCTAATATTAAATTTTAATTCTATTGTTAAAGAAACTACAAAAAAATCCATAAATGCATACATATATTATATAAATGTTTGAACATTATTCGAATTAATATTAAAAAAAATTATATACTTCTAAATTGTTTTCTATTTTGAAATCAACGCCTAAAATTAAAAGATCATTAAATTTTAGAGATGAATTATTGATTTTTGCTGCTGTAATTAAAAATTAGTAATAAACTTGACATTTTAAAATAAGCTTAAATTGATTATTATATTTCTTTTCTAAATTTAATAAAAAATATTCAATAATTAGCGAGTATATAGTTATAATTATAGTTATAATTAGCTGTGATTTCTAATCATTAATCAAATTATATGATATTTTACTTTCAACTTTATTTGCATAAATTATTTCAATTTTTATTCTTTATTCTATATCTAATTCTCATAAATTCATTTGTTAAATTTACTAAAAATAATCTTGTTAGATTTGCTTAAATTTGGCTTAAAATGTTTAAAAATATGTAATATATTCTGTATTTTTTACAATATTTTATTAACATTTTATAATTTTTAAAATATTGTTTGTTATTAGATCCAAGGAAAAATTTTAAATAAAGATTTAGAAATATTATCAGATCAATTAGATAAGGTTACCCAACGAATGAATGATAAATTAACAGCAAGAAGCTTGGAAACTATTGTAGCAATTATGCAAGATATAAATTCAAGGCGTTTAAAACCTTTGATGAAATTACAAGATAAGTTGTTATACAACCTTGCTGCATTGGAATTGCAAATACAGCCGCTACAAACACATATTAATTATTCACTTTCTCATTTGAAGAACATTCAATATTATATTGATAATGAAGGAGATAAAATTGCTCAATTAGTATGTATATATTTTGATTCTTTTATTTTATTGGTTAAGAAAATTAAATTTTAATTAATAAAATAATTACTTTATCGGTATAAATAATAAAACTTGATATTAAAATAAATCTATATATATAATTTTATAAATTGTAATTGTTAAATATATATACAATTTTCTTTTTATATTTTCTTATTATTAAAATATAGTATCTGAACGTTTTGTTATAAAATATTGTCAATTTTTCTAATAATTAAATATTAAATTTCAAATTAGTTTGTTTTAATTGTATTATTTTATTTTAATAAATTTCAGGTATTATTTTGATATGCAAAATAGAAATTAAATGGTATTAAATATAAGTAATTATTTCAGACTAATTTATTCTTTTTTGAAACTTTTAAAAAATATATATTTTATATATTATTATATATTATACATTCCTATGGACCTAGAACAGGTTATATTTTTCAAATGATTACAAATAAAGAAAAATATTATCAGAATTAAATAAATCAAAATTAAATACTAAACTTTCAAAGAAATATAATTTCTTTTTTTAAATATAATTATAACTTTATATATTAATGCATTTAAAAAATTTAATTATATTTTTTTTCAATGAAATTTTATAATTTTAACAGTCAAATGTCTTGCAATTTTTTAATATTAAAAAAATATTATTACATTTTTTTCTAAATCTAATAATTCATAATTATTATAATATAAATTATTTGATTTAAATTACTTATATTTGTATATCGTGGATTATTTATCCTGTAACAAATCAAAGTCTGCCATTATAATTTAAATATTTTTTTTTATTTCTTTTTTTAATATTACTTATGTAATGTTGCAATGGTTGATATAAATACTAATTGATATAAAGAATTGATTTATACTCATAAATATTGTAATGTTTTTTGTACAGTAATATCTGTAGATATATCTAATAATTTAATAAGTGTAATGATAATGTCTAAAGAATTATAGATTTAAGACAAAAATTAAAAATATTTTATTGTAAAGATAAAAAAATTATATCGATTGATTATTAAAAATAAATTATTGCATTTATTTAAAAAAAATAATAATTTTCATATATTAATGCAAAAAAATATAAAATTATATTCACAATATAATTCTATTTAATTTCAATTTATAATATTTTTTTCCATTTCTGATAAAAAGAATTATTTTAATAGAATAAAATAATAAAATTTTTAGTAGATTAATAGTAGTAAAAATTTAGTAGATATTTTTAATAGAATAAAAATTTCTTAGTATATATAGGATATATATTGATTTAGGATGTCCAATGACATATATTAGATTTGTTTGTATTCAGTCAGCAGCATGTAACCAACTGTCGCAGCTTGACTAGATTACGCGCTCCGTGATTAGTCATTTTTTTATTGATAACTCATTAACAAAGCTGTAACAAAAGTTTTTCCAAAAGAAAATATTGCTTAAAATTACCTCAAGAATCTCCAATTTACGAATATTTCAATATTTTTGAAATACCCGATATATTTTATAGATCCCTATATGAACAATTTATAAAATTTTCAAATTTTTCTTTATTAATAAAAATATTATGAAGTAACCGTCAAAAAAATTTTAAATTTGAAAAAAATTATTAAATATGGAATATAATGATTTTTTATTTTAGCTAGTATGAATTCGAAAAAAGATTTCAAAATAATTATGGAAAAGAGCATATAATTCTTTTTTATAAATATTTTCCTCTATTAGGAAAATAAAATTTTTGATCAAACTTAATGTGAAATTCATTAAAAGTTTTATAATTTTAAATATTATATTTACATGCGATATATATATATATATAATACAAAAAAATAATTTATACATTAGTATTTATATTATAAAATAGAACAAAATAAAAAAAAATAGTAGTTGGAAAAAAATATTTTTATAAATTGATAAAAATTTCGAAAAAAATATTAAATATTACTAAATTATTAATTCATAAAGAAATAAATCTTTTTTTTTAATTTCTATTTAATTTTTTTATTTTCTACTTAATATTTTGTAATATTTCCATATTCATGAACAAGTGTTTCCAATACATATGTTAAATATTATTAAATGTTTAATTAAAGTTTTACTTTTTCATTATTTTTTTGTTCATAAAAAGAAAGATTTAAATTACTTTTTACATTTATTTCATATCAAGTCGATTTAAATATCATTTTATATTAAAAATTATAATTGTTTTTGTTGTCAAACTTTTTTTTATTATAATAAGAATATTTACTATAACAAACATGATAAATATAAATAAAAATATAATCATGTTCAAATATATGTTATCATGTAGACATATTTATTAATATTAGCTTTATTATTATAATATTAGTTTTTAAATTAAAAAGCATTAGAATAATGCATCAACATTTCATTTATATTTGAATATAATGAATAATAATTACAGTATTCATTTAGGCGTTTACAATTAGAACTGAAAACAGATATTTATTCAGATTAGTGAATTCTGCAAATTTAATTGACCAACACAAAAAAATAAGTATGAGTAAAATATTAGTAGTCGATTTGTGCTAAATGCCGATAGTGATAAATCAAGTTTTATTTTTTATTATAATTATAATATTATTAAATTTTATTATATAATTTATAAGTAAGAATTTATAAGTGAAAACAAATGAATGTAAATAAATATTTATATTCAATAAACACGGATTTAAGTCGCAAGCATTAAATATTTAATTGAATATGTTTGAAGATGATTGCAAGATTTGATGATAAAAATTTATGATAATAGTAATAATAAAAAATTGGACATTAAAGCAATATTAATGTAACTAAAACACATTATTATATAAATGTTAAATAAATATAACCTAAAGTCTTTTATTATTTCAATGTCAAGATTAATAAAAAAATAATTTATAAACGAATCAATAAATATGAATGACAATGTTTGAATACGCGATTGGATTTATTAACTCATATTAAGAAGTTAATCTAATTGATTGTAAAAATAACATTACATGTAACATAATTCTTCATTATTAATTCCACGTGTTCGGTCATAAATCACTTTCTTTTCTCTCTGAAATAATTAAACAAAATTTTAATTTTTAATATTATCATTATCATATAACTCATATTACATTTGTTTTATTATCAATTTTTAATTTTTAATGAATTTTATATATTGTTTGACTAAAAATTTTTTACCAGAAATAGTCTGAGAGAGCATATACAAAACGTTTATAGATGTCAAAAAATTTAAAAAATGAATCTTTAAGCTAAAATGAAAAGAAATAACAAAAATGTATTTATGGCTTTGTTATTCAATTGTAAATAATTAAAGATCAACGAAAATATCTATAAATAAACACATTTCCGTATATAAATAAATATAAGCAGTTTGCTTCATATAATTCATCATTAATATATAATAATAATTTTTATTATTTTTTTTCAAATCAACAATTATTTTTATATTCTGCTCTTACTCTCAATTTCTTATTTTTATATTTTTTTTCGTGTTATTTTTTTTTAAATTTTTTTATATGTAATTTATTTTATATGTAATATATTTTTTTTATAAAATATGTAAAATAAATGTAAAATATGATTATACATTATTAACATATCAATATAATACTGATAATTGATATATTTTACGTATAGAAAACAAAAGCTTATACAGATCGATTAGCTAATTATCTGGATCAATGGAGATTTCATGTATTATCTGAAATGGGTAATGGAATAGCCAAATGCCGACCACTTTGGAATGTTTTAGAAGGAATTAAACTTTTATTGTGTAATCATTTTTTAGGTAATTTGGTGCGTATAAAATTACAAATTACAAATATAAAATCTTAGAAAAATATTTAAAAATATTATTTTGATATAATTTTACTTTTTATTTTTATTTTTCAGAGTGGATATTGGTTTGTCACATTTATTTGTGCAATTATCATGATAGCAAGTACACCAACTGCACATATTTTATCATTAGTATATAAAAATCTATCCAATAATGAAAAAGATGCTAATCTCGTATCCACGAGATCGTAAGTACATTTAATTATATTATTTAATAACGCTTTGATTAATTTAAACTAAATTAACCTGTAATTTATTTTCTGCAAATTTTTATAAATTTTTCTACATATGTATATTAATAAGATCGACCAAATTAATATTACTTTAATTTACTCGCAAATAGAATTAATATTTATATTTAATATGATAGAAAAAGATTTATTTTTTATTTTTTTAATATGTTGTGTAATCTATACAAATATATATCTACAATATATAGTCCAGCCTTAGATTTTTAATTCAAAATATATTTTGAATTATTAAACTTTTATTTAAAATATATAAATTTGTTCAACTATAAATAAACGAAACTGATTCATTTAATCATTTTATTATCAACAGAATCGATTCTCGTTAAATAAATATAATATTATACCTATAGTAAAAAAAAGGTTTCGTCATAAAAGTCACATCCAAAAATATAATAATGGCCTACATTTTTTAAATAAATTTCTATTCCAATCTAAATTACATTCTAATTCAATTTTGACTATGCATTCAATAAGAAAAAAAAAAAAATAGAAAACTGGATAGCATTACACAATAAAACTAAATGATTCTAAATGAATTGAATTCAGCACAGATATCACCAGAAAAGAACACAAAAAATCGCGACAATACACATAAAATAATATATATAGTATATATAATATATTAAAGTTAAAAATATTAGTCAAGCCACTATTTAAGTCTCATCAACTCAGCTTACAAGAATAATTTTTTTTCCAACTATTTTTAAGATCCTATCATATAAATTTGATTTCAATTTACAAAAATTTATGATTTTAATTTATAAGAAAAGAAAAGAATTGTAATATTTCAAGATGTAACGAAATTAATTAATAAATTAAATAACATTTATTTTTAAAATAAGCATTCGCGCCCGCAGTAATTAAGCAATAGCAACGAAGTAATTAAGCAATAGTATTGTAGTGATGAATTGTTAAGTGCATGTGTCGAATATTCTTTCGACAGAAGTGTATATATGTGTGTGAAAAAATTGGTAATTGTGATATATTTTTTTTGTGATGAGTGGATTGTATTAGAATCTTTCAGATTATAGCAGATAATCGTGTTCGACGATATCAGAGCACAATGTGATGTTAGAATAAAACTATCTATTGACCTGCTCACAATGAGATTTTCCTTATAAATGAAACAAATGAAATTGGAAGAATCATAGATTCTCCAATGGGGTACGATAATAACCAATAATATCGCAATCAGTGCTTGACTCATGACATTTCTAAGTTAGAGGAAAATTGAACTCGAATTAGAATGATATTGATTACCGTTGAGTCATATTTGAAGTATATCATTTTTGGGATCCGGTGTATCCAGATTAAAGTGTGTTAAAAACATTATAAGTGTCGAAACTGGCATTTCTCAAAAATGGCAATCTTCTCAGATAACATCATCTTTGTTTAAACTCAAGAAACTGGAGATCGATGACCGATAATAATAGAAAAGAGTTTTCATATGAAGAATTTCTCCGAATAAGTTATTTATAAATTTCACGAAAATAAGTGCTCGTGAACAAATAAATTGTTTTCGATATGATAATATTGTGATTTCGCAAAAATATATTTAAATAGATACAATCATTGAATATATTATAATATTGTAATATGAATATGTATAATTTTTTTAAAAATTTAAAAATAAATGGACAAAATTATAATTTTATACAATTATTAATTGTTATGTGTTTTTAATTTTAGAGAGGACCCGCCAACTGAACCTGACCAACAAGAAAATTGGAATACACCGGAGTAAGCATACATTTTATTCCAAAATAATTGTTTAAAATAAAAATAAATATTTAAATCTTCTAATTAAAATTAATTGTTTTAATATAAAATTTAATATTATTTTTAAATTTAATTTTAATTATTAAATTTAATTTAATTATTTAAGGAAGATATAAATGTAATAAATAAGAGATTTACTTTACATAATTATTTACTAAAAAAATAATTAAAGATTTTTAAAAAACTTTAAAAAAATATATATATATCATTGATCTTTTTTTAAAATGATTCAAATATTCGTATAATATTCATAATTTAAAAACTTTTTTTAGAAAATATTAAATTATTTTTGTTAATTACCATAATCAATTAAATTATTTAAATAAAATAATACAATTTACTATAATAATAGAAAATTATACAAATGAACTAATACAAATAAATTAATTAAAAGTAAATAGATATCTATTTATATAGATATAGATATCTTATTATATAGAATTTAGAATTATATAGAATTTATATAGAATATCTATTTATATAGATATCTATGTATAAAAAAAATATTTATAACATATCTTTGGATTTATTATAAAACTCACAACAAACACAAAAATTTATATTAATTGGAAATTATTAAGTTAACTATATCCAACTGAATTTTACGTTAGATGAAACGAAATAGAATGAGTTCTATTTTACCTTATATATTAACTTTGTAATAAATAAGTTTTATATAATGTTTATATTTATTTGAATTTCTAGAATTATTTTTCTATACTATCTTCTATAATATAAAAAATATCCAAAATAATTTATTCTCATTGCAATAACAAAACATTTTATTTTCAGACCACCACCACCACCATCATCTGAAGAAGGATGGCAATAAAAAATGTTTTAAATAATTCTATTTCTACATAAAGCTATTTAAAAATCTTTAATTATTTATTTTAGCAATTTTGTTATATAATAATTAATATAATAATAAAATATTTTAAAAATAAACATAATACATGTTATGATTAACATAATACATGTTACGAGCTAGAAAAGCATGACTATCGGTCAGATTATAAAATCTATTTAATTGCACTAATTGTTGAAAAAAATGACAAAAAAATGTTAGTAATAGACTTCGCAATGTTAAAATGATTGAAATAAATCATATATGTATAAATTTTTTAGACATATAATTATTCAATGTTACAATCGTGATATTTATAGATAAATTTTAAATTACATAAGTAATTTTGAAAAAAGTATCAAAATAAAAGATAATTATTTACAAAATTATACACAATTATTATATATTTGTATAGTTAAAATAATATATACTGAAATATATATATATACATATTTAAACCAAAAGTTTGAAGCTTTCATATCTATCAAATATAAAAACAAATTCATCCACAAAAATACTTTTAAATTTATAATATAATTTATGTAAAATATTTCGACAACATATATTTATCTAATACAATGCATTATGATCATATGATAATTAATGATCTTATTATATTCGCGTCAAACAAATTTCTTATTTAGAGATTGTATGCTCGATTTGGATTCTAGAAAATTCAAAATCAATTGAAAGCAAAAATCTTTTCATGATAAATTCTTTCTTATTTCTATTGCTTGTTTTTTTTTTATATCTCAAAAATTAAAGTCAAGCGATGATAAGAATATAATATATAAGAATATATATAAGAAAAAATTATTCAGAATCAATATTTTAATAATATTTCATCGAAATCGATGAGAAGGATTTTTTTATAAATGATTCTTTTATTTTAATATTTGTTTTATTTATTTTAGTGGTTATCCGTAGATATCATGATTATAATATTGAACAATTGAATGTTTATAAAAAATATATATATACATTTTGATACATAAATATATATATATATATATTTATTTATTTATTTATTTTAATTATAATATCATTATTAAAGTCTAAATTGAATGATTTTGAATATTGCACAAATACCTCAACTAAGGATATTATTCCAAAGACTATCTACTGTCGTAGAATTGTATAATTTTTTGTATTATGAGCTTTAAGTAAACAAATAGCGGTTTACTTTAATTATTTTGCGATTGATTGTATAATACTTCTAACTATAATCTGATATGAATTGTATCGTTTCTGAATTCTATCTTAATCGTATCTAAATTCTATTTTATTTTAACTGATTTAAAAGACAGTTACGGGTCTTGGATTTTTCTCCAAATCATTTTTCCATGAAAATGTAAACTAGGAGAAAATTAGCGAAATCAATAATCACGTTGAAGAGCGGTTTTGAAAGATGAATCCTATATTAGACGCAAGTGGCCGTTGCTATTATATCTCCGTTAGATTGAGAAAAATGTTGAGGAATTGATCATAAATTATTGCTAGATTATTAAAAATAAAATTCAAGTTGTCTGATCGCTTCGCAAGTAATAGTTTAGTCCTTAACATGCCTTGAAATAGCTACTTCAAAACTGTAATATATCCCATTAACTCCAATTTCGTAGAATCTATAACGTTTCCTGTCATCCAGATGAATCGAAATATATTGATTTGCTTTCCCCTTGTTTGTTGTTTGAATAATAATAATAATCTGTTATCTTCGTAGACTTCTTATCTGTGTAGACAACATGAATAATTTCACCGTTGGCCGCTGATTTCGCCGATTTTTATTATGGCTACGCATGAAATACCATCTGTTTCGAGATGAAGTTGTACAAGTACATAGTCTATTCACATTATTGTAGAAAGGAAAAGTTTTTTTCTTGTATTATTATTCAGGTCATTTTCTTGTAGAGTGCTTATGGACTTGTGCCAGCGCTATCAGAAATGTTGGAACATTTGTTGAATTAGTTAATATCAGCCAATGCCATACATAGCTAATATTACTGTTGCAGTTCGAGTCTATATGATTAACTAGTACTTTTTATTAATAATTTTTTTATTTACAAATATTTTTATTAACAAAAGTATAACGAAAATTTTTGTAAAAAAAAATATAATTTAAAATTAGCTCAAGAATCTTCAGTTAACCAGTATTCCTATATTTTTGATTTTATATAATATATTATATAATATTATATAATATATATATAATATTATATAATATATATAATATTATATAATATATTATATGATAAAATTATATATAAATAATAATATATAATATAATATTTCATTATTTAATTACATATTCAGTTTTAATACATCATATTACTATATTTTTATTCTTTCTAATTAAATTAGAATGATGATTACAGATGATTTTTTTCCTTTCCTTTTACTTTTTATCAGATATTCAGATTTTTTATATGAATTCTTTATATTTCTTATCTCTATAACTTGAGAAATGCTTGCATTAATAAATAATATTGATATTAAAAAAATGATAATAAATGATAATTGATCGAAATCATTGGTTAATTAATATTATGAAGAAAAATATATAAAGAAAAGTAAATTGTTTAATAATACATTTGAAATTATTTAACAAATAAAATGGATTTGATTTTGTTAAATCGTTTATTATTTATATTTTTGTATGTATAATTTAAAAAGCAGTTTATAAATATATAATAAATATTGAGGAAAACATTGCATGCAATATATAAAAATCAATAGTAAGTCAATTATGATTACTAATATAAAAAATGATTATATCTTCAATATAGTTGAATTCATTCTCATTGAACATATTCGTTATTTTTAACCTTCAATTTTTAAAAATTTTTCGACATTTGTCTCTAATATTTTTTCTAAATCATCGGATAACAAATTTCAACAAGAGAGAATATAGTTTAGAATATTAAGAGTAGAAATATCAATAAAATTGCTTATAAAAGAAGACGATTTAAAAAACTATTACTTTTCATAATGTATTGCATTTTGCTATGTAATTATGAATTCTAGATAAAATTTGAATAGTTTAAAAAAGTATAAAAAGTATTTGAAAAAGTATAAAAATTCAATGTGTAATCACAATATTTGATATAATTAGACAAAATTTTCTTTATTTTTCAGATTCAAATAATTTTATTCTTTTTTTTTTCTGTTTCCTTTCTCTACTAATCGATTCGATTCTATTATTAACCATTCCATATTTTCTATCGTAATTTGTGTCACGTGATTGCGAATATAAATGTACAATAATAAAATGTATAAATTCCTATCTCTATCTTCTTATTCTCTTTTCATATTTCACAGGAGCATAGTGAGAGAAATGAGGAAAGAAATCACATACGATTGCCCGAATTTTCAACTTAACATTTAATAGTAAATAAGTTTCTTAAAAAAATATTAATTCATATTGAAATAAACAATATATTATATTAATAATTAATTCATAAATAAAATTTCAAGAATGAATAGAATATATGATTCAAGATTTATTATTTAACATAATAAAATATTCCTCTAGCATAATATATTTTGTATTATACCATAAATTTACGAAATTATAATATAATATTTTATAATATAAAAATTTACATTTATACAATTTATCTTTATTTTTAATTTTTATTGTTGTATCTGAGAATTTTTACGTGTCACCAAATATGGTTTTTCGGAAGTAGGACATAAAAATATTTTAAATATTGGAAAGAAGGTAGTAGTTTTGTTTCCAATTGGTTCTAATAAATTATTCCATAAAGCATTCGCAACTAAAAATAAACACAATAATATTTGTAATATTAATAACAAATTATATTAATAATAATATTAATAACAAAGATTATTTTATGTAACTCTATTTTTTTTTTTACTTACACAATGCATTTGTTTTTTGACTTAAATGAAAACAATCAACAGAAAAATACGATAGATCACTCAATCCATCCTCAGTAACCGGAATTTTAATATTACTAATGCCTGGTGAAACAATAATAGTAAAGTCTTCTCTGTTAAATTCTGGATAATTCACGACTTCTTTTTGCAATTTCTGCCATCTATAAAATAGAAATGCAAAAAATTTATATATTTTAAAAAGAGAATTTCATATATATTTTATATAATAATTTTAAAATTTCTATGAAAAAATGAAGATAACATAATATTTTATTATATAATTACGTTATATATTTTTAATGAAATATATAAAAAATTATATTTCATTTTTTAATCAAGAACTATTAAAAAGAAATTACAATTTCTAAATTGTACTTAATTAATTAAAACTAAAACTATACAAACCTGTTCATTACTTCATAATATTCCTGTCTCCGATCTTGGAATTGTAAATCAAATAAGCACGAGCATCCAATACTGCTTATTATATAGCACGCCAATAAATTTCTTCTTTTGCTTACAAGTTCTTCTAAATTGGGCATTATTATAAGTGATACCAAAGTACGTGGTAAATTATCTCTTAATATCCGAAAAGTATTGATTAAATCAATTCTGTGCTTTTCTAAAATAGACCATGGAGAAGAAGATACACACATATAGGAACAAAAATCATTGGCTCCTATTAACAATGAAATGAACTGCAAAATATTAAAATGAATATTTTAATAATTGATATATATTTTTGTATAACATATTTTATTTAAAAAATTTATTCAAATAGTTTTGATTGATGTAGTTCAATTAATCATATAATTAATAAATAAAATATGCACTAAATTGAAATTATTATATTAGAATTTAAATAAATGTCTTTCTATTATTTTAACTGAATTGTATTTCGTATAATGTTATGATGCATTTTGTCATAAATCTTAATCTAAATTTAAAACGTATATATATATAATTTATTAATAAATACATATACAATTTTGTTAACATTCATTAATAAATTTCAATAACCAATTCATATCTATATTTATGTAAATAATAAATTTAATAATATTAATAATTTTATTTTATTTAATAATAATATTATAAATTAAAATAAAATTAATAATAATAATATTAATTATTATAATATTAATCATATTATAATATTAATAATAATATCAATATTATTATTACATTAATTGTTACAGAAAATTAAATATTATACTTTTAATAAATTCATAAGTTTTTATACATGTATATGTATATATTATTATAATTCATTTTTAACGATAATGATTTTCATAATATTATATCATTTAAAATAACTAACTTTCCAATGCTTCTTTATATCTA
This sequence comes from Apis cerana, assembly GCF_029169275.1. Classification (NCBI taxonomy): domain Eukaryota; kingdom Metazoa; phylum Arthropoda; class Insecta; order Hymenoptera; family Apidae; genus Apis; species Apis cerana. The sequence continues at coordinate 1,358,732 of NC_083864.1, read as the reverse complement.
TTCTTGTATCACGTTTCATTTTATTAATTAAATATTTAGCCATGAAAGGCATATCCCTCGATTTTGCATTGATTTCACCGACGTTCAATTGCGAAACTGACTCATAAGTTTGACCATCTCCAAGTGCATAACCTATTAATCTAGGGTTGAATTCCTATATGTAAAAAAATATATATATGAAAAAACTGTATAATTTTTCCTGACATAAAATTTTTGCGCTAAATTCAATATACAAATTCATTAAAAATAAATTTTGAAATATGATACAAAATATAAAACATAATGAAAATATTAAATTGAAATGATTAAATATTAAATTTTTATATTATTATTAATTATAGTTTTAAATAGTATTGTACGTTTCAAAAACTACAATCTATTTAATGATTGAATTTCGAATTGTAGGTGAAAGTTTTTTATTAAGATAATATTTTATTATATCATTTTCTATAAGCGACAAACATACTTTGAAAATATTCGGCAATGTTAGATATGTTCGCCAAGACTTTTCACCACCGATACTAAATGATGCACCTCTATTTTCAATAATCAACTCCAATAAATTAGTTGCAAAAATTCCATTTCCAGCTGTCAAAGAATCACCCATTGCAGCAATAACGTCTATATCTCCTGGTCTTAAACGATGAACTGAATCAGGAACAATAAGAGATCTACCATCTACAGAGATTAAATTTAAAGTATTAAAATATAATAATGATAATATTTATATAGAATGTAGAATGTTATGTTTAATTATTATTATATTAATAGATGGTATTTAAGAATATGATTTTATAAATTAAATTTATAATAAATTTATAAAATTAAATTTTTATATAATTTTTATATAATTTTATATAATAAATATTATAATATTAATAATTGAAAAATTGTTCAATTACCTGTCACGTTACAAGGAAATGGAACATCCTTCGGAATTTTTTGTTGAAGTTTTCCTTCATGCTGCGCCCGAATTCTTTCATTTTTAACTTTTGTAAAGAAAAAAAAGTTATTGACGAAATACTGAATTATCGAAGTGTTTTTTAATGAAATGAGAACTCAATTAAAAAATACAAATAAAATACTATTATAATTTAAAATAATTAAAATCACTAATAAAATTTATCCATTTTAATAATTATTCTTCTAATAATCTTCTAAAATATTATACTCTTAAGATATTTTAAATATCAACGTAATTTTATTATTTATAAAATAATATCTCAAAGAGAAATTATCATTTTTCTTCTTTTTTTACACTATTTACACTATTTATATTTATATGTTATTCTTTTAATAAAAATAAAACACGCTATAATACAAAATAATGGAACTATTTGAATATTTACCAAAATTTCGGGCAATCCAATTACGAAATATTCGATATGTTTCCAAATTTATTGGCGAATCTAAATTTGTTTTTTGAGATACAGATAGCACGAATAACAATTGTAACAAAAATAACCATAACTTGTCCATGATTAATTTCGCGAATAACTAAATTAATAATAAAACGTCTTTATAATAGTTAATATTTTCTGTCCAATTATATTTTTATAAAATTGTAAATGTCGAGTGTATTCAAAGGAAGTTTTCTTTCTTCTGAGATAATATGATTGCTGCATATCCGTATATATTATTGTATAATTATATATAATCGTATTTTCATAATTAGTCAATGATCGATATCATTAAAATAGAAATTTATTAAAGATTAAAAGATTAAAGATTAAATTTATTAAAGAGTAAAAAGTAAAAATAAAAACAATTTTATTATGCTGTTTATTGTGTTAAAAATTTTTACATTATTACATCGAGTAGCAAAAAATATATTTGCAATATGAAAATAAATTAATAAATCTTTTCAAATTAAGAATATTAAATATGTATGAAATAAATGACTCACCTGTTCTGTGATTATATATATATATATAATTTGCACAATCATTTGCAATAAACTAATGCAACAAAAATTTGAAGAATTGAAGGCAAAAGAAAAAAATAAAATTCAAATATAAAACTTTAATTTCAGATATATTTATTATTATAATTTCTACTACTAATTTTCGAAATATTAATAAAAATATTTGGATATTATTTTATATTAAATCTTTTTATATGTATCTTTTTATATGTATATATATTATATATATATATATGTTTTATATGTAAATATCTTTTTATATGTATGCATACACATACCAATTATCAAATATTCATACAAATACATCGTAGCTAATGAAAATGTATATATTGAATTAATACAATAATACTATTGCGTCCTGCTATAATAAATGTTTAGCAATTTTTCGCATTTGTGTAATGTGAAAATTACAATAACAAATAAAGGAAATTACAAATAAAGAATTACTGCTTTACTTATCCTTTTTCTTCATATAGATTCTTTAAAGATTTTCCCTACGAATATATCTCAAATATTTTCTATAATATATTATATATACTATAAATATAATAATAAGGCGGTGAAAACATCAATTATATAGTCAACATCAATATTAACATTTATTATCGTGGCTGATATAATAATAATTATTATTATATATATGAGATTTTTTTTATGTTGAAACGATTTTTTATTCATAATTTAATTACATAATAACTTAATATTGCAATTCTTATTGTTGATTAAGATAATCAAATGACTTTTCTTAATTTTTCTTTAACTTTATGAAAATGATTTAAGCAATTTAAAATATTAAAAATTATTTTTTGTTGATATGTATTGAATTATTGTTGATATATATTGAAATATATTCTATATTTTGTTTTTGTTCATTTTTTTTTATTATTGTATTTTTTCTTTTTATCTATTGAATTTGTATTTGATTATATATTAATTAAAAATGCCTTTTCTTTCAGTGTATGTTGTTCAAACAATAAATCTACAGATTTTTTATTTTCGATATATAATAAATCAATATTTTTTACTTTAATTATTTATTATTTTGTTATTTGTTACAATGATATTTTCAAAATATATTGTAAAATCAATTTTATATTAAATAATATAAAAATATTTACATTGAATGTATAAAAATTTATTGATTTTTTTATATGCCAAAAATAAAATTCTACTTTATATAAATATTTCACTATCATTTTCATTTTGGACAAGTGCATAGAATTTAAAACGAAAAAAGAATTCAGTGAAAAGTGAATTTCGAAATCTAAATATTGATTTCTTTGATAATTTCTAAATTTTAAATTTAAATGATGATAAATTCTGAAAGTATCGCATATATTTTCTAATTATTTCGGACAAAAAATATAACTAAAAAGAAATAAAAGAAAATGATTACTATTTCCAAGGATAGACTATCACGATCATATTAGAATATTGCGAAGGTCGAGTTCTTTGTCGTTTCTCCGGTAATTTATCACAAACATTTGATATGGAAATATGATTTTTAAAGTAATCATTATTATTGTATTTTTTTTCAAATAACACAAGAAAAAAAAACTGTACATGATTGTAAATTATTGTTAACAAATTAAAAAATTAAATTATTAATTAAAAAATTAAAAAACCGAAAACTTGAACGTATAAAAATTGAACATATAAAACTATTGAAATTATTGAGGAGATGAAATTCATGCTATTATGGCCATTTCATAAGAATCAATAATATTGATATTGTATGGAATAATAAAGAAATAGTATAATAATAGTATAATAAATCTATTAAACAATTTATTAACATCAATTTATATAATATTAAAATGATTTTATGTATTAATACATGCATTAATTATCGTATAAATATTGTTACATTATATTTTTAATTAGAAATAATTTATAAAATAACTTATTACAATCACAGAATAACAAAATTATTTTTTATATTTCAATATTTGAAACTTTTCTGTCGTATTTCTAAAAATCAATAGAAATCGCACAATATAAATTAAAAATAAAAATATAGATTATGTAGATATTGGTTTTATATTAATATAAATTTACAATATAATATAAAATATATTATACCAAAAATATTTTATATGTTGAATATAAATTTTTGATATGAAATTATATAGTTTCAAATCTTGTATTTTATTCATTCTTGAAATTTTTTTTTCAATACGAAATGATATCTTAAAGAAATTTTTTTGCTATAAGTATTGTAGTATTTAAATCATTGTTATTCATATATATAATATATACGAAAGGCATATATATTTTTAATCATAAATGAATAGTGATTTGCATTATTAAAATTTAAAATTTTTTTCCTACAGAAATATTTTATTAATGGTATTAATTAAGAATATATATGCTTTCTTAAAAAAATTTTTTTTAAATTTTTGAATAATTAATGTTATTGTGTTAATTAGAAAATAGTTAGAAATTTTTTAAAAAGAGAATAATAATTTTTTTGTCATTACCAATTTAGAATAATTTTGTGAAAAAAATATTAATATTTTAGTATATATTAAAAGAATATGAAACAGATTAAAAAAGAGAAGATATACGCATAAAATAAATATAATACTTATGACTGCTATTAGACATAAATATAGCTTATTGCATATATAAAAATTTTATCTTTCGATTTCTTTATATAAGAAAACACATTTTTCGTTTTTTTTTTTGTTGAATTTTTTTATTTTATTATACCCAGAATACTAAAGAATACGAATATTATAATATTATATAATATTAAATATTATAATACAAATACCTTATAATTTGCAAGGTAAATATAAATTCTGCAATTGTTTTTCTGTTTTACATCGCATTTTTAATATGAAGAAGCAAGAAAAATAATTGCAGAATCTACATTTTGTAAGACAGATAGTTAAGTTTTTTTGCAAATATTGATTTTTTTCTTCATTTTTTTGTTAGTTTAGTTTGTTAGTTCTTGTTAGTTTTATTCGCGCCCATAATGATGTGATAGTATTGGCAGTGAATAGAAGCTTATTAAATGCATACAGACATGTCGAATGTTCTTTTAACTTAGGTGTATATTTATATGTGTAGAAACTGATGCTTGTGATCGTTTGTATCTTCTTAACGATAAATCAATTGCCTTAAGTGCAGTATGCGTGATTATACGAGAACTGGATCTTTCACAGTAAGTAATTGTATCTGAGTCAAAGCATGATGCGTAGATACACATTATTATTAAATTATCTATTTGTCGTGTCCGATGGTCAAAGTATAACGTATTCACAACAAAATGTCGATTAGATGTTCTTCACAATGTTATAATAATAATCGTAATAATAATCGTATCTGATGATCAAAGCACGATGTAGTATTACGAAAAAATTATCTAAAGCTCGTATCCGGCAAGCAGAATACAACGCAACGAGTGTTAATTAAACTCTTCTATCAAGAGACTTGTATTTTCAGAAAATTCCTTCCTAGTTCAATTAGAATCACGGTAGAGCATGATAATAATCAATAAGATCAGTCTTTCTACCTGCAATCCTTAGACTGGTATAAATATCACATAAAGAACTGATCATAATTAAGAATTATGTTTATATATATATTTATGTTATTATATTTGTTATAATTGTTATAATGTTTGTTATAATTAATATATAATAATATATCTTCTTGATCATAGAATGATCCTAAATGCCGTTGAATCAGCTATATTTTGAATATATCATCCTTTATTTGGGATCATATTGCATTTCTGCTAGATTGAGATATTTTAAATTATATACAAGTTCAAGTATCATTTCTTCAAAAGCACCACTACTTTAGACAGCATCATTAAAATTTAGAATCTTCATTTGGATTAATGAATTCAATGACTAAAAATAATGGGAGAAAATTCTACATAGAAAATTTTTCTGAATAAATTGGCGAGCATAAATTTCACAAACACTAAGTTTTTTTTCGTATAACTAATTTATAATATATTTGAATTTATTTTAAAAATATAAAAAATACGAGAAAAGATTAATAATATTTTTATGTACATCTTTAATATTTAAACATTTATCATCAAGAGAAAAATTTTGATTACATTTATTATCATTACATATTATCATATATTTATTAGCATTATAATTTTAATTTTTTTCTACAAGCTATGATTTTTTGTTTTTATTCTATTTTTAGATCGGTAAATATCTTATTTTTCTTGTAAATTTAAAAGTTTAATGCTAATTCATTATATGAGAAAATATGATAAGGCTGAACCTTGAGTATTCATCATATAAAGAATTATTGATGTAATAAATATGGACCTTGAATAATAACTTATTTGATCATATCGTTAATCATATTCCTTTCTAAACAGGAATATAATAAAAAATGAGAACATGATAATTTATTTTGCTAATTGATTATTTGAATCATATAAAAATTGATCTTTTGGATTAATTTTATAACTCTGATTATTATCATTATTATACATTATATATTATATATTATTATTATTATTGTGATTCAAAATCGCATCATTAGTATATTTATTATAAATTTTAAAAGAAAACTTTTCATTTTTGGAATGGAATTTAAAAAAAAACGGTTTTTATTTAAATTTTTTATTTTCTTTTTAAGGAATGATAAAATCCTTGTAGCTCTTTTCAGTGTGTCTAGATCAATGTGATAAAGTTTGAAATAAAGCGACGAGAAATTGGAAAATCATTCGCGAGTAAACTTGTAAGTTGAGCAAATCCTTTATGTCAGAAATGAAATTTGTAAGTTAAAAATGCTAATGCTTCAATTCTATGCTAGAAACTTAGATCTTCATTTTTAAATATATCATGATAATAATTATCTTTGATAATTAACATTTATCTAAATATTATATAGTAGCCACAGACAAATTTGTTTAAAAGTTTAGACAAAAACTATAATAAAAAATTTTTTTTTGTAATTTCTTTGTTTTTATTTATTTATATATTCAATAAAATAGAATCAATCGATTAATGGACTTTTAATCATAATCATAATCATGGATTAAAAAGTATCCGCTAAACAAATGAAATATGTAAATAATAATCTAAATTAAATAATCCAAATTATTTTGTATTTTTCTTTATTTTTTGATCAGAAAAATTTTGTAAATACGATGATAACTATTTAATTTAAAAAAAATAAAAAATAAGGTAATTTAATTTTTGCATTATTATTATCTCCGTTTCAGTTTAAGTTAGATTGAACGAATCAAAGATGGTTTTTTTTTCCAAAAAATAATATGAATGTTTCTTTCCAAAATAGCTTCAGGGAGGAGGATAGCTATCTTAACACACAAAAGTTTCAGATTCTATTCAATTCATTTGGTTCTTCAACATCGAGTAAAAATAATTCCATTTAACCTAATAGCAATTAGTATATTGTCTTGATAAAAACTTGAATATGACAGTACTGAATGTGATCACCATTTATTTTGGATGGCGATTTAAATGCCAAACACTCCAGCTGGAACAACTTTCATTTAAATCACAATGATAAAATCTTGGACGAACATGCACTAGAAAAAATCTATTTCATTAGACCATTTTCTCAACCAACTTTAGGCAAAGCTAATCTCCTTATCACTAAACTTCTTCCTGCTAGACAAATTCATTCATAGATCTGCAGTGTGAAGACTCTGAAAGTCTATTTTCTGATCACAGACTCGTTTTATTAACCAGTAATAAATTACAGCTTCAATGTCTATCACTAATTGGTTGTAGGGAGGAAACACACAAACTGAGCATAGTATCTAAATAATCATCAAATATCGAAATCGATTCGATGATAGCCTTGTATCAATCTTGAAGAAATGTCTCTTTAAGACAACAAAATATATTAATACTCTAGATCGATCCATCTCTTTTAACTCGGAACTAAATTAACATCATACATTATATACTTATAACATAAATTATCATAAATTATCATATTATCATAATTATCATAATTATCAATATCAATTATCATAAATTATCAACCTAAGAAATACAGCTATATGTCGTTAGCAACGCATTAGAATTCATATTTAGCATGATCAGTACTTATTATTCAACAAAAGCATAAAAAAAAGAGTAATTCATTTAAAATAAAGTAATTCAATAAAATACATAAATGCATATGAATATGCATATAAAATTTAAATGTATTGCATTAATCTAAAAATTATAAATTATCATATATTTATCGCGAAATATATAAATCGGATCAATGAAATTCAAAATTTAAGGCATAGTGCAGATACAATTATTTTTTAAATCGCAAAGTATAAAATAAAATTTTTATAAATTACGTTATTCGAAAAAGTATTATAATTGGTACTATAGATAAAAAAATATTCATTTTTTGATCTTCAAAATGTAGTAAATTTTTTATAACTGTAAGATAGATTTATGGTATTTTTTAAACCTATTTATCAAAAAAATGTTATTTGATCTGATCAATCAATCTAACTTGACTCGAAATAAAATATTGATGAAATAAATAATGCAATGATTAAATCTTTTTATTTTTTTTTAAATTAAATATTTACCATCATAAATTCTTCTGATCAGAATTCTGATAAAACACAAAATATTTGAATTGCATATTTAATCCTCATTTAGTTGACGCTGTATCTTTTTAATGTAATCGTTCGACTCCATTTTATTTTTAATTATTATATATGAATAATGAATAAGTGAAAACAAGAAAGATCCATATAATATAACAGGATATATATGTAAACAATTTAACTAAAAATTATAAAAAATTATAAAAAAAAATTCTGTTAACAGAAACAAAGAAATGAACTTATTTTTCATAAATTTATATCGCTGTGCATACTCTTAAATGTTTTTTTTCTATAATTTTTTTATTTAATAATTTTTTTAAACAAATTTGTTTGCCGCCATTATATAGTAGTAGGTAATATTTCTTCATCAAAAATATTATTGTGTCATCAAGATATATATTTAAAAAAATTAAAATTTTTTTCTGATATAAAACTAAGTTATCAGTTTCATTTTATTTTTGACTTAGAAGATTTATTTGTTATAAGTTCATTTGTCTTAATCGTTACTGTCTTAAACCATTAGAATTTAGGTATTAGATTTTGTTAGAAATGAAGCCTAATTTTTTAAGTTTTATTTCGGAATTTCTTCTTGAAAATGAGGAAAAGATTATATTTGATCTAAAAATAAATAAATATAAATATGTGCAGGGGATAGACGCATAGGTTGGGCAGGACTCATAGATCCTAAATTCTTACACAATCAAAGCTATTTTTTTAAATAATAATTTATTTACTATAACATGAAATTATTCATTGTCAATATTAATATATTTAGATAATAAGATAATTCATTTATTTCTTCAGAAATTTTTTAATATTTTTTTATTCTCTTTGGAGACAATATTCCTACTAATATATATAATTCTTCCTCTATAGACCAATCTAACAATATCATAAAATTAAATAATGTTTTTTTTTAAATATATATTTATAAAATATATATACATTTTATTAAAATGTAATTTTTACCTCTCAGGAATTCTTGCAATATGAGTAATTATTTTTATTACATTATCAATTGATTTTTCTGGACTTTTTTCATTTTTCTTTTATAAATATTTAAAACAATAAAATAAATTCTTCTCATTTGCATTAATATATGTTCTTTTTAATGCGCTTTTTTAACAGATAAATGATTATTATTTAATTACGTATAGTACTACTATAACTACTACTAATAATAATAATTAAATTTTGGATATTTGAGCAAATACATATTTTTATAGGGAAAGTATTGTAGGAAAATATAATAAAAAATGCATTATAAGAAATTTTAAGCGAACGAAATATAATTAATATAATTAAAATATAATTAAAAATAAACTCTAAATTCTAATTAAAATCGAAAAATAAATTTTTTTATCTTTCGCAAATGGTTTATATATTTATAATTAAAAAGATATTATGCTATTCATATGTATCATATCCATCTGTACATTTATAATTTAAGTAAAAAATTAAAAAAATTTATAATTTAAAGTAAAAAAAAATACTATTACAGTTAATAATAAATAAATTTCTTTCATTTTGTATTGCAATGCAAAAATATCAACAGTGAATAGAATATAATTTGAAGTTATATATAGTTTCATATTGAAAATTTATATTTGACATATAATATACTTTCAATATAATAATATATTTTATTTTATATTATAAATGTATAATAATATAAAATTAATGTTTATAAATTTTATTTTTAATTTCTATTGTTCAATCTGGGAATTTTCATATTAGCAGATATTATTTTTCAGAAGTAAGACATAAAAATGTTTTAAATGCTGAAATCCAAGTAGTAATTTTATTTCCAATTGATTGTAATAAATTATTCCATAAAACATTCGCAACTAAAAATAAATACAATAATATTTGTATAATTAATAATAAAAATAATAAAAAGATTATTTTATGTAGCTTTATTTTTTTTTACTTACATTATGCACTCGTTTTTGACTTATGTGAAAATAATCAACAGAAAAATACAATAGATCACTAAATCCATCCTCACCAAGCGGAATTTTAATATTACTAATGCGTGGTGAAACAATAATAGTAAAGTTTTCTTTGTTAAATTCTGGATAATTCATGACTCTTTCTTGCAGTTTCTACGAAATAGGATAAAAATGAAATAGGATAAAAGTAACAAAAATTATATTTTGCTTATACAAAAAAACATATCTATTATTAAACAACATTTTACATTTTAGATGTAATTTTAAGTAAAATAAAAGTATATAATATAAAATAATTAAAATTTATGATACTATGTATTATAATTTTAGAATAATTCTTGTTTTTCTTGTTTTTTAATATTTAATAATACTATATATATAAAAGAATAATAATTATATTTATGAACAAGAAAATATATGTAATCTTCAAATTTTCATGAAAAAGTGAAGATAATATAGTTTTTATGTAGATTTTATTTTCTTTAATCAAAAACTATTAAAAAAATTCACAATTTCTAAATTAAACTCTACAAAAATTAATCTAAAAAAAAAATAAACTATATAAATCTGTTTATTATTTCATAATATTCCTGTTTCTGATCTCGGAATTGTAAAACAAATAAACATGAACATTCGAAAATGGTCATTTTTTAGCACTTTTATTATATTTTAATGAATTCCTTTCTTTGTGAGTAACAAGTTCTTTCAAATGAGATATTATAAGTGATTCCAAAGGTAAATTATTTCTTAATATCTGAAAAGTATTGATTAAATTAATTCTGTGCTCTTCCAAAATTGACCATGAAGGAACTGTACATATATTGGTACAAAAGTTATTGACAGCTATCAGCAGTAAAATGAACCATAAAACATTAAAATGGATTCTGTTATATTTTTACTTAATATATATATTAACAATTGATATTTTATTAAAAAAAATATCTAATTAATTTAAATAGTTTTGATCGATATTTAAGTAGTATTTATATATGTATAATTATTAAATAATTATTAAAAAAAATGCACTATCATTGCAGAATTTTTATAATAAGTTTTAAGTATATTTAAGTAAACCACTTTTCTATTGTTATGAAATGATTTTCATTTCATAACGTTTATTTTGATATATAAATCTTAATCAAAATTAGTTATATTCATTATGTATATAATGATATATAATTTTGTATAATTTTGTATATAAATTTCAATGATCAATTCTTTTCTATTTTCACTTAAATAATAAACTTAGTAATATTAATAGCAAATAATGTTATATTAATTAATACAAAAAGTAAAATATTTTAATAACTTTATTATAATAATAAATTAATTATATATATAATGTATGTGTATATTATAACTTGATATTTAATAATAATCAATTATATAGATTAATAGTAAGTATTTTATTTGAAATAGATAATACCTTCCAATGTTTCTTTATATTTATTCTTGTGTTTTATTTTATTGATTAAATATTTAGTCATAAAAGACATATCTCTAGACATTGTAGAAATTTCAGCGATATTCAATTGCGAAGTTGTTCTCAGATGTTTGACTATTTCCAAATGCATAGCCTATTAATTTGAGATTGAATTCCTGTATGTAAGAAAATCTAATCAAAAATCTATCAAAAAATTGTATAATTATCTATTTATTCAATTTTATTTATGATCTTATTTGAAAATATTTATCAAAGCCAATAAAAAACTAATAATATAAAAAACTAATTAGAAATAACTGTAATTTTTAAGAAATAATAAAAAATATGAAATTCATGAAAATTAAATTGAAATGATTTAATGTTAAATCTGATATGAAATAAATATAAGAAAAGTAATATAAACTTTTTATGTTATCATGAAACATTGAATAAGAAAAATGTTAATTTAGTATAATTTAATTTCAAATAGAGTTAATAATTTAAATATCGTAATTGTGAAAATAATTATTCATAAATATTGAAATCACAAAATTTCTATTAATATTTAAAATATAGGAATTATTTATAGTGTTTATATTTTTGTACTATTATAAAATACTATTAAAATATATATTTATAATATTAAAATATATATATAATATAAAATACTATTGTATTATTATAAATAATATTTTTTTTGGCTTTTTTTATATCAAATATTTCTTTTATCTATTATTCTCTTTTTATTGTGCTTTTTAATAAATATTATATTTCTAAATTTTACATAATAATTCATTATATCTAACCATTAAATATTTCCATATATCTCATATTTATATCATGGTATTTTATGTTTCAAAAAATATAATGAAAAAAAAATTATAATATTAAATGAATTTTGAATTGTGACTAAAAACTTTTGTTAGATAATATTTTATTAATATAAGATAAGATAATATTTTATTATACTTAATAACTTTAAAAATTCCATACTTTGAAAATGACATACTTTGAAAATATTCGTTGTTAAATATGTCCTCCAAATTTCTTCACCAGTGATATTAAATGATACGCCTCTATTTTCTAATAAACTAGAGATAATTCTAATAAACCAAAAATTTTTTATCAATATTTCAAAAATTAAAAATTAAATTGAAATGAAAATGAAAATTTTATATCTGAGTTTTCCATTCTCAGTTTTCCATTTTCTAATATTCCTTTCATTACAATGATTAAAATTAAACATCAATCATAAATATGTATAAAATTTTAATATATATATATATACATTTTATATACAGATTCTTTATTAATTTTTTTATATATAAATATTTATTTTTCTTTATAAATATTTATCTTTGTAAATAAATTTTTTGTTATTTAATATAACGTAAGACTATTTTATAATAAGCTTAATATAATAGAATAAAAACTTTAGACTCTAGGTAATTTATTCCTATTATTTACTTCTTTTATTAAACATATTCTCTTTTACTATATATTTTTGTTATTAATTAAATTATTTCACAAATTTATTCTCTAATAATTTAATTAAAAATATAATTTCATAATCCACAATTAACTACATAATTTAAATTTACTATATGTTTGATTATACTAAGTTTAGAAGTTTCTTTTTCTGTCTTATAGTATTTAAACAATAAATTATTAGATTTTTTATTTTTGATTTTAAAATAAATCAACAAATTTTTTTATTTTTGTTTTATAATAGATATATAATATAATAGATGTATAAATCAATAAAAGAATATAACTCAACAAAAGAATAATAAAAGAAAAGATGTATCAATAAAAGAATTTATTGATTTCATATATAATAAAAATGAAAAAATACTTAATATAAATATTTCTTTAAACAAGTTCATGGATATTAAAAATTCATGAATTTTTTTTTTTAATTAAATGAAAATTTATTTATATTATCCTTCGTGTATTTTAAATTATAAATTATCGTGTGATTAATTTTGATTATTAGTCAATACATCACGAACGTAATATTCTTAGATTTGTTTTAATTTCAATTATTTTTAAAAAATAAAATCAATTTATAAAATATTCATATCATAAAAAATTTTATTAACAAAAACCGTCAAAAGAAAATGTTTTGAAAAAATATTTAAAATAAAGAAAATATTTCAAATATATTTTTTAGTTTTAAATTATGTGGAAAGTTGTTAAACAAGACCATAAAAATAAATATAATAGATAAAAAAAATATTTATATTTATATTATTAATAAATTATTAATAAACATTAATAATAATAAACGTTAATAATAAGAGATAATTTCCTTAATAATAAAAATCACTTATTTAAGAAAATATCACAAATGAATAATTTTCATAAAAATTTTAGCTTCAATGTTCATAGAGTTATACAAAATTAATTTATTACAATATAAAATTCTATTACTAACAACTAATTACTAACTTCTCTTAATTCGAAATTGAAAAAATTCAAAGTTAATAACATTGTTTTAATGGATTATTTAATAAAATTCAAATAGATCAAAGTTCAAAACAAGAATTCAAAGATTAGAATTATTTTGTAGTTGAAAATGTTTTAATTTTTTCTTAAATTTTATAAATGCTTATTCCTTCTAAGATTCTTTTTCTGTTCATTTTAGAGGATTGCTAATCACATAAACGATCAATAATAGCACGAATTAATGCTGATTGTGTAATTTCAGAAAATTTCAAAAAAATTTCTAGAAATAGCACAGAGCATAGAATAGCACAGAGTCCAATGGAAAACTAACTCGTGATATTTATAATAAATTTTCTCAAATATATAATAATGCTAATTGTTATTAAGATTGGGATAAATGGAAAATATTGTCTCAAATTCAAAATCATGTTTACATTCAAACCACTTTGAAGTGTTTCTAAAAGATATATAATTCTAACAGCCTTTTAAATATTTCTTTCAAAAATTATCTTACGCAAATGTCTAATAAATTTCATATATATGTAAAATGTCCCAAAAATGTGGAAATATCTATTAAGTGCAGATTCCTCAGATAATTTCAAGTAACATTTTCTTTTACATGTTACAAACTGAGCACGAATAAATCTAAATAACGTGCATCGAAGAAAATGTCAATACAACAAATATTTTTATATTAACAAAAAATTATATTAAATTACATCTTATTTAGAAACAATGAATGAACAAATCATTTTTTATTCATTGAGAACGAATAAATCGAATTTATTCATCAAAATTTGACAAAATAAATAATATCAAATTGTGATATAAAAAAAATGAATATAACTTTTCTAACAAATGAACAATAAATAATATATATTTGGAAAAAATAAGCAATACATTATAATCTACATCAAATTAAAAAATAATTAATTAACAATTTATATATATATACTATTATTATTATTATTATTAGTCTGTATTAAATTAAAAATAATTAAGTAAGTAAATAAAATCAATTATTTATCGAAAATTCAACTCAAGTCTTAAAAGAAACTAATTCTTGATTTGCATGTAATATTAAACTGATCATAGATAAAATATCACCAAAAAGTAATTCAAAACACAAAAAAAAGTATATCAAATCAATGTAACTATAATATTATTCACTTCGCACCAATATTAATCTTTTAGTTTAATAAGAAAATTGAATTTAATTTTTTTTAATTTTTCTTCCACATTATTATATTTTAGCTGAATAAGATAAAATATATAAAGATAAAAATATAAAGATAAAATATTTTCATACTTTGATGGTGAAAAATGAATTATGTTAATAAGTATAATATGCATAGTTATATGATGTTTCTCACAATAAATGTATTTATATAATTATATCCAGCTATTAAACAAGATAACATAATAAATAAATTTGTAAGACAATAATTTTGTAATCATGCATATCGTATAATTCATTACTCAACAAGATAGAAAAATATTTTTATTCATTCAATTTCGATCAAATTTCATTATTCATTTAGTTTTGCAATCACGAATACAAAAATTCAAATAAAAATGTTTAATGTTTTAAAATAATAATACGAAAGAAAAATTAAAAAAAATTAAATTTAATTTCTTATTGCAAAAGTAATTAATCATACGTTAATCATATATATTAATATATTATAATAAATTATAATAATCATATAATAAAATAAATAATGGATTTGTTATTCGATGATACATTATCTTTATGTTATTTTTCAATATATTTTTCAGTATACTTTTACTTGTAATAAATTTAGTATATAAATTTAACAAAAATTAATTCAATTCAATGTTAAGGAAGCATAGCCAGAAACTGATGACTCACATAGCATATTTCAAAACTCGAGTTAAATTTTTAATGAGTGATTGATTCAATCAACTTTTTGAATTGTTCTTTAATTTAATCTTAAATTTTCTTTAATATAATCTGTAAAATATCATTTATTTTTTATATTTCAAATTATTATTATATATTATTTATTAATTAGAAAAGTTTTATATTTATTTTTTTATATCAAAATTTAATAATTTTTTTATTCACTTTGAATGACGAATAAATTCGATTTATTCGCTTTAAATAGCAGTTAATTATTCTATTCATTTTTTATTAAGATAATAAAAATAATAATAATAAGATAATAAATGTAATTTAATATAATTTTTTAATATAAAAAAATATTAATTATAGTTTTTAATATAGTTTTTTCGATATATTAGTTGGATTAGTTTATACATAGTTTATACAGTATTGTTGCGTTTGGATTAATTTATGCTTTCTGAGTATTAGTCATTCAAATAAAAATGTGCGTCTTACAAACGAGTGAATATTGATATAGAAAAATTTTATTCGTATTTGTTTGTAATGATATAGAAAATATGTTTTTTTTTTATTATAACTCATTAATGAAGTTATAACGAAAATTTTTGCAAAGAAAAATGTTGTTAGAAATCTCTAATTATTCACATATTTGGATGATCTATATATTAATATATAATGATATATATAATGATACATTTAATCGATTAGCTTATAATTATAATAATTTACAAAATAATTGAAACTATTAATTATTATTATATTTATTTTAAAAAAATTAGATTATTTTATTTATTTTATTTTAGTTCACTATATACTTACTATCTATTAATATTACATAATATAAATAATACCATATTAATAATTGCATGCAACTTTTACATATTATATCATTGTATGCATTTTTTCTAATTATATTAGAAAAATAATTGTATATTATTATATACTATATATACTATGAAATATTTATTTTTTTTTTTCCTTCTTATTTTTTTATCTTCGTCATTATTTTTTATTGCCATTATGAATGTTAAATGTATTTGCGTCAATAATATATATTTTCAAACATACAAAACTTTTTGTAACATTAATTTTTAAAATGAAACTTCTATTTTTACATTTAACTGGTCAAAAACTATTGATAAATAAGAAATAAAATAAAGTTAAAAAAAAAATAAAATAAGATAAAATTTTTGTGTAAATTATTGTAAAAAAAAATTGAGAAATAATTTTTTAAATATTTAATAATATTTCTAATAATTTCTAAGATTTTCAACTATTTGATGTATGTCATATGTATATAATGTATAATATATAATGTATAATACATATGATGATATTCTTTCAAGAAAGAAAATATTACAAAAAAAATACTTTTTCTTGTAATAAAAATATTTTCTTTCAAATTTATCTCTAAGTATTTGTTATGATTTAAATTTATATAAATATACATAATAATCTTGGATATACAGATTGATTACATTATATAATTAAAAAAAGTAACAGAAAATATGTGCGTCTTACAAACGAGTGAATATTGATATTGACAAATTTTATTCGTATTTGTTTGTAATGGTATAGAAAATATTTAGTATTTTTCCATTTTTATTTTTAGGGTTTTAAATATTTATCCAATAAATCTATTTTTATTTTTTAAGTTCTAAATATTTTTGATAATAACAACGAAATTATTATCTTTTTTTTATTTATATTTTTATTTATTATTTTATATTTTTTTCCTTCATTTTTACGACGTATATAAAATCCTCGAAATACAAGCAAAAGCAAGTAAATGGTGATGCTAGTGTCTTTGAAATTTTTGTCGCTACCACATAAGAAATTCGTAAATGCAGTATGATTTTCACAAACAATATCGCAGCGTTTCAAAACGTTATTTTGGCAAAAAAAGGTATATACAGAATTTTTAATATTTGACTAAAGAAATTATAAAATGTTCCATAAATCTATCAACAAAGTTTATTTAATAGTTTTTGAAATAACTTTTTTTTTCTTTGTGAAAATTTTCATTTTGGCTTCCTTAACGAGTTATTAATGAAAAACACTGTTCAATGACAGAAGATGAACTATTGCATTATGACAGTGACATTGATTGAATTGCTAGGTTCGAATAAACAAGTCAACATATATTGAAAATAATTATTCGTTTATTCGTAGTTTATTCGTTATAAATAAGATATAATTTGATATACTATTTGCTCAATAATTATTTAACACATTTGTTTCGACACATATGGTTTTTTTTATTATTATGGAGTGGTAGTTCTACATATTGTGCAATTAAGTGTTTTTTTTTATTAATACTTCCTTAATAATACCGAAATTTTTATAAAAAAAAAATTAAAATCATTTCAAAAATTCATTATTGTCAATCGATAAAAATAATACTTTTATATACTTATGTTATATTTCTTATTATGATATGTTTTTAATTATAAACATTTATGTCGTACTCATTTCTAATATTTTTTCTATATATATTTTATTATATCTGTTATTATATCTGTTTGTACTATTTTTAATTTGTACTTCTAATTATATAAATTTGATATTGTTATATTAAAATTTTTTGCTTTATATTTTTTGCTTTATATTCAAAGAATATTTATCGTGTTATATTTATTTTAATTTATACCATATTTCTAAAATACTGTTTGTGTTCAACATTTTGATTCATTTATACAATTTTTAATTTATCACTGATAAGAGAAAATATTTTCTTAAAATTATTCCTTACAGTTAAGATAGTGTTGTTAATATTCTATGGATCAATTATGTTTTCTATGGCTCAAGTAAATAAGGAAGAATGCGATTATTATCAAAACTTAAATCTTGGTGAAACATATTACATTTACAATCCTACATATCCATTTCCATATTCTGGACCAAAATGTACATGGACTATCACGAGTTATCATCGAATTAATTTAAAGTGTTCCTTAGTTGAATTTTCAAAAGTAAGATCAAAATTTTTATTATATGATCAATTAATAAAAATGATTGAAAGTAAAAAATAATTCTCTCACAGACTAAAAACTGCGACAAAGGCAGTTTAACTGTTAAAAAGAATTTCGCTACCAAATACTGTGGTAATATAACGTTGAATGTAGAATCCACATCAAACAAAATGATTGTAATACTATCACCACCAGGTAGATTTTTCTGTGAAGTACAACCAATAAAAAGAGTAAAAGATTCTACAAATTGTAATTGTGGATGGAAGAATCCTGTATGTATTTATTTTAATATATTCATTTAAAGTAAGATTTTCAAGAAATTAAATCCGAAAAATAATTTAAATTTTTAAATTGAATTAAAAATATTTTCTCGATGGAATATTTCCAATTTTTGCTTAATTACATTCAATAATCAAAAACGCGATATAACTTCCTTTCTTGTATTACCATTTATTGTATTATTATTGTATTATTTTCCATTATGTATTGAGCTATGAATCGATTCATAATATAATATAATTTAATTATTTATAATAATTATAATAATATAATTTAAATAATTTAAAATTATACTTTTTGTTTATTAGCAACTTTTGAATCAGTTATTACTAACACAGCACATATATTTGTGAGATTAATTATTTCGAGTTTCAATTTTTAATATTTTTTTCGAATGATATTTCATAGATTCGTTTTTCTAATTTCACTTTGTCTTTATTATCGCACGTATTATCAGAACACTTCATAAACTTATACTTGTTACTTGTTACGAATAAGATCGATTCGCAAAAATTTCTCAAAGGTCATTCAAAAGTCCCTTCTATTTGAAGATGAAAATTAAATTTATGTATCTCCTCCATTCGCTAAATTTAATTATTAATACAATTAGAATTCACTAGTATTCGTTCTAAATATTTTTTTAAAATAATTTTTTAGTCAGAGCAGAAAGATCAGAATCGAACAAATAATATCTTAATTACGATTCTACTTTCTCTAATTCAAACTTTTCGTATTCACATATTCTTTTTTCATTCATATTTTTACGTTTCACCATTACCATTAATCTATTAGTCCCATTACCATAATCGGTATAAGAATTGCTATATATGAAAAAGAAAAATATATCATTTTTCGATTAATCAAAATAGAAAGAAGATCTTTCGTTGACTTTCAGTCTAGAATCGTTGGTGGAATTAATACAGGAATAAATGAATTTCCTATGATGGCTGGTATTAAACGCACTTATGAACCTGGCATGATTTGTGGAGCTACTATAATATCTAAACGATATGTATTAACAGCAGCACATTGCGTCACAGATGAGAATTCTACAGAATTAGCTATCGTAGTTGGTGAACATGATTGGAGTAGTAGTAAGTATAAACTGCAAATATGCTTCATATTTCTCTACTAAAATGATCTTTAATATCAAGGGACAGAAACAAAGGCCACAGTATTACATAGCATTAATAAAGTTATTATACATCCAAACTATGATGTCATAGAAAAGGATGATTGGCAAATAAATGACATAGCACTTTTGAAAACAGAAAAAGATATTAAATTTGACGACAAGGTTGGACCTGCTTGTTTACCTTTTCAACATTTTTTAGATTCTTTTGCTGGTTCTGATGTTACTGTATTGGGTTAGTATATATATATGTTATATTTTCTTTATATAACATTACTTTATTAACATTTAATGAAATTAGGTTGGGGTCATACGAGTTTTAAGGGTAAGCTTTCTCGTATTTTGCAAAAGGCTACATTAAGTATGCTTACACAAGTAGAATGTCATAAATATTATGGTAATATAATGGTTAACGCAATGTGTGCTTATGCAAAAGGCAAAGATGCGTGTCAGGTAAAATTGTTTTTCAAAAACAAATTAAATTTTCTATGAATTTAATAGTATACTGAAATATTTATTGAATAAATAGATGGATAGTGGTGGACCAGTTTTATGGCAAAATCCTCGAACTAAACGACTTGTAAATGTAGGAATTACCAGTTGGGGTGCAGAGTGTGGTAAATATCCTGCTGGTAATACAAAAGTTGGTTCTTATATAGATTGGATCGTTTCACAAACTCCAGGTATAAATAATATAAATAGAAAATATCATATATTTGTGTAATTTTCATAATTTTATTTCAGATGCTGAATATTGTGTCATCGAATAAAATATTGTGTAATCGATTTAAATCATTACTTATAGCAAGTATTCATTAATTTCGTTAATGATATATTACATTTTTTGTTAAACAAATTTTATTGTAGGTATAAAAGTTTCATATAAATGTAAAATGTATATTTTTATGTAAATATTTATTAAGATTTGTCAATTTTTTATGTTAAATTTTAACATGATATATATTTTAAATTTAAAATTAATTTATTAATATTTCAAATATATATATATATGCATATATATTATATGTGATTAAACATTGTTATTTTAAATTAATGTGTAAAACATTTGAAATCGTATTTCTATAATAACAAATACAATTTAAAATCTTAAATAAAATCCATAAGGAATTTGCTCGAGTTACATTTTCTTATACAATTTGATAATTATGCCTATATAATGTGACTTCTCTTTTGTATATGATTGAATATCATCTTTTTTGGAATTCGCATTACATACAAAAATAATTTGAAATTAATAATTTGAAATTAATCATTGAAATTATCAATAATAATTAATAAATGAATTCAAAAATAAAGATATGCTTACTTTAAACAATTATTACGAATATGTATTATTATGATATATGAATATATGAATGCATACATTTCAAAATTTAAAATTACAAATATGTGAGATATATACATTTTAAAATTTAATATTACACATCCTAAACATTCATAAATAAATATAAAGCATAGTTAATATATTTTAAATAATGAAAAATATAGTTAATTTACGATCGCTATATTTTCATTTTATTATTTCATATATCGCATTTTTCATACTATACATTTATTTTAATTTTAATTATAAAAACAAGAAGATATCAAGAAAAAGAGAAAATTTTTTTTATCTAAATTATTTAATATTATATGATTGTAAGAAATAAAAAGTATATACCTTTTAACAGTGCAAAATTTTTTAAAAAATTTTATTGATTTAAAAGAAAATTTATGAATCAAGTACAAAAATTTCGGAAAATTTTTTGATGAGTCAAAATATAACGAGACATAAATTAGTAGAAATGATTATTATAACATTGATGAATATAGTATTTTTTTAATTTTTATATTTTCACTGAAATGTCATGAATTTAGAAAAAAAAATTTGATCAAATGAGTTAGATTTTATATAAATATACTTACATAAATAGAGTTACTTTCTCAAAGTAATATATATGATTCGCAAAATGCATAATCATATTATATATACCACAGCATTTCTTGAAGAAAAATTTTTCTTGAAGAAAAATCCCGAAGAATCTAAAATCCTGGTCCAAATCCTGAAGATATTCTTTCTTTGAAAGAAATTTCAAACAATTCAAAAATTTAAAACAATCATTTACTCAGATATAATAAATTTGCGATATATTAAATTGAGCAATTTCTTATTATTCGATTCAATATTCATAATAGATTCCGATACATGTGAAAATTTATTGTTATACGCACAAATATATAAAGAAGAAATAGAAATAGAGAAATAAGAAAAAATAAAAAAATGTTAAATTACGGCATAATCAAATCATTAACTAACTCATTAAAAATTATTCCAATGAAATCAGATGCGTTCGAAAATAAAAAATCGGCGATTATAGGAAATTAAATGAAAAAATAATAAAAAATATCTTTCCCAAATATAGAAATCATTCTTAATCGACTAAGTCATGTACAATATTTTATCAATGTTTTTAATTTAATTATTCAATATTTTGTTTATTTAGATGAAATGATTATTTACGGATCTAGATCTAGACTACGGATCTAGAAAATCATAATCGCAAATTAAAAAAATATATTTTCCAAATTTCGGGATTAGAATTTAAAATTACAACGGATAAGTATAAATTCATAAAAAAATCATGCGAATATTAAATTATCTAATTTCTTTGTAAAAAAGATGTGGAAATAAATAATCCAATAAAATAGATGTTATTAAACGAATAATAAAACCTCATAATAAAGGGAATTAGATATGTTTAAGCATAATAGATTTTGGTATAATAAATAATTTGCATTATTTTTTTTGCAGTATTATAGTATGTATTATAGTTATATAAATATTATTGATTTTTTAAATTTTTTATTTTTTAATATCAATATAAATTTTAGATGATACTTTATGTAAAGATTGTAATTTAAATTATTCATATAGCATATGATAATCATGAAATATTATTTCCATAATTTGTTTATCATATTAAATAAACTTCCGCAATTTAATACATCATACCACGCAAATGAATATAATAAATGAAAATTAAATAATATGCAAATTTTCTGTGTCATATTTTAAGCTATGATTGAAAAGGTCGAATTGATATAGGAATAGGATAGTCCACATAAATGATTGCCTTGACATTATATATATATATATATGTATATATAAATGTTTTTTAATGCTTAAATAAATAATTTAAAAAAACACTAAAAATATAAAAAACATTTTTTCAAGATATTGGACCAATCTTTTTTATTTATTCTATAAGATGTTTATAAATTTGTCGGATATATTTAAAAGATGAATTTTAAAACGATGAAAAAAATCATATAGATATATATTTCATAAAATTTACTTAACGATAAGTAATATAAATTTTATTATTTAATATATAATAATATATAATAATTTAATATATAATAATAATAATGAGCGTTATAAGTATTTTAACTTTAGAGAGTAAGACGATTGGAGAATGAAAACGATGAAAAATAAATAAAATAAAATAAATAAAAACGATAAAAATATTTCTGAATTTCAATATAATGTAATATATAATGTATATAAATAACATATAATGTAATTATGCAACATACTTACAACATTTAAAAAAAAATGTATCACTTTCTGAAATTATATAATTTATCATTTAACAAAGATTTATTTTGAATAAGTTATACCAAATTCTATAATATTCGACATTATACAATGATTACGTATCATTTTGTTTAAAGTCATAAATAAATTGTTAAATTATATTCAATTTGCTGAAATTCAGAAGCAAATCAAAATATTCTCTTAAAATTTCTAATAAGAAGGATTAAAAAGATTGAATTTTTATACATATAAATTTACTTGTTTTAATTTTTTTACATATATACAAAAATCTAAAATACTAAAGATACTTGAATTTGAATTCAGATCGGTGTGTTGAACCTAATGATTGACAAATTGACAAATTTCATTTGTACTATTTCTTATTCTTATTCAGAGAAAAATAATAATTGAAAATGAATATCATACCATTAATTAATATTATAATTAATATTAAATATTTTTATTAAATATTACAATTTTTTATATATGTCTGGAATAAATACAAATTTATTAATTTCTCTCTTCTTTTATTTTATATATACTAATGAATTAATTAACATCAGAATAAAACAATACTGTTTTTGTAAAATGAAAGATTGTTCACTTAAGCTTTCTTGAATCTAACATAAATATAAGATTTCAAGAATTCGGATATTACTATTTCATTTTTTTTTATATTTAGCTTCTTTTTCTAACATTTATGATTAATATTGAATTGTTAGCAATGCTATTTCATTAACATATTATTGCGCAATCGATAAATTTGAAATTTGATGAAATTTAGTAAAGTATAAATAGTAAATCTTTAAATATTTTTATATGAAATTTATAAAAAATTATATGATACTAAATAGTAATCAAATATTAAAATAATATTATTTGAAAAAATAAATGAATAAAAATATTGTCAATATGCACTAGCAACAAAAATATAAAAACAAAAAATTCAATTCAAAATTTTTTAGACATAAAATATGATATTAATTGTAATGAAATGAAAATGTAAATATTAAATTTCAATTATTATTTATTTTTCAGTAAATTTCAATCATTATTTATGTTTCTCATATCAAAATAAAAAATTTTTGGGTGCAAATAAAATAAAGATAAAGGTTTTTCAACTGATTGATTTGAAATTCAAATTGATTCAGATATCATTAGTAACTTTTTTGTATCTGTAAATAATTAATTAACATATAAAATAATTAAAAAAAAAACAAATCTGTGTAGAAAAAACACATTCAATTTTAATTCGAAATCTTATAGAAATACATTTTGATTCGTGCCTATGAACTTTGGCAAATAAACAAATTAAGTGTCATATTGCGATTCATCTATGGATTTAATTAAAATATTTGCACAATAA
This sequence comes from Apis cerana, assembly GCF_029169275.1. Lineage (NCBI taxonomy): Eukaryota > Metazoa > Arthropoda > Insecta > Hymenoptera > Apidae > Apis > Apis cerana. Next base: position 1,333,203 of record NC_083864.1, on the reverse strand, counting down.
CTTATTTATGGATTTAAATATAATATTATTTGATATTGATATAAAATGCTTATAATTTAATGCTATATTAATTTAAAATACTTATACCAAGCTTTACCCGAGACATGTTTATATGAATTTTTTTTATGATTTTGGTATTTAAAAAACATTCTTCAAAGGTATACTGAATTTTTATTTTTAAAAATCATAAAAAACACCAATTTTTATTCTTCGTTGCGAACACTTATTGCTTACGAGATTTATAAATAGTTTACTTCGAAAAATTCCTCCTATAGAAATTCTTTTTTATTATTATCTGTCATCGACTTCTATTAAGATTAAACAAAGAATGATGTTATTTGAAAAGATCGTTTTTGAGAAGAGTTTAATCAACATTTGTAATTATATATTTTTAATGCACTTCAACTTGGTTGGAACAAAGCCTGATTCCAAGAATTGTAGACATGGCTGACTCAAAGGTAACTAAACATTATTCTAATTCGAGGAATTTTCCTTTAACACGAGTCAGGCACTGATCGCAATATTATTGGTTATTATCGTACCCCACTAGAAAACTGTGATCCTCCCAAGTGAATTAGGAAGGAATTTTCTAAAGACACGAATTTCTGTTGGGAACTAGAGTCTAATTATCTCTCGTTGTGAACACGTCGTAATTTGACCGCTGAATACGATAAATAGATAGTTTGTAATAACGTATCGTGTCGGATTATCTACTGTGACATTATGAAAGATTCAGCTCTCTTATAGGCACGCGTATCGTATTTGTAATCGCACTAATATAGTAATCCATTCATCGCGAAGAAATTACATAACAATCATAACATAAGCATCAGCATTCTACACATACACACACACATACATACACACAAATATATTCAGTGAAAGAATATTCGACATATGTATACATGTACAATCCATTCATTATTCACATCATTTTTTGAGAAATACAATTTTTCATAATTATTTGAAATTAGAATATTATAAAATTGTTTATTAATGTTCCAATCACGAATATTTCGTAATTTTAAGTGACTTTTTCTTTATGAATTTATAATAAATTCAAGGTTTCTTAAACAGAGATAAAAGTTTGAAAATATTTAATGACATTGAAAATTTTAATAAGATTGATTTCAACATATTTTCTTTTATTTTTAAGAAAATTCTTGGATTATCGTAATAATTTTTTTTATCTTTTATCTATAATATGAATAATATTAATTATATAGCAACAAATATGTATATATAAATTTCGAATTTAAATTTCATATATACTTAATATTTAATTATTTATTTAATTTTATATATTTAACTGTTATTTTATATACGAAATATAAAATGTGATATATATCAATATTACATTTTTTATATTTTTAATTATTCATCATTTCTATGTATAATTATATATATATATATATATTTATATGTATATCATATATATATATATATATATATATATATGATATACATATAAAGCAAGCATGAAAAGCATTATAACATAATTCTACATTTCTGATGAATCTTAATAAGGTGAAGGTTTGTGTAAAAATTGACATTAATTTAACCATCACTTGAATCGATCATTCATCGCAAAATGTTTCATCATTGTGTATATAAACATTTAAATATATATGTATACAATATACAATTATGTATACAATAGGTGCTATTTTTCTTATAATCAAAAAATATAAACAACATTACAAATAAAATAAATTTGAAAATTAATAGAATTTTAATATTTTTTTCCAAGAAAAAAATTGAATTACAATCCATAATTTGTTTAAAATATTTTATTTTTATGATGAATAGAATATAACAGAAAATATAGTGTTTAATTAAATAAAATTTGATCTTGAATTTCAAGATTAAAGTCATTTTTATATGAATTTTTATTTACAGATCTTTACTAATCCTGAGATGTAGTACATTACAATATTTTTTGCACTTATTACATAATTGTCTAAACTTCTAACTAACTAACTAAAGGAAATGAAAAATTACTTTTAACAGTTATTAATATTATAGAATAAAAAATTTATAGCAAGAATTGAATATTTACAATAACTTCAATTTTGTTGAGATGTTAAAAGAATGAGATAATATGTAAAAAATTTTTTTCAAAATTGTTATTAATTAGAATTGCAAAAAAAATTAATTTTTAAGTTTCTTATCTTATAAAAAAAATTAAAAATATGCCATTTATAAATTTAAGTTATATATATTACTGTTTAAAAATATGGATACTTTTAAAATATAATATCAATGCATAAATTATTCCAATATCTAATATTATAAAAAATTTATTTTTTTTAGGATTACGTGACATTTTATATTCAAAATTATTATTTATTATCTTCAGAATTATTTATTTAAAATATTACTTATTTTTTATTTTACTTGTCTATCAGTATTATAATTAATTATTTGTTTATATTTAATTATGTGTTTATTAATACTATAGTTAAATATAAATTTAAAAAACTAATTAAATATATGTAAAATTTATTGATTCCAGTATAATTAGATTTATTAAACATAGCAATTTTTCGACCTGTTCCTTTATTATTTCTTAATTGTTTCTTTTCACATTTTTTCTAAATATTTTTATAAATAAATATCATTTTTATGATTTATATTATATGTTTTCATTTATATATAAAAAATAATTTTTACATAAAATATATTTAATTATACTACAATACTTATATATATTATACAAAATTAATTAATATTGCAAATGATTGATAATTTTCAAATTTATATTTTTTATAACTTTATACCTATAAATATAATACATCTAAAAAATTTTACATTTTTTAATATCTCTAACTTTTTTATGCTTTAACCTATTTTAATAAAATTTTGTCAATGGATATAATTTATTTAAATAAAAAGCATGTTTAAAATTTTTTTGTAAAATCAAATTAAAAAATTAAGAATCATAACTTTTACTTTTTTCTTTGCGATTCTAATATAATATAATATAATATATATAATATATAATATATAATATAATATAATATAGAATATAATATAATATATAATATAATATAATAATATAATATAATATAATTTCATTTTTTTTTATATATATATATTTTTTTCATTATCTAATGCATTAAAGAAAATTCATATTGTTTGATTCAACTAATAAGTTATTTCTTTTTAATATTTAATTATTATTATATGTATTTAGATGCTTCATCATTTCATCTCATACATAATTAAAAATGTAAATATTTATTCAGTTTTACACATGTATATTAATTCTGTCGCAATCCAATCTTATGTGACACGATTTTACGCAAGGTTTCTTATTTTTAGTTACCAATTACATGTACTATATTAAAATTGAAACATAGATCTTTATACTGATAAAACTTCAAATAATCCAAATAATGATTATAATATGATCAAGATATTTGTTAATATAGGTGCATACACGTTAGTCATCACTGAAAAAAATACTGTGCATTGCTGGTAAATTGGAGAGTGCGAACAATAAGTCACTTGTCAAACCAAATGTAATATACACTGACATATGTTATTGGTAATAATTAATAAATGTGATAATTAATTCAGCCAATTATAAGAAAGATATATTATAATATATAAGATTATTATAAGAAAATTATAAAAATTGATTCGATTATATATTTGTGTAGGCTGACTTATCTCACTAGATTCTATATTATTTTCCGGGTACCAACTTACAAACAAGGCACGTATTTTTGGATGCATTTAATATCATCATAGAAATATAATTGAACAAAAAATATTAAACATTATCAAAAGTTTTAATTGCTGGTTTGATTATTTATGAAAACACATGATGAATAAATTAATGTGGTTGTGTTTTTTATTACAATTGTGGTGTATAATATGTGCATCTCAAAAAACAGATTTAGATTCACCTATAAATTTAGAAATACTTCGTCTATTTCGTTATTGGATTACACGAAATATCGGTATGTGTTCGAATAATTTTATTATGTGGAAAGTTTTTTCTTCTTGTTAAAAAAAAAATTGATATATAAATCTGTATTGCTTTGGAAAAGAATTGTGAAAGAAATATTTTTGTAAACGATTAAATAAAAAATGATTCTTCCTTAATATGATAGTTTAAAAATAATAAAATTTTTGAAATTTATAATATAATGAAAATATTATATACATGTAATTTTATAATTCAAATTTCTTTTGCTGATCATTTTTTTTTCAAATTAAATTTATCTTTTTGCAAATTAAATTCATTTTGTGAATATGTTAAAAAAAAAGATAACACAATGTCATTTTATTGATATTATTTGAAATTGCTCGTTGTGCAAATTATATTGATATTCGACCATTGATTGATTTTTTTTGAATAAATATTTTTTTAAAAATTAAATTTTATATAAAAAATATCTTAGCTTCAAACCAAATTTGTAATCTTTTAAATCAAATTTTAAATTTTTTGTGAATATTATTAATTATTCTATTGCAACTATTATTTATATATAACAAATATTTATTTACATATTTATTATATATAAATAATAAATATTATATAAATATTTATTATATATATTTATTTATATATGACATATATATAATTATTATATGAATATTAGATATATAGATATATATTATCATATATTAGATATATGAATATAGATATATATAAATGAGACAATATAAATGAAATAAAAATATAAATTTACTTTGTTTTATCTATTAAAATAAAATAACTTTTAAAATTGTATCACATGATTTGAATTAATACATAATAAACATTGAAAAATTTTAATTAATTAAAATCATTTTTTACAATCTTTTTATCTGAGTTTACATAATTTAAAATATATATGTATATACATATATATGTATATGTTATGATTTATACATTTATATATTTGCGTGCAACATATAATACATTTACATATATATATGTATGTATGTATGTATATAGTTATATCAGTTATATAATATGTATTAGTTATATACATGTTAAAAATTTCATTGAAATCAGTTGATATAGAAACAAATGAACAACAATCATCGAAAAATATAAAAATCTTAATGATCTATATAAAAATTTTATATAAAACTACAATTTGCATTGTTTTAAATTGTTTTATTAAATTATATTTATGTTCGTTATTATTGTATATGAATTATAAATAGTAGAAGAAGAATCATTTCACACATGATTTTAAATTTTGAAAAATTAAATTTATCTTCAATTTTCTTTTTATTACAATAATATAAGAAAACAAATTTATAAACTTGATTTATAAAAGAGTGAACTTGATCTATGAAAGAGTAAATTTGATTTGAAAAAAAAATTAATTACAAAAGAATGAATAAATAATATAAAATGAATATAAAATGAATGAATAAAGAAATATAAAACTTATAGTTTTAAAGATATTTATTAAAAGAGATTGAAGTATTTAATATTATATTAAGTAATATTGTTTATTTATTTTAATTATTTGTTTAAAATTTATAGTTAAGATTCATCTTCCGTTTCATTAGCAAAATTATGAATTATCAGTAATTACATTTTTCTTTCCAAAAAGGTATAAACGAAAGACATGTAGCGAAATTTGAAGGAAAAATTCAAGAAGAAATTTCAGCAAATGTTCCATTTCCTTGTAATTTGACAGGTAATTAAATAAATTTATTATTGTTATTATAATGTTCGTAAAATCATATTTTTAAATGTCATTTTTAAATTTCATTTGTTATTGTTACGATAATTTAATATATTAAATTTTTATCTAATCTTTTATCTAATCTAGATAGTAGATCTGCTATTGTTCCCAATTCAGTTCATCGTTTGAGACCAGGAGACATAGATGTTATTGCTGCGATGGGTGATTCTTTGACAGCTGGTGTTGGAATTTTTGCAACTAATTTAATAGAATTATATATTGAAAATAGAGGCGCATCATTTAGTATTGGTGGTGAAGGAACTTGGCGAACATATCTAACACTTCCAAATATTTTCAAAGTATGCTTATTGTTTAGATTGATAATGATTGGTAATATATAGGATGTCGGAAGATTAAAAACGAATATAATAGTGAATACTTTTGTCATATACTTTTATCATATCAAAGGAAATTTTAGATAAAAATTAAATTTTTGGTTTGATAAAAAATTTGATTTAATTTGTTTTTTTTATTGATGATAGTTTTTTTTGTTAATAAAATCACAATATTTTTTAATGAACCAAATTTTGATTCAGTTTATGATATTCTATAAAAAATATTAAATTATTCATATCAAGAAATTATTACTTTAAAAAATGTATAATTATAATATTAATTTGAATTTTATAAAATTTATAAAGAATACTTATAAAAATATAGGACATCTTTGATAAATTCCAAACATCAAATTGATGAAAAAAGTTCATATATACATATATTCTAATCTAATCTAATGCAATAATTTTAAATTTGTATTAGATAGAATGAATAAAGTAAAAACGATATATAAAATAAAAATCACTTGGATGTACTACAATATATTGCAATATCGCTTGCATAACAGAATTTCTCAACGAAAAAACACAAACTTATATATTTTTAATGTGTACAAAAAAAATAAAAATGAGAATTAATGAAAAAAAAGTTAATGATATTTAAATCAATTTTAATTTCATAAATCAATTAAAAAAAATTTATTTCTATTTCATTTGCATTAATATTTTTTATATGAGATTACTAAATTAAAAAGAAATAATAATCAAAATAATTTACATTTTGATCATATCATCAGTAATATCATATCTTGTATATATTAAAAATCCATATAACCTCTTCTTTTCCATATTATTATTGCATATAGATAATATTTTTATTTCGCTATTTTCTTCAAATAAAATTAGAGTGAGACAGAATGGAATTTATATTGAAACTTCAATTATTATAATTCAATAAATAAATCTTAACTGATATTTTTGTATTTTTATATATCAACTTTTGTATTTTTAGAATTTTGATTTTTCAAAAATATGTACGAATATAATAATATTCTTTATATATATAATTATATAGTATATATACGTATATATATATGTTTAGTATATATGTATATATATATGCATCTATTTCTAAAACATGCAGAATGTGCGGAGCGATTCAAAATTATTTTGAAATTATTTCTTAGGTACAACATATTATATAATATATTTATTAAATAGAAAAATGAAAAATTATGAAAAATTTTTCTTATATATAGGAATTCAATCCCAAATTAATAGGCTATGCACTTAAAGATGGTCAAACTTCTGAACTATTTGCATCGCAATTAAATGTCGCTGAGATTGGTGCAATATCTAGAGATATACCATTCATGGCAAAATATCTAATCATTAGAATGAAACATGATACAAGAATAGATATTAACAAACATTGGAAGGTTTGTATTTTAAATAGAATATTTATAATAAAATTTTATGAAAATCATTATTGTTTAATATCAAATTATATGTATAAACTGCACCAAAAATGTGAAAACATCCATAAATTGGAAATTCCTGAAATAATTCAAAATAATATTCCCTTTTGCAAAATTATTTTATTAATAAGTTATTAATAAGAAACATTGGTCAATCATTTAATTGAACTATGATAGTAGCGGTAACTATTGTTATTAACTAAATATGAACATATGTTTAAACAACATACGTTCAAAAAAATGAATATTATATAATATTGAATATTATAATTTATTTATTTTATTTTATGATATAATTCGTTATAATTTTTTAATTGATAAAATAATTTATTATATTCTACATAATATAATATAATATAATGTAATATAATATATATATATATATATATATATATATATATATATATATATATATGTATATATATATTTTCTTAATAGTTAAATATACATACATATAGATTGATTATCTTATTAAAATATTAATTATATAGTTATATCTAATATAAATAATAGTAATTATTTATATTAGAAGGAACAATTTCAATATTATATATTCTTATTTACATAAAATAGTGAACTATTTTCAAAATTTTATTTATTATAATTATGTTATTACTATAATTTTGAATGGAGTTCATATTTAAAATATTAAAAATATTTCTATTTAAATACTACATTTTGTTACTAGCAAAATTTATTTATATTATATTATTCATATTTATATTATTTAACGGAATTTATTTTTTATTTTAAATTGTATTGTAGCTTTATTCTATAAATTATAAAATTACTTTATAAATTATAAATTATATTTCTATTCATTGAATGAATATAATAAGTTGAGTGAAGAAATTTATTCTAAATATTAATTTCTAAAATTGTCAATTATATAATAAATATTTATGCGTAAATGAAATGAACAAGTGAAAAAATTCCTATTTTCATCTAATATATTGAATTCTTGAATTAAATTCATAATAAATTTATTCTAAGAATAGAAAGATAAATTAAATTAAACTAGATTATTTCTAAAGCGTTAAAGTTTTAAACAAATTTCTCTATCAATAATAATCAAATATTATAATATCAATTTTATTAGAAATAAATGTTTATTCATGATTTATTTATAATAATTAATAATTTCTTTTATAATTTTAAACAACAATTTATCAACAGTTCTTCTAACGATGATTAAAACTTCTTGGAAGTTACTTGGAAATCTTTGATATTTTTTTATTAAATATATAAATTAAAAATAAATGAAACTTTTAAAATTAATATTAAATTAGGTGATTAAAAAAATGTTTTTTTAAATAAAATGAATTATTATTAATAATAATAAAATATTAAAATTGTTAAGTAATAACAATTATTTATGTTTTACAGTTCATTTCGTTGATGATAGGAGCCAATGATTTTTGTATTAACATATGTGCAGTTTTTTCTCCGTGGTCCATTTTAGAAAAGCACAGAATCGATTTAATTAATACTTTTCGAATATTAAGAGATAATTTACCACGTACTTTGGTATCACTTATAATATTGCCGAATTTAAAGGAAAGCATTCTTGCCTCTGAAAAAAAAAATTCATTAAAATGCTATATAATGTCCATTTTACAATGTCCATGTTTACATGCTTTGCAATTCCGAAGTCAAAGAGAAGAATATTTTGAAATAATGAAGAGGTTTGTATATTCTAGTAAATTTATAAAATTTCTTTAATTTGTTAACTGGTAAAAAAATATTAATGACATATCAATATATACTATTAATTTCTCTTCCTAAAAATATATTTTTATTATTAATAATAATTTGGACTTTTAATTTCACAAAAAAAAAATTATATATATGTTATAATGATAATATATATAATAGTTACAATAAATACAATATATAATATTATAAATGATAATATATATATATACAAAGTACAATGCATAGATATTGCATAATTAAATTTTACATGTATAAATGTGTGTCTAATTATTATATAAATGATTATATGTTTTATTTGATTTGCTTACCATAGAATATAGAGCCATAGCGCGACAAATTCATACTCTATAATTAGTCAGCATTTTTTGTTTGAATATAATTCATTATGTAATTCATTAATAAAGTTGAAATGAAAATTTTTGCAAAAGAAAAAATTGCAAAAATGCAAAATAAACACATTTCGTTTTATTCTATTTTTTAGGTGGCAAAAAATAGAAGAAGAAGTTGCCAATTATTCAGAATTTAACAGAAATGATTTTACTGTTATTGTTTCACCAGGCATTAGTAATTCTAAGATTCCGCTTACTAAGAATGGATTTATTGATTTATCGTATCTTTCTGCAGATTGTTTCCACATAAGTCAAAAAAGTAATGCGTTAAGTAAGTAATAAATAAATAAATGAAAATATCTTGATTATTTGAAATAGAAAAAATGAATTCAATATTTTTTATGTTACTATATATATATATATAATAATAAAACATATTATAATATATATAATAAAACATATTATAATTCAAGGTGCAAATAGTTTATGGAATAATCTGTTACAACCAATTGGTAACAAGACTACTTTTTTGACTTCATTATTTAAAACATTTTTATGCCCTACTTCCAAAAGGCCATATTTGATTACACGTGAAAATTCATAAGAAAATTAAAAAATTAAAAATATTTATACAAAGTTTATATATATGTAAAATATTATGAAAACATTATAAATGTTTATGTATAATAAATATATAAGCAGTATTTAACATTTATATATAAAATAATATATAAAATATACATGAAATACAAATATACGTATATTAGAAATAATTATGTTATACCAATTAGTAATAAAACTATTTTTTGAATTCCAATATTTGAATTATTTCTTTGTTTTATTTTTGAAAGACTATATTTGATATATGAAAATTCATAAAAAAATTATAAATTACTTTGTACATAATCTAACAATATTGTAAAAATATTGTAATATAATATGTAAAAATAAAAGTTTTATTGCTGAAATGTTGCTGAATTTTCAATTATTTTTTTGCACTTATGCTTTTTTACATTATTGATCACCTATCCAATATCTCTTTTATTAAATTATACCAAATTTTATATCTAGTTTTATGTCAATAATTTCTATCTATTAATGATTATTTTACAATGTTCTATAATTATTCTGAAATATTTTTCTAATCATTTTAATTGATATAATTACTTATCATATAATTGATAAGTAGTTTTAATTGAGAATAGTTCATTATTATCTATTTCTTTTAGTTTATAAATTTTCTCTCCTCCTAAAAATAATTCAATAATATTATAGCATATCTAATGATTCTATATGAATTCATTATTTAAAATATATAAAATTTTTATGAAAAATTATTACTAAACTATCGTTGTAGCGAAGTCCTAAAAATATCGGGAAGAAATTTTTAGTATTGATTTTCAAAAAAATGTTTCAAATTGACTGATAGAATACGTAAAATTCTATCTTAAAAATCGAAAATTTCGAGAATTTCGGAAATTATATTTTAAAATTAATTTTTTTTTATATAAATAAGATTTCGGATATTTTATTTTTGAATTATTATTTATTTTTTATTTTTTTAATAATATAAGTAAAAACAAAAAATAAAATATAGAATAAATATAATATGTATATCAAAATAATAATAATATATTATTTTAAATTATTATTTGATAAGTGTAATATATTATTTTAAACTGGCATATAAAAATATTTTTCTATATTTTCTGATAGCAAATTTGTTCTCAAATATTTTCAATATTTGAAAAAAATCCTTGTTTGCTTGCTTGAATAGCAGTATATGTTTGATAGTAATATAATTACATGTTTTAATATCGGGATTTGTTAATCTGATTTCCATCGATCTAAAATATTAATATCCTTGAGGATAGAATTTTACAAGATTTTCTTCGAAATATGGTTTTATTTCTATTTCTTTATATATAATAAATATAAATATAATAATATAATTTTATTAATAACAAAATGTTTTCATATTTTTGAAATATATTTACAGACTGTCAAAAAATGAAAACATCTATAAACTAAAAATTTTTTAGTTAGAGTTACAATATTTTTTTTTTAAATTTTCCAATAGCTCTGAAGCTTTGTCCAGTCCTTCCGTTATATTTAAGGAATTGCCATAGATTTTATTTCAAACTTATATACATCTATATAGCGTTATAATTATTTATTCAACAGATTCAATTTTTCAACAGATTCAACTTCTAATAAACCTTTAATAAATTTTGAGACGCCAAAGTTATATCAAATAAATTAAAATGAATGCATTAAAAATGAGTGCGAATAAAAAGTCGGAGAATCGCTTGGTTCGATTCTAATTACATAAATGTCAGCTCGATTTTTTTCAAGTCTAAACATTTATAGCGAAAATTTTGCATTCATATCGATTATTATAATCAATTTCTTTTTGTTTCTAATTCGTTCTACTTCTTGAATATACAATTGTATATTGAAAATAAACTAGCCAAATATACATAATGATCTTCATAGTAATTATCTTAGATAAGCTAATTTCATAATTATAATCATTGAATTTCGCACTACAATGCCAGTCTGGATTCAATTTCCCATTTTTTTTTTTTAAATTTTTTCAATTCCATTTTCGTATTATGTAACAATTTTTCATTTTTGGATCAATTTTAAATATTTTTCTTTCAATATCTTCGAATTTTTTTATTTTATGTTTTTATTTATTTATTTTTTTTTATTATAAAATAATAATAAAATTGATAACAACAACATCATTAATGCATCATAATATGATTTTATTCTTAGGAATATATTCGAATGTTTGCTATATTTTTTGCAATTTTACATAGATATTCCTTTCAAAAATATTATATAATAATAATATATAATAATAAATATTAATGAAGATTTCCTTCACTTTGCATAAAGATATTTTCTAATCTATGATCTCATAAAGAAAATACTTAAGGAAATAATACTCATGTTGGTTTTATATAATTTATTTATTGAATAAATCTTTTACTAATTTGTTTTTTTTTTCATTCATGATTCTGATAAAAAGTACTTGTAATCGCAGCATCATCATGAACTTTCATTACTATATTTGTTATCTTTCTTAAATATTCTGGCATTAAAAACAATTGTATAAGTGTTTACAATCACTAATCAAAACTAAAATTCAGATCGAATATTATTGTTATGGTTTTCAAGCTAGATCAAGTTGAGAATTCCCAGCACAGAATCCTCAAATGAACACTACTGAATGAGTTCTTAATTCCACTTAGCATTCAAAGATGTCACAATCGACAAGTTTTCATTAACCGCAGGTATGTAATTTAACCACAGACACAGACTAAATCTAGTCTGTGATTTAATCTCAAATACAAATTATGCTACATAAAAGTTATTTATATTATTACAAATTTATATATTATATATATATAAATATTTATATACTATTACAAATTTATATTTATATGTTACAAATTTCGTCTATATTATATCGCTATATTTATTCTTATGCTACAACTATCGATGAAAATAAACCTATCGTCCAATATATTTTCATATTTCACATTTTTGGACTTAGAATTATATTATCATTTTAGTATCATTTTCAATGTTACCAATTCAGTATAGAATAAGATTACAACGCTTGTGGTTGGAATTGAAATTAAATTTCAATTTTTAAGGATCTTATCAATCTCATTATTACTTTACTATCATTTTCAATGTTACCGATTTAACAGTATAAAAAACAAGATTACAATGTTTACCGTAATTAGAATTGAAATTAAATTTTAATTTAAAATTACGAAAATAAAGTATAGAACATTCAAACAGCAATATTGTACAAATAAAAAAATCATGAAAAAAATATAGAATTTTACTTTGACAATGCCATATTACTTATATGTAAAATAGTGATTTTAGATAGAATATACTATATTTAATTTTTATATATTAATATAGACAATTTTTAATGTTTCAAATTATTAAACAAATAAATATTTTTTTATTCTTAGTTTAAACATTTTTATTTCTTAAATAATTAAATAATTAATTAAATAATAATTAAAAATAGATAAGATAAAAATTAATAGAAAAAATTTTTATTTTTCAAAAATTACAAATACATTTTTATCTTATTTTTTTATCTTATAGTTTATTCCTAATATATTGTAAAAATCTGAAAAAATTTAAATTAAAATTTATTTTTATTGTTATTTCATTTTAATTTTTTACAATTCGATCAAATATATTTTATTTTACAATAATTTCAATCAAATGAATTTTATGAATAATGTAATTGATTTTAAATTCAAAAAATAAATTGATATTGAGAGATCTCCTAGATAAAAATCTACTGGATGATATATAATACTTTTAAACAAAAATATATTATTCATTACATTTAACTTTTTATTTAAAAACATTATATATATTTATATAAAATAGCATAGAGTATTATGCATGAGTATTTTAGTATTTAAGAGAAAAATTGTTTTATAATAATTTTATATATAATAATTGTTTTTTTTATATTATATTTTATATTATATTTATCTTTATATTATTTTTACCAATTTTATTATATTAGCTGTATTACATTATATTATTATATTATATTTACATATTTATATGTTGATTTTAATTTTAATTGTGTATCATAGATGAGATATAATCGAAATTGAAAATATAATACAATTGATATTTAAACAAAATTGAAATTTCAATACGAAATTAAAAATAAAAAATAGAGAAAAATATATTGTAATATTTTAGTCGTAAAATTCAATATTTTATATTTATTATTTATATTTTATATTTATTTTTATATTTATTATATAATATTACAATATTATAAACTATTGTGAAATAAATTGAAATGATGATTTTATATAATTAATTAAATTTTAATTAATTAATTAAATTAATAATTAAATAATTATTATAATTTTATATAATTTTTTTCAATAAAATCAATAATTTTTTCAATATAAAAAACTTTTATTAGTAGAAATTAGAAATTAACTTATATTTTAACAAAATATTTTTAAAGATAAAGAAAAATATTTAAAATTATTTTTAATTTTTTTATTTTTTATTTTTTATTTCAAAATCAAAATTATCATCAAAATTTTTTTTATCATTTATTACAGAATTAATGTTCAGCTTTAATTCATTATAATGCAATATTAATTTTAAATAATATAAATTCATCTCCTGATGAAAATTCTAAACTATATTTTCAAAAATAAAATTATATTTTTTCAAATTTCTGAATTAAATGTTTAAAATATTAATTATAACATATATATTATATATATAATATATAATATAATATATATTTTCAACATATATTTCCAAATATTTAAAAATTATTTCTTATTGATAATCTATATCATTTTCTCTATATCGTTTTCTTTATCAAAATTTTATTATTTTTCTTTTGCATTTATTATTGTTTTCAATCAATTCTTTAACTTCAAATTAATTTTTGAAATTAATTTTCTTCATTATACAAATTGCCCTATAATTTATATTTATTTCATTTATTTCAGGAATTAATTCTGCATTTAAATCCAATAAAAAAAGTGCATACAAATACTCATTTTTTTTGTTTTTGTTTATAAGATTTTATAATAAATTAATAAATTTTTATAATATTTAATTATCTTTACAGAAAATATTCACAATAATTACTTTATTTTCAGGCAAACTTGTAGATATTTTATATCAATGATTTATATTTATAATTTTATATATTATGATCAAGCAATGACATATTCTGATATTTTTCGAATTTTTTAAAAAATTCTTCTATTTTATTCTATTCTAAACTGTAATATTTCAATATTTTTGATAGATATAATTTTAATTATATCCATAAATAAAAATTAAATATATTTTAATGTCAAGAGCGAAATAATAATGCAATAGATTTTCTACATTTAATTTATTTAAAAAGAATTCATTTACAAATCGCAAAAAATTTCGTTTTTTTTCAAAATTTCTTATATTTCATAAACGAGAAAAAATACAACATATGAATTTTTCATTGTTTTCAAATAAATAATTTGAAGTTTATGACATCACGTATAAGAATAATTGTATATATGTATATTGCAAAATTATAAAAAATAGGTATTCAAAAACTTAAAATCTTAAAAATTAAAATTTCAAATCTCAAATCTTCTGCTATCTTATAACTCAAAACTCTTGAAACTATATAAATTAAAAAAATAAACAAATAATTTAATAAAAATAAATAAATAAGTAAAATTACACAAAAATATTGTGTAATCATTTTACAAAAAATTTTTTAATAACAATTTATCTGTAAATTAATAATTATATTAATATTATATATATTATATAAGTATTCATTATTATAGTATATCAATTATTATAAATATATAATCCATATATATGATCCACTTTTTTTTGTTTAATTAAAATTGCAGCTATATTAAATTCTTTGAATCTATCATCTAACGATAAAACGAGATTAGAAAGATAGACATGGATATATTATTGAAAAAATTTACAAAAAACATCTTATCTATTAGATCAAAGTATTACATATTCGTTTCACAAGAAATTTTGCAGAATAATTATCTAAAACTATATGATTATATTTGTAAATGTGAAACTTAGGCAATAATTGTTTTTTTTATAATAATATTGAACAAATGTGAAATAATAAAATTAATAACATTGTATATCTTTTACACGATATCTTACGAGATATATACACAATGAATCTATTAAACATATATAATTATTTTTAAATATTTCAGATTTAATATGCAAAAAATAATTTTTTAATTTTTTGCATATTAAAATTTTTTTTTGCATTTTAAAATCATTTTTTAATTTGTGTAAAATTAATTTTTATGCCGCAAAGATTTTCATAATTTAATTTTTTTATTTTACTTTTTCTTATTTTTATTATAATATAATATTTTTATCATTATAATATATTTTTCTTAATCTCATAAATTCATTCCTATTTAAAAAATATGAATATATAAAATGATATTTATAATAATGAGCTAAGAATTCTTAAGAATTCTTTTTTCTATTTCTTGATCAAATTAGATTTTAATAATTTAAATTTTATCTTATAGAAAATAATTTTCATTCGTTATTAAAAGTGATGAATAACAAAAAAGATATTTATTTCTACTTTTCTACATTTTATTCACTACATATAATTAATATTTATTTTATCTTATTATCTTAATTCTATAATATAGTAATAATTATAATATAGTATTGTTATAATATAGTATATTAATGAAAATTATGTAGTATTAATAATACTATATTGTAACTATATACTATATTATATAATAATACTTTTATAAAAGTATTATTAATACTAAATAATTTTTATTAATATTTATAAAATATTAATATATTCATGAGATATTGATTAATTCTAGTCAAAGGAGGATCAAAACAAAATACAAAAATTTATTTATTAAAATCAAGTAATTTAAATCAAGCAGTTTAAATTAGTGCATTAGATGAAACAAAGAAAATACAGAATAAGGCGAAAATATAATAAAATTAAATCTATCCTATCTCATTCTGTGCCTTACTTCATCTAATACAAACTAATTGTTTATAATTTAATCTTATCAATATTTTTATATATAAAATCAATTTTTCAAAAAATATACTGACAAGATAAATAATTATAAATATTTCGCTTTAATTTTCTGTTATTTTGAATGAAAAAATTGTTTATATAAAGTTTATTCAGATTTCAGAAAAAGCATATAATACGATATTATTAATTCTTTTTATAGGCATAAAAAATATATGAAGATCATTAACTTTTTTTTTAAATGGGATCATATAACATATATATTGTACCAATGATGATATTCTCTATAAAATATAATTACTTACATCCAAAAATTATTAAAATTTAGAAAATATTTTAACTTTAAATTTGTTAAATTTATATAAAAATATAAATGTTGAATATTCTGAGTTTAATATAATTCATTATATAAATAGAATTGTTTATATATCTTTACATAAATTAAATGACTATACTAAAATGACTATATAAAAGCAAAATATCTTGTGCGATCAAAATATATTAATGTATATTAAATTATTGAAAAGTGATAATAAATGACGATCTAAAAATTAAAGATTCACCGAAAAGTAATAATATATTGTATTCTATTTTAAAATTTTCACAAAGGAAAAGGAATTAAAATTTATAATTAATTAGGACATTAAGAATAATTTAAATTAATAAAAGAAATTTAAAATATGTATTAATATATATTCTAATTTCTGTTAAAGATTTTTTAAAATTATTTATATATTTTTTATAATTTAAAGATTTTTCCGTTTATTAAAAATAATTTATATATATTTTTTATAAATCCATTATATAATCCAAGTAAAACTATTTTTATTTAAATGAATAAAAAAGGACATTGAAAATGACAAAATTCTTACATAATAATATTTCAAATATAACGTCTGATATTTTTACGATTATACAATTATGATAAACTTTTTGATATAGATTATAGTGGTACGAATCTAACAACATTTTAATATTTATTTTATGATATAAGATTTATAATGTTTTATAATGTTAATGTACATAAATAAACTAGAACAAATTTTTAATTTATTGTTATATAATATAATGTTCATATTTATAATATTTTGAATTTATAAATTTAAAAATATATAATAAATTTTATATTTTGAATAAATTTGTTTTTTTGAAAAATAAAAAAAGTTATATGAACATAAAAATTAGGTATGAAATATTTAAATTAAAAACATTTATATTTCTCTAATTGGTGTTTCATATTTTGTATTGAATGCTTACAAAAAGCAAAAAATATATGATTTTGAAATATAGATATTATATTATATACGGTAGAATTAATAATAGCCAAAGGATACATTAATATACATGGTTATACAAGCTATCGATTTGGGCAATATGAAAATGTCAAATCAACGAATAAATTTTGCAAAGTTCTCTTTACTTGTCTGGTGAGTTACCTTTATCTTTTACTCTTTCTCTTTCTTTCTCTCTCTCTCTTTTTTGTCCTCAAGCCATATCTTCTTCTTTTTCGAATAACATAATATTCGGGGAAAGTGATGACCACAGTTTCGTATAAAAGCGCATTCGTGTGACACAGGAACCACATTCGAAATCATAGTTCCTTCCATTGGATTTGATTGGTAGTAATCACCTATCTTTTAAAATGAAATTTCTCGTGAGTTTTTCTTTCTATATTTTATTATATTATATTAATTATTTTTAATAACATTCTTTAGTTAAATATTATTTAAATAAAATTCTTTAGTAAAATTCTATCGACATTTGCAATCATATCTTTATAAGTTGTTAAATGTTTTCTTATTTACTACTATGTTTCAATTTATTATATTATATATATATATATATATATATATATATATCAATTTATTAACATGTAATATTATACGTTTTGACTTTATAAAATTTAATTTATTTGTTCTTTTATATTAGGGGACCAATACAATTATATCATATCATTCAGTTTTTGCTTTTATTTTTGCATTTAATTTAATATTCAATAATAAATTATTGTTAATATTATATTATATTATATCCAGTTATTTTATATTATTTTTCATATTTTATTGTTAAATAAATTAGACTTGCTTTCATAATTTCATATAATTTTTTAATCTATTATACGATTGTCCATTTAATGTGTTTCTAAACTTTTTTATTTTATTCTGAAATGTGCAGTTTTTTCGTTTTATAAAATATTATTGTTTCGTATAACAATTGTTAATTATTCTTTTTAAATTTGATTTATTCTTAATTTATATATATGTATATAATATATATAATGTGTATATATATATAATATATAATATATATAAATATATATAATAAACATAATAAAATATATATTATGTACTAATTATAATTAGTATAATTAATAAAAACATTGTAATAAATAGTAAAAAAAACATATTAATTCATTAATATATTAATATTTTTTATTTTATTAAAATATTCTACACTAATATTACAGCGTTATGAATTCATTTTTAATAAACTTTTATTTTCGATCTTTAAATTTTAAATTCATTTTAATAATTGATATTACTAATGTTTTACATTATAAAAAATAAAAAATAAAAATTTAATTTTCTGCTAATTTTGACAAAAATCGTAATTTGTTAACATTTTAATTTTTTTGAAAAAATAAATATTATTTAGAAAAAGAAAAAAAGAAAATAAAAAAAGTATAAATCTAAATTTCAAATTTCACCATATTTCTTAAAATTTGACAAAAGTAAAAATCAGATTTTGATTTATTTTTAATCTATTTTTTAGAATATGAAAAAATATGTTTAAAAAAATGTTATATATAATATAAAACAATATTTACGCTACAATAATTTATATTGTATATAATATAATCAAATAAATATAGAAAGGAAAATAATAAATACTTGTTTCAGGTAGTAATCTCTCTTACAATTTTGGTAGTAGCTTCAGCCAATGTAAACACTCAACCGCCTGCGGTTATTATAAAGCAGAGCCAAGATATTTCGGCTGATGGATCCTATTCCTTCTCTTACGAAACCGATAATGGAATTTATCACTCTGAAAGTGGAACTCCCGTAGTTACTAATGCAAGAAGCGCACCTGTCGTTGTTACTCAAGGAGAATATCAATATTATGCACCCAATGGTGCTCCGATTAAAGTAAAATATGTTGCTGATCAAAATGGGTTTCAACCTGAGGGCGAACATATTCCTCTTATTTCTGCATCAATCAAAAGAGCACTTGAATACATTAGAACACATCCACCACAACCTGAACAATCTAATTTGAAATAAATTTGTATTCCATCACCAAATAATATTATATTTTGTACAAAATAGATATACAGTAATAAACAGTCATTAACTACTTTAAATTTTTTACAGAAACTATTTAGTTATATGTATAACCTTAAATTAAAATAATATTTTACAACCTAATATGAATTGTATTTTCTGAAATGATGAAATAGATAAATAGAAATAAGTATTTTTATTTATTTTTACGATATATTTCACTTTTATTTAAAATACATAATAATTATACAAAGAAATAATATTTTAAATAATAGTACTTTGAATAAATAGTTTTAATTTCAATTTTACAATATATTAAAATCTTATTATTGCATATAACAGAATATACAAAAGAAACTATATCAATTTTTAATATCTAAAAAATAAAAAATAAAAAATAAAATATAGTTATCTCCGATACTTATTGCGTTTTATTTAATATAAAATATAAAAATAATAAAATATAAAATATTTCATCACATTTGAATATAAAACATTAAATGAAATAATATTTTTAAATAATATTTTTTATGGAAATATATCAAATTTTTTCAACTTTGTGTATTTTATTTCAACAATAAGATTAGATTTTATTTTTTTAATACGAATTAAACCATTTAAATAAAATAATAGAATATTCAAAAAAAGATTTAAATAATTTGATAAAATAATAAAATAAAATTTTTATAAAAAACATTTTTGATTTCAATGATCTTGAAATTTATTGTCAAAATCATTTTGAAGAATTTTTTCTTATACTATAAATTTTTCTTAGAATACTATTTTATAATATAAATATATAAAACTTTTTTAGTTTTCGAAATATTACATATAAAATATATTTACCATTGTGTTCAATACTAAATATTTCTTAAAATTTTTTCTTAAATGAATTATTTACAATATTTGTAAATAATATATTAAGATATATACATATATGCATGTATATACATATATATATATATATATGTTATGAAGTATAAACAAGAAAGGGACAAATCCTATAATTATGAAATAAAATTATAAATTTATTTACATTAAAAATAAAATTATCAATATTTATTCTTATATATATATATATATATATATATATATATATATATATATATATATATATGTATATACATGCATATATGTATATATCTTAATATATTATTTACAAATATTGTAAATAATTCATTTAAGAAAAAATTTTAAGAAATATATATTTATATATATATATATATGTTATGAAGTATAAACAAGAAAGGGGCAAATCCTATAATTATGAAATAAAATTATAAATTTATTTACATTAAAAATAAAATTATCAATATTTATTCTTATATTATTCAATGAAACTATTTCTTAAAACAAATTATGATTGATTTTGATTGATAAAATTTATTTTCTTATTATTTTTATTTTCATGTTCGCTTTTTCAATTAATCTTATTCTGTTCTTAAAATGAAGGATTTTTTGAAGTGAAGAAAGAATATTAAATATTTTTAGAATATTTTTTAATAAATAACATCATTTATTTTACAATTGAAATGGTAACAAATGAAATAGAAAAATATTGAACAATAATTATAATCGACTAAAGAAACTTTAGAGAAATCAAGTTCTCAAGAATTTATGTATCTTTGAGTAGAGTGTCTGATTTATATCCAATTTATAATACTAAACCTGGATGGCCTTCGCTCTACTGGCCGAAAAATATATGGAGATTGTCTTTCTTTATTACATAATTTTCTATCTTTCTATGAGATCAAGAAATGATTCGAAAATATACTATGGATAATACTTCGTAAAAAAATATTAAAATAATTATTAGTACATTAATAAATTAAAAATATAGAAAAAAAAATTAATTCAATTTTACAATTTTTGATCAATACTTCATTTTGTGTTCATATTTAAAGCTTTTTCCTATCTATTTCATCAGTTTGTATTACTTATATAAAAATATAGAATATAAAATATAGAATATTTAGAATAATTAAAATATATATAAATATAAATAATGAAAATATATAAAATATAAATAATTAAAAATATATTATATATTATATAAATATATTAAAATATAGAATATTTAGAATAATTAAAATCAATATGTAATTATAAATTATTATGTTTTTTGATAATAAATGATAATATAATAATAAAATAAATTTTTTTAAACTAAAATTATCAAATCTTTTTTTATAATATTTTTTTATATTTAATTATCTACATTATTTTCGTTCAATGGATCTTATCTATTTATGTTTATATAAAATAGTTATTCAATTTCAGATGTTATATTTTAAAGTATAATTATCCAGTATAACTATTCATAGCACGAAATTCATGAACAATTTTTTAATATAATATGGTATATTTTAATATCCTAAAATTGATTAATATTTTCTATAATATATACATAAATAGAATAAAATAAATATATAAATATATAAGTAGTAATATAAAAATATTCATAAATGTTTTGTTTATATGTAAAAATAGTATACATGATATTAAAATATACAAAACATTAATTTAAAAATTCTTGTTGCAAATCGAAAAATATTGAAAGTTGTTATTATATATATAAGTTATATTATATATTTGAAAATTTATTGATTAATACATAATTGATATTTATCTTTTGATTTTTCAATTAATAATTGCATTTTAATAAAAATATAAAACATATTAAATTTGTTTATTTGTAATATGTTTCATAATGATAAATATTGAAGTCTTGAAATATTGAAGTCTTATGTTATATTATAAGATATTTTAAAGTATATTAAATTATATTATAAATTTTATATTATAACTATTATTAAATAGTTTAAGAGATTTTTAAAAATATTTAGTATAAATCATGTAATTAATAATATTATATTGATAAATTACATAATATATCATTATTATTTTTCATAATATAATTTAAATCTATAATATATCTTTATTATATATTTTTTATATTAAATATTTTACCAATTTACATTATATTTTATAGTTTATGATTTTTTATTTAATAAATTATTTAATAAAATACAATGATTTAATGATATATAGTAATATGTCTATTTATAATATTTTTTAATGAAATGTTTTTATTTACATCATAACAACCAATCATAGTTTTGTTCATTAATTAAAATTAATTTTTTCCATTTTTTGGAAATATCTATTTAAAATGGAATAAATCAATTTTAATGGAAACTGAGAAATGATATAAATTGATAATTGATAAATTGATAAATTTATTCTTTTCTAATAAAAAGTAAATGATTTGGCTATTATGATTTTTATTATAATAATAAATAATCCAAATTTTTTAATTTATAATTATATAATTAGGAATAATATAGAGGATACATATAAAATATTGATTAATACAGTTTATTTTACATCAATTTATTTTACATATTGATTTAAAAATTTAATAAAATAATATTGTTAGATTTTGCAAATGTTTTTTTTATCTATATATTTAATTTGATAAAATTTGTTTCGATTATATTAAAAAGAATTTGTAAAGATTATAAAATATCCATTATTTTATTATAATGATTAATTAATAAATGTTCAAATATCAAAAAGATCTCTCTATATCTCGAATAATAAAGAGGAAAAGCAATTCTAGAGATGTTCCATAATGATAATAGATCCTTTAATACGTTAATAAAGAATGATGAACGTTGATCCGAGGGCGAATTATGTTGGTGTGCTCTTCTTAGCTAATCCTGAACAGCATAACTGAGAGGTCATATCACGCCTCAACTTGAGATTTGTGGTTTCTCGACCCACCCATCTTCATTCGATGAACAATACTAGATAATCGATAACTCTAAGCTTGGTAACATCTTTTTACATTCCTTTGCAAGATTTACAAATATTATATTCCTTAAAAGAAGATACCGAAGGGAAATTTTTTTTCAATATCTTTTTTATATTTTCCAATTACACATAAAATAATATATTCAAAAACATATGTGAAGTATGCACTTTCCGAGTATTCTATTTAAAATTTAAAAATTATTAATAATTAATATTAAATAATTTTTACAATATCATTATATAATATATTGTATATAATTATATAATAATCATATAATCATAAATTATATTCTAATCTTATTACTATAAAACATTATTAATTAATTATAATAATAAACTTACATTAATATTGGCACAATAAAAGTTAAGTATTCATAAAAATATATGTATAATTATAAATTTCTTTTTAAAATTATAACTTAATTTCTTTCTTTCTTTTTCTAATTATAAGATATATATTTGACTAATATATTTGAGTTTAATTTATATCCCTTACTTTTAAATTTTTTCTCAATTTCATATGAATAAATAAATGAATATGTGTGTATATGCTTAAAATTGAAATTTTACATGAACGTATAAAGGATCGTTCCTATCATATTAGTCATATAGCAAATGATGATACATGCATACATATATTCATAACGAATATATAGAAATATGCATAAATACCGGATGCGCAGAATGCGCAATCATTGTCAAGTGAAAGAAAAGAAACACTATCATAAACTTTTTTTAACAAGCAGTTAGAAAAGATGAATATAATAAATCTAAAGATGGATTTTTATATTTTCTTTAATGTATCCATGAATTTACTTTGATGCTAAATAGCACTAAAATGTCATGTCATTTTCTTATTAAAAAAATTAATAAAATA
This sequence comes from Apis cerana, assembly GCF_029169275.1. Taxonomy (NCBI): domain Eukaryota; kingdom Metazoa; phylum Arthropoda; class Insecta; order Hymenoptera; family Apidae; genus Apis; species Apis cerana. The sequence goes on along the minus strand of NC_083864.1, from coordinate 1,308,138 downwards.
TTTTTTGTTATCATCAAATGAAACTTCAAAATTTATATTTAAATGAATTCTTCAATAAATATTCTTTTCTATAATTAAAAAATATAACATATAAAATTTTATAAGTAAAGAATTCAGTACAAATACTAATATTTCATTTTAAAAATATAGATCAAATTAAAATATAATTAGAAAATAACAAAATTTTATTTTTAATAAAAAATTTGTCATTTAACTTCAATCTATAAACATTTAAATACAAATGTATAAAATTAATAATAAAAATAATACTATATATTATAGAAAATAATTAGATATGCTATTATTTATATATGTATAATATGTTTTAAAATAAAATTGAAATTAAATAAAAGTCAGTATTAATTTTGCTAAAAATATTTGTACATTTCTTGTAAGAAATATCATAAAAACTTCATAAAAAATATCTATAATATTAATATATATATATAATATTAAATTAATCAATATGATGATTTATTTGATAATTCTAGTTTTAATTATATTTGTAATTATATTTATATTCATATACTTAAAGATATCTTATATCATTTATATTCATATATCTAAAAAACTTAATAGATCTTAATATAATTTAAAAATTAATATAATATATATATATATATTATATTATATTAACATATATATATATATATATGTTAGTATAGAATAAACATGTATATATTAATTTTTTAAATTCTGTTAATCTAACTAGCTTCTTTACAATTAACAATTGAAAAATAATATAAACTATATTTAATTCAAACTCACAAAATAATTAATTATGCAAACTCAAATTTTAATTTTTTTTTTCAAGTTCAAAAAATTCCATTCAAATCAATAAGATAGTACTTCAATAAGTTAATTCCTATATTTTTTAAATATTTAGGAATAAGAAAAAATGAAATTCTCTTTTCCATGAGAATCGACAAAATCAAAATTACATGATTACTTTCTAATAGTGAAAAAAACTTTTCTTTTATTTATTATTATATATCCCTCGTATATAAGAATAGTTTCTAAATAAATTGAAATTAAATTAATGAAAATAATAATTTTTAAATGTAAAATCTTAAAAAAATTTTAATTATCAAATTCGATTTTAAATGCTTATTTTAAATATTAATATAAAAGATAATTTTTCACTATTTTAAAACATAAGTAATAAAAGAAAAATTCATATTTTTATTTTTATTGTACATAACACATAATGAATTTCGTTTCCTTGTTATATTATCATCAAATTTTGATAATGTGTTATATCCTCTTGTTGTTCTTTGGTTAACTATTATAGCAAAATTGTCAGAATTTTTCCTTTTAATCTAAAAAAAATTATTTTTTTTCTACAATTTTTAAAATGTATGTGTAATTTAAATTTTATTCCAGTTATTTTATAATCTATAATATATAATATAATATTATTTTAATAATTAAAAAGTTTTTGTTATTGTCAATTAAAATATTTTGTATATTAATTGACCAATAATTAATTTCTTTAATAATTTCCAAAAATTAATTTCTTTAATAATTATTTTATTTTTATTTTCTTCTAATAATTAAATATTTTTAGGTGTGTTACATTTTTAATAATATTTAGCTAAATATTATATATGTTATATATAGTATATCGTTCTGTCGTATTGATTATAAATATAAATTTATAATATATATATATATATATATATATATGATTTTTACATATGTAATTTTCATATATAATAATATATAATAATTTTTATAAGATTTTTTCAATTTATTCTTTAAAATTTATAATTTATCAAGTTAAAAGATATGATGTGAAAAGATAAATGATATGAAACAAATTTATTATTTTATTAATTTAAATACGAAATGAATTTATTTCTTTCAAATATGTGAAAATATTGCATATTCATTTTGTAACTTTTATTTTATAGATAGTAATGGATTTAATTTTTTTAGTTAAAAAAAATTACATTTTTAAAATTATATATATTAAATCTTTCTTAACAATTATTTTAAGTTTAATTATTTTTATATATTATTATATATTTTACTTAATCTATAATTACTACTTAGATTATTAATATATTCATAGATTATCTTTGAAGACTTGATTTTAGAATTCAAAACAAACAAAAGTTATATACAAAAATATATATAAATAAAAAATATATGTAATATATCTATTTTATAAATTTGTTTTTCTAATTAATTGATTGTTACATTATTTTTATTATTTTTATTTAAATTTTTATTTATTTGAATTTTTATTCATTTAAAATTATTTTTTCTTTTTTAAAGTAATAAAATATTTAAATTTTTATTATTATTATTGTTATATAAAATCATTCTTTATAAATTTTCATTCAGTCAAAATACAATTCTCAAATAAAATTGCTAGTTATTTATTTATTTTCTTAATTATCTTAATTATTTTATTAATTATAAAAGATAAAGAAAAACATATTAAAAGTATGTAAGTTTATTATTTATCTTTATATTATAATTATTTATAATTATATTATTATATATATATATTATATATTATAATTATGTTGTATTATTTATATTTGTTATATTTAAATTAAATATAACAATTTATTCTTTTTTATTTATATTATTTTTTAAATAAATATAATGCTATTTTAATTTCTAATTATTATTTATTTATTCATTTTTAGTTTTTATTTTAATTTTTTCATAATCATTTAAAATAATATATTTTATCTTCTTTTATATTTTGCTAAATATATATCTCCTAAATATCATTATCGAATTAATATTATTTTATTAATTTTCATTTATTATTCTGATTAAATATTTTAAATTAATATGTATTAATTAGATGTAGATTATTAATATATTGTTAATACATTATCTTTAAAGAATCTATTCTAGGTCAAAATAAACATAAAAAGACAATAAAGATAATTTTATATCTATTATATCACTTTGATGTCCCAGAAATATATCTTGTATATTGTATAATTGCAACCATATTAGAGACACTTTATATGTTAGATATTTTATTTAAAAATTCTTTTAAAAGTATTTTAGCTTATTATTTTCTTTAATATAAAATCGTAAATCGTGTAAAAAGAAAGATTATATTCAGACAGATATTCAGAAGATCCATTGAAATGTTAGTATAATAAATGTTAGTGTAATAAAGACATGATAAAGCATAATTGCAACTGTTATATCTGATATATTGGTTATGTCAGTGACAAAGTATATGTTTAGAATTCGATAGTGTTGGAAGGATATTAAACGATTAAGCAATTAGATTTCAGAGTTTCATGATTTCAAGTGTCAAATCTGTTTTTTTAGATATATTTCTCTGTTATTTCACAAATAATTAATTAAAATAAGTTACAATCGAATGAAAAAATTTTAAAATAGAATACAAATAATAAAAAAAATAATAAAGTTTAATTAATAATAGATTTTTTGTTGTCTTGTAATTTTAAATATAGTTATGTATTAATTTTATTTTAATAAATTTAATTTTTATGCATTCTTTTTTTATCAACAAAAAAAATATATTCAAAATAATTAATTGTAATGCACTATATTGTTAATCCATACATTATATATAACAATTTAATAAGCACAATCTTATTAAATAAATAAATATTAAATAGATATAATTTTAATTTTTAATTTTTTTATATTTTTTTTTATGTACATAAATTTCCATATACATCCAATCATTTTATTATCAACATTAATTTATATTTTAAAATAATAGGATTAATGCATATATTATATTTTTATTTCTTTTATATAGTATATAAAATATTAAATACAAAAAGTAAAAATTTAAAACTTTAGAAATTTTAATATTTAATAAAAATAAAATTTAAAAAGAATAATATTATAAGAATATTATAGAAATAATAAAAAATTTTTGAAATGTATCAATAATTTAAAATTATTAAAAAATTTATTGTTTTAGAATAAAAATAGAATGAGATTATTATTTTACAATAAACAATTTGATTTTTATAATTCTATGATTGTTAAGTTTAAAAATACTATATATAATAAATGCCTATTATTTTTCAATAAATTAACATTATAATTATTCTATTTATTTTTCTTTATTATATATATATATATATATATATATATATATATATATATATATGACACAGAAATGAATCAAAATAAATAAGTGTTACTGTATTCAAAGGAGGAAATTTGTAAGTTAGATCAAAATCTCATCAAAAAATGAGGAACGAGAAACGAGAATGCGTTGGTTTTCCAGCTAGGGAGTGTCGCAAGGATCACCGATGCTGTGCAGCGAATCGTTGCATCGTGCATCCTGCTCGTAACAGGCAACCAGTGAAAGGAATACGCCCTGTGATGATCCGTGGCAAATCCGGCGATCTGAATCCTGTACCGAGGTCGCTGCGGTCCGTATCTTGCTAGACATTGTAAAGTGGTCAATTTAATAACGCCTATTTGACGGCTGCGTACCATTCTGTTAGAAGCTTCACTTGGCTCCTGCATCATGAATAATTGTTATTAGTTGAATACTAAGAAAAGAGTTAGAGTTTAGATATCGCTATAACTGATGATGTACGAAAAAAAACTCTAAATGTGAATAAATGTTAACAAGAAACAATTATCGAATGTCAAATAGAAAAGAATGCCATTAAGCTCTTGAAATTATGTTATATTATTTATATATCTATATTTTATATTTTACATTTTAGATATCTATATTATATATAAATGATATATTTATAATTTATAAAATATTTCATTCTTTAATTATCTTACATAAATACCTTAAATATCTTAAATATATAAAATTACTATATTCATATATATATGAATATAATATATATATATTTTATCAATATCAATTTTACACTTATATATAACACATATTAAATTAATATTTATTTATCAAAATTTAAAAATAAAAAATAATTTATTTTTTAATTTTGAATAAAATCTTCTTTTTTATTTTTTTATTTTTTTTATTTTATATAAATATATAATTGATATTTCTTTTGATATTTTCTTACAAAACTTTTTTTTATATTATCTGGTATTTAAAAGGCCTAGTTTTCTGAAATTTTTAATTTTTGAATTTAATTAATAATATTAATGCCAAATTAAATATATATATAGAGACACATATACATACAAACAATAATTAAAAGAATTATTAAAATGTAAATAATAATTTCTTTTATACTTAAATTTCATTTATACATACATCATTAATTAAGAAAAATAAAAAATATTTATATATTTTTTAAGAAATTCATGAACATTTCTTTATGATATATTTTCTTCAAGTTAAAATTTTTCTTTTCAATAATTTTATTTTAAATATTAATTATAATTAATTATTATAATGAGATCATTATATTCGAGTCTTTTTTATATTTTTTTTCTTTTTTTAATAGGAAATTTACTTATTAGAATCTATTAATTTTAAAATTTATATTATTAAAATTTTTTAAAATTTTTATAAAACATTCAATATCAAAATAATTTATCAATAGAGTTTAAAAAATAAAATTTCAATATAACAATTCTAATAAATAAATTAAAATACGATTACAATATATTTATATTTAATTATATTTAATATATTATAATACATTATAATACATATATTGAAATGAATATAATACATATAATGAAAACGATAAAAAAAGAGAAATTTTTTCAAAATTCACAATTCCTTAAAAAAAAAAAATTAATTAATTAAAATAATTAAACAATTTAATGATAGTAATAAATTATTAATTTATAATAAATATTTTGTATAATCATGTCATTAAAGATAAAAATAAACAAAAATTTTAATTATGAAAATAATTTTAAAACAACCATAAAATGATATAATAATAATATATATAAATAAATATATATTATTATATATATATAAATATATATATAATAATATGATTTTTTATTTTCATAATAAAATTTTATATATGATAATTAATTCAGTATACAAATATTAATTCAAAGAAATATTATGAAAAATAAAAAATATTATATATAAATATAATCCATATTTTTTTTATATATATTTATATTTTATAAATATATTTTATATATAAATATGTATATTATGTATATGTATTATGTATATGTATTATGTATATGTATATATTGACAAATAATCAATCTAAAAATTTATATATCAAATTATTCATTAAATTATTCATCAAGTTTTAAAATAATTTCACATTTCTATATATATATATATATTTTTTTTTTGTTCATTTAAAAATACTGTTTTATTACAAAATATAATAATGCAATTACACACATGTATATATATACATATGTATTTAAATATCTTTCAAGTGAATGACATTCGATGCAATCACTGATTATAAATTATAAAAATAGTTAAAATATATTCTCTCCCCTTCAACCTATTTGAAAGAATGGCGGGGCGGGAAGGAAGTAGAAGCATAGTACTGTGGCGACTATAAAACCTCATCGTGATCCATCTGATTCCATACTTCTAGACACAACCAGATAGAACTAACTCTTGTCACGTGTCTCTTAGAAAATTAAAGTGGACCGTGATTAAATATTATTTATTTACAAATTGTGTAATGCCAAGTGGCTTTGTGATCGATCCAGGATTTTGATGTTTTACTATCGCGCAATCACTATGAAGATTCTTGTGAGTACAATATTTTATTTCAATTCCATCTTTTATATTTAAAATAATCGTAAAATTTAAAGTAAAATTAAAATTTATATTTATTTTATATTATATTAAAGTAATAATTCATATTTAATTAATAAATGCATAATCTACATTTTTTAAATATTTTTAAACATTTATATATAACTATATAATTAGAACTGTTCTCTATAACATATATTATTAATTTAATATGTTTATTATTAATATATAATAAATATTATTAAGTATATCTATATTTCTTTATATATCATTAATAGTATATCATTTTAATTCATAATATGTATATATATATATATACATTGAATATATAATAATAATTATAATAATTACAATAAAAATATATATATTGAATATACAATAATAATTAATATATTATTTAATCTTATCTATTTTTTTTTAATTTTGCTATATCTATATTCAACACTTTTTTCCTTGGAATTGTTTTAATTTTTTTAATATACAACATAAATGTATGTTTAACATTAATAAAATTGAGAAAAATTATTGAAAGAAATTATTAAAAAATCTTATCATAATCTTAAGAAGTTTATCATATACTACAAAATATACAATATTATTCTTAAGAGAAAAAATACAATATTTTAATTTTCTTTTATCTGTATCAAATTTATTTTTTTAAAACAAATCTTGTAATTTTATTCTTTGATTCTAATAGAAATTTTAATTAATAAAAATTAAATTAATAATATTTAATAATATTTAATAAAAAATATAATTTAAAATATACTAAAATATATTAAATATATCTTATTTGTTTATCATATTTTGTATAAATTATCTTAATTCAAACATACATTAATAAATATACTACTTTTGTTTTATTATTATTGATATTCTAGTATTTTTTATATGCAATCAATTATATAATTTAATTAATAATTTATATATATCTTACAAATATAAAGTTATAATTTTAAAATATAATTTGATTGTTAGTTTTATCCATAAATTAAAATTATATACGCATTTGGATATCATATAAAATGTAATATTTTGTTTATTATTTTTTGTTTATTATAAAATAAATTAATTATATAACAAAATATTATAAAATAATACAGGTGTTGCTAATAATAATAACTGCGATTATTTATGCACTTAGTATATATTATAATATTTTAAAACAAGTTTTTATTGAAGTTCCATTTTTTTAGTCAAATTCATAAAAATTTATTTTGCATAAATATTCATAGTCTAATAAGTTAGTAATTATGATTTAAACTTTAAACTATAATATATATATATATATATATATATATATATATATATATATATATATATATATTATAAAAAATATTATAAGAAATTGTATTTATTTATTAAATTTAATTAAGAAGCAAACAGAAATTTACAAAGTATATTTTCTTCCAAGAAAATTTTATTATTTTAAATGAATGAAAATAAAATATAAATATTTGTATACAACACTTATACATATATACAAGATTTAATAATCATATTAATAATAAATAAATAATAGTATTTTAATAATAATCTAAATATTTAAATATTTATTATATACATATGATATAATGTAATATACCATTAATATAATACAATTATAATCATATATAGATAGATAAAACAGACAACACTAAAATCTGCAACACATCAGTCTCATATAATTATTCATAACTTACGTAGCTATCTACCCACTTACGACTTATTCCAACTTAGCCCTTCTTTGTAACTTAGCAACTATACATAAACAGATATGCTATTTTATATAAATACCAAAATTAATTAAAGAAAAATAGATATGTTAAATAACTAACATATATTTTTATTAATTGTTATACATTATATTCTAACATAAAATGAAAAATATTCTTTTCATTTATTGTTACATATTTTTATTATAATAAATAATAAATTACATATCTGAACAATTTTATCTCTTAAATAAATATTATTTAAATATTAATATATTTTCTTCAATATATACATATATATTTATCTAAATTTACTGATCAAATGGAATTTTAATTTATGAATTATTTATATAAAATATGTTCCATTAAAATTTTATTTATACTTAATATTAATTTTATACTTTATATTTTTATTAAATATTTTATATTTTTATTAAAAATTTTTAAACATTTAAACAGATCTTTATTTCCTTGTTTTTTATTTATCATTTATCATAGAATAAGAATCTTGATAAAATTATTAAAAGTTTTAATTTTTTAAAAGTTATAAGAAATTTTTCCTTATTGACTAAAATAAAATATTTAAAAAAAAATTCTTCAGAAAATTTTTATAATATCTTTAAAAATCTTTAAATTAATATTAAAATTAAATATAAAAATGAAAGACAGCAAAATCTATTATAAATCTATTATTTTTATAATAATTTTTTCTTATATATATTATAATTGCAATGTATAGTCCTGTTTATTTTTTCAATCATATAATAAAGAAAGAAAGAAAGAATAACTTTATAACTGTTTTTTTTTCGTTTTCTTAAAGATAATGGCTTTATGCCATATTTGTTTAGTAAGTCAAATATTATATGTATAAAATATTTAAAAAATATAATGTATATAATATATAATATATAATATATAAGATTGTTAATTAAAATATTATATAATATATATATATATATATTTTACTAATACTATTATATATTTATACTATATAGTATATAGTACTCTATTACATGTAGGTATATTAATAATATAATATATTTATACTATATATTATTATTATATACTATTATATTATTACTATACTGTTATCTATCAATCATATTTTTAAATCATAATTTTTTTTATTTTTTTACTTAAATTAAATGAAGTTATCTTTTTTTTTTAATTTAAAGAAAATTTTAAAACCTTTAAAAAAAAATTAAATAATATTGAAATTATATTACTCCGTTTGACTAACATAAACATCATAAATTACATTACATTATAAAAAAACATAATAATACAATAAATTACATAATCGATAAAGATATTTTATTCAATATATTCAATATCATAATTGTGAAAAAAAAAGTTTATTTATAAATTATTTAATAATGAATCATTTGAGAAAAAAAACATCAATGATGTAATTGAAATATGTAAAAGATTTTAATAAAAATTATGTAATTTATTTGAATAATAATAAATAATAAATGAATTTTTGTTTCTCAGATTTTCTTAGGGTTTGCAACGATGGTTTGTGCACAGTATAATAGATACCCGTATAATCCTGATTATTATGGTCGACGTTTTGCTATACTGCGACAGACGCAAAATTCTTCTCCGGATGGATCATATTCTTACAGGTGAGATCGTCCTTCTACATTATCCTGAACTTCGAGAGCAATAAGCATTGTCAAGATATGTTTCCTCAAAAGCAATCTCGACACGCTTGAAGAGTCTCATTGTCAGTCTTAAAAATACATTGTCATTCGTCATTCGTTTGTATCATTCTTCAAATTTTTAATATATTCCATTATTTCATACTTGATAATATATCTTAATTATTATTTAATTTGGATTTTATTCATTTTTAATATTAACGATTTGACATCTTTCATTCATTACTTTTAATATTTTATATTCTTTTCAATGAATATTCATTTCTTTTCTTTTCAATGAAATATTGTAATATAAATGCATAACATAAACATATGAGAATTGTATACAATATTTAGATTAATGTAATAATATTTTCATAAAATATATTATCATATAAAAATGATAATATATGAAGAATTATAAAAATTATATTTTTAAAAATATTATAAAAACTTTTGCTTAGATTATTATTATTATTGAATATCATGAAATTATTCTGTAAACATATAAATCTTATCTATATTCTTAGCACTTTTAAATTTTGTTAAATTTAGTTTAATGAAAAAGAGATTTTATTTAATGTTATTAATAATTTAATTTTATCATATATTTTCTTTAAAAAATTACGTATTTGATGTATTTATAATATTTATATATTATAAAATACATTAATATTTTTATATAAGTTCATATACATATTTTTCTTATATATAATAATTTAGCTTTCTATCACACTTGATTTCCTTCGACCTTGATAAAAAAATAAACTTTAAATCTAACACGAACAAGTCTAACATTTAAAATTAAATTAATTTCTAATATAAAATCAAAGTTATAAACTGTTCATAAAAGAATTTTTAATTACTTTATTCTATATTATTTAATATATATTTAATATTCTATATATTTAATATATAATTATTATATAATTCTATATTTATAATATTTATTATAAATATATATTATAAATATAGTATTTTTAAATAAATAAAATATTTATTCTCAATCAATAATAAAATCGCATTATATTTTATAAAGAAATTTAATATTTATATCTCAAGTATAAAAAATTGTATTATAATATTTATATGATATATATATATATATATATATATATATATATATATATATATATATATATACTTATATCTTATCAAATTCTATTATTTAATTAAATAATATCAATTAAAATATTATTATTATTGATACATTTAATTCTTTATTCTCTATTTATTTTCTCTATATTTAAAAATTATTAGAATATTATTACATATATTTAGAAATACTAAATTTGTAATAAATAAAATATTATTTAACAAAAACATTGAAAAAATTAAATAGTAAATTATAGAAAATATAAAATATCTATTGAAATTTTTTATTTGATTAAAAAAAGTATAAAATTAAAGAAATCTTCATCTAATGATTCAAATAATTTAAATAATATAAAACATTAAATCAAATATTAGCATGATATAAAAAATCGTGGAAAATATAAAAATTATATAATTTTAGTTAAATATAGAATGAATCTTCTATATATAAAATATAGAAAGAATTTTTATATTTTTATTTATTAAAGAATTTTTATAATATTTATACATTATATTTATATATATTTATTTATATATATTATATATATATATATATATATATATTATAATATTTATGTTATATAAAATATTTAATTATTAAATATTTTTATATTAAATAAAGATATATGATTAATAAATATATATGATTTTTTCTTTAATTCTATTATTTTTTTTAATTCAAATTATAATATATATTAACAGTATATATAAATAATATGCCATTTCACTTTTTTAAATATATTGAAATTTAACTTACGAATATTTATCAATATTCCTAATTATTAAAAATTTGCCAACGTCAGCTATTTTCTAGCTTATTCCGTGAGCTATGATATACAGACAAGCACAAATTTAAAATTGAGAGTACGGAAGCGTAAATATATAAAGGAGTGAGAAAGAAAGAAAAGAACTCACAGGATATTCAGCTGTGAAAAGATATATAATTAGCATTGATGTTAATCATTCGTGTTAGTCGGCTGCGCAGTTAGCAATAATACATTACACAATAGAATAATTACGATCGACCTACCTACCTATCTACCTACTTGCTGTATATAACGATCTGAAAATAGTGCCTAAAACTTGGCCCCTCCTATGACATATAATGTTTAACGAATCAGACAAATTATTTTACATGAAGATGATACTTTCAGAAAACAAAATGATAATATTTTATCAATTATGAATACGAAATTTTTAATAATTCACATTGATTTCGATATACAAATCATTTGTAATTATATGCAATAATTATATATATAATTCATGAAAGTATTTGTATATTTATTATAAAAAATATTTATGGACATAAAATATATATTACATAAAACTTTTTAAAATGTTTATTAACTTTATAAACTTATTAAATGATTATTAATGACTTCAAATAATTTCTTTCTTTGTTTCCTTTTCGATTTTATTAATGAATTATTAACGAAAAATACTGGCCAATTATAGAGCTCGGAGAATTGTTACACTACAATAATAATTGCTACCGGCAATTCGAAGCAATATCAAATCCGACGATTGGCATTAATAAAGTTAAAATAAAAATTTTCGCAAAGAAAAAACCTTGCTTGAAAACACTTCAGAAATTATCAGTTAAGCTTTATCGATTTACTTCTGCCATCCTGTATACATTCCCTGTATATATCTATTAATGTACACACACACACACACACACACACACACACACACACAAATGTATACAAAAATGTGTACTTTATTTATATATATATATATATATATATATATATATATATATATATATATAATTTCATTACATACAATGCAAATTCATAAAATAATAATTGTTAAATTCTATTTTTTAAATTAAATTTTATTTTTATTTTTAATTCTACTTTTTCTATTATTGTTAAATTTACATCTAATAATCTAATAATGCATTAATACTATATTAATAATATTATGTTAATAATACTATATTAATAATTTAATTAATATAATATAAATAATTTAATTTAATTAATAAATTCTTTAAATAATTAAAAGATGATTCATTATAGAATCATTTAATCACTTAGATAAATCGAATAAATATCGAGAAAGTATAAAAAATTAGGAAGAAATTTGAGATTTTTATAAACTTTTATAAATTAATAATAAATAAAAAAAATTTATTATAAATATGTTTGTATATATTTCATATTTTAATATGATTCCAATGATTTCAAGAATAATATCGAATGAAAAATAGAATAAGATGAATTAAAATTTTATTTTATATGTTTAATTAATAAAATAATTCTTATTTAAATATATTATTTATATCTCAATAATTAATATTAAGTATATATATAATCCCAATTATATTTATATCCTATAAACATTTTATATTATTATTTATATTCCATTATTCAACACTATGTATGAAAATGTATTTATATCTCACATTTTTGAAAATTATTTTCAAGTTTAATTTTATCACAAATTTCATAAAGTATAAATAACTCCATTGTTTATAATTTTTATTAGATTAGCTAGATAATATAATCTATATGGTTAGTAAGGTAGAATTAGAAAAATATTATTTATTCGAATGACACTGCTATTATTAGAGCAAAATATTATCAAAATTTACGTTAGTCAATGTAATATAATGAATAATATTGCCTGTAATATCTATAATATTGTTTTATCTAAATGTAGTAATATATAATATTTTTTGTATTGATTTATTTCTTTGTTCATATAAATGTATTTTTTTTATTCATAAAATATAGTTGGAATAAAAAATATCTTTAATATCTTGTTAGAATAAAAATGAAAATTTTTCTGTAAAATTTAAAATATAATTATTATTTTGTTACAAAGAAAGAACATTTATATATTTTTTAATTTCAATTTATCATTAAAAAATAAAAATTCATTTATATATATATATTGAAAAGATTAATTATATATTATAAAATTAATACTAAAATTAATAAATAAGTTGAATTTTATAGAGGATGTTTATATATTTGTGAATTTCTTTGAAGAATTAATTTTAGAGATCAAAACAAATATAAAAATTGATATATAAAAAATATCAATTATTAACTTTTTCAGGATTATTTATTTTTTAAAAAAATTTAAATTTACATTAAATAAAGTGGAAAAAAATGAGAATGTGATAATATGACGGAGATAGTGACTTTCTAAATTGCTTATAATCTGTTATAAATTTATATAAATATAACTTCATTTTTAGTAAATGTTCTTAAATATTTATATATCCTTAAAAATTTATAAATCTAAAAAATTAGTAGTTACTGACAAAAAAATAAATACAACATATATATAATATAAAATTTTTTTAAGATATAGGTGATAAATATATATATATATATATATATATATATATATATTTGAAATAAAAAAATAATATTAAAGTCAATATGAAATTATAAAACAGTCCAATCTAATTTAATCTAATTTAATCAATTAAAATCAAAATCATTTATCTAAAAATCTAATTCAAATTTTAAAATATATCATTGAATTATTCTATCGTGTATTTCTTAATTGATAAACGAAATTTATATAAAATTTATAATAAATTTACATGTAATATTAAAATAGTTAGATAATATATAACTAAAACATTATCAAAAGATACATGCTAAGACAATGTACTGTCGGATCAATGTATCATTCACTTCACTGCATGACCATCAACACAGAACAATTAAATCACTTATACTTAGTAATTTGCTAAGTCCACATTCTTATATTATATAAACCATTAGAGATATTTTGATTATTATTAAAAATATTTTCATTTGAATATCATATAAAGTTATATCACATCTATATCTTCTTAATGCTCTCAATATTCAAATATTTAACTTAAATAGAGTTATCCTATTTCTAAATGATATCAATACTTTCTAGAATTTATGTAAAAACTTATTATTAAACTTATTATACCAAATTATGAATATGATTTTAACATACTTATATACTCATTTATTATTTACAAATTATTTTTCAGTTTGATTTATTCCAATAATGAAATTATAATTTGTTTTTCCCAATTGAAATTGAATAGAAAAAGATAACTCTAATGAATTTTCGAATATCAAGATCGTCTTAGATTTCTTTTTATGGGGATATTTAAAAAAAATATATATATATATAAATGTACAAAGTAATAATTAATAATTTGAAAATAAAATTATTCAGAAATATTAACAAACTGTAGAAATTCTAAAAAGATTATTGAAAAGATAGATTATTAAAAAATAAGATAAAATTTTATATCAAGCTGGATATATTTCTATATAAATATCCAACTTGAAAGACATATTAATTTAAAAACATAATTTTATGCAATATTCAAAATATTTTTTGAATTAAATAGTTTTATATTACAAAACTTCATAAGAATATTTTTTTATAAAAAATATTGATTTTCGGACAATAGCATAATAAAATAGCATAAATAAAAAATATATGACACAATTTAAAAAAAACAATAAGTTGTTTTTCATTTATATTCTCTATATGTTTATTTGCAAAAAAATTATTTATATTAAATTATATCAAATTATATACGATTTGAAATCATTTAATTTTCATTTGAAATATTTTTATATATTATCAATAATTTAATAGATATACATATAGTAGATAATATATAGAGTGAAAACATATAAATAATATTATTTGAATATTCATTTTAATATCATATTACAATTATTTTATTTGATAGATATTTATTCCTTTATTTCATATGTAGAATTTCATTTTCTAAAATTAATATTTTTACCTAAATCTATATTCTAAATATCTATATTCTTGATCTGAATCTAAATATCTATATTCTTGAATTTTAATATGAAATCTAATTTCTTATATACAAAAATTTTGTTTGATTTTTATTATTATTTAAAAAATAAATAAATTACTTGAAAATAATTTATTTTTCAAATAAAATTATAGAATTTATTTGTAAATATTTTTTTTGTAAATTAATTTATTTTTTATTTTATTTGAAATCAATATATTTTTTTTTTATTTCATTTATTTCATTTCAATTTAAAATTTTCTTCTTTTTTTGTATTTTCTAATCCTGATAACAATCTTCCAAACAAAATCCTCCTTTTTTATAAAAATGAAATTATAACAATTTATATGATTTTAATTTTTATTCATCAAATTCTATTAGAAAATACAAAAAAAAGTTAGGAAAAAAGTTAGAATGATGTTCATGAAATATAGCTATTCTATTTGTAATATTATTTTCATTTCAAATAAAAAGTCATCCTGAAATTATATAACATTATACAAGACTAATATTTCTTGCATTATGTATATTGTTATAGTTATGATACAGAAAATGGTATATCTGTAGCAGAACAAGGTACACCCAAGTTTATTGGACCGAATCAAATTGAATCAGTTCGAGGACAATTTAGTTACACTGCACCGGATGGCACACCGATTTTGCTTACTTATACTGCTGACGAAAATGGTTTTCTACCAAATGGTGCTCATTTACCAACACCACCTCCAATACCAGTAGCGATACAACGTGCTTTGGCTCATAATGCAGCTCATCCTGAAGAAGAAGAACCTTATAGAAGATACTGATGAACGTAAAACATGTTTTAACTCTCTAAGGAAGCTCTAGTAACATAAATGGAATAATACAACATAGATATGAAGAAAGATTTTCAAAACCTTAAACGATCATACTTGATAAATCTTTAATAAATCTTCAAATATATAAGATGTGTTATAATTCATATTCAAATTCACTTTCAAAAATTTTTACATAATATTTTTAATATTATTTTATTTAATTTTTCATGCAAAATTTTAAATTTTATGTTATATAATATTTTTTTATATTTGGAAATTATATATTTTATAGTCATAAAATACAAATGAAAAATAGTTAGTTATTATTATATGTGGATTATAATATAGTAAAATATGATATTTAATATAAAAAATTATGACATACATATAAATTCACATAACATATAAATTCACATAAATTTATATTAGTTTATTATCCGTTCGTATAAATATGTCCACTTCGTTTGACAATTCGCGTAAGAATGAAAATTCGGGCATGTGGCGGTCGCGTACAATAATAATAATAGATTTAATAATAATAGATTCGGAAAAAAATAATTTTTAATGATTTTTAATATAATGTTTTAAAAATACTTATAAAAATAATCACATATTTTATAATTAAAATAATAATACTTAAAAATATTATGTTCTAGAAAAATTGTTATATGCAAAGATATATAGAAATATTTTCTTATCAATTCACATTATAAATTATAAACGTTTTCATAAGTATTTATTAAACTTTAATATTTAAATAAAAAATTGTAGAAATTTTTTTATGATTTTATGAAATTTTATAAGAAATTTTATAAGATCTTGTACTTCAAAAAATACTTGAAAAATTATAAATTGATTCAAATATCTTTTTTATTTTTATGTTGTATTGTCTGATATGATTTTAATCTACTGATCATATTGACTTTATTTAAATGCCTGCCACAAGAACTATATTTTATTGTATGTTGCTTTATAAATCCTAATACAAGAAGACTAATTTTAATAAATATATATTTTTCATACCCTTCAATTTTATTTACATTACATTATTTTTTTGCACATGACAAAAATTACTTTTGTAAGTGTAATATTTTTTATATATATGGACCAACAAATGTGCAATGAAATGAAAAAAATATGCGAAAAAGAATACATAAATACGAATATTATTTTATACTTTGCTATATCTTATATTTTGTTATAATGTGTATTATGTATGTATAAATATATTAATGTGAATATCACAGTTATTTGTGTATTATATAATTTACCCATTATTATTGAAAAATATTAAAAGAAATTATGAAAAATAAATAAATATAGATTTATTTTATTTAACATAATTTATTTATTGAAGATAACATGTAAATCATAAATTATTATATCTATTGATAATATATGCATACATTTGAATTAATATATGTATAATTTTAATTTCATTTTATGTTATCTTTATTATGGCAGTATTGAACTCAAATTTGTTTATTTCAATAAAATATTTATATTTTACAAAAATATATAATTTAATTAAATGAATATTAATATAATAAAATAATATTAAAAATTAAATGAAATTACAATTATTTAAAATTAAATACAATAGAACACAATTATTATATATACAATTATATAATATATTACAATAGTTCAATTATTTGAACTATAGAAAGAAATTAAAAAAGAATTAAAAAATAAATTCTTTTGAATATAAACAATTTTTCGAATAATCTATTATGAAGAATTAAATTTGTGAATACATCACAGAACAACTAGAAATTTTCAAATATAAACATTTATTATATAAAAAAATATATGATAAGAAATATCAATAAAGAATAAATTAATCACTTTTAAATATATACATATTCTAATATATACATAATAATTGGTATGTATAGAAATATTTATTATTTAATTTAACTTATTTAATTTTTATTTAAATAATTTTTAATTGTTATTTAAATAATTTTTTAATAAAAAATTTAATAAGAATATTTTATATTTCCACTTATTTTATTGTGATAGAATTTATTTTTTTATAAAAAAAAATAATGTAGATATTTATAAATCAAATAATTATAAACTGTTTATGCAGCTTCTATTACATAATTAGTGAACTAAATTGAAAATTGAATTAATATTACTAAAAAAATTTTTTTAAGTTTCATTATATTTTTTTTAAAAAATAAACGAAATTTTAAGAATAAAAGTATTATGAAATCTTCTGAATTTGTTTGAATTTTAAGTTAAAGTTAAACTAAATTTTTTAAAGTTAAATTTAAATTGTCAAAATAGATATTATATCATTTTATTTAAATATTATTATTAAACAATTTTTTTATTCTTAAAAGAAATTAATTTCGATGAATTTTTGAATTTTTTGAATATTTCAATATTCTGTATATGAAAAAAATTAAAATTATAGTTAAAAATATAAAAAGAAAATAAGAATTATAAAAATTAAAATTCTTTTCAATTTAATTGATCTTAAGAATAGATTTTTTAATATGATATTTAACAATTTAAATTTAGCATTAAATGAAAAATCAAAAGAATAAAAATGATGTATAATAATACGTATTTTTAATTTGAATGAACTAGTTTTCGATATAATTATATTTCGATGTTATATCCCGAATTATATCTATAATTTAAATTATGGATTTTTTAGAAATTAATAATATCTTAGTTAGAATAAAATATCCATATTTATTATATCCGTGAAATTGTCCATGTACTAAGAATATCAATATTTATCGAATGAAATGAATTAACATCAAAAGGGATTAAGTAAAAGATAAAAAAAAGATTTTTTATTAATTTTTTTATTAACTTCTTTATTATATAATATTAATTAATTATATTATAAGTAATTATATTATTTAAATTATAGTTTTATTGTAGTAAAAATATTAAAAGAAATCGACAATATTATTAATATTTCAAAAATATCTCTTAGACTATTAAAAAGTCATATTATAAGAAAAAATAAATATTATTTATTTTTTTCAAAATAATAATATTCTTGTGAATATAAGTATTTTTATCAAAATTCGATTTTAAAAAATTAATTATAAAAAATTAATTTTAAAAAATTAACTTTTAATAATTTTTAATAAATTAATTTAAAATTTTTAATTATCAATGAAATTTATTTTAAATATAATTGAATATATAAGTATATATTGAATATATGAATATATACAATATCAAACTATTATTTCAATTTAATTTTGTATATTTCAATCGAAAAATAAAAATTTTTATATAAAATTATATTTTATTATTTAAAACGGGATAATTTTGCCAATTTTTCAAAATTTCCACATATTACAATAATAAATTTTAATCTTATCTTTTTTGTAAATAAAACTATTTAAAATCGAAAAAAATTCAAAAATGATATATATATTATGATAAATATTATGAATTTATTAACTCTACTTTTCAATAAATATTAATTAGATTTATTTAATAAAAATTTAAAAAAATATATAAAAAAAGTATAATTTAAAATTAAAAATAATTTTAAATTAAAAATATTGTTTACATTACTTAGTTTTAATATTTTAATAATAAAAGATATAATAACGAATTATGTATGTATAAAATGTTCAAATAAAAAATAAATATATAAAATAAAAAATAAATATATAAAAAATGCAAGGAATATATTTAAAAACTAAAACAAATGAAAAGATATGCAAAAATGTTTCTTGAAATTTATTTTTCAAGTTACAAGTAATTAATCTTGTATAAATGAATTGAAAAATGAAATTATGAATTAAAATGAATTAAAAATAAAATGTGAAAAAATAATTTTCTGTACTATAGTTTATATTTTAATATTATTCCTATTACATAATAGTATTTATTAGAAGAAATCATTAACTAGTATAAATATAAATTATACTTTTAATAATAGTAAAATTTTAGGAAGAATGACTAAAATGCCAGTTGAATTAATGTTAATAATAATCGTAATATCACGTTAAAGGTGAGTCAGTGAAAGCAAATCATCGACCTCTTATCCATTGCACAACGATCGACCGACCGACCGATCATATAAATGTTGGTAAAAGGATTCAATGCATCTCTTGTATCATCTTGCTAATCACATGATTTTTAAATTTGATTTTTATATTAATTAAATTCTACAGGTTATCTTTTAATTCTTAAAGAAATATATATTGATTTTAAAATATAATATTAATTTAAAAATATAATATTTAAATTCAATTCTTTTCAACTTATTTTTACATGTGATCCATCTCCTTGATTTGTTTTGATATCATAAAACACTATTAATATGAATTATTAATATGAATTATTAATTTAGTAAATAATTAATAATAATTAATAATAATTGAAAAATCTATTATATTTATTTTAGTATTAAAATCTATTATTTCAAATAATAAATTTATTTAAATATAATATACATCAATAAGTATCAATAAAATATATCAAAAAAGATTCATTAATTTAAAATTAGTAACTAAAATCTTTTGCAGAATACATTATATAAATTCTTTTATAAAAACATTTTTAACAAAGATTTAATTCCAATATAAAAGTAGCTATAAATCATAAAAAGCATCAATTTAATTACCTATTTTATATTAGAATAATATAAATATTATTTATATAATTTTTAAATAATTTTTATATTATACAAAATTATTTTTATACAATACATATCAAAATTTATAAAATATTTAACATAAACAAACATTCAATATTGCACTATTTCATTCCTTAAATAAGCATATTATAATTATATTAACAATTATATGAAATAAATAGAATATTAGATATCTAAATAGAAAATCTTCTATTTTCAAAAATAATTTCTAATATTCAATAATAATTATTATATCTATTTGTATCATATTATTATTATAGTTATTATTATTTATATTATGTGGAAAAATTAATTTTATGTTCTTGTATATATTCTTTTTTTCTTAATTTTTTTAAAATAATTATTAAAATATTTAAAATAATTATTATAATAATTATTAAGTTACCATTTTTTAAATGATTATTTATTAATTTAAATATTTTTAATTTAAAAAATTTAAATATTTTATAATTTAAATATTATTTTTATTGTTTTGAGTTTTGAAATAAATAGTATTTATTTTTTAATTAATTTTTAAAAACCATTTTATAATTTAAGTAAATAATTAAGAATATCATATATAATTAAGAATTTTGATAAGAAAATTTATATTATACAATTTATAAATTCATTTTAATTCAATTTCACTTTAAATGAAAAATATTTTTTTGTTATATATAATACTATAATTATATTATAAAAATTTATTATTTTATTATTATTTTATTATATTTTATAATTATAATATAATTATATATAATTTATTATATATATTTATTATATATATATATATATATATATATATCATATTATAAAAATTTTTACATTATTATAATAAATGTATGTATATATTATTAATAATTCATAAATATATTTAATGTATTATAATATATATTATATTTTATATCTTATATATATATATATATATATATATATATATATATATATATATATATAAGATTTATTTTATTTATATTATATATATATATATATATAAGGTGTTAATATGTTAATAATTTCGTGAAATATCTTTGAAAAATTAATTCTAAATATTAAACAAATAGCAAAAGTTGGTGTATAAAAATATTAATTGAAATTTATTATTTAATTTATAAGCAATTTAAATTTCTGTTAAATGAGTTGAAAATAAAATAAGATTGTTTTATATTGTCATTCTATCGCTCTGACTCCACCTTGCTTAAATTTTATACAAGCTTATATGAATGAAATGTTCGTTACATCATCGTCATAGTCTGTTATTCACGTTGCATTTAATGGAAACTTAAATTTTTATAACGTGATAAATAATCCTTAATCGATATTTTTGTATAATAACTTTTGTATTTATTTTCAAAACGATATCCGACTAATACATGAACTGTATTATATATATATATATATATATATACATATATACTTATATACTTTATAATACTTTATATATTTTATTTCATATATAATATTTTATAATTTTACTTTATTTTAAAATTTATCCATTTAAAAAATTCTTTCTATCAAAATTCAAAATAATTAATAATGCAGTTTGTATCAACATTAATAAAATAATAAATTAATATAAATTGTAATTATTATTAATTTGTAATGATAAGAAATAAAATAAACAAAAATAAAAAAAAGAATAAACGAAAAATATTGTATAAATAAATAATATATGAATAAAATTTTAATTTATAAGAAATTAAATGTGTTACATATATACATATGTATATACATATATATATATATATATATATATATATATATATATATATATAAGGGTATAGTGGTATAGTTAAGAATGATATAAGTTGATAATTCACTAGGCGTGAATATGACAGGATGAATTCCTTTCATCTTTCATCACCTATAACAAAAAAGAAATGAAGGGTAGAGCATCGATCAAGGAATCGTTTGAATGCCAGTTAGATTTCATAATTTGTATACAGAAAGCATTCATAGAAACTAAAGCACTTTCATAGTTATTGTTTCACGTATTGTATTCATAATCAATTAGTTAAAGTTAAAGTTCTGTTCATCTTTTCTGAGAATCTCTCGGCAAAAATCTTGCCGATCAGGTTTTAGCAAATCCATTTCATTAAAATACAGTTAAAATATATTCAATTCTATTACATTTTTCAATTTAGGCACAAAACTTCATTGAAATTAGAAATAAAACAATTAATGAATAAATTATATTTTTAAATTATATTAAAAATATTTAATAGTTTTATTATTTATTAATATATGTTTATCTTAAATGATATTTATTTTCTTATATCGATAAAAGTATAAAATATATAAAAAAAAATTATTAGAATAAATGATAAATAAATAAATAATAAAATAAATAATAAATATTTATTTATTTGTTTGAAAGTATATTTATTTATTTGAAAGTTATTTCCAAAATGGAGCTAATATATACAAACAATTTACTATTAATGATTTATTTTTTTTTGTCTTATATATAATTTTTATGTTAAAATAATACACACGAATAATGAAATTCATTTCTTTTTCTCATTCTTCTTAAAATAAATCATGATTACATGTTATAATTCATTTATTTATAATGAAATTTTTTATATATATATATATATATACATATATATATATATATAATTACAATATATTAGTAAATCTTTTCTTTTTAATTTATATCATCGTACTCTTTTTTTCATAACTAATTGATGTAATTATACTTGAAAAAGTAAAAAAGTTTTATCTGTATAAATAATCGTATATTATAAAATTATAAATAATTATAAATCATATAATATAATGTTCATCCAATACATATGTATATATAATAGAATCATAGTTAAGAGAAAGATTAAATGTACATATAAAATATTCATATACATATAAAATTTTTTTATTTCGATTTATCTAGTTTTTTTTTTTTTACAAATTCTCATAAAATCAAGTTTTGATAATTTAACAGAATAATGATAAAGATTTTGCCAAAGAAAAATATTGATTGAAATTAACTTGGAAATCTCTAATTAATGGATATTTCCATTTTTGAAATATCTTGCGTATTTATTTTTATATATATAGAATATATACATAAAAAAAATAATCATATTGTTATTTATTTTACGATATCTAAGATCTGCAAATATCAAAGTCAAATTTTTAAATTGATATAAGAACTTTAAGAACAATTTTTAGAACAAAATAAGTTTATATATAAGTATGATAATATGTAATAAAAAATAGAAATTTTAATTCAAAAATTCAATGTTAATCTTGCAAATCTAATTGAAAACATTTCAAAATCAAATAAATGAAATAAATGATAGCATGATTTATTCTCTTTGATATTGTAACTTTTGTCTAAATATTTTTCCAAACATCTTTACAAGATATTTGATTTGAGATATTAAAATGGGACATCCTATATTTATTTATTTTTTATTTGCTTTTAGATATGTATTTTTTAAAAAAATTTCTAAAAAATATTTTTTATGTTTTTTTTATTATATATTGTTTTATGACTATAATGTGATTATTGAAATTAGAAAATATCAAAATATAATATTATATTAAATATAATATTTCTCAAAAAAGATTATTTATTAATAAGACTCTTAAAACTTTCTATAAAAATTTTCTTTGTGCCTCTTCAAGTTAAAAATTTTCTTTGTGCCTCTGAAGTTATCCAATAATTAGAAATGCTATATGCTTTATAATATCATATCTGTTGACTGAAAAAAAAAAGAATACGAATAGAATTACATTGGATATAATTTTAAGTTAATTCTTTGATATAATTATAAAATGCATTTATGTTAATATCCGAAGTTATAGATCATATAATTTCAACATTAAATTATAGATAGTGCAACTGCAAAACAACTTATTAAATCTTTGGCAGTTATTGAGATCTGCTGTCTATAAGTACATAATATCAAAACAAATAATAAGCAAAGAAACATCTTATTATGTTTTTATTCTTATGATCTATAGTTAATCTTTTATACTCGAAGATTTTGTTCATTTACCGACGGCTTGACTTATTCACAAATTGAGTAGCATATTATTTTAAAAAAATGAAAATAATAATTATTCTATTTGAATAAATCTTTATTGATAAATATTTTACAAAAAGAAAAATTAAAATTTTATAGTTTATATTTTGATAATTTTTTGTTTATTTTCATTATTTATTTTTTCAATTTTCTCTTAAAAATAGCTTTTTAAACATTTTTTTCATTTTGTTTTTTGATTTTATAATGGAAAGGAAATCTAAAAAAAAATATTAACAAATCTTATATTTTTATAAATTTTTCTATAATTAAGTTTCTTATTCCTCATTTCTTGTTCGATATCATAATAGTAAATATTAATAAATAAATTATAAATAAATAATTATTATCATTATTATTGTAGCTTCGATCATTATACATATCTTTCAATCAATATTAATCGTTCAAATATTGTTATATTTTCTATTTTGAAAAATTCAATTTTCTTCATAATTGATATAAAATTTTATAAAATTAAGTTTTGATTTAAGATTTGGTTTGATAGAATTAAATTAGATATAAATTTAACATATTACAAATATGTATAAAATTATTTATATAATTTCTAGTTTTCTATCTTTTATATCAAAAAATTATTTATGTTATTTGATATCATAAGTTTGATTTGATATATTTTTTATCATCATGATATTCAAATAATCCGAGTAACTATAAGTATATTCTGAATATATATTATGAATATATAAGAATATATATTCTGAATATATAAGTATATTCTCACTCTATATAGTAATTATAATATTTTTTTGAATATATTTTTGAAAATATTTCGAAAACTAAGATCGAATGACGATTATATTTATATAAAGAAAAATTATTCAAAATATTTATCTTTCAACAATATATTTCATTAGAAATCAATGAGATATATTCTTATAAATAGTTCGATGTATGTATTTTTTTATATTAATTTTCGTTTTAAAATTTGTGTATTTTTTATAATATTTTATAATATTATAATTTTTTTATAATATCATCTGATTTTTAAAAAAGGCGTGTTATGAACATAAAAGAAAAATATTATTAATACTAAAATGATATTAAATATTAATACTGAAAATTGATATTAATAAGATAAAGTAATTGGTTTAATTCAATTAATTATCATAGAGTAAAATCTGTCGCTAACCCGCTTATTATTGAAAAAGGAATAAAAAAAAATTTGACACAATTTAAAAAAAAAACAATTCTCAATAATATCAGACTTATATTTCTTGACTTTCATATTTTTTGACTTTCTGAATAGGTTTATGTAAAATATAATTGTTGATCTCAACATGAGTTTCACAAATTTCAATAAATCAATCAATGATTCTATATATAAAATGAAATCTCGAGTTTTAATTCTTATTCGAAATCAATAATTTAAAGTATGCATCATGAAAATTTATATTATAACTTACAGATTAAAAAAAAGAAATTGAAGTTTTTAAAAATAAAGTATATAAAAAAATTATTAAATTTCTGAAATATTCTAATTATGTAATATAGAATTTCAAATTTAATCGCCAATATTAAAATAAATATTTTAAATATTATTTAATGTTAATATATAATAATATTAAATTCTGTTTAAAAGACTTCAATAAAATAATATTTTGAATAGAATAAAATTTCAATTTGAGAAAATATTTTTATTTTAGCAATTTAAAATATTTTAATAATAAAATAAAATATTTTAATTTTATTTAAATTATTGGATCATTTTACAAATAATGCGATTTTTCCATATTTTAAATTCATTTTTTGATCTAAAATCTAAGATTTGCTATTGTTGAATGAAATTAAGATGAGAACAAGTTGTGAATAATGATGATAAAAAATATTTTTATGCAAAAATTATTTGACTAATTGTATTTTTTTTTAAAGATTTGATTCAAAAGTTCCGATTTTAAAAAAACATAAAAAATGACTAGAGAATAATGCAGCTATTCTTTTCATTATTTACTAATTACTACTAATTATATAATAATATAATAATTTTAAGATCGTAATCTTTATATTGAATAGATTATAATAAATTTTTTATAAGAAGTTATTTATTTGATATAAAAACTTTTTAATGAAATATTTCATTTTCAAATAAAATAAAATACAATATTATCAATAATATTTATTTTTTCATATTTAACTTTAAATCAATTCATTTTAATAATCTGAAACATAAAATAAAATATTTTATTATATAATCTAGTATAAAATGAAATACTTTAATCTTGCTTAAAATACTCAATCATTTCATAAGTAACGCAATTTTTCAAAGTAATGCGATTCATTTTTTGATTTAAAATCTAAGAATTTCTATTGTCAGATATAGAAGATATAGAAGATATTGAAAAAAATTAAATATATATATAAGGAAGAATAAGAATTTATTTGTACTCATAAATGTATTAAATTTGAATTATTTTTAGCAATAATATAATAAAATAAAAAAAATAAATTAAAATAAATAATTCAAAATAAAATTTAAATATTTTCAATATTCTTCAAATTAAATTCTATTTTAAAAACTTATTATATCAAATAAAATACTTTATTTTCAAAATTATATGGATATTTTAAAATAAATAGAATTATTTATTATTAATAATTCATTAAGGAAACTATAACGAAAATTTTTGGAAAGAAAAATATTGCTTGAAATTATTTCAATATAATTATTATTGCTAGAAATTTTCAGTTATGGATTTTCACATTTTTGGAATACTCTATATATATATTTGGTATATTTTTTTATTTTAGAATGTTAAAATTTTAAATAACTGACAGAATGCTCAAAAATAACTAAAAAAAGATTGAAAAGATTTAAATAATATTTCCCGGATATAATATAGATCTAATAAATCGAATGAACATCAAAATTTAAAAATTCTTAAAAATTTGCAAATTCTTATGAATATAATCCTTAAAAATTTCTAGACATTAATGTGTCAAAACTGATTTATATTTTCGATACTTTCTCACGTCGATAATTATTTAGACTTAGATCATAATGCAATATAAAAATACTTTAAATGCATGAACAAAAAATGGAAATAATTAGCTAAAAAAGCATCACAAACATGTATTCATAACAATTTTTGATTTTTATACATATTTTATGTATATGTTTGAGTTCATTGGAAACGTTCAAATATCTGGAAAACGAATGATATAAAAAAAATTTTTTGAACAAAAATTGTTTAGTAGGAAAAAATATATTAAACAATTTTAAGTTTTCCTATATATGAATATTCGTGCATAGATATACTATATAAAGATCAGCTATGATTTTTTAAAATAAAATTATCAATTTTTATTATATTGATCAATAAAATTAATTATTTCTTATAAAAAAAATTATTAAGACATTTATGTCAAAAAATAATATAGAGATATTTTAATTTATTTAGATATTAAATTTAATTACTTAAAATTTGTAAAATTTATGGTATGAAAGACGAGGAAAGGTTGAAATATCGCTTCCCGTATTTCTTGTTTCTTATTTTTCATTAATTTATATAAATTTTATGAATTTCATATTAAAATTTCTCCTAACTATATGATATAAATAATTCAATAATTTATTTTTTATATATTAAATAACGAACTGCATTAATTAATACAATAAAAGTTATAATTATATTATATATATATAAAATATAATTATAATAAAAATATATATAAAAATATATATTATATTATATATATAATATTTATTATTATTATATATAATAGTATTTTATATTATAATTATATATATTTATTTAAAAATTTAAAATTCATTTTTATATAATCTCTACGTATTAATTTATAGAAAAATTATTAATACTGCATAATACATATAAAAGCTGTATATAAAACAACTTTTATTTGAAAAATTTGTTCACATCATTCATATTTTTTTATATGTCTGGAAAGAAACCAGACATATTATAATATACATTTATAGATAAAAATTTACAATATATATTTAGATAAACTTTTTTCTAATAGAATAACAAATACTTAAAAAAAATAGTTATTATATAAATAATTTTTGCTATTTCAAATAATTTAATAAAATCTCAATTACAATATTATAATCAAAACATTATAACATTAAACAGGAAATTATTTAAAGAAATGAAATTTTTACATTAATATTAAAACATTTTTATATTAAATATTTTATTGAAAATAATAAATAATGAATAAAATCTTTACAATAATAATCTTTACAATAAAAATTAAAACAATAAATTAATTAAAAATTAATTATAAAATAATTATCAATAATTTACAATTTTTGTACAATTTGCATAATGTTTCCTATTTGTATTAAACTATATTACATTTTTATATTCTATTTTATTTATATATTTATAAATATTTATATACACGTATATATATTACCTTATTTTCTAATTTATTTATTATTTTCATATTACAGTTAAATATAAAAATATATGTATGATTTAAATATATGATATAGATGCACACACATACATATATATATATATCATATACATGAAATATTGAAGTTGCTAAATAATTGCTTTAATTGACGATAGTTTTACAATTTCTATACATTTAATTTAATCAAATTATTCAATTATGAAATAGAATCAAAATGATACTTTATACTGTTATATAGAAGCCAGATCTTAAACATTACTTGAATCTGGTCTGACCTTTCTCATTTTATTAACCACGTCAGTTCAGGTATGCTCTATCATCTCAAGCAAAACTTGAAGTCTCATAAAGATACAGATAAAAGCGCATACCTACGGGGTCCTCTCAGATCAGCTGTGTCTAGAAATTATGCAAAGTAATCTGTTATGTGCAATCTTGAATCACTTGAACTTTTTTCTAGCAGTTTTTCTAAATTTATATATATAATATTATATAAATTTTCTTTTTTATTTTTTGATTTTCTTCGATCTATTTGATATTAATAAATGAATAAAGTATTGTTTTGATAATTTGATAATTAATCATTGTTATTTGAATAATTGTTTTTTAAGTAAATTTAATATTTATTAAATGATCAGTTATCATTTTAATTACTTTCAAGTTTTTAAATCTATGAATAATAAATTTTTAAATATTTTAGAAGAAAATAAAAATGTATGTACTAATATGTTAAATATTTATTTTGTTAAATAAATTTATAAAATAATCAAATAAAAAATAATTTCTATTTTATAAGTTCTTATTTTGTGTTTTGTTTAAATTTATGTAAATAAATGATTTTAAAATATATATATATCAATTAGAATATGGATTCAATATTCAATAATGTATATTAATATTTAAATAAAACAAAAATATTTAAAAATATATAAATATATAATTATATTACTATTCTATTACTATATATATTTCATATGCAAAATAATTCATTTTAATTTATAAATTTTTCAAAATTATTTCCGAAATAAAATTGTTTTAAACAATTTTTTTTTCTTTTTGCTTTTTCGAGAAAGAAATTTTATAAATATATTTTTTTATATATAATATATACGTAAAAATAACGTAAAAATACTTTATATATAAGAAAGAAAGAGAGATAATATCAAATTCGATTTTGTATATCAATATATAATATTAAACTGTAAGCATTTATATCAATATATTATTAATATATTATTAATGTAAGAAATATTGTAACATTTAAATATAAATTAAAATATATGAAGGAAGATACAAAATTATATTTTTATGTTTGTTTTTGTTATTTTTTATATGATAAATGTTATAAAATTAAAGTTGAAATATGTCCTAACTAACAATGTTTCAATATAAATATTATTAAATTAGTTTAATATTTTTAAAAAAATAGCTAACTATGTTAATTTCATTACATGATTTCGTTTAAAAAAATGAATTTACATTAAATAACTTATCTCAAAATAAAAATCATTTAAAAATATTGATTTGAAAAATAATAAATTAATAAATAATAACATTTATAAAATAAGTTATCTTATATTATCAAATTTTTAATTTAAATTAATTATTTCAATATTAGAAATATAAATTCTAAGATTATATATAAATGTTTTGAATAAAGTTATGAAATAATTTTTATTTTATAAAATACTGTACATTTTTATTTATTATTTACTTGTTATTAACATGATTTAGCATGATTTTTTTTTTATCAGTTAATATTAGATATAAATATTTATCATAAATGTATTATATTTATTACAAATATAAATTATAATATAAAATAGGGTATGTTAAAAATTAATATTATGAAAGATAAATATCAATAGTTCAATTGTAAATATTATAATAAATTTGAAGATTGTGATAAAAAATATTAAAACAAGGAATATTTATAGAAATTATTATTGAATAATTATATCAATTTATTAATATCTAAATTATTTATTCAAATTCAAAATTCCAAGTTATCCATATGATATAATGATTTAAATAAAAAAATTTAATAAAAAATAAAAATTACAATCCAACAATTACAAAAATATCATAATTCATATTTTTCAATATTTCTATATTAATATATAGAATATATAGAAAATTCTAATATTAATATTATATTTATTTCATAATAGCATCCGTTCATTTTTTTTGAAACGCCTTAATGTACTTTATTGTATTAAATATTTTAATATATCTAATTAGATGCTTTCTATTTTTCTTATTAGGATAATTTCTTGTTTGAAGAATAATTTTTATTCATAACAAAAAATTAATAAAATATTTGAAATAAAAATTATATATTTAAATATAAAAATTGCATATTTGTGCAACTTTTATATATATATATATATAATATATTTAATTTTCCATACATATACTTTTTTTTAAATATCTATACATGATTATTTCTATAAATATTAGATTTGAAAAAATGTTTTAAATTAAAGTAATAACATAGTATAAAGATATATATATATATATATATATAGTATAAGTATAAGCTAAATCATGATAATTTTGAGATAAAGTTGAAAATTCCAATTATTTTTAATTTTTACAATTCTATACTTCTTATTGTATATTATTTTTATTAACTAATATTATTGTATATATATTTTTATTAACTAATATTTAAAATATTATATACACTTGTATTTTTCATAGGCTATTATTGAGTTATTGATTTTCAAAGTTTATATATTACCAATATTAGCATTATTCAATTTATACTGAAATTGTTCAAATTATATATATGTGTGCGTACATATGTTTTAATATATTGTATTATAAATAGTCTTAATTATTATAATTATTCGTTTTTTGGAAGAATTAAAATATATATTCGCTTATATTTATAAAAAGATTTATTATGAAATAATAATTAAAATAATATCAGATAATTAAAAAATTAAAATGACATTAAATTATTTCAATTATATTTATACATATTAATGCAACAAAATTTTATATGTAAAAAATAATATTTTGTTCTTTTTATTAACTTTCAAATGCAATAAAATACAATTCATCATCATCATCATATATATATATTTATATCATTTATTGCTTATTCCTTTTTATTGTTTTTTATTTTTAATCAAGAAATCTTATATTCTAAATATGTAAAAATAGAAAAAATAAATTTTACAATATTTTATAAATAATAAAAATATTATGATAATAATAATTTTATAAGTAACTTATTAAAAAGTAAAGTTAATAACTTTTTGTATCTTATAATTTCAGTCTAAAATAACTTTTTACAATCTTTTTTATTTTGTTTTAGCAATTATTAGTAAAATAAAAATGTAAAGTATAACATTTTAAATAAAGTGTTTCTTATTTTGAAAAATTTATATTGTATTTATATATAATATAAATATAAACATATATATATATATATATATATATATAATATATTTCAACAAAATATTAATTCTATATAATATATATAATATATATATAATATCATATAAATTATTCCTTTGAAATATAAAATTATTTATTTATTTTAATAAAATTAAAAATGATTGACAAAATTAAGTCATTTAAAAAGGAATTTATTTTGTATGTACACATAAATTAAATAAAATATAAAGTAATAAAATATTTAATTTAAAGATTGTACATATATCCAAAGTTGTATTTTGTTTATAAATTTTCAATAAAATGTTTAAATTATATAAATAATAAATTACTTTAAAAGTATTGATAAATAATCACTAAAATTCTATAAAATATATAAAATATATGTCTTTAATTGCAGAATTATTCATAAGTATTTCGATAAACTCAATAAATAATGAACAAGTAGCTACCGACTGACGCTTGTTTCTGAAAGATTTGCGTGAAGAAACATTAATTCTAGCATGTAAGATGTTCGAGAACAGAACTTAGGTGGGGCAGAATTGTGAGGGCGAAAAGTTATGAGGAGAACGGTTAGATATATGAATAGAGGGAATGGGAAGGGAAGACTCTTCTTGAGCGTCTTCATATAAATGCTGGCAGTATTTGTACTCACGGTACTGCAGATTCGATCTTGTTCAAATCTACGCGCAATATTCAGCAACCATCATCATGCAGCACATAGTGAGTGATTGTTATTAATGTAATAACATATAAGTGATTCAAAATTAAAATAAACGCGATTTTTCTCATTAATTAATATTCTAAATGTATTAATACTTCATTTTTATATTTTATACTATTAATGTCATTAATATTCTAATATTTTAATATTATTAAAATATTATTTTAATATTATAATTCTAATATTTTAAAAGAAATCAAAAATACAATTTCGTAGATAATTTAATTACTTAAATAAGTAAATTAATCAATTAATAAAATGTTATATTTTATATTTTCTATTTTTTTTTATATTAACTTTTGGTTAATTATTATTTGATCTTAATTTTCTACACATTTCTTAATATTTATTTTATTTTCAAGAAATATTTTCCAATATATATATTCCAAAATATTTATATATATATATGGAATAATAATAAATAAATAAATAAATAAATAAATATATATATATATATTTTTTTATATTATTTTAATATCTCGAAAATAGAAATTTCCCTTCCTTCTTAAAAAAATATTTTCCATAATTTTACTATGTAAATATATTAAATATTAAATCTATTACGAATATCATATATTTATTCTAAAAGTTATTTTAAATTGTATATTACATAAATTGTTAATATATTTGTAACATATCGAGAATCGATTCTAGAAGTTGGTATAAAAAATAAATAAATACAAAAGTTAAAATAAAAAATATTGATTAACAACTTATTTACAAGCAATTGAAGTTTATAATACTGAAATAAGAAACAAATAGAAGTAAATTTGCTTTATTACTATTTCACTTTGTTCGTTTACTTCGCTAATACAAATTTGTTTAATACTTAATAAATAAACCTCAACTAACATTTTCCTATTTCATTTTTTTTAAAGATCTTAAAATCGATTCTTTAGAAATGTTAAAGAAATATTAACATCCTATATAAATTTAGAAGTTAGAGATATAATAATATATAATAGAAATAGTATATATAATATAATAATATATAGTTATAGCATATAATATAATAAATATAGCATATAGCATATAATATATAAATTATTATACTCATAATTTCGCACAAATCTATTTTTATTAATAATATAAAATGTAATTAATAAACAATATTTGTAATAAAAATTATGATATTTATAAAATTTTAATATTTTGAAAAAATTAAAATCGCTAAAATTTCAGTTATTGGTGTTCAGTTTATTTGGCTGTGCTCTTGGACAGTATGGTGCATTTCGTGGTTTTCCAACACAAAATGCTTATCGATCAACACCTAGACCAACTTATCAACAACCAACAATACAACCGCAATATACACCCCAGTATAAGTATGTATTTATATACATATTATATATTTTAATATATACAATAAAAATAATTAAATACTATTCTTCTAATTCGATTAGAACAATTGTTTTATAATAAAATATTTTTAGTCAAATTCAAGAATTTTTTAAGTTTGGAACATGTCAGTCACTTCAAACTTTTAATTAATCTGAGATGTTAATATTTACTTTAGAATTCAATTTTATCAGATAATATTCTTTTATTATTATACTCTGAAGTTGGGAATAAAGAAATATATGTCCATTTTATATATAATCAATTGAAATAAATAGTAAATGATTATCTATTTACAAAAATTTTAAAATAAATAATCATAATTATTCAAATTGTTAGAAATGATATATTGTAAATCTAATATAATAAAATTATATATAATAAATTATATATAACTTTATATATATAATATATATAATAAATTATATATAACTAACAAACAAGAATTCGTATTTGTAAGTATGTATTGTAAGTATGCATTATCGAAATATTGGTTAATAATTTTTTCTTTCTGATTTTTTATGTATTTTATTGTATTTTCATGTATTTCTTATAAAAATATATATTATTAAATCATAAATCAATCTTAAAAGTATTTGAATTTTATATAATAAAAAAAATTTATTTATTCTTTTTAGTAGTCCTGGAAGATTTATAGCTATACGTAGTCAACAAAAAGATACATATCCAGATGGAACTTATACATTTAGCTATGATACCGAAAATGGAATTTCAGTTGCTGAAAGTGGAAGACCTCAAGGTGCTCCACCAACACAAACTGAGGTAAATTTTTTCATTATTTATTTATTAAATTTTTTCTTTATTTTATTATTATAATATAACTTCTTCAGTATAATTTCATATTATAAATCACATTTTTTATTTATCGAATAAAATTTGTTATATTCAAATAAAGTATGGAACAAATAATAATGCTTTTGCAATATGAAATTTATTAAATTATTATTTCATTAATATGTTCTTAATTTTAAACTATATTTATCACCATTATAATTATGTCATAAGATATGTCATAAGACAAATTACATAAAATAACTTTCAAAAATGTTAAATTACTTTATTAATTATATAATTTTTATGTTTTTATTTATAAATTATATATTATAATTATATATTATATATTATCAAATTGTTAAATTATTAAATTATTACAATAAATTAAATAATTTTAAATTTTAAAATTGTCTGTACTATTTAATATCCTAATATTAAATTGTAAATGAATATTTAAATATTTAAATATTCATATCTTGTAATATAGATACTATATAGTATTTAGAATTTTCCCAAATGCATTATTTTATAGATTGTTCAAGGAAGATATTCATATACCGCACCGGATGGTACTCCTATTACTTTGGAATATACAGCAGATGAAAATGGTTTCCATCCTCAAGGTGCACATTTACCAACTCCTCCTCCTATTCCAGAAGCAATTAGACGAGCACTTGCAGCTAATCCACCTGGACCTGATGATTCAGATTATAGACAATCATATAATTCAAATCTTTACCGAAGATATTAAATAAAATATTAACTAACTAAATGATTTTAAGAATTTCCAAGCTTGCACTTAATATATATTGCCGTATAATCCGACCAAATATGTACATATGTATATCATACATAATAGAAATCAAGATTCAACATAATATAACAGTCATTATATAATAGATGAATAAATATTTTTTATTTTTTCTCACTTTATTTAAGTTCCTTTATATTCTTTCCTTTATTTAAAAAGATATTTTTTACAAATTATTTTTGGATATAATAATATCTATCTTTAATTTTATTTATTATTTATTATTTATTATTTAAATCTATTTGAATATATTTAAAATAATATTATTTACGCAATATACAAATTTATGTAATTTATATATATTTTAGAATATTTGAGTATTATATATTGATATATTATAACTTCATACAGTTATCGCATAACTTGTAACAAGTTCTATCTTTCTAATAGGATAATTCATTATATTTTAAATATAAACATGCATGTTGTATTAGAAATGGAAATATTCAAGAAATATATTTAATAAAAATAAAAATATTTATGCTAATTAATTGTGATTTTAAATTTATGTTTTAAAAATTTATATTTTATTATGATATAAATTTTCTAATATTTATAAATAATAGATATATATTTTTTCTTTTATTTAAAAAAATATATATATATATTTCCAAAGTTTTTTATATAATTTTTTTATCATAAACAATTATTTCTCTATTATTACTTATTTTATATTAATTATTTTTATATATTAATTATTTTATATTATTAATTATTTCTTTATTTCTATTGCATAAGTCAGATATATTTCTATTAAAAAATTTGATAAGAAAATTTATAGATAAAAAGACAGAAAAAAGAGAGAATATAATATCTAAAATTTGTCACTATTCGATATATTAAAAAAAGCATAATAAAAATAAATATATGTTACTCATTTTTATTTTTATATTCTTGTTTTAAAATATCTTTGAACAATAATAATTTTAATCATTAAAAATAATAATTAATATATTTAAAATATATGTTAATTAAATTATAATTAAATTATAAATGTTAATTAAATTATAATTTTATATAATAATATTATAATATTTTCATTTTCAATTATTCTAAATATTTTTTAAATTATTTTTTATCAGAGTTATTGAATTAATAATTAATTATTATATATAGACAAATATATAGATTATTCGTAAATTATTATTAAAATTAAATCAATGAACATATATATGTATGAAATCTTAACAAATATGGAAACTTACTTATTTATATTTGCATTTATAAATAAACAATTTGTTTTTGTTAGAAATATACTTTTTAATCAACAATTCTTAATTATTCTTAATTATCAAAAATTTTTAAATTTTTAATTTTATAAAATTAAAACAAATTATGCGATCTAATTTTATTAAAGTAAATAAAATAATTAAATAAAATTATTGATGATAAAAACAAATTACTAATCTTGTAATTTGATAATATTATAATTTAAATTTTAATATTGTAATTTGATAATATTGTAATTTATATTAAATCAAAATTAATTGAAATTAATTTCTTAAGATAAATTTTCTTACATTAAGTAATATATAAATACGAATATACATTTATAATAGATCACAGTGATGATCCATAACATAATTTATGAATTCCTTAATACTACGGGAAAGCATGCTAGTTGAACTTCAATTGCACCATGCCTCTAACTGATATGTAAGAAATGCAGTAAAAGAGGGCTGGGATGAGTACAGGTGAAAGTGTTCTATTGGATCTTTCATTATCTTACATTTTTCTACAGATCATTCCGGTCAAGGACTAACACAACGATGCAACTTGGGCGGTTCCTGCACTTCCTTTGAGACGTTCATCCAACTGTATCACTAAAAATCGTATACAAAGCATACTTGTAATATAAGTATATTGGATAAATTATAATTATTACAATTGAAAATATCCAAAATAAAAAATATAATTATTTTCTAGTAGTAAAAAAATTTGTTTCTTTGAGATTTAATATGAAAAAGATAGTCTATGAAATTAATTTTTAAAATACTGCAAAAGTTTTAATTGTTTACTGTTTTAAAGAGGTTTTATTATATTTTGTCACTTTTTAAATGTTTTTGTCACACTTGTTAAATGTATGTTAAAATAAATATGTAAAATAATATTCATAAATGAATATATTAAGAAAATTTACGAAATGATATTGTTTCTTAATCTATTCCAAATATAATCCGAATTTTCTTATCTAAAATTATTTTTATACACAATAAAAGACATTGATCAGATTTGCAGAAATAAAAATTATTATTTATAAAATCAAATGACAAAAATGATAATTTTTAAGTTCATGATACTTTAAAAAATTCTTAATCACATTTGGATTTTAAAAAGTTAAATATTATCATAAAAAGTAACTTTTATTCGTTATTATATTTATTTTATTATTATTTACTATATTTATTATATTTATTCATCATTATTATAAATCATCATTTTTTTATACTAAATATACAAAGAGTATTTTTATAAAATATTATTTTTTATAAATATACTAAATTTTCTTTATTAATAATGAAAATGTTCACATCTTATTTATAATGCAACAATTATTTTTTATATATAATTATTTTATATTTATTTTATATAAACAATTTTTGCATAGAATATTTTTTTCCATTTAAATTGAATCATTTGAATATCTATCAAATTATGAACTACATATAAAAATGTTTCAAATTTGAATAGTTTCAGCAGACGTATAATTTAATATAATTGATTTTTTTTATACATATAAAGAATAATTTTGTTTTTTCTAATTGAATCACATATTTTTTATTATGTTATTGAATGCAATATATCCTAAAAAATTAGTAGATTTTTTAAAATTTAAAATTTTTAAAAAGATTTATTATATTTCTAAATGATCAAACATATATCTTTGCGTAGAAATTATTGATATTCCTGAATAATCTTCTATTTTAAATTATTAGACATTATACATTTTTCTACATATACTTTATTTTTTAAATATTTTTTTTTTTTAATATTTATCGAAAATTCAATAGGATCATCTCTTTCTATTCAATTTTCCAATTCCTGATTGAGATAGAAATTATATATCGAATATTATTTGTATTTCAATAATTATATTATATTATATTTGTATTTATTTCATATAAAATAATATCGAAATAGCGCAGATATTTATAAATATTTTAATGTTCAAAAGAATCGAACATGTAATAATTGTATTTTAAAAATCAAAATTATATATAATAGATTTTAAATAACAATAATTTTAAATAACAATTTAATGTATATAATTACAATTTATTCGTTAAATTGATAACTATTTAAAAATAATATTTCATTTACAATGTTTGGTTTCAATCTATTTCTTTTTTTATAATATTTTTAGATATAGAAATGATTATTATAGAAATTATAAAATGATGTATATAAAATAATTAAGACATACAGATATAATTAAATATAGATATAATAAAAATAGATATATATATAATTAATTTTAAAAATAATAAGAAAAATAATTAAAAGGAAATTTTCGATAAGTTATTCATTATCATTATTTTCGAACCTATTTAATCATAGTTTTAGTATATTTAATAATATTATTTTCGTTTTCTAAAATATATTATAAAAGACTCGAATTTATCTTATATTTGAAAATATTTAAATATTTTTATTTTTCTAGTATATGTAAATAGTATATGTAAAGAATTTCAATTCAATCAAAATTCGAATTTAATTATTGATTAACAGTTATTAATATTTTCACAATTTTGTCATTATTGCTTAATGAATTCATGTAACATTCTTGTTTCGCTATAGATTATTAATATTTATATAAAATTAAAGTTTTTTTCTGTAATGTTTTCAAATATTTATCCATTAATTATGATATTTGTATATTAATTATGATATCCATTACATATATATAATTACATAATTACATATATATATTGTAATAAAATTATTATTTATTAGCTTTTTAATTTTAATTTATGAAATTATAAAAATAAAAAAAAACAATTTGAAATAAAAGAATCAAAATT
Organism: Apis cerana; assembly: GCF_029169275.1. Classification (NCBI taxonomy): domain Eukaryota; kingdom Metazoa; phylum Arthropoda; class Insecta; order Hymenoptera; family Apidae; genus Apis; species Apis cerana. The sequence continues at coordinate 1,267,314 of NC_083864.1, read as the reverse complement.
TATTTTCTTTAAAAAGATTTTTTTTGGTTCAAAAATTTATATACACATATTTGAAATATTTTGATGGTTTTGAAATAAATAATCAATCACAATCCTTTTATCAGAAGATATCCTCGTCTTTTATATTTTATTATTAAATTCTTTAAAAATAATATTTTTTTTTTTAAACAAACGATATAATTGGATCATCATAATTAAAGATTTTAAATTTTCTATATAATATATTATGAATATAGCATACATAATAAATATTTTATCTGTTTAATGTTCACATAATTTGAATGGTCAAATTAATTAAAATAATAATTAAAACAATTTGATAAAAGTTAAAAGTATTCCAAAAGATAAATTTAGAATAACAAAAATTGTTTGATTAAATAAGTATATTTTAAAATTAATGTATGAATTATAAAAATTTAAATTTACACACATATAATTATCATTATCATCATCGTCATCATCGTCATCATCATCATCATTATTATTGTTATTATTACGTAAAAAAATAATTAATATTAAAATTTATAATATTTATATTATATTTTTATATTATATACATATAAACATTGTATTTAGCATAAAAACATATTATTCAAATCGTTAAATAACATCGCAAATTAAAATAAAATATTATAATATAAATATTTCATAAAATATGTTCGATATTATACTTTTAAAACAAAATAGAATGTATTGAATGCAAAGAATTAATATTATATTTTATTTATTTTTTCTTTTTCAGATGACATTTCTTTAGATAATATAAAATATTGATTGATTGAGAAAGATATAATAATATATAAATATATTCAAATAAATATATAGATATTTGATATTGAATATCAAAACCCGAACTAATATACTATTACAATATATAAACAATACATGAATTGATGATTTATTTTATATCTATAAGTATGTCCAACAATAACTACAAATTTAATAATATCTATATAATTATTTCTGTAAATATTATAAATAAAATAAAATGTTTATGGAAATTAATATCAAGGAAAATATATCATTATAATTATTTGATCTTGAGATAATGTTGAAGAATTCCGTAAAAGTCACAATCAAGTTTTTAGATCTTATATTTTTTATTATATATTTTTGTATCCAATATTTTTTTTTTTAAACTTATTTAAAATCTTACGTATATATATGTAAATGTTTGTTTTCGAATTATTAATTTTCAAAGTTTATATGCTATCGACATTAGCGTTATCCAATGTACACTGCAAAGACATTACTCAGTCGGATTTTACATCATGGTGACTAAAAGACTCCGTTTTATATATGTGTATATATGAGCTTAATATGGTATGGTGTAATCTAAATATAGTTATTATTTAATATATTCTTCACTATTAGGAATAATATTTCTTTAATGTATGTTGAAATTATTTTTCTATCTTCTTTAACATTTCAGGTATTATTTTTGTATATTATTATTGATTTTATTATGTGTTAACATAATTCCATTTTAATTGAAATTGTTTTATGTATCTTTATAGAAAAAAATATAAATATGAAATTAATAGCTAATATAAAAATTTTTATAATCATGTTAGTTAAAATATTTAATCTTATTATGAAAAATATTATTTCATATATAATCAGTTTTTCATTGATAATATGTAATTTTTAGAACAACATATTTCTTTTTTTTTTATAATTTCACAAAATCATTATAATATACAAAATCTAATTGAGCAACTTTTTTAAATGCTTGTTTTACATATATACTTAATGTCGATAGCAACTTTTCGGTTGAAACTCTGAAAATTAATAATATCAATTCAATAATGGCTTTTGCTAAAAATAATCAATTAATTATCTGAATAATTATTCAAAATTTGTTTTATTTAATTTATCAAATTTATCAAATTTATTTTATTATCAAATTTATTATTCTTATATATATTTATATTTATATTTATATTTATTTATTATTCTTATATTTAATTTACTACTAATAATTTGTAATTTGTCTAATATTTTATAAAATTTTAATATTTCAATAATAATATTTGTTCAATTAGTTAAAAATGCTTGGAATAAAATCTAACTAAACATGAACAAAAATTTATTTTATAAAAGATATTTTGATAATTATTTACAAAAAAACAAAGCAATTGACTTATTAATTTTAATATTCTTTAGATACATCGTAAAAATAATCATTAATCTGATATAGTAATTTTATTTATACATACCTTGATTTTTAAATTTAATTTTAGAAATATTACTAATACTAATATAATTACTTTTCAGGTTTCTTAGTTTTTAGTTTTTCGTTTAATATAATTGAAAATAAAAAATATTTATTAAAAGAATAAATTATATTATTAATGAATGTTCTGAATTATTATTGAAAATTAAAACAAATTCTAAATATAATAAAAATATCTATATAACAATAAAGTCTATATTATATAATGCAGAAAATTGTATTTATTTTATTTTGATTTATTTATTATAAAATTTGATAATATTTTCAAATTAAATTATATTAATATACATAAAATTTTTCACTCTTTTTATAAATAATAACTATATATTATTTTATAATAATATAACTAATATATCATTTTATAATAAATAAAAATAATAAATTAATTGTATATTGTGTATTATATGTAAAGAAATTTTATAATTTTATATTTCACGTATAATATGAAAATTTTTTGTAAATTGTTCAACAATAATATTATTTTAATATAATTTATCTTGGTACTTTATTTAATATAATAATAAAATGTTGTACGAAATATTAAATGTAATTAAGTAATAATATATGTTTAAATTAAATGTTTAGTTTAAATTCACAAATAATATTATAAATCATAATAATATCATCATAAAATATATTTTAAAATTAATTTAAATTTCTTGATATCCTGAAAAATAGTTTTTTTTATAAATAAAAATATGATTTAATAATACTATAAATATTAAAAATTATGCAAAATATTATATGCCAATATAATATAATATGTTACTATAATAATATTAATACAAACTAATAACAATATAAAATTTTATATATAAATTATTATAATTCAAATAAATGTAACTGTAAATTTTTATTTATATATACACAAGATTGGATTGATACAAGAAATAATAGTTTACATTTATTACTATAGAGGTCAGTCAAAAATTTTGTGTTTTCGCTAGTAATGGCAAGTAAAAACCTAACCTTAAATCCGATTTTTATCAATTTCTTTATTTATTGAACAAAATACACTTGTTTTTAACGCTAAAAAGAACTTAATTAATTAAAATAAAAATGCCTGATCATCTAGGAGAAGATATGCGAAAAGTAAAAAGTGAAGAAGGAAAAGAAGAAAAAGAAATAAAATGTAGGTTTTAATTAAATATTATTTGCCTTTAATTGTCGAGATATAATAAAATTTATTTAAATTTCAGCTTTGGATGAAGGAGATATTGCTTTACTTAAAACTTATGTAAGTAAAACTATATGTAATAATTTTGAAAAAAAAAAATAATTTTTTTTATAAATTTAAAATAAATTTAAGAATAATAGATTTGTAATAGATTTAAAAATAAAAATTTTTGAAATTATTTTCTAAGATAAAATTAACATATTTTTTTATATAGGGTCAAGGACAATATACAAAAAGTATTAAAGCTGTTGAAGAAGATATACAAACAATAATTAAACGTGTTAATGAATTAACTGGAATTAAAGAGTCTGATACTGGTCTTGCACCACCTGCTTTATGGGATTTAGCTGCAGATAAACAAACTTTACAAAATGAGCAACCATTACAAGTTGCACGTTGTACTAAAATAATTAATGCAAATTCTGATGATCCTAAATATATTATAAATGTAAAACAATTTGCAAAATTTGTAGTTGATTTAGCAGATTCAGTTGCTCCAACTGATATTGAAGAAGGTATGCGAGTAGGAGTAGATCGCAATAAATATCAGATTCATATTCCACTTCCACCAAAAATTGATCCAACTGTAACAATGATGCAAGTTGAAGAGAAACCTGATGTCACATATAGTGATGTTGGAGGTTGCAAAGAACAAATTGAAAAATTAAGAGAAGTTGTTGAAACACCTTTGTTACATGTTAGCATTTTATAATTATTGAATTACAATTTTTATTCATACAGAAAAATAGATATAATAATTTCTACTAATATCAGATAATATTAAAAAATATAATAATTTATTTATTATAGCCAGAAAAATTTGTTAATTTGGGAATTGAACCACCTAAAGGAGTATTGTTATTTGGACCACCGGGTACAGGCAAAACTTTATGTGCTAGAGCTGTAGCTAATAGAACAGATGCTTGTTTTATTCGTGTGATTGGTTCAGAATTAGTTCAAAAATATGTTGGTGAGGTAAGTATAATATAATGACTTTATTATAAACTTTAACTTCAAAATAGTATGTATTTATATAAAAAAATGAAAAAATCTAGCAAATATAATATAAATATATAACACAAACTAACACTTTTTAAAATATTTTTATTTATTTTCAAATATTTTTTGTTCCTATTAATGAATTTGTATTTTTATTAATAGTTTAAAGTTTTTCTTATTTATATAATATAATAATTATTTATATGTTATATATATTTACATATTAAATATTTTTAAAAAGTAAAAAAATGCTCATTTTGAAAATATATATATATATATGTTCAATATATGATAATGAATTATATATAAATTATTTATTTATTTATCTATCTAAATTGTTAATTAAATGATTTGTTTTAATCTAATTGTTTTAAAAAATATTAATGCAATAAAAAATTTTTATAATATTATTTATTCTATTTATACAAATACAATACAAATAATTTATAAAGAATGCAAAAATAAGATATATGTGAATATATAAAAATATTATAAAAATAAAAAAATATAAATAAAAAATAATTAGTCCTAAATAATTTATATGATTCAAAAAAAATATAATTATTAATTTTTATATTAAATTTTAATTTATATATGTAATCAATAAAATTTATTTATTGTTTATTCTATTATTTTTTTAAATTTATTTCATTTTGTTTATAAATATTATTCAAATAAAATTGTTTATAAAGAATGCAAAAATATCAAACTAACTAAATATTTTTTCTATATCTCTAAAAATAATAATTTATTGAGAAACTAAAACATGAAGCAATAAAATTCTTTTATAATATTTGAATAATATTTTATGTTTTCAAATAATTTAGTTGAGTTATCATTTAATTATGATAATGTATTTGTAATAATGTATATGTAAAATCAATACAAATATTTCATTATTTCTATTATTGAATTTATCTATAAATATATTTTTAAAAAATATTTTTGATTAGAATTAAATTAGTGCATTTTAATTCGTTTATTTCGTATTTTAATTCGTTATGAATATTTTAAATAATGGAATAAATAATGGAAAAAATAATTATTGTTGTTGTTATCATTATTATTATTATTATATATAATAGGGTGCTCGCATGGTAAGAGAATTATTCGAAATGGCACGTAGTAAAAAAGCTTGTTTAATATTTTTTGATGAAATTGATGCTATTGGAGGAGCTCGATTTGATGATGGAGCTGGTGGTGATAATGAAGTACAACGTACTATGCTTGAACTTATTAATCAATTAGATGGGTAAAAAATATTTTTTTTTCCTTATATATTCTAATTAATTTTTATTAATTTTAAGTTTATTAATAATTAATAATATAAATAAGAATATTATTATATTTATATGATTTTATTTCAGTTTTGACCCACGAGGTAATATTAAAGTATTAATGGCAACAAATAGACCAGATACATTAGATCCAGCATTGATGCGACCAGGACGTTTAGATAGAAAAGTAGAATTCGGATTACCGGATTTAGAAGGACGAACACATATTTTTAAAATTCATGCACGTTCAATGAGTGTAGAAAGAGACATCAGATTTGAACTTCTTGCACGTTTGTGCCCTAATAGTACTGGAGCTGAAATTCGTTCTGTTTGTACAGAAGCTGGTATGTTTGCAATTCGTGCACGTCGTAAGGTAGCTACGGAAAAAGACTTTTTAGAAGCTGTCAACAAAGTAATTAAATCTTATGCTAAATTTTCTGCAACTCCTAAATATATGACTTATAATTAAAGAATTAATTCTTATTCTCAAATATTTATATGGTTACAATATTATATTACTAATTATAACATACAAATTAATCATTATAATTTGATTATAAAGTATATAATAAATTGCAATTTGTTTTTTACTTAATATTGTACTTTCTTTATTTCCATATATTTTTTTATTTAAAATAATATATTTTAGTTTATAATTTGTTTTTTTTTAAGCAGAATTATTATTTAAGATATCATGAAAACTAAATTTTAATAGTGCATTTGGTTTGTTAATTAATAAAGATATCATTCCAAGATCATCTCCATGCCAAGAAATTTTAAGGCGTCGACATATCTACATAAAACAAAAAAAATATATTTCTTATGATTATGATTAATATAATATAAAATATTTGCATATTTTTAATTGTGTAAAAAACATTTGAAAAAATTTAAAGTTTATGATAATAAAATTTTCGTTACTTTTTATAATTTTTATATAATACTATATGATAGTATAATACTTTTCATTGTTAACTGAATTATGATAGATAGAATATATATTAATATTATAATAATTAGATATAATTGAATTCATAATATATGTTATTAAATATAAAACGAATCATAACATAATAAAATTTTTTTTATCCAATAATTATATAATTATATTCTTAAAAATATTTGGACATAGTTTCTATGTACAATTCTATAATTCTATGTAAAATTTAAAAGAAATTAATAAAAAATATATTTTGAATTTGCAAATATATTTAGGAATGATTAACAAAATAATAATAATAAATATTAAAGAAAAACAATAAATTAATTGATTATTAATTGATTATTTTATTAATTAATAAATTAATAAAAAATAATAGAGGATATAAAAACTCATTAATAAAAAATAATTTTCAAAATAATATCAAACTTATTAAAATTTAAAATGTGTTACTCATTAAAAGAAAATATATCTTTATATGATATAATATATATATATGTGTGTAACTTATTATATATATATATATATATATATATATTTATATATATATATATAATAAGTTACACATCTTTATAGATTTATAAATTCGATATTTTTATAAAAATTAATATTCCATTAAATGAAGTAAGATAATAACAGAATGAAAATATTTGAAGAATTGCACATTCAAATATATCATAATGCTCCTTACATCATATACTAATTCTATTTCATAACAAAAATTGTAGAAATAATAATCATCATTTTAGATGTAATTCCAAAAATTGTAATATAATTTAAGTGTATTTTTTACAAAAAAGAAAACTTACTTTTTATTGTTGAACTTTTGTATAAAATTCAAATTTATTATTCAAATTTTTTTATTATTAAATTCAAATTTTTTTTATTATTAAATTCAAATTTCATATAAAATTATTTGAACATTTACATGTATATATTTTATAAATGATTTTGAACAATAATATATGTTATACATATAATAGATTAATAAAAATTTCTATAACTTGCAAGAAAGTTAAATTAAAATAAATTAAAATCAATCTAATTTATTTTTTAAAGAATAAAGAATTTTAATTAATTTTAAAGAATGAAATATAATTTTTACAATATTATTTTATATATTTTATGATTATATTATCATAATTAATGTGATAATATAATCATATTATATTAAATAATAATTTTAATATTATCATATTATATGATAATATTATATAATTCTATATATTTTATATAGAATCATATATAATCATATATATATAATATATAATATAATATATTACTTATATCTCTTTATATATTTTATATAATATTATATTATTCTAATAATTCTAAGTATTATATATCTATAAGAATTAACAAAAGAAATATAAACTTACTCTCAGTAATAATATTTGCATATTTTGCTCTGCGAAACGTCTAGCAATACAAGATCTAGGTCCATGACCAAAAGGTAATAATACATATGGATGTACTGTTTTTTTATAATTTATTTTATTATTATTTTTTGAATGTTCACGCAACCATCTTTCTGGTATAAACAAATCCGGTTCTTCAAAATATTCAGGTAGACGACAAATAATTTGATTTTGCGTTACAACAACACTCTATGAAAAATGAATCAAAAAATATATTAATTAAGTAAAAAATTTGAAAAATATGAAATATACAATAAAAATTTTTTTAAATATATATGAGTAAAAAAATGATTTAAATAAAGTTATATAAAAAAAATTATATTTTAAAATACTTATATTTATACTTAAAAATTTTTTAAATTAAAAATATGATAAAATATAATATAATATCTTATAATCGTCTTATTCAATAAATGAATTATATTTATTTATCTTATAGTATTTATTAATTTATATATAATTTATAACTTACTCCTTTAGGTACTTTATAACCACTAAGAACCACATCAGTTTGTAATATACGACCTATTCCTATAGAGATAGGATTTAATCGTAAACTTTCCTTAATAACAGCTTTGGTATATGAAGCATTTCGTAAAATATTTATTGATATTGGTTCATTATGATTTTTCAACAATTGTGTGGTTTCAATCCTCAATTTTTCTTGAATATTTTGATTCTTTGCAAGATGGTACAAAATATAAGCTGTGCTGTAACTAGTCTAAGAGAATAGAAAATTTATTTATTTCTTTTAAGATTTATTGTAATAAGCAATCTATATTACTGATTTATTAATATAATATTTATAATATTAATTATTATAATTAATATTATTATATATAATAATAATATATAATATTATATATTATATAATATTATATATATAATATTATATATTATATAATATTATATATATAATATTATATATTATAATAATATTATATATATATATTATTATGTATAATATAATAATATTAATTAATATTAATATATTGAAAAAATATTATACTTTAATGTATTATTAAATGAAATCTCATACAGGGATTTAATAATTTATTTATATAAGATATTTATATAATACCTATTATATATATATATCATATTTTAAATTTTCTAATTAATTGAATCTATTAAATATAAATTATCCAATTTAATTAATTTAATTTATCTATTATATTTTAATTTTATATAAAATATATAATATTTTTTTAAAATTTAATTTATTTTTCTTCAAAATAAAAACAAGCACTTTTAATTCTAATTATCATTATATTAAATGATATGATAAACTTATTTAAATATTTCAATATTAATAATTTTAAATATTCTAGTAATTCCATAAATAGAATTAATTTTTTTTAAATTCCTTATTTAATTATCAATATATTATTAATAACTTAATATATATTATATTATATACTATATAATATATTATTATTAATAATAATTTAAATATATTATTAATAATTTAATTATAATTTAATTATATTTAATTATAATTATATATTAAATATAATTTAATTATAATTTAATTATATTTAATTATAATTATATATTAAATATAATTATATATTATTATAGAAATTATATCACAAATGTATTCAAGTGCTTCTGTTTTATTTATTTAGTAAAATGTTTTTTAAAAATGTATATGTTAATATTAATATTATTATATAATAATATGTATTATGATATTTACAGTATCTATACCAGCAAGTAACATATCACAAGCCATGCCCACAATGTCCTTAATGTCCAGAACAGGATTTTCTAAATAAGCATCTAGAAATGATTTATTATATTGTATTTTCATATTGTTTTTTTTACGAGATACCAATTCTAATGCAATCCTAATTCAAAAAATAAAAATATATGTATAAAATGTAAAACATAGCAATGAAAAACAAATTAAATATATACATGCATAAACATTCATATATAAAGTTTTACAAAAAGAATTTTTTCTGAAGAAGAATATTATATGTTTTATAAAAATTTTTTTTTACTTTAAAAGATATTCAAAATATAATTTTAATGTCAAAAATAATTTTAAAATTTTCAAAACAAGAATATAAATATTTTATTAGTCTTTTATTCTATTAATAATATTAAATAATTATTTTTATAATTTATTTTAGTAATATTGACAGTTTTAATGAAATATCTAATTTTAATGTTTTTTATAATATTAATAACTTTAGAATTAATAATTGATTTTAAATAATAAATATTAATTTTATTTTAACATATAAAATAAAGAATTTTATTGCTCACGTTTCCATATATGTTTGTGCCTTACGTAATTTTCTATATAATGGTGTTTCAAATAAACGCCATAATTGCAATCCATTATCTAACTTTAAAATTGCACTATTTGTTGCAAAGGCAGCTTCAATTAATCTTGAACTTATAGAATTTTCACATCTTTCTTCTTTTGAAAAACTATTCAGTCTTATATCAAAAACAACCAAACATGTCACTAAAATCAAAAGTTAATAAAAAAATTTTTTAAATTATTAGAATATAGAAATAATAATTATTAATATATAGATATTTTGTTTCTATTTGTCTAATAAAATAATGTTATTTGCTATAACTTGAATTTATAAAAAAAGATATATCATTATTTTATCATTATTGTAAGAATTATATTACATTCAAGAAATAAACGTGATAAAAGTGGTAAAAAGTCTGCAAATTTTTCATTGTTACATAACTCAACAAACTCTTGCACAACATAATCTGTTTCTTTTAAATAATTAATCACATCTTGAGGTTTACTAGAAACTTTTTGAAATTCTTTCCGCAATCTCCACCATTCTGATCCATTTCTGAAATTTAAAAATTTATGTTAATTATTATGATATAATAAATTATAGAATTATTATAATATCTTTATATATATATAATTATTACATAATTATATAATTAATTAAATATAAATAATTTATATTAATATATATGTATGATTAATTATGATTATAATACAATATAATATACAATATATAATATAATATATAATATAATATACAATATATATATAAGTATAAAAATATTTTTGTATATATTATTTTATATTTCATGTATGAATATTTTAAAAACAATAATAAAAATTTTACAATAAAAATATATGTATATAAAATGTATATAAAAATATATGTATATGTATATTGTATGTATATAATCTATATATACATATAACAATATATTTTTGCATTTTTATTTCCTTTAATTAAATAAAAATATATATAATATAATATAAAATTTTATATAAAAAATTATTATTATTTCAATATGATATAGAATATTTTTTATTATATTTTATTCAAAAAAATATTTGCATAATAATATATAAAAAAAATTTTAAGAATTGAATCTCGATTTATTTGTTTTAAAAATTATGATATAAATAGTTAGCGTTTTTATTTTTATTTAATTTTATTTAATATCAATTAAGCCATTTATAAATTAATATAACCTAGGTATATATCTATAAATTTTACATACATAGAATTATTGTACTTGATAAGTATAATATATGCATTATGATGCATTATATTAAACTGAACAATATAATATATACTGTACAAAAAATATATTAATAAATATAAAAATATGTATATTACGTGGGTAATAAACCTCCAGTATTGTATATATTAGGACGATCTTTCCGATATTTTAAAAGAGCTAAATGGCTTCTCCTTTCAGGATGTAAACCAGATTCCGCTTTGAAAATTTCAGCTATATCTTCTGGTCTATAAATCCATATGACATTTACATTAGGTATTATTTCTTCGCGTACTAATGGTCCAAAACATTTTAATTTTCTTTTTCCACTTTCATATAAATTTGTAAAACTATATTCGCCTATTAAATATATAATTATTTTAATAAAATAATAATATAAATATAATTAGTTATGAGATATTAATTAATATATAAATTTAATATAAATAATGGTCATAAGAAACAAATTTTAATGTTTTAATATTACTGAAAGAAATATATAATAATATAATAAATATATTTATATAAAAATTCATTTTTAAAAAAAATTCAAATGATAAGAAATAGTATATATATTATATATATAGACTTTTATATTTTATATAAAATATTATATAAAATATTTATAATATTATGTTATATTATTATGTTATATATCTTACAATTATGTCTCATAAAATAATTTTACAAATCATTCAATTTTTTATTTAATATTTTATTTAACTTTTATTTAAATTGATATATATTATATTAAGTTGTTTAAATTAAAACATAATATATTGGCAATAATGTATTATGAAATTTATATTTCATATTATATTGACAATATAATATAATATATATACATAATGTAGTGTTATATATATATAAATAATAGATTAAATTCAATTTGATTTTCTTACCAATAAACGGTAAATATTTGTAAAGCGTTCCAATAATTGGTAAAGATTTTGGTCCAGGAATATCATAGAAAGTTTTTGGTTGAGAATGGTTTTTTTTGATTTTACTCTTTGTAAACTCGTTAGACCAAAATTTAATAAATAGTTTTTTTCTTATAGATTGATTACACTTTTTCAACAATGTACACATTATATAATATAAACTATATAATCATATAATGAATAAACTGAAATAAATAATACAATTTTTTAGTGAAAAATATTTAACGAAGTTTCAGGAATAAAGTAACTATCAAACTGATTTTGGAGACTATGTCATGTATCTGTATCTTTTAGAACCGTTTTGTTCAAGAATGCGTTGCTTCCTTCTTATTTCATCTCTTCTCTTTTTAACTACTCGATCGTTCCCCGTCCAGTTTACACATAGAATTTCAATGTGCTTGTTTGAATTCGATATGTCGGCGATAAAACATCTTGTTGACGTATTCTGTTGCTTAGTAAAATTTTTGAATAAAATAAGATGTAAAATATTATATCTTTTGGAAGCTTATTTTAAGTTTTCGTAAATAAAAATGTACATTTAACAATGAATGAATGATTTATATACACAAAAATAAATATGTAATCATATACATAATTCTCATCTTTTTTATTATAAATTCAAATTTCCTATCTATTTCAAAATTTAAACATGTATATTAATATATTAAATTAATTATAATAAAAATGATTATAATAAGTTGTAATAAAATGTAATAAAATAATAAATCTAATTTTAATAATTAAATAAATAATTAATTAATATTTTTTCAATTTGAAGTAAAAAATAAAATTTTAAAGATTTAAAAATTTTAGTTTAATACTAATATACATAAATTAATACATAAATAAATTTATTAATTATTTCGTAATATGTATTAAGAAATAAATATTATTTTATAAAATTTATGAATTTTTTAATTATTTAATAATATTATAATTAATTATATTATTATTTTGATAATAAATAACATAAAATAAATTATATTAATATAAAAATTACTTGAATAAATAAACATTATTACAATAAATCTAAATATTGCAAAATATGTTTATTCTAATATATAAATCAAAATATATCTAATATTGAAAATATGTAAAATCAAAATATTTAAAGTTTATAATATTATTTCAATGTAATAATTGATTATAATGTTATTTTAATATATTTAAAAAGATTCGAAAATTTATATATGCTTTATTATATATTTCATTTATTATACGAATATAAAATATATGTTTTATGCGATTTTTATCGAATTCTTTTGTTTAATATATTTCGTATTTAGAAGTTCTTGAGTTAATTTGAAATATTATATTATATATTAATATATATATATATATATATATTTATATATGATATTTATATTAATAATTTATAGTTGAAATTTAATTCTTTTCTTTTTTTGATTAGAATTTAATGACAACATATATTTATATATTTATTTTTATAAATTTTTCTATATTTTTTATTCTTTTTGAATGATTAAATTTTTTCTTTAAATCAGTTAAATGTATAAATGACAGATAATTGCATATAAATAATGTGTAATAGATTTATTTATAAAAATAAAGTAATTTTAAATAAATTCCAAACATTTTAGATTGAATTCATATTGTAAAAATTATTTAATTATATAATAAAATAAAATATTATATACAATTATATACAATATATAAATTATTAATAACAGACATTAATAATTAATAAAATTTTTAATTAAATTTCTTTTAGATTTTTAATTATATTAAAAGTACAAAAAAAAATATAATAAATTATCAAATTTTTGATTAAAGGTTATACATATTAATATCTTATTAAGCAAATATAGAATAAAACGATTACTTTAATTGCACATTGAAATAGATTTGTTCTATTTTAAATAAATATTCAATATAAATAATAGACAGTACAAAAATATTTTAGCATTCTAAACTTTTTTTGATTCTTAATATTTTATTTGATTGGAATTTTAATATTTTATTTAAAAATAATAAGAAATTTTATTATTAATTTATTATAAAATATTATATCCAAAAAATTAATTTTAGAAATATGGACTTGAATAACATTAAATAAATTATAAAATTAGTTAATTACTATAATAATTAATTAATAATAGAATTAATAGAATAAATAATTAATTAATAGAATTTATCAAAAAAAAAGGAATAATAAAATAAGTAAATCATTTTCAAAGTTATCTTAGATTTAAAAAGTTCAAATATTTCAAATATTTGTCAATATAATTTTACAATATGCAAATCTGAATACATATATAGTATTCAGAATTGCTATAGTGAATATGTACATAATACGTGAATGTGTGTATGTGTGTGCACGCGCGCGCGCGTAATATAATAATATTCAGATCTGCATGTAAAATCATATATACATATATATATATATGTATATATATTTATCAATTTTTCATCGATGAAATAATCCTATATTATTATGAATCTTATGACTTAATAATAAGAATCAAAATTTTATTTAAATATTTATTATTTTTTTATATTTTCTATATAGGTATTTGTTTTATTTATTTAATTTTAATTAAAATTTAAATTTATAATTATTAATTTCTAAAAATTATTAATTCTAAAAAAATAATTAGCTTTTTTATAATACTTTTTAATAAAATCTAAACATTTTTATATTCTAAAATTTATGATTTAAGCTAATTCAAATTCATATAAGTGAAATTTTATTTAAATGATCTCTTATTTCTAATTTTTATTATTTTGATTTATTTTACAATATATAAATATTGTTTCCTTTTATTGAATTAATTTAATAATGATGAATTAAAATTTTTTTTAAAATATATAGTAACATAATCGCTAACATATAGAATTAAATTTTTGGGCTTTTCGATATTTTTTATCTTATCAAAAATTTTTCATACCTTTTTTGATTTTCTAAATTATGTATCAAAATTTTATAATTATATAAAAATTATTTAAATTATTTAATTTAATAAGTTAGTAATTTAAATAAATAAATAAATAATTAATTAAATTAAGATATTTAATAAATTAAATAGATTTGAATTTTTTTATATATTTTATATATAATATATACAATTATACATAATACATAATACATAATACATAAATTTAATTTATGATTAATCATTATATAAATTATGTAATTTATCATTGTATAATTTTTTAATAAATGATTATTTATCATTTTATTTATTTTATTTGCATAATTTGATGATATTTTATTTATTTTATAAATATTTATTTTATATTGTATTTATTTTATAAACATATATCAAATAATTTTAAAAAAATATTATTTTTTTTATTTTTTTGAACATTTTTATTTAATTAACTTTTCTTTTACATATTTATTAAGTAAAATGTTTTATTGAATTTCTGTTTTAGATTAATATTTATATATATAGATTATATAATTATATTATTATATAGATTATTTTAGTTTAATATAAGTTTTAAAATTTATTACAAATTAATTGTTATATGATTTTTTTTATATGAATTTTTATGAATTTAATGTAATACACATTTATTATATAAAAAGAAATCCAGGTATATTATTATGAAATGAAATTAAAATTTAATTTATAATATAATTTTATTTATAAATTAAGAATTGATTGTTAATTATCTTATTTTTCGATTATTTTAATAATAATTTAATAGATTTATTTCTATATATATTTGCATAAAATTTTTATGTCAATAATAATTGAGACACTGATTATAAATATATAAATAATATCAGAACTAATAAAACAAAATAAGCGAAATAATTCGTAAAACATGAATGCCTCAATTTAAATTTTAATGTCATTCTATATATATATATATATATATATATATATATAATAGTACAGTGTTTATATAATTCGTCCAAAATAATCCGAAATCGTATTGTATTATTGAAAAAGAAAGAATTGATATTCATTCTTGATTATAATAAATTCATTTTGAGATTTTGAAACTATTAATGGAATCAATTTTCGTATTTGTAATACGAAAGTACAAAAATATATTTATAATAATTATTTATTTTTTTAAAAACAATAAAAACTTATTTTATGTAAAAATTTATTATTATTATTATTATTATTATTATGCAAAATATGAAATTTCAGAAATTAATCTTTATAATTGATACTTTTATCTTTTAGTTTAAGAAATTTATATACATATATGTCTGTAAAATATTAAAGAAATAAAATATTGAAAAAATATTAAAAAATATGAATTTTGTATATGTTTGCTAATTTGCTAATTTAATTCCTGGTATTAATTTTTCGATAAATTTTGATAGTAATTTTCGAATTAATATGTAAATTCAAATAAATTATAATCAAATTAAATCATTAACTTTATATACAAATTATGAATGTATTCATAAGAGATTTTTGGAAAGTTAATTTTAAAGATCAAAATAAATATAGAAATTATAGATAAATATCGGTTATTTAATAAATTATAAATAGACTGCAGATTTATATAAATGATTATTTTTATAAAAAATAAATAATATAATCAAAAATAATCAAAATAGAAATTTATTGCCTTATTTGCCGATTCTAAAAATATATTTTATTTTGCATATTTTGCATATTCGTTTTAATATAATAGATTTAATATATTAGTTTATTAAATAGTTTACCAAATTTGAAATTATATTATTTAATAAAATTATTATATAATAAATATTTATTTTCTAATTTATAATATCTCATTATACATACTTACCACATATATATATTTGAATTACATATATAACATCTGAATGCAACTATATGTATGCATCTATTAGAAAAAAATAACATTAATAGAATAATTTCCTTTTTTGTTTTTGCCATTTAATCATATTAATTTTTATTAAAATTTTTATTAATATTCATTCATGTTTACTTATAAAATAAAATTAAATTCAAAAAATATAATTAAATATTTCAAAAAATTTTAATTATACTGTAAAATTTAAGCTAAAGTTCGATTCATTCTTTGTATAGAAATTGAATAATTCAATAATTAAATAATAAAAGAAAAGTTCAAAATTATCAAATTAGAAACATTGAATTTAATATTGAAAATATTAGAAAAATTAGATTAATCTAAGAGAGTAAAAATTGAAGGAATATGCACGCACGCACGCACGCACGCACGCATGTACGCATGCATAGAGAGAGAGAGAGAGAGAGAGAGAGAGAGAGAGAGAGAGAGAGAGAGAGAGAGAGAGAGAATGGCAAAGTTACAAAATCTATATTTAAATCTATATCTATATTTTTAATATGAATCGTTAATGAAGTTATTTTAAATATAACTAAATTATTAATTACTTACATAAAAATATTGAATTCATTTATATATAAATATTATATTATACATAAATTATAGTTCGTATAGTTTCACATTCGAATAAATGCATAATCAAATGCATAAATGTATAAATCAAAATTATACTGCTAGACAAAATAATGATATTTTATGATTTTTAATGTTTCTTTAAACTAATATATAAAATATATATTAAATATATTAAATTTTATATAAAATGTGCCTTAATAATAATAATAGAAAATCAATCGCAATAATATTTTTTTTATAAATTTTAGTCATTTATTTAGAAAATGGATTTAAAAAAAATAAGACGGATACGAAAATAACAAATTATATAGATTTTGTTGTTTCAGAATGGATTTCTTATGTATTTTCATATACTAAATTTGAATCTAATTTTAAAAATTACAATAATAGTATAATTAGTATAACCAACAGATGATATTCTTTATTCTATATGCAAGAATGAAACTTTATTTTCAAAAATGAATTTAAAAAATCATTAAATACTCATCAATAACTCAATTTTTAAAATATGAAACTTCTGTCTCTATTCATATTTGTATTATTAAATATGAATAAGTTAATAACAATTTGCTTCTATTTTATTATTGTTATTTTATTTCTATCATGTCGATTTGTATTATTGCTTCTTTCATTTTGTAATTTTTAATTTGAATAGTTTCGTAATTAAGATTGGTATCTATTTTTTAAAAATATCATATACCATCAATACCATTTCATGTAACAAATGTTTGAAACATTAATTATATTGTTATATAAACAATTCTTTTCATTGAATTAAGCTGTTATATACTTTTTTCAATTATGTATTTGAATTAAATTTAAATTACGTATTTTTCAAATTTTTTAAATCAAATTATTAATATTTCTTTTTAATTCTTTAACACAATTATTATTTTTGAAATATTATCATTTTTTAGATTCAAAAAAATCTCATAAAAAAATTCGAAAATTTAGATTTCTTATAGTACTTATAGTAACTTATAGTACTACTGTTACTAAATTTAATAAATTATGATATTGTTTATGTTTATTGATATATAAGGATCTAATAACAAATTTTCAAACTTTAATCGAACAAAATAATTAAAAAATATTATTTTCTTTTAATTTATTTATATCTATTTTATTAATAAAAACTATTTGAATAAATAGTTATTTATTAATAGTTTATTACTTCTATTTAATTTTATTGTTATTTATTTTTAATTTTTTTAATAAGATATTCCTCATTTATGCCTATGCTAGTGCATAGTCATAAAGAACATTCTTCTTATTAATATTGTAATAATATAATTTTGAAAATTTAATAAAATATCTATTCATCTAGAATATTTATTTTCATTATTTTTTTTAAATAAATTTTTTTAAATCATATTTTTAACTTTGTAAAATAAAAAAAATATTTTCTTAAATAAATATTAAATTTAGTAAAATTTATCCAAAAGTAAAAAAAATTTGAAATTTTTACTTTTTTAAATATTTTATTATTTGTTTTTATTATCTTCAAATAATAAATTTTGTTGAATTATTTAATTAATGAAAATAAAAAGAAATCGATTTTTGCACATCTGATTTCAAAAAAAATAATTTATAATATTTTATATGCATCTAATAATAACAGAACGAATAAATCAATATTTTTATAAATATATAAAAAAATAAATTACACCATATGTATATATGCATGATGTTGAATGATTGCTATTTTAAACCCCACTACTTTTACATGATATCAAGTACAGAATACCGTAGAGTTATACCGTTCAGTGAAGTGAATGAGATCGTAAAGTAGAAAATTTTACTTTTAGAAGGCTAATTAAGATTCTCAATAAAATAATTTCTTTTATATTTTATTGTTGTAATTAAACTAAAACTTGCTCTAAACATGCGATTTTTTAGTAATTATTGCAGAAGTAATAATCGTTTGAATGGTAAAACTGTTGTGATAACAGGTGCAAATTGTGGAATTGGAAAAGAAACAGCCAGAGATTTATACAAAAGAGGTAAGAATATATTATTTATATTAATAATATTTTTATATATAAAATATTTTTAAATATTTTATACATAATTACATTATCATACATATCATTATATAATCCATTTTAGATATTTCACATGATATATATTTACAATTTTATTTTACATATCATTTTTATATTTTATTTTAAATTATCTTTATATTATATTATGCATACATGCATATATTATTATTTTTTTTTAAAATAAAGATTTATTTAACTGACATTAAATCAAATATGATTAAATGAAATTATTTATATATTTAATATAATTATGATATAAACATATTGTATAATTTGTATATTACATATAATATATTATATATATATTACATAAATTATAAAATTAAACAAAGTATAGCATAATGTATGATTATTTTATATTGCATTACTATTATCATACTATTATTGAGTCATAAACGTAGAAAAAAGATATGTCTTCAATATTATAGATTTAAAATAATAATTATTTCATTAAATATATATTTTACATTTTATACTTACATTAACAATTTATTATAATTATATAACATACATTAAATCAGTAGAGAATCTAAAATCATTATGAACGTTAAAATGTATATCATTTTTAAATATTGCTACATTTAATAAATCAATTATATGATGATCTACATTTTCTCAATTTGTTAATATATTTTATTTATTAACAATTTATTATTCAAAATATTTATATACATTATATATTTATTTATTATTGTTACACATATATACATATATATAAATAAATAATATAGATACTATTGAAATATTAATAGAAATTGTCGATATACATTTTATATTGATATATCAATTGTTAATATACTTTTTTCAATATATTTTGATATTTATAAAAATTTATTTATATATATATAATATCAATATATATATATAATATCAAATATATTCATGTACTTACATTAATTACTTACACTATTATATTAAAATAGGTTAGGAAAAGATTATTTGTTTTAATACTTTATAATGTAATTATTGTGAAATTATTAAATCAATTTTTGCAATAATAAAATATAATTATTTTATTTGTCGTTATTGTAAATCTATAAAATGAAAAAAGAGAAAATAAAGTGATTAATAATAAAAGTGATATATAAGCAATGCCACAAAAATTTCCATTTTAATACAGGTAACTTTTTTTGTATATATACATGTTTAATAATATATCATTCAAAATACTATATAAAGTAATTCATTAAAAATTGTTTTATTATCAAATTAGTTTATTATAACATAAATATTGATAATAATACATTCAATTATGTCTCTTGGATATATTTTTTATCTTTTTAGCTTATTTTGAAAATGTTTATATTTAATTATATTTTCATGATAATATTTTTATAATATATTATAGCTTATGTTTCTATTTTTTTATATAATAAATAAAAAATTTTAGATTAAATGATTAGAGTTAAATGATTCATTTTATATAAATAATTTTATGTTTTTGTCGAAATATAATTATTTAAAATGTCATATGCTATATTTAAACAGATAAGATAATATAGGTCAATCGATTATGCCAATCGATTTAAAACAACATGGTTGACACACTTGTAATTTAAAATACGAGAAAATGTTTAGCTGGATAGAATCATTGTATCTGAATCAACAATCTATAAATAAATCTTAGTTAGTAAATTTTACTGTAAATATTTATTACATACACATTTTTGAATAAATTTCATAATGAAAATCGATATTTTTATATAAATTAATTTCTTTTATATAAATTATATGAAATCTATTGAAAATAAGAAAAAAAAATCTATCAAAAATTTAAAAAAACAAAAATTAAAGCTTTATGATAAAAATTTGACATAAATTTTTTATTTATTATTTGAAAATAGAAATATATATATATAACAAAAATTAAATGAATACTAAACGATATAATAAAAACAGAATTGTGCAAAATTAAATTAAAAAAATACATACAAAAGCATAACTATAAAACAAAGAGAAAAAATCTAATAGTAAGAATATCATTAATTGTATATAATAATATGTTATCTTTATATAAAATAATTCATTACTAGTAATTTTATAAATTATAAATTATATATATAGACTTATTATTTATAATTTTACAATATTCTATGAAATAAAATAATGATATGATTATTATTTGTAATATTATTTGTAAATGATATAATTTATTATTTGTAAAATTGACTTTTATAAAATTCTATTTATTATATTATTAAACATTATATTATTGATATAATATAGCTAATAGAATTTATTAGTGTTGTTATTTAATTAATTATAGTAATTATACTATTTTACTAATATATTATATATTAATACTATTATTCAAAGACTAATTTGTAAATGAGAATTTGAAAAAATATTGACAGAAATAGAAAATTGAAAAATAGCGAAAAATATTATATTATATATAATATCTTTTTTCAAAATTTTAAATTATATCATTGAAATTTAATGAATATTATTTATATATAATATAATTTCTTATTATCATTTAGTACATTAACTATTAAAAAAATTTAATATAAATTATATTAAATATTAATAAAAAACAATAAATAAAAATAATTATAAAAAAATATTATAATTTTAATGTTTTATTATATATATATTTTTTTTGTAAATTGTTATAGATAATTATATTAATCAGATACTTATATTTGTGACATTGTCAATTATTATAAATAATGATGATAATGATATTTCTTACATGATCACTTAAAGAAAATGTGATAAAGATTATTAAAAATATAATAAAAACATATATATTAAAAATATTTAGAAATATTTAGAAATTTTCTATTAGAATTAGATATAATTTTTTAATTTTTTATTCAATCATTTTAAAGCAAAATTATAGAAGAATTTCAAAATTTGTTAAAATTTATATTGGATTTTTATAAATATAAAATAATAAAACTAATTAGTTATGAAAAGTAAATAGAAGAATTATGTAGAAATTTAGTTAGTTAAATATGTTATTATTATTATCTTAAAAAAAATGTATTTTATATGCATCAATCTAATATATTTTATTTTCAACATAAACAGAATTTCAAACTCTATGTCAATAGTTTTTACACAATTTACCTATTATTTATATTTTTATAATTAGCAGATTTAAATTTAAATAATGTAATTTAAATATATGTTAAAATATTCTTAAGTGAAAAAGTCTAAAAAGATTTTGAAAAAGAAATGAAGTAAGATATAAAATAAATCTTATTAATGTAATATATTTTACTTTTATAAGTAGAGCATTTATTATTTTTTACATTTATTAAGCTATTTTTGATGCAAAAAGTAATTTTATTAAAAATTTAAAATATTAGTTATTATATTAATAATGATCATTGGTAATATACAGAAATTTTTGTTATAGATATATATAGATATACATATTATTACATATTTGTAATAATAACAGTAAATATAAATTTTTATTATTTTACTTATTTGTTTTGAAAAACATATAAGAAAAATTTTGAAATAATTCTTAAATGAGACTATTGCTTTCTTTTTCTTATTTATATCATTATAAAATTATAATGTTTTTAAAATATATTTAAAAATTAAATATTTATAAAAAAATATTTAAATATTAATTATATAATTTATAAAAGATATATTATTGAATCAATAAACTTTTATTAAAAATTGATTACATTGAAGATGATTAATATAAGTAAAAAGAACAAGAAATACTTCAAAACTTATATTAAAAAATAAATTTATTATTATATATTGTATATAATTTATTGTAATAAAATACTGTAATATTTTATAAGATTAAATTTTAATTTATAAGATTAAATATAAAAATTTTTGTATATATTATTA
Source organism: Apis cerana (assembly GCF_029169275.1). Taxonomy (NCBI): domain Eukaryota; kingdom Metazoa; phylum Arthropoda; class Insecta; order Hymenoptera; family Apidae; genus Apis; species Apis cerana. The sequence goes on along the minus strand of NC_083864.1, from coordinate 1,243,588 downwards.
AAACATGAAATTTATTTTAATTAGATATCAGAGAAAAGTTATTAATTATAATTAAAATAATATTAAAAAATTGCTAAATTAAAATTATAAAAATCATATGTAATTTTTTTTTAAATTAAACTATACACAATGAATGATAAAAATTATTAAAATAAGAATATTAAAAAGTTTTATAAATATTTAAATATTGTCATTTAATTTAGATTGTTTTTTTATTGATATAAGTAATATATATTTATATATTAATAAGAATGAAAATATTTTTTTTCTACTTGTACTAAATGAATTTTTGTTTTTGACTTTATTAAATATATTGTAAATCTTTAAAATCATTTCATGTACAGATCTCTTGATGTATAATTCTTTATAATTTAACAATTCTATAGTCTGAATTGCCATTAATAAAATATGTTATAGTATACATAAAAAGATGAAAAAATTTATTGGAAAACTTTTGTCCTTTCTCTTCATATTATATAATAAATATATCAAAATACACAAAAGAATTTTAATGTATCAATTTTATAATTATTTATATTAAATACATATATGTATATGAACTCTGAATTGATAACTAAATAATATAATAATAAATATAATAATATTTACTCAAAATATAAATACAAAAAATTATTAATTATTTAAATATTTATATATTTTAGATAAATTATATTAAGAATTTTAGTTCGGATATCATTTTTAATTATAGTATAATGCATTATTTCTATAAAAAAGTAATAACTTTTAAAAATTGTTTTGAAAATCAAAAACATGAAGAATTTAAATTTATACTTTAAAATTCAAAATGTATTATATATTATATATTATTATATATTAATATTATATATTATATATTATAATATATAATATATATAATAATAAATATATTTATATATATGACATATTATTTATTATATATTATTTAATACGAAAAATAAATGAATCTAATTAAGTAATTTAAGAAATCTATTAAATTTTAATGAATATGAAATATATATGAATATAAATAAAATACGAATATAATATAAATATTATTGTATAGTAATAAGAAGATATATATATATATGATTTATTATTTTTATTATTTTTATTATATATTTAATAAAAAAAATTAATTTAATTATGTAATGTATCAACAAAAAGAAAAATAACTTTTTATAAATTTACATTTTATTACAACTTTTTATCACATAAACTATTAAATAATATAAAAAGATTGATAAGATACAAATAAAATCAAAATTTTATCATTATTAACTTCAACATGTTTCTGGAATTTTTTGTATATAGTAATAGAATTATTACAAAGTTTGCTAATAAAATTCTATTTTAAAACCAAAGTTCATATGCTAATAAAGCATAATGATTTACTTATCACTGAGTTTTATTCGTTTAAGATTATAAAGTTCAAGAGTTCGAAAAATTCTAAGATGTAAAGTTCTGATGTTGAAAAATTCTCAAATCAAAACGCTCGTATCCTTTAAAATCCTCTCTATGCTTATTTCGCGCAGGGAAAAAAAAGTGTAATTATGATTGTTATCTGCAGTATGACCGTGTGATCTTGAATTTTTTCTGATGTTGTCTGGCACATTATTACAATATAAAATATATAATAAATCTGAAATATTTATTATTCACTCATAGATGACATAGCAAAAAAGATTTATTCGCGCTTGATTTAAGACGTTTTATTAACAATCCTGATGCCACATATATAGTACTTTGAAAAGCTATAATTTGAATATGTAAAATCGTAAAAATTCTTTTATTTATAAAATTATGTTAAGATAATTATCTAAATTGGAAATTTAAATATTTTCGAAACTATTAATTATTTTAATAAAATATTAATATATCTAGCTTATTCCTATATATAATTATTATCTTAACTTGAATATAAAATTATTTGTAATTAATTATTTATAATTATTATTTATAAATTAAATTACTGTTACAAATCATAATTAATCTACACATATAAAAAAAATAAAAAAATTTTTATATTATATTAATATGTTATATTAATATTTTTTAAATATTCTGAATTCTATGCTTATACAGTGAAGTTTAGATATAGATCATTGAGATTTTATTGTTTCTCTCTGTCATAATCAATGTAACAAATTTATGTTAGAAACAAAAATGTATGTGAAAATAAGTATTTTTTTTAATATCAATTAGACTCATATTTCTTCCGCGAAATTTTTTCCCATTTATCTTTTATACATATTGTATTTATTTTATAAGTTTATTATATTTATGAATGTATTGTTTTTTTTTAATTTATTCTACTTCATATTAGAATTTATAATGGAATGATTCTTGATTTCTAAATCTCATGAAATTTACGTAATTAATAATTATTATATTTAACTGATAATTACTGATTTAAAACAGAAAAACTTTAAAAGTTTATTATTATTGTAGACATAATTCTATACATATATTTGAGGGTACAAATTTATTAATTAATTTTAAAAAATAATTTTTCAATTATTTTAAGTTACTAAAATAATATGTATTAGACAATATTAGTAATAATTTATATATGTATAATTAGTAATAATTTATATATGTAAAAAAAATTTTGATATTCGAAATTTTTTTTTATTTTTATATTTTTTAATAAATGATAAATGTGATGCATTTTCTTTTCATATTATTTTTATTATTAATATTATTTTATATTATTTTTTTATATTATTAATATATATAAATATACTTTATTACTATTTCTTTTACTATATAAACTGCTTTTGTTAATAAATAAAATTTTTACATTTCTTTGTAATTCTTGGAAATACTTTTTCAGATTAATTAAGTATACATTTAATATTAATTTAATATGTTAATTTATTATATATTATTTATGGAAAAATATATTTTTTGGAGAATCGATTTCAAAGATCAAAATAAATATAAAAATTACAGAAATGTCCGTTAAGATTTATTTATTACATTAATATTTAAAAATTTAAATTTAGTAAAAATAATTTAAAATTGTATTAAATGAAATGAAATAAAAATAAAGTCATCTCTCTCTCTTTATTAGATTACTATTTCACTTTGTTATCGTTTTATTTTGTTTAATATAAATTTAAAATACTTAATTTAAAATACTGATGATTAAACTTCAATCGAAATTTTTGTTTTATGTTATAGAATCAATCTTTCAAAAGAATTCTTTAAATATACTATTATTTTATATAATAATATATAATATATAAAATAGAATAAATAAAATGTTTTTTTTTAAATTTATATTAATATAATCATTGTTTTTTAATTAAATTAAATGATTAATAGATTCCATAATATAGAATGCAATAAATTCTTTTGCAATGTATTATTTGAAATTTAAAAAATATAGTAGTTTAAAAATACGATTTCAATAGAACATGAAACGAATGTTATTGATTGTATATATTCAGTTTCAATGATGCTAAATCTTGTTAAAATGAGGATAATCTATTAATGAAAAGTAAATAAAAGTAAAGTTTATGAATGAATCTGTTTGAGAATATTGTTGAAAATTTGATCGATTTTTTTCTGTTGAAATTGATTTATTCTCTTCTCTCGTTGCTTATTCTCGTTAGCATGTCTTATCGCAGCATCTTTGATTAATAACTTTTGAAAAATCAAGAAACAAATTGATCATGTCTATCCCTTCTGCACGAAATTTCGTTGAATTCTTAATGGAAGTGATGATGTTTATAATGAAATCCGTAATATCTCGAAGCCGTTTTTTGGGCAAGAATTTCATTCAAAGAGATTGTCACAAATTATTTCCGAATTATTCTTCAGAGAAAATATATGTTTATGATATATCTGCCGTCATTGAGTATAGAAAAAAAATCTAATTTATTGTTAAAAACTTTTATTTTTTACAAAAATAGCTTCGTATGCTTGTATTATAAATCAGCACTTGTATGTTTCATTAAGATTTTGAGACTGAATGATCTGGAATATGCTGATATATTGTTACGATACAACAGTTTTAATTAGTAGTTTGAATAACTATAACTATTATAGATAAAATAAATTTTTATTATATTTGCAAATTTAAGAATGATATAATCTATTAATATAATATATAATTTCCGAAGATATAAAAGAACTTTGTACTGATATTATTATATTTTTTATATATAAATTACATATTATTACATTATATAAGTTACAACATTAATCTATGTGCACAAAATAATTTCATTAAATTATAATTTCTAATTCATGATTAATTTTTCTTACGAAGGAATATTATATTTACTTAGTAAAGTAATAGTATTTAAGAGAGAATATATTAATGACAAATCAAATAATTTTGAAAGTCCAATGAAATTTGTTTTTTTGTAAAATGTTTTTGTACAGCTATTTCGTTTTTCCATATACGATCATACTATACGATCATACTATGACGTGCATGATGCAACAAGTTACATAATTCTTATTTGTGTATTTCATCCATTATCTACGTAAAAAAATAAAAAAATTTAATAAAATATTTATTTATAAACTTTTTTTTATTCCTATTTGTGAATCCAATGTTTATTAAATAAAATAAAAGACAGAAGTACATAACATAAATTTTCTTATTTTGAAAATTCCATAACACAACAAAGCTATATTTATTACAAACAAAAAATATTTTATTTTTTTATCGTTACATAGTTATTTAAACTATTGATTATAATTTTTTTTTAATTGTATAAATAATTAACTACTGTTTTACAATGATAATTCTTGAAAAGAAATAATCTTTATCTAAAAAAACTTTTTTGTATTTCTTATTTCTTTTTTTTTGTATTTCTATAATTTGCCAATTATAACATAAAATCGAAAATAACCGTGTATTTAAGAATTGATTTTATCTTCTTAAAGTAATTTTAATAATAAAAATAAATACTTATTTTTTTATATTTATAATTCTATCCTTTTATAAAAAAGTAATTTCATGATACGTATTATTTTATTTCCGTTTCGTTTTATAAAAATTAAATCGTTTATATATTAACTTTTCATCTGTAAAATTGATACTTTAAAGATATTATATATGAATTAATATCTTATACATACACATATTTTACATTTTACATATAAGTGTCTTTATTTAAATATCATCTATTATGAAATCAGATATATATGAATAATTTAAATAAATTTATATCATTTGTATAAATAAACTGTGAAATATAGTATTGATCTTTGCAATCTTGTAATTTATAATAATATTTCTCAACATTTATATATTTATTTATAATATAATATATTTATATATTTATTATATAAATATTTATAATAATATATAATAATATCATAATTCAAATATTTATAATATAAATTTTTCAAAAATCTAATAAGTATTAACTAATATTGAATCATGTATTTTATATAAATAAATAAAATTATATTTGTATATATTTGAGAAGAGTTCGAATGCGTCTTGAAAGATTTAAAATTTCGAACTGTATCTTCAGCTGTATGAATTCATATTAAAAATTTAACACGATTTATAAAGGGGGAATATTAATATATATTAGTGTATATTTTGGGTTTGATATATTTTAATTTTTAAGTTTATAAAATAGCTTCTAATTAGAATAATAAAATATTATAAAAGATATAATAGGTATTTAAATAATTTTTTATGTTATATACTTTTATATTAGTTTTTTGTATTAAATCAATAGAAATATTTCAAAATATAAATATCATTACTGTTAATCTATTTTAATAAAATAATATAAATTGCGCTTTATAAAATGTTAACTCCAATCCGTTCCTGGAACTATGGTATATAATAATAAAATTACAAAGATTTCTGTTCAAATTCTATTATAAGATGATCAAAATTCATATATTAATGAAGGTTTAGATTATCACTAAATTCACAAAGTTTTAAAATTCTGATTTTAAAGGTTCTGATTTCTTAGGTCTAAATAGTTCTGAAGTTCAAAAAATTGCGATATTGAAAAAGTTCTGAGATTCTAAAGTTTTTCCAAAATACTCGTATACTTTTTAAAGACTCCTTCATGATCATCTAGTGAGATAGCGAGTAAAGTGCATAAGCGATTAATAGCTTCACGGTTGAGCGATATTCCTATAATCTAAAAAAAATTCCAGAATGAAACTGAGAGGCTAGCTTAGCAACAAAATCCACTGTTCCTAAGATATTGAAAAGTGTTTGTAATAATTCTTCTCAAGGATGATACTAATTATCGTTGAGACTGGCGTGACTGAAAAATATTTTAAATTCCAAGACTATATTCACACTTTAATCATACCGAAGTATTTCTAATAAATATATAATTTTAAAAGTTCTTTTTTTAAAAATAACATTATTTTCATTTTTTTAAAAATAACATTATTTTCAGGATTTGTATCATCTGTTTAATATCTAAATATAAGATTTAATTTATAATCGAAAGTTTCATATTAAAACTAAATTATTTATTAGTTTATTGATGTTATAATATCAATATGAATTTATAGATTAAGTATTCCTTTATTAATTTTGATTTTTAAATATTTTGTAAAAATTGACATTTTAACAACTTTCTCCTCTTATGAAAATGTCAATTTTCTTAGTTTTCTTAGTTGGAACAACATAAAAAATTGTCGCTATAATATATGATATATAAATGGATATATTTTTGTAGTAATAGATGTATATATTTGACAATATTAGTATATAATGTATAGTATTGTGTTCAAACATATACATCTATTTATTTTATCTGAAACAAAATTACTTATATTGTGAGACTATCAATTTATAAAGAAAAAATTGTAAAGAAAGAGAAATAAAAAGATAATATATGCATAATTTTATTTATGAATATATTTATTTACAATATTTGCACAATTTTACTTTTGCTCGAACAAAATATATTAAATTAAACAAATATATTTATTGAAAACTTAACTTAAAAATTAACTTCAATAAAAAAAAACAAAATTAATATATTTTGACTTTAAATTTTATTGTTTTACAATCAAATTTGCATTATAATGCATAAGAAAAAAGATGAATTATAAATAATTATAAATTATATACTCATATATATACATTTTATTATATTTATTATTATATTTATTAGTTTATAAATTTAAAAACATTAATTTTATTTTTATTAAAATTTCTTTTTATTATTTGACTAATTTTAAAAGTAGAATAAATTATTTTAGAATAATTTTAAAGTTATTAAAAGTTATAAATAAATCATATTTATATTTTTATCAAATTATATTTATAATACATAGAGATAATATAAATATAATATATTTTTATGGCTATATTTTAATGGAAATTAAAAAAATTAAAAAAAATTTGTATTTTATTGAAAACTATTACAATCTTATTTACATCTTAATATCAATCTTAAATACAATCTTTGTTAGAATTTTATTAGAATTGAATTTTATGTAAATATTTATGTTTAAAATTTATGTTTAATAATTTTATGCAATATTTATGTTTAAAAATTATAGATTATTTATTAAATTATTATTAAATTAACTTTATTAAATAAATTTTTATTTTATTTATTTATTTTATTTTGCACAATTGATTGTGTCAATGATCGTAATATTTTTATTACTTTTTTTTTTATTTTCGAAGTGAAAAAAAACGCAGATATATATGAAAAACATTCTGTATAAAGTATGGAAAATTCAACAAATGATTTTATTCATTAAATATTTAAATATTTAATAAAAAAATAAAACTTTTGCATATAATTATTTTAATTATTATTCTTATACTGATGAAAATAATATGATCTTTTTTTTTCAGGTGGCCGAGTAATTTTAGCATGTCGTGATATTAATAAAGCAAAAGAAGCAGTGAATGATATAAAGGAAAATGTTTCAAAGTATTTGAAAATTTTTTTATTTTAGAAATTTAATATAATTTAATATATTATATATATTATAGAAATTTAATATATTTTTTATAATTATATATTTTTTTAATTACATTATTTAACATCTAATTTTGTAACGAAGATTACAAAATCGAAGATTATAAAGCAATATATTATAAAGCAAAAATTATATAATTAAAAATTTATATAATTTTTAATATTTTTTATATTATTATATTAAAAAAAATTAAAATTTATCGAATAGTATATGTGAATAGTATAATTAATTTTTTTTTATTATTATTTGAAATATAAAAAATATATCTTTTATAAAAATATATTTGTATTATATATAAGAATATTATAAATTATTTATATATATAATATATATTTATTTAATTATTTATATATATATATAAATTATAATAAATAATATAAAAAATAATATATATAAATAACAAATATTAATTTGTATACAACTGCGTTCAAATCAAACATTAATTGAAACCGTGATAAAATAATTTTTTTGTAATGTTTATAAATAGAAAAATGATTTAAAATGATTGAAATAGATGACACAACAATATACAAATTTTAAAATTAATTGTAAAATAAATCAATGAAAATTTAAGATTCTTTTATTCATATTAAAATGTTTATACAATTCAATGTTTTTATTATGATACTGTAATATTAAGTTTAAAATTAAGAAGAGATAAATATTTTATGATTCAATATTAAAAGATTTCAGTGATATAATATCGATATAATATAAATTTTGTAAAATAATTTTTGATATTTTTTGATATTTGAAAATATGAGAGAAAACTATTAATATATATATTAGTATAAAAATATTTTAATTTTCTATATATTATTTTTTATAAATAATATATATAATAATATATAATAATATTAAAAAAATATATTATATATAATTTTCCAATATATTATTTTATTTTTTAATATAATTCAATATTAATATCTCTTAAATTATTTTTCAAAATTTTAAAAACAATATTGCTATTTTTTTTCAAATCTTCTATATATAAATATAAATTTCATAAAATTATGATTAAAATATTGTTCCGTGTTTGCAATATGTTACTTTAATTTTTGTTACTCTTGAGATATGAAATTTCCGATAATAAAATTTACGAATAGGAAAAAGATCATTTGAGTCGAGTCATTAAAAACATTTTTCAGATGGAATCTTTACAATTTTAACTAAATTGCATTCAATAGTTAAGAATTTCTTTATTACTATTTTCAGTGGATTTTCATTATATACTGAAACATAAATCAATTTAAAGTTTTTAAAATTGTACATTTCTGTGCATTCATAAATTCTGACAGCGAATTTATTATTTTAAACAAGAAATTTAAGAAAAATGATTTTTTTTTAAAAACATACTAAAAAGTATTTATTATTATTGCAAAATATTATCTTGTGTTTATTAATAGTTATATAATGCATTATAATTTATAATGCATTATAATTTAAAAATTTCGAATAATTTTACTGAATACTAAATATTAATAAGTTTAAATATTGATTTTTGATATTATATATGATATTATATAGAAATTGTTTATTTTTTTTCATATAATTATAATATTTTTTTACAGCTGTTCTTTCTAGTACTCTTGGAATAAATAAATTTTTAGAGTAAAAAAAAGAAAATAAAGAAATATATGAAAGTTTTCAAATACGACATGGAAAAATCGCAAATTAAAATCAGATACAACTGACTAGAAACTTGAACTATAAATTTCCGAGCAATAAATACTTAAGAATTTGTCTTCGAATGCTATAGCTAATTCACTTGATTTGAAAAATATCTTAATAACATCTTCAATTTTAGATATTGTTTAGTTGTCTTTAATTTTTCAAAAGAACAATTATTAATATTTGCGTATATTAATAATGCATGTATACACTTAAATGTCAAAATCTCTATAGAATTATAATAATAATCATATAAAATTGAATAGAATATATATTAACATATTTTTAAAAATTACAAAAAATCTAATTATTGAATATGATTAATATTGTATCAATAATTCTAAAATGTAAAAATATGTATATGTTTCATAGAAAATATTTATAAATCATTTTTTTTTCCTCGTGTTTATGATTATATATTTTAAATTTAAATTTAAATTTTATTGTTCAAATAAAAAAGTTATATTGAAAACTCAATTGTTTCTTAATATTTTAATATCCTGATGAATTATTATTATTATTAGTTTTTATATCGCATTTTCTCAATATTTTCTTTAGTTTATAATTTGCTTTTTAAATATTCTTATTCAATTTTTATGTATACTTCATAATAGAAGTATGTTAATTCTTTAATAAATTACTTAACAAAATTAAATTTAACATATCAAATAATTCAACAGAAATCTGAAATTTTCAAGAAAATTTGTGAGTCCTTAAGAAAAAGATATCAAGTATATGGAAATGAAAAGAAGATATATGAAATATGTTTTTAAATATTGAAAAACCAATAGTGAACTATAATGTTAACATAAAATAAAAAATGATATATTATATCAATTTAAAATTTTCATATTAAATGATGTTAGAAAAATTAATATTTTAAGATATAAAATATTTTGCAAATGAGTTTTATAAGAATAAAAACAGTGTCTTTCATGTTTTATACAAAATAAAAAAAAAGTTTTAGATAAAAATTATTAGATTTGATAATATCTTTCAGAATATTATGTTTCGAAAAATTAACATGCACTTAAAAAAATTAAATCAGCATCTTTTTCATTTTTAAAAAACTCATTCTCACAATATTTTACATTAAAATATTAATCATTTTACATTATTTAAAACCTTCAAATCAATATCTTTAATAGTTTTAAAAAAAATTATTAAACTATTTAAACAAAAAACAGCTTGTAACTTTATTTATTCTATTCTGTATAGAAATAAAAATCGAGGTAAATAACATTTATTTTTTTCGAAATTACTAGTAGATATCGGTATAATTTTTCTAAAATTAAATAAGTTCAAGTTTAATAATATTTATTTGAAATATTTTTTCTACTCTGTATAATTAAAGAATTAGAAAGTTAAGAAAGTTAAATATTTTACTAATAAAAGAATATAAAAGAAAAAAGAAATTTTTGCATATTTTCAATGATATATATATATATATATATATATATATATATATATATATACTAATAAAATTAAGAAATATATTATTTGGAAATTATTTTTTGAGTAAAATATATTTATTTTGCTTATTGGATATTTGATGTAATGCCATAAATATTCAAAACATTGACTTAATCATTTGATTACATTACATTCTCTTCTATGAATTAATTATTTATATTCTAATTAACGATTAATTAATAAATTTTAATTAATAATTAAAGAAAAATATTTTGAATTATTATTGTATCAAAATTTTTTTATTAGCAAATAATAACACATGATTTTTTAAGATATAACAATATATAAATCTGTTTATTTTCTTTTATTTGAATTAGATTAGAATTAATATAGATTAGAAACATCTAGTAATTTAGTAATTTAGTAATCTAATAATTTAAAATAATATTATATTATATTATATTATTATCGCCAAATTTTTTATTGATTTCAAATATCAAATTCTTTTCTCTATATCTTTTTATGTACGTAAAAATTATAATTTCTTATTATAATTTTTTTGATTATATGTAAAAAATGTTTCAAATAATGTTATTGTTTATTGTTTATTGTTAATTATGTTAAATTTCGATCGTAGTTATTTAAATAATAAGAAATTAATATGGAATTAAAGAAAAAAAAAAGATAAACTCTTCATCTTTAAATTCATCTTAAAAAATTTGTTTACTCTAATTCATTCTAATGATTAATTCCTATATATCATTTAATTTAAAAAAGAATTATATCAATATTTATAAATTATGAAAAAAAAAAGTTTGTAACATTTTATCTGCTGTATTCTTCACGAGTATACTATATGCTATATATGTGCTTATAGTATACTATAAATTCAAAATATTATTTAGAAAGTTCATAACAAAATTTGAGAAAAATTTATAGACAATATATTTTTAGAATTAATATTATGTCATAATTCTTAAATATTTATTGAGAAACTGTATGCTATTTTTCTAACTTGACGTTTTGTCTTTTTCAAATAAATGTTTGAAAAAAACAATTGTTAGAAAAATTCTTTCATTAAAATTATTATAATAATTTATTAAAGTTTATTTTAAAAAATTAAAAAAATTTTTTTTTAAAAACTACTAAAATTTATATTAATAATAAAATTATTAAATATAAATTATTGTATAAAAATGATTCCAAAATTATTTAATTGCAAATTCATGACAAAAAATATATTCTTCTTTTCTTTTCTGTTTTTTTTTTACCATTACTATGTTACAATAAATAATAGAATAGATTCAGATAAAACAGTATATCTGAAATTCAATATCTTTCTTTTGCTATTTATTGATAAACCTTATTTTAAAATATAATTTTATTGAGATATAATTTATTGTCTGAGATTTATTCAGATATTTTTTATTGTCTAATTTAAAAGTTTTCGAGCTTCTTAGTTCTTGATTACTTTAATTTATTGATTTATCGATTATTGATTATAAATATTATATTTTATTATTTATTTGAAGTTTTTAATAAATTTTCTTTCATTCATTAAATAAGTCTCATTAAATACATTAAATATAATAAAAATAATCAAATCGAAATTTTTTGAATAATAAATAATCACTTAATAAATAATCATATTTATAATACATACAATTTCAGAACTCAAGAAAATAATCTTGAAGAAGAATTAGGAGAATTAGAAATTTGTCACTTGAATCTCAATAATCTTGCAAATATCAAGAAATGTGCGCAACATCTATTATCAACCGAATCGAATATTCATATATTGATTAATAATGCAGGAGTATTTTTACATCCATTTGAAAAAACAAAAGATGGTTTTGAAACTCATTTTCAAGTTAATCATCTGGGACACTTTCTATTAACACTTCTATTGTTACCGAAAATAGAAGAATCTGGGCCAGGATGTAGAATAATTAACGTTTCATCAGTTGCACATAAATGTGAGTTATTATAATTATTATTATTATTTGTTTTTCGTTAATTTCATGATACAAACGATTCATAATTCACAGAATTTTTAATTTATGTTCGTATTTCTATTTTCTTAAAATTTATATTTATATTTTTTAAATTCTTAAATTTCTTTTAAATTTTTTACATTTTTACGCTTTAATACTTCCAGTTTTTAAATAGCCACGAAATTGTGATTCTTCCAACAATAATGTTATGAAAAACTTCTTTTCTAAAACTAAAATTAATTGTAATGATCATGAATCCAGAATTCATGCGTTAACTTTTTTCACATGTATTATCTGAATTGAGCTTCATAAGATCATTGTTTGTCATGGTTATTAAATAAGTAATTTCCTGTGTTACTCAAGAATTTAAACCTTTGGCTAGAGTCAAGGATATAACTTTAAATTTGAGAGTAACCATTAATTTAAAAGTAATACTTTCTCGTTATGGTGTGTTTTTAATGACATAAAATTAATCACCACTCTCGCAATTTTTAAAAAATCATAAACAATCAATCTACGTCTTATCTCTACCAATTTTTCAAAAAATTTTCATAATTTTTTTTTTAAAAGATTCATTCATTTTTCAACATTACCAGTTTTTAATGCAATGTTACTGAATTCTTAATATAATTAATATAATTTCAATTAAACATAAATTACAAAACTTCAAATTGCTTTTATATATTATTTCACACTTGTTATTTACACAATCAATTAATCATTCTTACTATTTTATTTTGATTTTTCATTGATAGCAAACATAAGTATGAAAGTGACATTTGAAATTAAAACGAAGCTTTACGATTTTTTTCGACTTCACACTGAACAATCCCATCATAATTACATTAAAACATTATTATAAAATTTCATAACTATATATAATAATATATAAAATACTATATAATATATCTCCTTTTAATGAATATGTACAAATATTTCTATAAATATTAAAAATATTATAGAAGATAAAAATTATATGATATTGTATTAATATATATTGTGATAAATGTTTGATTTTAAAATTAATCTTGAATTATCTTGTAATCATATTTAAAATTTTAATAAAATCCCATATTTTTTTATCACATATTTTTCTTTTTTTATTTATGCACATAATTTTCTATCTTCTAAAACTATTGTTGAGTTATGAATTTTAAAAGTTTATATACCGCCAATATTAATATTAATACTATATATCAATGTAGTACAAGATGGAATGGATTTTATAAATCATGAAGCTATAGTATATATTTATGATAACCAATAAAATTATTTATTACAAAGTTATTTTTATATTATATTATTCATTACAAAGTTCGCTGTTAGCAAAGTTTTAATTTAAATGATCAAGAGTAAAGTTTATCTGTTAATGAAATATTGAATGACATTTTAAGAAATTCTGTCAATTTGAGCTTATACAGTTCAAGAATTCAAAGGTTAAAAAATTCGATGGTTTTACAAGTTTTCTGGTTAAAAAAGTTTTAAAAGTTATAAAGTTCAGAAATTCGAAAGATTTCAAGATTAAAAAAATTTTAATTTCTTTAAATTCTACTAAAAACTTGTGTCTTTTAAAACTTACTTTATGCTTATTTCGCAAGATTGCGGGTCTTTGATAAGGTATACAAACGGTTAATAATATCATGGACTAATCTCTTGATTGAATAACCAATCCAATTTTCCCAATCTGAGGAAAATTTCTAGAAGTAAATTAGAATCCTGTTTAAAAAGTCCACTGTTCTTAGAATTGATCCGCAAGTTTGTAATAATTTTTCTTAAGTAAAATAATGCTGATTGCCATTGAAATTGACATAGTTGGAAAATGTCATCTTAAGTCCCATTCACTATATCACATTCACTATGTTCATCATGTTCACGGCGTCATGTCAAAGCATTTTTAAAATGGATGTAATTAATTTTGGATGTAATTAAATATAGTATATAGTATTATTAATTTTAATAATTAAATATTTAAATATAGTATTAATTTTTTAATTAAATTGTATCCGAATGATATATCGATTCTTCTAATATTTGTAATATCTCTAAATTGTTTTACATTTATATATATATTATTATCATATATTATTATCCAACAATTGATATATCGCACTTTTTTTGACTAACTGAACAATTCTATTAATTCTAGATAGTAATATTTGAAAGTCCTTTTATAGCATTCTTTTAATGTTTTCTAGATGTGAATTGTTCAAAATGCCAAATGATTCTATTATCATTTTATAGAAAATGCGAGATAATAAAAACTTTTTGATGATTATTCCTGATTATCATGTACAGATAATAAAAAAATCTCTAATTTTATTCATTAAATATATATCATTACTATGTTATATATTTTTGTTATTATTTCTGTCGTGTTCGTATAAGATTATTATAGAATTTATAGATATATAAATTTTTAATCTTAAAAGTAAAAATATACTATTATTTTTCCATATTAAAATAATAATTTGAATACATTGTTTTTTGTAATAAAGTGTTTAAATATTGATTAGATTTAACTCTTCATTTTTTATAACAAAATGTATAATGTATAAAATAACATATATAAATAATAACAAATGTATAAAATAATTTCTTGAAATTTTATTTTTATTATTATTTCTAATTAATGCACACATAGATTAGGATTGAGCATGGACTGACTATTTAATGAATCTCTCTGATACAATTATACATATAATGAAACATATGTTATTGTGATATTTATTAAAAAATATTTAATTACTTATATTATTAATTAAATATATTTTTCTATTATCTATTAAAAAATTTAATTAACCTATAAAAGTTTTACTTTTATTAATTTTAATATTTATATATATTTTTTATCCTAGATGGTGATATAAATTTCGAAGATTTAAATTTAGAACATTGCTATACTCCGATAAAAGGATACTGTCAAAGTAAATTAGCTAATATTTTATTTACTAAAGAATTGAATAACAAATTACGTGGTAAGTATAGTAGAATAATAAATATAACAGAAGAATGTTTATGAATAAACATTCTTTCTAGTTTTGTAATTATCTTGATATTAAATTGATTATTTAAATATTTTGAATTCAATATTTGAAATTGTTAATAAAAAAAAAGCAAATTTTATTATAATAGTAATTATTATGTCCATTAAGATTAATGTTCCAAATTTTTATTAAATTGAATCAATATTCTTTACTTTTTCTAAGATATATATGTATATATTATATTTTATTATTTTTTATATAAAATTGTTTTTATATATAAAATATTAAAAGTTTTAAATATCAATGAAAATAAAAGAAGTATGTAAACCATTGCTGTATTTTGAAAAAGTGAAAGAACAACTTATTGATTGTTAATTATTGTGATCAGTGTTCTAGTACAATTTTTTTAAATACTGTAAATCAAATTATATTATAGGATTATGCGGAAATATTTTAATCTAATTTATTATGTATTTATGTTTGTAAATAAATTATTAAGGACAAAAGTTATATTTAACATTAAATTGATCAATAAAAAAAATTCATTAAAAAAATAAATTTCATGAATTTTATGCGTTATGTTTCTATGTTAACTAATTATAGATTAATTAGATTACAAGAAGAAACATTATTAAAGTTTCGAAAAGTTTCGAGTTCTTATATTTTATATTTTATCAATTTCGAACTTTTTGAAAAAAAAAACTCGGTTAAAAAAATTTTATGATTAATTTGTTTCTTATTATATCATATTATTATATCATATTATAATTAATAATATTATGATTAATGTCTTATTTTATATACATACAAAGATGATTATTATTTTATATTATAAAGTTATACATACATTTTGAAATCATATTTTAAGTTATTTGTAATATTTAACATGTCTGTAATATCTAACATATTTTGGATTCTCGTAATAAATTCGTGATGTATAATTTATTTTTTAATATATTTTCAGCTGCTGGAATTCAAAATATAAATGTATATTCTCTACATCCTGGAGTAGTAAAAACGGAACTTAATCGATATTTGGATGCATCTTATTTTCGAGGTGCACGACTAATATCATCGCTAATTAATCCTTTAATGAAAACTTCGGAGCAAGGTGCTCAGACAACTATATATTGTGCTGTAGATGAAAATGCAGGAAAAGAAAGTGGCCTATATTATGAGTAAATTTATTATATATACTTAATTACATGAATTTTAGACAATGAATGAGATACATATATATATATATTAAATGCGTATATTAAATAATATTTATTTGATAACGAATTAAATATTTTTATTTTTTATTTACATACGCAATGATTTAATTAATTTGAACGATCACTATAAGAGTTAATATTTTGAATTTAGATTTATTTGTTATTGATTTATGAAAAAAAATTTCATAACACTTCGCATAGCAAAAAGTTTAAATTTATAATTTTCAATATTTTTAATGTTTTAAATAAAATTTAAAAACTTGAATAAATTTTATTAATTATTAATATTTTCCACATATACTATTCTCAGAATGAAAAGAATATTAAGATTTTAAGGATTTCTTGTTCTCAATGTTTGTGCAAAAATTATTTAAATTTATTGCTCTTATTTCTTTTAAAATAAACTTCAATAACTTATATTACAATAGAGATAAAATAATGATGTCTCAGTCAGCTAGTTCGAAGAAGATTGTTTTTTGAGAGACAATAATAACAGATATTATATATGATATAAAAATTTGTTGAAATATAGAAATTCGTATGAATTTCCAAGATCCAAGATCAATTTTTTTTATTGCATTGCAAAAATAAAAAATTTTCAAAGAAATTATGGTTTGCAATTTAATTGTTTTTGAAAAAGAACATTAAAGTTTTATTAATTTTCGAATTCATTTTATTTATAATTTATAATTTAAATTTGATTAAAATATTGATTAAAAATAACATTTATTATTTGTAATATGTAATATCCCAGATCTATCATCATATATTTCATATCTTTTCTTTCTTTTATTTTCTTTTTCACAAGTCTGAAAATGATAGAATGATATTTTAGTTTTGTATCAATCATTGATTTAAATCATTTGAATTGATGCATGACAACAGGTTCCATTATATATATAAAGAATTTTAAAAATATAAATTTAATATTTTTTAAATAATGAAAAAGAAAAAGAGAAAAAAAAAGAATGAAAAAAAATATGAGATATAGAATGACAGATTTGAAAATTTTATATGCAATAATTATTTTTTTTGTTTTGCAAATAATCGAAAAACAAATTATAAATAAAATGAATTCGAAAAATAATGAAACTTTTTTTTCAAGAAAATTTTCAAAAATTCTATAAAAAATAAAATAAAATTTGATGCAACATAAAAAAATTTGATTTTGAATTTCAAGATTAAAGTCATTTTATATAAAATGATTTTTGCATAAATTTTTATTTATAGATTTAGAAGTGTAGAATGTTATGATATTCTTTACGCTTATTTTTTATACATTTTTTATAACATTGTACATATTCATAAAATTCATATGTACAAATTGTATATAAAATCGGGAATAAAAATTGCATCTACTACAATGTATAATATAATTGAAAATTAGTTTTTGAATAAGTTTCTTCATTTGCCACAATCTTTTCTCCGTTATACGAAATTAAACTTATACCTGACACATATAATCTAAAAACATGTAAGAAGAATTAATAAATTGCATAATATCAGATATTAATATCAAATATAATGACAAATGATAAAATATCGAAGAAAAATATTTAAAAAAAAAATTTATAATGTTTTTATTATAATATATAGATAACATTTATTATATATCTTATTATATTATTATGCATCTATTATAATATAGAGATAAGAAAAATAAAATAATACATGAATAAAGAATTGTTGCTTTATTCTATTTATCTATAAATAAAATATTTTTCTTAATAATTTTTTAATAAATCAATAACAAATAATTTAAAATTCATAGCATCTTTTTTATTCAGAATAAGTTGCTAAACATTCTAAGTTAAATTTTTTAATTTTTTTCTGAGATTTTTTTCTCTACAATTTATAATCTACGCATTAAAATTAATGTAATATTAATAAAAATTATTTATTCATCATGTACTTTACCTTAGTTTATTATACATATATGAAAAATTTATTATTTAATATTACAATTTATTTTTTCCTCAGCAACTGTAGAGTAGTAAATCCATCAATGAAAGCTTGTGATCCTGAATTAGCAAATCAATTATGGAAATATAGTTGTGAATTACTCGGTTTGTTATCAGACATTGGACTTAAGGAACTATCAAAAATAATAACTAAAAAAGAAATTAAGTAATAAGAAAATACTTTTACTGTAAAATTTTATATAAATGCAATTGTTACAGCAAATAACAATTTTAACAATTTTAACAATTTTAATGTTTTTTTATAATATGTCATTTATTTAATTTTGCACTAAGAAAATAAGTATTTAAGAAGCAATTTTTTGAAAATTAAATATTTTTATTCCAAATTTTAAGTAATATGATAATATTAATACTATATGAATATTTTTATTTAAAATATTCACATTATAGGATAGATTTAAACATTAAGATTATTTTTATATCTTTAAACTTATATGTCATAAAAAAAAATTAAAAACAAAGTAAAGAAATTTCAAATTATAACTAAAGTTGTAATTTATATAACTATAATAATATACATATATATATATTATTTTCTTATTTTCTTATTGCTTTAATCATAAAAATAAGCTTAAAATATATTAACTTATATTAATAATATAAAAAAAAATTTGATATGTATTAACTTATTAATAAATTTTATATTGTAAGATGTTAAATTATACATATATACATATATATATATATTTGTAAATAATAACCATATTAAAAATAAAATTTTGTTTTAATAAAATAATTTTTCTTTTATTATTTTCCATTATTTAGAGCTAATTTAGATTACTTTAGAAACTTTGCTAAATAAATTTAAAGTAACATAGAAAAAAAAATTTAATAAAAAAAATCCATCCATTTACATAATAAGATTTTAAAAATAGAATAATTATAATCTATAATTTAAAATAATATTAAGATTCGTTAGATATCTTAAAATATTTCCAGTTATAGTGAGGATTTATAAAAATATCTCGCAAATTTGAAAATTTGTATTGACTATTAATAAATACTATTAATAACTATTAATAATCTATTGTAAATATTATGACATTACTCTTGTCATTGAATTATTTATTTTATATATCTTATAAATCTTCTAATAATAAATTAATCGCGAAAGTGATTAAATTTATTATAAAAAAAAAAAAAATTGAAAGAATCGTTTTCTTATTCATATCAAGTTGTATCTTATAATTAAATATAATTAAATTAAATATAATATTTAGAACTTAAGTATAACACAATATTTTAATTATTAAAATAAATAACATATTCGAATATTTGAATACACTGTATAATAAAATAATAGTATAATAAATATAATTGTGTATTTATATATTTTAATTGCAGAGTAACTATATAAGTACAATTACATTTATTTTCTTTTAGATTTATAAATTATATTTATATTATTCTTTAAAATAAAGATATCCATTACATATATATATCATTAAAAACAAAAAAAAATTAAGTGACAAAGAGAAAGCATGTCTTATTTATTCATAACAAAAATATATATAAAAATGAAAAATATATTATTTTTAATACTTATCAGTTCAGCTATGTTTTCAATAACTTATTATTTTCATTTTTTCATAGCAGTGATTTATACAATTTTTTTATGAACATTTTGCAATTGTAATTTTTATGAAATTATATTTTATTTTTTCAAAATACTACAGCATTTCAAATCATTGACGATGTTTCCTGTTATATATTTGTTCTGATTAAACATTTTCAATTATTCAATATTTAGATTCGGCAAGCATATTGATTACTCAATAAGAGATATATATTTGATCTGAGAAATATTCTTTTATTTATTGAATTGCAGCATTATTTTGTTGAAAAATATAATTCTGTTCTGCAATCCGCATATTTGTTTGATTGATTATCAATCAATGAAACGTACTTTTTATTGTCCATACGGTAGTTAATAAAGTTTATCTCAGTCTTTTTGTGATATTCGATAATTGCCCAGTTTCTTCTCTCATTTGACGAGAAACTCTTTTTGTTTTCTCAAATCATAAAAATAATTCTATCTATCTAAATTAAATTTATTTTTTGTTATTCAAAAAGATAATATTTTTTTTTTCGTGAATATGTTCACGAGCAAATTGCAAATAAGCATTCTTATATTTTGTCATTAAGGAAGATCATTTTTAATCTCTACTATTGAAGGTGGTTTTACTTGTTGTAAAATATGTATAATATTTGGAATATTAGTTATAATATTAACTTCTGCAGTAACTTGTCAAGCTATACTATTAAAATTAAAAGCAGTTCATAAAATGGCCCATTTTTTATGAACTGTTACTCTTTTGTTTATCTTCTATTTTTTTTTCAACATTGATTAGAATTTTTTAACAAATTACTATTTTACAATTTCTATTCACTAATTTCACAATTTTTGCAATAGAATAGTTCTTTCATTTATAAATACGGTCTTTTTCATTTTGATTTAACTTCTTTCTATAAGCTATTATTTAAATTTTTTATTTATTCTGATACTAAATGATACTGAAACATTAATTTTGCAGTTCTTTGTTTCACTCAGCAATTCAGTTATGACTGAATATATTGTAAATTCGTTATCATTTTATCTGAATTATAGTAGTTAATGTTTACATTTTCTTTTAATAATTTTTTCAATGTCATCATACAAACATAATTGTTGTTATACATAATCGTAGAGATAAATACAATATATAAAGTACCGGAAAAGTTATATGTATTTAAACATAAAGCATTTAAATATACAGTATATAAAAAATACGGTATTGCTTCAGATGTGCTATATTTTATTACCCAAAATATTTTATCCATAAAAATATTTAAATAATAATATATATTTATAAAAACGTGAGATATTTGGCATAGACTTTAAACATGAAAATAATTAAAAAAGTTCATATATTCATATATACATATATATAAATGATAAAGCTTAACAAATTATAATGAGTTATAAGTATTTTATATGATTAATATATGTATTTAATACTTTAATAATCATAAAACAAAATATATTATGATAATACATATTCCATGTAACAATATGATATGGATATAAATATTCAATATTATTATGAACACACATATATAATAGAAATAATGAATTTCAATAATTGTGAAAACTATATGGTTTCTATTATTAAAAAATTAAAAGAAAAAGTAGAAAACTAAGTAAACATCTTTTGAAATAACATTATTATATATTTAAAATTTTGAAATGATATAAAATATTTATTTGTTAAATAAAATTATAAAATTTTAAAATAAAGTTAGAAAGTTAATTAAAATTTTATTTTATTAAGAAAAAAATAACATTTATTATTATTATTTAGTTTTAAAGTTTGTGATAATTCTATATAAGACCATGATAATAATCGTTTTATTGCGAAAAAATATTTGAAATTATAACTATATATTTATGAAATTGTTAATATTGTCTAATAAAAATATATAATAATTAAGAATATTAATAATTAATTTTATAATGTAATAATTTATTTTATAATGAAGAAATGAAAAAAAAAGAATAAAATAACTCTGGATTTTTAACTCTGGAATAAATAAATAATGCTTTTCAAATAACAAATATTAAAACTTGATTTCTAATTTCGAATTGTACTAAACCATCTAATGTCTTCAAGCTGTGGTTTTTCTTAAACAGAAATCGTTTCTCTTACATTTGTAGTTATTAATAATCTTACAATGTAGTTATTAATAAAATATGTTGTGTAATCAAACAGAATTTTTAACTGTTTAAATAACATTTAAGATTTTTTATTTAAATATTATTAGAAAAGATAAAAATATAATTGATTTTTATTAAAATGTAAATTATTATTATTAATTTTTATTTAAATAATGTTGTTATTAAAAAAAACAGAAATATATAATAATTAGTAATAATAATGATATCTATTTAAATAAAAACACAAATTAAAAAAAAAGTATTATTTTTAACTACTAACATATAATGATTAGAGAAAAGAAAAATATAAAGCTACAATGATTAAAGAAAAGAAAAATTAAGAAAAAAGAAAAAATTAATATTGATAATGATCACTATTATCAAATAAATATAATTTAGATATTTTTTACTATTACACAAAAAAATTTTATTATATTATATTATCAATAGTATATAATAATAATTTACAAGAAATATAATCTTAACAAATATAATTAGAAGATATAATAAGATATAATATAGATAATATAATATATATTAAATAATTATTATTTATAATGATTTTATATAAAATGTTCTTATAATATAAAAACGATAATATAAAATGATATAAAAATTTTAATATAATATAATAATTTAATATAATATAAAATTTTTAATATAATATAATAATGAAAAATATACACTGTATAAAATTTTGCTATAAGGAAATATAAATTTAGTTAATTAATATATTACTAATAAATTACTACTTACTAATAAATTGAACATTTTTTTCCTGCCAATAAAATGTTTTCTTTTTGCACCAAAATAAAAAGAAAATACACAATAATAATTATTAATTTATTACAATAATAACTATTAAAGAATAATTAATCAATTCTTATGCTAATTTTTCGATTAGATAAAGATAATGAAAGAAATTTAAAGTATTTCATGAAATACTTGTGGAAGCAGTATATGTAATATATATATTATAATTTTAGTTTTTAATGTATGGACAAAAGAATATAAAAAGAAAAAAAAATTAATAGTATTAATGATAATGTTAATAAATCAATATATATATATATACAGTTTCTAATTTATAAATATGCTTTATTTCTAATAATAATATAAATATTATAATATAATATATAATTTAAAAGCTGTTACTATTGTATTACTATTTGAAATAATTTTTTTTTATGCTATTTTCCTATTTTTCTTATATTTTTTTTATTAATGAAATACTCATTTTAAAATCTTTTATGTAAGCTGATATATTTCAAGGAAGAATATTCCAAATGTTAATTAACAAAGCTTAATTATTTAAGATTTAATTTCAAATAACTTTATATAAACGTTTAATAAATTTGGAAAATTCATTTTTAAAATTCTATAATGAAATAAAACGATAAAATTAAAATTGTTTTTTATTAGTAAATAAAATCTCTCTTTAATTTTTTAAGATCTTTTAGATCTTTTAATCATATATATATATATACACAATATTAATATAAATTATATAATATAAATTATTATATATATATATATATATAATAATTTTAATTTTTTTAATTATATATTTTTAAAAATTATTTTTATTTTTATTATATTATAATATTGCTTATTTTAATCATGTTTTTCTTAGTCTTTCTGAGTATATTTTAAATTAATTAATATCTTAAAATGAATACACAAATATTTACAATAAATAATATAACAATAGAGTATAAGAGAAAATATAAGTACGAATTTTTGCAAAATAATAATTTTTTTCTATTCTAAATCTTGTTCAAATTTTTTCTAAATCTATTTTTTGCATAATAAGAGACATTATTTAGTTAAAAATTAAATTATTATAAATTATTAAACAAAAATTTGTAAAATTTAAAAATAATTATTAATAATTTTATAAAAATTTAATTTATAAAAATTATTATTTTTAAATTATTTTTGTTTGTTATATAATTGTTTGTTACTTAAAAAATTTTTTAGTCAAATTTAATTTTTAATGTAAGTATTATTAAAAACTTAATATTATAAAAATAATTTAATATTATTAAAGAAAGTTATTATTTTATTATATAATATTCTTTATAATATAATACGATATTTTGTTATTAATAACCATGAATATAAAATATTTTATTTCTATGTTTCGTTCTATAAAAAATTATAATTTTATTTAAGAAAATATAATATATAAATTTGTAAGTATATACATATTTAATAATTCGTGTAAATTCGTATTTATTATTATCATATATAGTTTTACAAATTATTGTATATAAAAATAGATACGAAATTATAGATATGAAATTTTTCAAGATGCTTCTTCATGATATTTTATATTTAATATTATATATTATTTCATATTTAATATTATATAGTATTATATATTATTCAAAATAGTATATTTGTTTGAATTTTTTTTCTAAAATTTATTTAGTTAAGATATTAATGTTGAATTCAATGAAAAATTCAATGTATAATTTATATGTTCACGCTGTAGCAATAGTTTAGAGAATCATGTCTTCACATGTGATGCAATAGATTGGAATTTAAATATTAGCAAGCATTTAGTGTATAATTATTATTTTATTATAAAATTTCTGTTTTCAAAAATCTTTCACTTGTATTTATTATTACTATATTTTATATTACTATATTTATTATTATTATTATACTTATTATACTATTCATTATCAAGGAATTAAGTAATTAATTCTATTGTCATTTTATTGTTCGTACAAATATGAAATTTTAAAATAATTTTATATTTATTTATATATATATTATATATATATATATATTTTGAAATTTTATATTATTATAAAATATATTATATATAAATTATTATAAAATATATTATATATATATATTTATTTATATATATTTGAAAAAAATATATCAATATTAGAATAAATATATAATATTAGAGTTATAATAACAAAAACAAAATAAAGTAATATTTCGTTTAGATCAAGATAATTATTTAAATTGTTATTTGCTTTGATATTATTCGAACTAATTATAAAAATTAGAAGAATTTTATAATTTTAATAAAATAAAATATAATTGATTTTTTGTTATCGATATAGAGTAATTTAAAATAAGAAAAATGAGTAAGAAAAATATTTGATGTAACTTCTATATATTTAATAATGGTAAAAATAAATTGAAATGATAAAATTTTAATTATTCAATGTTTTAAAATAAGTAATTACTATCATAATATAATCTACTAATACAATGTACTGATTTATCCTTGCAAAAAAAGATAAGAAAAAAATAGTTGAAAAGAAAAATAAAATAATATAGAATGTATCACATATAACATGCATGATCCTTGTTACAAACTATGTGAAACATCTTCGGAGATCCATCACTTTTTAAGTGGGGATAAAGTGAGAGTATAAAAGGTGAATTCCTTATTTCCTTAGGATCACAAACGATCTGATTTAGTAGTGTTCATCTTTTTTAAAAGTGTTTTCTTCATTAAGAGAGAGATGAAAACAATTGTAAGTAATTTTTTTATTTTTATTTATATATTGATTTGTTTTACATCATTATTTTCGTTATTTGAATATTTTTTTTTTCTTATTTTGTAATAAAAATTGAAAATAGAATATTCTGACATCTTCTTATAGAAATCAGATACAAAATAAAATTATAGATTGAAAAAAAACCACAAAAAAAAAAACAAAAAACAAAATTGTTTATTTTAAATTTAATCAATATAAAATTAATAATGAATTTAATATGTTTTACCAATATTTTATTTCTTAAATCATATTTAATAAAATTTAATGTAAAACAAAATAAAATTTTACGTAATAACAAATTTTCATAAAATATAAATATAACATAACATATAGATTTTTATTATTAGAATTAAATGAAAATAATAAAATTTATATTATTATTTAATGATTAATTTATGATATATTTATTATTTAATGATAAATTAATGATTAGTATAATATTATTATTATCATTATAACGATTTAATTATTACATTTTAATTTTTTAGTTATCGTATATTTTTAAATTAGAAAAATTATTATTTATTAATGTTATTAAAGATCGATTAAGCAGAATATTTTCAATTTTTTCAATTAAATTGTGGGAGAACATAAATACAAATAAAAAAAATTGATATATTATAATGGGTATATTACAAAGATTTAAGAAAATATTAAATATAGACTGAATTATATATACGATAAATTCTGGAATTAACTATTGCAAATATTTAATTAAATACAATTATTTAAAATATTTAAGTTTTTATTTCAAAATATCATATTTGTATCTATATTAATAATATAAAATATAATACAGAATTTTTTAAGAAGAAATTATTAAATTATTATTTATCAGAATATTTATTTATAAATGCTTTTTTTGTTATTATTGATATATTTTAATTATTTCTGAATAATATTATCATGTGAAGAATAAAATGAAATCTGCATGGTTGACCTTTAATATATGTTCTTAGAACTTATTGCTAAATACATAGTATATTGCTTCAATCTATATTGAATATTTATTTATTAATTGCATATTATTAATTTGATTAATTAATTTAATTATGTAATATTTTACAATTACAATTATATAATAAATTACATAGTATATTTTATAGTATTATATAATATTATATAATATTAATAATAATTATAATTATACAATATATTATATATTATATAATATTAATAATTATATAGTATAAATTAACTGTTTCATAAGAAATAATAAATATATATTTTTTCAGTATTATTATTTTATCATTTTCTTTGTTTAAAAATTTTTAAGAAAGTTTAAAAAAATTAAAAAAAAATTTGTAAATTAAAAAAGAAAAAATTAAATTAATATTATGCACACCAAAATAATTGAAATATGAAAAATAAAAATAATTGTAAATATTATTCCTTTAAATTCGAATTAAAAAAAATAATATAATTCTTGAACTGTTGTTGCGACATGGATAACTGGAAAGAACACGAAACAATCTAAATCGAAGACGAGTTCGTAAACTCGTAGGTCAGGAGTTAAATGACCCGCATTGGCATCTTACTTTCACTCATCACATTGATGGTGTTGGTCACAGATTTCTATTATTATTAAAACTTCATTTTAAAATACACAATATTACAATTATTATCAAATGTATTGTAAGAATAATAATTAATTTTTTTTTAAATAGTTTAATAATAATACAATTTCTTTTTTTAGATAATAGCAATAATTTTAGGATTTGCAGCAGCACAAGATTCAAATTATGCTCGTAACAATTACCACGAAGATAGACAAAATTCTCCAACTGATGAGAGGAGAGGATCATTAACAACAACACCCATTCCAATTTTACATTGGAACAAACAACAAGAACATGATGGAACTTACAAAACAAGGTAACTATTTTTATAATTGCTTTTTCATTCAGTAAAATCTTATAATTATCTTATATTATAATTTATATAAAATATGTATATATTTTATGAATTTTATATATAATATTTAATTTTTTTAATTAAAAATTTAAAATTTAAAATTTAAAATTATGAAGCATATGAAAAATTTTTATGAAACATATACTTTTTTTTCGATACAAATTAAATATAAATATAAAATATTATTATTTAATAATTAGTTATGTTTAAATTAAAATAAATTAAAATATATTAATTATAATATATACATAGTTTTTTAATTACTAATAATTTTAATTTGAAATCCTTTTCATTTCTATTAATTAAAATTTTTATGTAATTATAAAACATATAATTATTAAAATTGATATGTAAAAAGTACTTGAATTATAATACTTAATATATACTTAAATATAATTTATATTTATTATTTTTATCTATTATTAAAATATTTTATTTGAAAAATATTTAATAATAACAATATAAATAATAGCATTTATTTATTGTTACAATGTGATTATTTATTTATTGCTTATTTATTATTAAATTTAAAAAAAATTATTATATATAAGGATAGAAAAAAAAATATATTATAAAGAATAAAATTACTTATTAAAATATACTCAATTTAATTAAATAAAATTTTAAAATTATTATTTATATATGTTAAAAAAATAGTGAAGCTAAATTTTTTTATTAATAATTTATTAATATTATAATATGTTAATATGTATAATATGTTACTAATAATAACATAATTCTTATTAATTTATAAACATAATTTATGTAAAATTACAAAATTCTATTTCCTATTAAAATAATTGTTAATAAATATAAATTATTAAAATTGAAATATTACAATAATATTATAATAAAATTATAAAATCACAATAAATTTAAAAATAATATGTTTCAATTTGAATTTAAGAATTTATTTTTTGAAACAATTTCATAATTTATGAAATATACATTAATCATTAATCATTTTATTATTTTAATCTGAAAAAATGAAAATCATATATAAAAAATATTAAATATAATTCTTTACATATATATCATACGCAAAAGAATAAAAAATCAAATTTTATTTTTGCGATTTATATGATAATTGTGTAATAAAAATTTAATTAATTTAATATTTATTATATGATATGTAATTAATTTTGCAGTAATAATATTAAAATAAAATACTTAAAATTCTCTATTACTTTCTTTATTATTTATCTTTATTTATAATATAATTTCTGTTATAATATTATAATTCTAATATAATTTTATATTAAATCTAAGTGAAAACATGAAATATATTAATGTTTAAATATATAATAAATTTCATATAACATATTGAATCAAAAATATAAATTTTATATTTACATATTTACAAATCTCATCATATAATAAATTTAAAAATGTATTTGTAAATTTGAAAACTTCGTTCGCTAACTCTACGATGTACGCACATATTGAAATAAAGTTTAAAAGAATGTAATTTGAAATCTGATGTGAATAACTTATTCATAGTTATGAAACGGGAAACAATATTATCGCTGAGGAGAGTGGTTACATCAAGAAAGTAGGCGAAGGCGAGGAACAAGGAGAAGCATTGGTTCAACAAGGAAGTTTCTCATATACGAGTCCAGAGGGGAAGCTGATCACCATCCATTATACTGCCGACGAGACTGGCTTTCACGCGACCGGAGATCACATTCCCACGCCACCGCCAGTCAGTGAAGAGATTCAAAAAGGCCTCGACCTCATCTTTGCAGGCATTCGTCAGCAAGAGGTACGTCTCACGACTTTTCCTTTTCTTACTTTCTGCTTCTTCCTTTCTCTATTTGTTCTTTCCTGTGTTCTCTTTCAATTCGATTTATACTTTCTCTTTCTTTCTTTTTCATCTTATTCTTTCATTTCATTTTATATCTCAAAAAAGTATACATATATTATTAATTATATAAGATAGTTTACATAAATTGTAACAAATATTTTTTTCAAAAATAACACGATAAATATTTTTATGATTTTTTGAAAATTTTTTTATAAATGTTGCTAAGAAAGAATGTTTCTTGTATCACATATGGTTATAGATAGTATCGTAGATACTATTCTTCATTCGAGTAACAAAATTATTATCGAACATTCCATCCCATTTAATGAAATAATTTTTACTTTAGAACATATTCATTTTTATTATGCGATCTCGAGATTTTGTGATATTATAATATTTGATGATTCTTTTGCTCAATGAATAAAAATTTATTATTAAATTTTATCGGTAACATTAAATAAAAATTCGTCATTATATTAAAGAAAAAAAGAAAAAGAAAAGGAAATTTTTTTCTATAGAAATATTATTAATAAATCATATAATTTGAAATAATTCCAGTTGATATTTAAAATAATTTTGGAAAAAATCCAATTTTATAAAACATTATGTATTATTATAATAAAATTTTTATAAAATATATTATTAAAATATTTTATTAAAAAAAAGAAAAAATATATAATTCAACAAATAAAATGGTTTTATAATATTAATATAATAAAATTTGTTAATTTTGTAAATATTACAAAGCAGAAATAATTATTATAATGATAATAATTAAGCATATCTATTCTAAATATTTATAATATTATTAAATTATTTTAATTATTTAAAATCAAACTATTCTATTTTTATTATTATTATTAGTTATTTATTTACATTAGACTTAGCATTAAGATTAATAACAAAGTTTTCATTGTAAAATTTTAATTTATAATTTAAATAAAACTATTTTTTAATAATAATAAGTTTAATATATTAAATAATATTTTATTTATAACAATTAAGTTTTGATAAAATTTATTTTGATTAAATTAGATTAATGAATTTTAATCAATGAAAAATATAATAAGAATGTTTTATAATTTTTTTTTAATTCTTTAAAATTATTTTGTAAAAAAAAATATTATATTATTTTACAACTAAATTAATTAAATAAATAATATTAATGTTATTAATATTATAATATTTATAAGTAATTATATTATAATTTCTCTATGAATATATTTGTAATATAAGTATATATATATATATTCCCATATCTAACGTATTTATTAAATATTTATTAATATTTATTAAATATCTAATGTAAGGATATTTATTAAATATATGAATGTGTAATAATAAAATTATTATTGTATTATAGGAAGCAGATGCACGTGAGGCAGCTCAAAAACTACAGCAACAACCCTTGAATCAGCAAATAGATCGACGAGATAATTATGATAGAAAATTTCGAAAATGAAATAAATAAAAAATAAATATTGTTGACATATGTCTTCATGTAGTATAAAAATTAAGTCAAACAATTAAGTCTTTAAATTAAGGATATTTTAATAAAATAAATTTTATAATAATATTATAAAGTAAATATATAAATGTGTGTTTTCTTTCATTGATATTATTAATATTAAAATTTATATTTTAACATAATCATAAATTTATCTGTTTATGTATTCGTGGAATACATTTGAAGAATCAATTTTAAAAGCTAAGTATATTAGAAAGTTATTATATAAAAATTTCGATTGAAACTTACTTAATTATAAATAATTTAAATTTGTGTTAATTGGGAAGATAGAATAAACAGAATTATTGTATTAAATATTATTAATTGCTTATAATTCAATAAATAAATCTTCATCGAAATTTTTATACGTCAAGTTTTGTATTTATTTTATCTTTAGAATCTTCCAAAAATCCACAAATTATATATTAATTATAAAAACACAAATTATAAATTAAAAAAATTTATTAGTCAAGGAGAATTAATTATCAAAATTAAAATTAGAATTAATTTAATTTATATTATAAATGATAAAAATTTCTGAATATAAAATAATATGTGTAATACTTTTTTTTAATCTCAAATGAAAAACATTAATTTTTTTTAATGAAGATCGTGGACATATAAAAAGATTGATTTTAAAAAATATGAGTATGAAATGATATTTAAGAAAGGAATAATAAATATTGTAATCTGTCAGATATTATAAATATAATGTTTATTTCATTTTAATTAAATAAAGTTCTTGATAAAGTTATTGTAACTGAACTGATAGTACAAATCGAAAAAAAAGGAATTTATATGAAAAAAATAAATCGAAAATGTAAAGTAATATTTCTTTAGTATAAAGTTTGGTTACAGTTCAATTATTTTGTCAAATATTTGAATTCATTATTCGGTGCAATCAATACTTGGAATTTAATGAAGACATAAAGCTTTTGATACTAGAAGCGCCGGTTTGAATATGTAATTCAAATATTTTTGCATATCATTAGGTATATGATTTCTCTATTTCTATAGTTATTTTAGCAAAACAAATCACTAAATGGATACATGGAAAAGAGAGAACTGATCATTAATTCTTTTAGTTATTAATCATATAAAAAAGATTTCGTTTGGCCTTAAATGCGAGAAACTTTTGATAAAAAATCACTATAAATAAGCTCGAAATTTATTAGTTAATAATTACATCTGCTAACATCGATTAATATCACATTTTCTTTATAATTCATTATTATAATCATATTATTATAATAATATAAGTATTATAAATTGCGTCGGACTGATTAAGATAATAAATATAAACGGATAATTGAAATCCTTTTCTGTAATTATCGTTGACAAACTTCTATTAAATGTAAACAAAGAATGATATTATTTGAGAAGACTGTCGTTTTTTAGAATTTAGTCGACATTTATAATAATTATATATTTCTATTTATAATATATTTTAGCTTGG
This sequence comes from Apis cerana, assembly GCF_029169275.1. Taxonomy (NCBI): domain Eukaryota; kingdom Metazoa; phylum Arthropoda; class Insecta; order Hymenoptera; family Apidae; genus Apis; species Apis cerana. Next base: position 1,210,499 of record NC_083864.1, on the reverse strand, counting down.
CTGAATCTGGCTGATTTTAACGGTAACATATTCCAAACACAGCTGACAATGGCAAATAACATTATTTTACTTCGAGAAAATCTAAGAGAGATATGCTGAGTTGTTTTCGCTTATCAGAGATGAGATTATTGTATATTATTCAAGCGAAGAATTTTCCTAGTGGACGATGATGTCGCGGGCACTGACCGCGATATTATTCATTGTTGGTGTGTCTCATCAGGAAATTATGATCCTCTCAATTTAACTAGAAAGAGATTTTCTGAGAACATGAGCTTCACTTGAAATAGAATCTCATAATAATCACGTGACTGCCGATTATGATAATTAGATAGTTTGTAAATATATTGTGCTCTGACCATCACAATTACCTATCGTTACTTATAAGGAAAATTTTATTGAACACATGATAGTCTGACTGCCGGATACGATAATTAAATTAGTTTTGTTTTAATATCACATCGTGCTCTGATTGTTGGACACAATTTCCTACTATACATTGAGAGATTGTGTTCTCTAATAGATACGAGCTCCACACACATAATTACTTATAGAGTTCATCTTTGGTATTTTATCGATGGAAAATCTGCTAGAATTTTTGTATTAGCTTGATATCAAGTTTTAAAGACCGCGAAGATCGAAGTAATCAATGGAGTACTTATATATTGATCCAAATATAAATTAGTAATTTTTGGCGCTCTTCTCGTGCTCGCTACAATCTCTGCAACAAGAAAGAATCACTTTATACTTAATAATTAATAATTAACTGACTTAAATAAAAAATCGAATTGATTTAAAAATTATTTATATGCGAACTACTTGCGATTCAATGATAATATAAAGGACTGCACTATGCACTATGAAGCTTGTAAGCAATGTAACAGAAAACACTATATAATGATACGTAAAGAAAATCCAGTACAAACATTTAGGTTGAATGTAAATAATAAAGAAAAAACATTTGTCTTTCTTAATCATCTAGATCCGTAATAATAAAAGACACCTATGATTCTACTGGATTTTATTGAATTCGGGCTTTCAATCATATTTCATGATATTTTGTGAAAAAATTGGAGAGCATACTCCAACGTAAGATCAACATTTTCGTCATAGAAATAAATCATTTTACTTTAAAAATAAAAAGAATTTTTCGCGCGATCATATAATTCAAAATTAATTACTTCAATATTGATTTGTCATTTCTCATTTCTCATCAAATATTCTAACTAATCATTTTATTTCTAAAATACAATTTAATATTCCATTCAACATTCCATTGACAAATTTCAAATTTAACATCTCCAATAAATTCGCTCTGATTAACGCGGAGACGTTTTTCAAATTGGTTTATGCATCAGTCAAATCTCTATCGTAAATAATGATTGAAATTAATTAGATGAAATTAAATTAAAAAAAAAACGAAGATAACTATGTTACTTTGGGAAAATTGAACATTGATAGTCAACAAAATCCTCAAGGTAATTCATTATCATTTAACACTTAACTCAATCGAAATACATTGGGAGTTGGAAAAAACTCCGCAAGCATCTATACTATCGACAGAGTTAAATTGATTCCATACATGCGAATCAATTTATGCAAACTACATCATCACACCAATATATCATCCGACTTTCTCAAATTTTAGATGATTCGTATCATCGTATTGCGATGTTTTCTCACATTGAAATGCACGTTCAAGAAAAATTTGTAATTAAGAACAGAATATATTTATGAATGAATATGAATGAATTATAAATTAGGACACATGAAATATGAAACATCCATATATTTACCCGTACCTTTTAAATTTCCCACGGTAATAATTGATCCGGCAAGATCAATACACGAATGTATTGTTTATCGGCATGTTATACTCATCACTATTAATTATCGGATGAGCAATCCCTCCCAATCATATTTAAAATCGAGAGTTGATTTTCACTTTTCATAAAAGAGAAAATCTATTGTAATCAGTGAAGGATAAAATTTACTTAACCAATTTTCATCTATCTTATGATCCGAATAGTGCATATTCGAATTAACCATGGATGCCTTTCTTGCAGTATTACAACTGATTATTTCGAAACGCGGCAAATACAACGATATCTATTCAGACAATGAACTTCATAAACGCTAATCGTGAATTAAAGAATTGTACAGCTTCTTATCTGATCATAAGCACGTTAGCTAAATTGCATGGACTAAATAAATCAATAATATTTTATATATTTTATATTTTATAATATATTTCAAAATCACCATACTCCGGCGGTATTTCGAAAATAGCGATAAAATCCGCGAAACATTATCTCGAATAAGGTTAACGCATTATTGTCCTTTGAGACCTGTTCATCATCACAATACAAGCTGAAGTTATTTTCAATTCTTGTAACTTCTCTCATCGAATCCTAACGATCTAATGTCTGTATATTTCTTAATTGGCGACTCACTAATTAAGTGAGAGATTAATCATAAATGCAGTTTATACAAGAGTTAAGTTTTTCACAATATCATGATCGTGTCTGACGGTCAAAACATGATGCGTAGTTACAAGAAAACTATCTATTTTTCGTATCTGACGATCAAAATATGACATGTTCATAATAAAATGTTAATTAGATGTTCTTCACAATGTCATAATAGATAATCATATCCGATAGTCAGAGTACAATTAAGAGGATTATAGTTCCTCGATTAGACAATAATAATCAATATTATCGTAGTCAGTGTTTGATTCGCAATATTCTTAAGTTAAAAAAAAATTTCTCGAATTGAGTTGGTGATCAATTAAAGATATCAAAATAATGATAATCAGTGATTGATCAGCATACATTTATTATAGATTTCTTCGAATTAAAATAATGTTGCTATTGAGCTAGCCGTCATCACATCATTTTTTGTTTAGGTTTAATGAAGTCAGGCGACCAATCATAATAAAAAAGAATTTCCATAGGAGAAACTTCTTCGAGCTGGTCATAAATCTCGCGAGCAATAAGTAATATTAAGCGAACATTTTGACATAGAACATTTTGACATGCGAACATATTCTTATTCAATAATTTTTTTCTAATTAATTTATATTTCAAATAGTAAAACAATATTATAATTCTCACTATCATTTAAAAATTTCATATTTTAAAATGAATTTAGAGCGAGGATAAGGATCACATTAATTATTTTCTAGTTGATTGATTTTCCGACTAAAATAATTATATTTTTAAAACATGATCTTTTATTAATATTTTCTGCATAATATATGTTTATATATGCGTTTTGAGTTTTTCTTCTCTATGATAATAAAATTATTTATTTATATTTTATTTAATAATTTATTGTATCTTTTAAGTATCTCAATTTGTGTATTCTTTTTGTTATGTATTTTAAATGAAGCGTGACGAAATATAAACAAAATTGATTTAACATGTTAACTAGAAAAATCGAGCCAGCTAAATATAATAATCTGTCTACTAATTCTCTAATAAGTAATATTGCATTATTTGATCCTTTTCTTTCTTCGATAATAAAGTTTGTTTTTGTATTTTCAGATTCTATAGACATTGATATGGGTTTATAATTTTACATTTCAAATTTTTTAAATAATTCTAAAATGTATTTTCTTTGATTTAATTTAATGCTTCTGATATATCCGATATGTCCATAATTTTTAAAATATATTGCTTAATTTAGTGCATAATAGTGCTGATTAACTTCTTAAGATTAGAATTAACAAATATACAAAGATTTGTATTAGATTTTTATATATTCATACTAAATAAATAAATAATTTAATAATGAATAAGTATTTAATTTTTCATATCACACTCCATTAGATTGTTTTAATTAATATAAGAATTTTTGAAGAAGGCTGATTTTTATTCTTCATTAGAAATAGTTCAGATTATTCCATATCAGACTATTTCTTTTAAATCACATTGAACATAAATCAATAAATTAATATGATATTTAGTTGATCTATATACATTTTATTTTCAATTGAAGTAACTAAAATTGTTTTATATCTTATTACAAGATATATTTCTTTATAATGTATACCATAGTTTTATTTTATCTACTATTAGTTTTATATTTATATTTGTTTATAGATTCATTGTGATTTTTTTTTTTATTTTAAATGCTTATTTATTTGATAAGAAATTATATATTATATTTCAAGCTTTAAAATTGATTTTCATGTTCTATTCAGTATTCATATTCATTATCAAAATTATTTGTCATTTTCAATTTTATTAATTGATTAAATTCTCCTTGAAATTACTTTGATAATCTTCCAAGTTTTCTCATTTGAATATTTTTTTTTTCTTTTCTTTGAAAATTATTATTATTTTCTAAATTATATTACTATTAATCTACAACATGTTTATGTTATGTTTATATTATTTCTTTTAGGTAGAAAATCTATTATTATGTTTTCATCTGTTTTTGAAAATCTTTAAAATTCTTTTTAAATTTTCATATTTTTATATAAAGCATACATCTCGTTTTTTATCAGACTATAATTTTTTTGTTTTAGATTCATTTAAATATTGAATTACATATTATACATATTTACATTATATATAATTATATATATATATATATATATATATATATCATAGTTAATATACTCTTACTTATTTGATCAAATGTTTCTATTTCAGATTTCTTTTCTAATGCAATGACTTTATATTTAAATATTTTCACAAATCTAATATATGGTTTTCTTTTGTTATATTTTCTATTTATCCATTCATATTGTCCATCATATCTTTTATATATAAGTATAGAGCTTAGATATCTATTTTAAATGTAATTTGCTACATTTATTGCATCAGTTATCACAATGTTTCAAGTATATACATTTTAATATTCTGTTAATGTTCTATTGGTTCTTTTGGCCATTTTATTTAAGAATATTTCATATTTAATTACTTCTTGATATTATGTATTTTTCAAGAAATTCTTTAAAATTTTTTGAAATATTTATTTTTTTATATTGTAGAATCCGATATATTTTCCAATTTTTTTCTTGATTTGAACTTTATAATTTTTAAATGTATATTTAAATCTATTCTTTAATATTGTTACTTCTATATATGTATACTTTTTATATTATCAATAAAAATAATAAAATATCTTATATCATCTAATGAAATTATCTTTATAAATCTACAAATATTGATATGTATTAATTCTCAAATTTCAGTTTTTCTTTCTGAAGAAATCTTAAATGAAATTTTATGAATTTTTTTTAAATGATATATTTCATATTCATAATTTTCATTGAAATTACATAACTATATATATATATATTGTAATTTCAATATTTTATGTTATATAATTTCAAAATTATGAATATATATTGATAAATTTTAATATTTTTATAGATATGACATAATATTGTCATAGTAATTTCTAAACACTATTAATCATCAATCATTAGATTAATATTTGATATAATTATATATATTTATACATTAGAATTTTTATTATATTTATATGTTTCCATTGCTATTTTTTGATTTATCTTTTTTAAAAATCTATCTCTTATTAGATATCTGTCATTTTAATCTTCGAATTTGGTTTTCAATTTTATTAATTTTACTTTTAAGAAATTTAATGATAATGATCTTTAGATTTTATGTATGTACAAAAATTTTCTTATTCTGATGAAAAACAATGTATAATTTAAAGTGATTTTAATATCTATTTCTTCTAATTATCATAATATTCATTTACATATTTATTTCTTTTCAAATTTTGCATAGTTGCTCATAAATGATTTCATTATTGAATTTTGCAATGAATATCTTTCAAATATATCTTCTTATACCATATATTTGATATATATTGCATTTTCTGTTATTTAATTTTTACTAATGCTTAAAAAAATTAAAATCAAGTTTTTCATTTTTGATGTTCTAATCAATTGTTTGTTTTTATTTTATTAACACATCCGTAAATACATATTATATATTAATTTTTTAAAATTTATTTATTTCTAACATTAATTTTTTGACATTAGTTTTTTGATTGTATATATTTTAAAATTTATACCAATTTTTAAATTATTTTAGTATATGATTCTATATAATTTTTTGGATCCATAATTTATTGAATTTAATTTGTGCAAATGATCGGTATTTAATTAATAGACTTTTACTCAACTTATATTCATTTGACAAAATAACATATGCATATTTTCAATAAAATTTTAATTCAATAAAATTTAATTAATTCTTTCAATTAGATTTATGACTTAGAATATTAATACGATACATATATATATTCTTACTTTCCATTCATACAATGCGTTATAACAACTAATAACAGGGATACCAACACTAATGAATATGGTGATTCTTTTCAACATGTACTAAGTGCCAAAAATTTGAATCAATAGAAATTTATTAAAAAAAATGACCAAAAAATTGAGCATGATTTTTAAAATTAAATTTTTTTTTATTGAAACATATTTGTTATAAGAAACTAAAAAGGAACATTCTTAAAGAAATCATAAATTGCAAATGATCTTTTGCAAAATTAGTTAGATTCATTATGTCTTAAATTAATTTTATATATTTTTATTATTATGTAACGATAATATATTATAAATAAATAACATAATAAATAAACAATATTTTAATAGTAATATAAAATTAATATAATAATAATCATTAAAAATATTTAATATTATAATTATATTAAGATTTAGTATTATTATTAGTTAATATTTAATATATTATTGAAGTTAATAAAAATTATTTTTTATTTTTATCAAGAATTAACAAAAATTAATAGAAAAAGAAGAATCTCAGGAAAAGTTTCTGATTATTATGATTGTATTCTTGAATCAATTTAGCAATCCAAAATTACTAATAATCCAAAAGTAGATTTCTTAGTATAGAAAAGATATTTTTATTTATTAATATAAAGAGAAGTAATGTCATTCTTCAATGAAGTAACCATTTATCGAATAGAGATTTCACACGAAACAAACACAACACGAAAAGTTTCATTAAAAAAAGTTGCAAACTTGTTCGTTAACTATTTATATTTGTAGAATAAAAAATTGATTTTTTAAATCAAACATCTCTGCAATAAAAAAACTATTTTTAAATCTGTAAATAATAGAGAAGAAAAATTTTGTTTTGAAATTTAAATTTTATCTTCATATTTTCTTAATTTATTTATTTTTTATTCGTTCCAATATATAACTAAAATATATAACTAAATTTCAAATCTTTATAAATATATCTAAATAAACATGTTTTCAATGTATCTATTATTTTTCAGATATTTTTCATTTTATTGTATTTTTACACCTTCTTGTTCTAAAATATTATTTTTTATTTTAATTATTCCACAGATGTACATAGTTGACATGAACAATATATTATTTCCTTGAATAAAATATTCCTGACTCTTCCTAAAAAAAAAAATCTAGAGGAACTAAATTTGATGACTAAGGCAGTTATAAATATCGAGTGATCTATAAATCTATAGTAATCTATAGTAATAAATCTGTAAATTCAATGAATTTCAAATATATATAATCAGATATCATTATTTAAAATTGTAATTTTAATTAATAATTAAAATAAAAAAAGATTCATTATACATAAAAATCACTGTATGACATTTATAATGCGGAATATGATATAAAAAAGTGCCATTAAAAAATCAATGTCAAGAAATCATAAACGATTTGGACTTGTTAAGAGAAAAGATAAAAAAATAGGATAGCGTATGATATTTTTTTTGATAATATCTATCTTACATATTAAAAGAGAAGTCTTTAATTGAATTTTTATGTCAGCTAATGTGGGAATTTCTATAATTCCAAATTCTGGTAATTAAGAATATTCTATAATTCTGGTAATAAGAATATCGGAAAAAATTATTTTAATATAGTATAAAATATTTTCAGTAAAGCGTGGATTATATTCTAATTTTTTAGCATCTAACGACAAAATTTTCGTAATATAATCTGTTTTACACAGTTCTTACATTCGGTGAATCTTATAAAGTAAATCTTTCTCACGTTATATTTTTCTTATTCTTTCGTGTGAAATCTCTATTTTTTGCAAGAGCTTCTATCATTTTGTGCATACGTATATGTATGTGCATACGTGTATGTATGTGCGTGCGTGCGTGTGCGCGCGCGCAGTGTGTGTGTATGTGTGTGTAATAGCAATATTTGGATATTTTTTAAAACGAAATATAACAAATAACTTTTTTAAAGTTATCAAAGGATAAAATAACTTGAATTTTTTAGACATTAGAAAAATTAATTTACTAGATAATATGGAAAAAAAGAAAAAAATTTTAAAAAAATAAAAAAAAAGAAAATTAAAAAAAATTGTCATTGATCATGAAGAAAAAATCATGATTTTTTATCTGAATTTATAAAAAATATGTCTTTTTTAAATCTAAAGAAATTATATGTAAAGATTCATTGAAATTGATTAAAAAAAAGCTATAGATGTCAAAAGATATCAAATAATTTTAGATTTATAGAATTATAGATTTGTTAAATATATATATAGACTGAAAATTATGAAACACTGCAAATTTAAAAATTTTTTTATTATTTGTAGTTTATAACAAGTATTAACAATTTTGACAAATTTTTAACAAATTTTATGGATATATATAACCTAATCCATAAACAATATAATATATTATATTTTTCTTTTTTTACGCTAATATATAATATATTATTAATCAAACTATAATAAATTCTAATGATTAAAATCAATTTATCAAATTTTAATCTAATATAAGAAAATGAATTGTTTTACTTTTGTCTATTGAAAAATCAATGGAATTTTTAGATTATTGAATTATTGATCTAGATTTTGAAAATCATGAATTAAAAATTTCTCTTTAAAATTTTCTACTAATTTTTATCAATTATCGATATATTTTATATAATGCAGAATAATTCTCATTAGTTTCGTCAATAGCATAAAGCTTAGCTTTAAATGTTTCTCTTTCGGAGCATTTTCTAAAGATCGAATGGAAAGATCTTACACTAACGCAATTCTATCCCTTGCCTATTATAGCTATTGCTCTTGAACTAGTTCAAATAGCCTTCAAATAATGGAAGCGAATGACGTTATGTGTAAATTTCGTAATTTCTTAGAAGAGATTTGTGTTTAAACTCATAAATATAATAAGTTCTAACGAGTTGTTTATGATTTATGATTTAAGATTTTAAAACTTTAGTTCCTTATAACAAGCATTATATATTTTTAATAAAAAAAATTATAAAATCATACTCAACATCAATTTTGCAGTTACTTTTTTAATCTTTATTAATTCAAATATGTAAAATCATTCTTCAAAATCAAATAATTTTTTAATATTTTATACAAAAAGAATCTAAAATTATATAATTTTTATGATTTATGATAATTTAATTTGATGATACTACGTAAATAATGTATATTTTTCAATTATTTTTTTTATAATAAACTATTTTGATTATATGAGATATCTAATAATTTAATTCAATTTATTTTATCTTGTTCTTAATATCACATTTTTTTAATGTAAATAATAAATAATTTTTTAATACTAAAATTAATACAATATTTGAATTTCTTAATTATTTTATATATTTTTCCAATTATATCATATTTTTATATTGTTGATTATAATATATTATTAATATTTTTTATTTTTAATTTCATATAATTATCATAAATAAATTTCATTATATGAGGAGAAACAAACATAATGTATATTTACATATATATATATATATATTGTTTTAATATTGTATTATATAAAATTTTATTATTGTTTTAATAATAAAATTCACTATATCAAAATGATTAGATAGTACAAAGTTCGGGTAAAAAATTTTCATTATACAATAATATTTATTTTTACTGTACATAACTATTATAAGTTATGAAATTAATATATGTTTTAAGAAATCTTATTATTTATGGCATGGAATTCTTTTCATTATACATATATATATATGTTACTTTTAATATCAACAAATTTTATTATATTTCTATTTAATAAGATGTGTATGAACTTATATCTGCATTGAAAAATAGTTATTAATAAATTAGAATTAATTGATGATATAAAAATCAATTAATTATGCGATTATATACATTTTATATTTTTAGAGAATGTATTTTTAGAGAAACAAGATTATATTTTAATATTTGCCATATGGTTATATTTAATATTGCCCATATGGAAAAATAAATTTTAAAATATATAGAATTATGTAATTAATTAAATAAATTTAAAAAATATATTTTAAAAAAACTTAAGAAAAAATTTTAACTATATTTGCTTTATGAATATTATCAATATTATATATAAGAACAATCGGCTGCTCGAAAGTTTTTTACGTTTTAAGTTTTTATATATATCTCTAGAAACTAAGATCGAATGATAGCATATATAAAAATTATTCAAAATTATGACTTTAACAATTTTTTTTAAAATCATTGAAATCGGTAAAAAATCTCTTTTTTTTTCTTGCATAATTAAAAATTTGAGACACTTCTATTTCTGTTATCACTATCTTGTTCCATCTCTACATCTTATTTCTCTTGATAATTTCAATAGTTTACAATTTAATAAATTAACCTTAATCAATTTTTATATAATTTTTATATAACTCTTGTATTTATTTATTTTAGAAACTAAAAATGTAGTCATGAATATATCCACAGTTTATATAGGTAGACTTTGTTCAAAATGTCGTTGAAATATACATTTCGAGATAATTGAAATCATGAAGTAAAAGCGGTTTATTTTGTAATAAAAATAATAATTATTTCCATTATATATATGTATATAAATATGTACATTTATTAGCACTTTATAATAAAATAATAGATTGAATAGCTTAGAATATTTATGAGTTATTATATATCTTTAAAAACTTCTATTGTTATAAAAGAAAAAATTTTCTTTGAATCTATAGAATTTATTTTTCTATATATATTCTACATTAAATTTTTAAATTTTTAAATTAAATTTTTTTGTGCTATATTTGAGTATTTTTGAAATATTACGTAAAATTATTAGTAAAATTTATTAAATAAAATTATATAAAAAAATTATATATTTTTAAATAATAGGAAATTATATATTTTATATATAATTTTATTACATAAAATTATACCGTTATAATACGGATATGTAAAATACACAATCATATTATGATCCGTAAAGGAGAATTGCGAAGGCGTAAGTCCGGTCTGCTCTCCCAAGTACGGATACGTAGATTTTCTTACGTAGGCTTTTGACTGTGATTCAACTTCAACTTGGTTGCGGTGGATCAGTCAGCAATTGTGATTAGACTTGAAAGGATTATATACTATATCTTTATAAAGTAAAAACAATTTTATTTCTAATATTTTTTTGATATTTGTCTATCATAATTTCAATTGAAAATGAAAATATTATTGTTATTGCTTCCTGTGGTAAGTATTTTTTATTATTTTTATTACTTATAGATTTATATTTGTTTTTATATTAAAATATAAAACTAAAAGAATACACAAAAGAATATTATAGGAATTTAAATATATAATATCTATATATTTATTTGAATAGCTTTTATTTATTATTTTTATTTAGACAATGAAAATTTCTGTTTTAATTTAAAAATATTTCAATTTATAAATAAAATGTTAATAAAACGAAATTATTTTTTTGATATTATATCTTGATAAAACATTGATACAATATATTTATTGTATTCGAATTATATTATATATATATTATAATATATGTATATTATATATATAGTTTTATTTATATTTTATGTATAATTATTATACATAAATATATAATTATATAATTATATAAATAATATAAATAATTATATATTTTATAATTATATAAATAATAATAAATATAAATAATAGTGTATATAGTATATAATAGTATGTAATATAATATAATATTATATTTTATTAATTGAATTTAGTAAAAAATATTTACTAAAATAATTTTTCTGCATTCAATTTTTAATAAGAATTTTCATAATTTTAATTATGAAATAATAATAAACATCGTAATTTTTAATTTATATTTATATTATGTATTTATATTTATGTAACAGTGCTTTTTAATTTTATATTTGAAATATTGCTTTCATATTCTTAAACAAAATTTTTAATCAAATAAAACAATCAAAAATGTATAAAAGAAAAAAAATAAATTTTTCGGGGAATTATTTAATTTTTAGTATTTTTATTATAATAATAAATAGATAATTAATAGATAATTTTAGAAAAATAGATATTATAATATTGTGATTTTATGAAAAGAAAAAGTTGATTTTCATAAATTATATCATTTTATAATACATTGTACGTTTTTTAAAAGAAATTAAGTTCTATTTGAAATATGTTTTTATTTATTATTAAAAATAACATAAGATATTTGCATATAAAAACTCAAATAATATAGCCGTTATTAATTAAAATTTTAAATATAATTTTCTTTTAACAATATATCTATGCAATTTTCAGATATTTATTTTTTTCATTATATATAAGATGATTCTTGCAACAAACTATATATCGGAATTAAAAGCAAGGTTAAAAAAAATCGCAATACTTATCAAGGTCCATAATGCGACGCATTATTGCAAATGCGTATAAAGCAATTGTAAATACATTTTTCTATATAAGTTGATAAATATTTTACTATTACATTTTTAATTTTCTTATTTTTTCTTCTTATTGTTGAAAATAATTGTTGATATATAATTAAAGTAATTGAATTTTCAAATAAATAAGAAATTAGGAATACAATCAAATATAAAATAATATAAATATTATGTATATATAAACACAATGATTATAACGTAACATTTTATATAAAGAAAGAAATTTCAAGCAATGTATTATAAAATTTATTATAAAAATTGAATTAATAATTAACTGTCATATAATATAAAAAATATTAATATATTTCGACATTTTTGAAAAATTGAATCTAGAAATTAAAACAAAAAAATAATAATAATAAAAATTGATATACAAATATAATTGATTAAATTTATTTATTAAATTAAATTTTCATTAGATGAAGTGAAAATAAAAATAGTAATGGTATGACAAAAATAGAGTTGTTTCAGAGTCCTTGTTTCGTTTGCAAATTTAAATTGGTTATAATTTAAAAATTAACCTTAATTGATAATTTTATATCAACTTTTATGTTTGTTTCAATCTCTAAAATCAATCTTCCATGAATATTAATAACATATACATACAGACAAGTTCAATGATTTAAAATCAATCAAATTTATAAATTTCTTATAAATATTATATCCTTTTTTAAAAAATATTGTATAATATTCATAATATTTTATATTGTCAGATGTATTTAATCTAGAAATAATTCGAAATGAAAAGTTTTATAAAATTTTATGATATATTAATAATTTTATAATATATTTTAATAAATTTTATAAAATGTTTTATAAATTTATTATAACTATCTAGTAAAATTTTAATAACAATTAATTTATTTTTATTAGTTAAATATATTTTATATTTAATTAAGCATATTTATAAATTATAAAATAAAAAATGTACATTAAAAAATTCATAAAAAATATATATTAAAAATTATATATACATTAAAATATATATTAATTATATATACATTAAATTATACATACATTAAAAATTTAATAATAAATAAAATTATTAAATAAAATAAAAATTCTAAAGAAATATATATTATGTTTCAAAATATATAATGAATAAAAAAAAAATAAAAATATATAATTTTATTTAAAAGATGTCTTTATTATAATAAATCTTATTATATAATAATTATATATAAAAAATTTTTTATATATTTTACTATATTTTTTGTCAAATAAAAAATTTATAAAAAAATTTCTTGCATCTTTTAAGAATTAAAGAAATAATATAGTATATAGTATATACTATATATATAAAATTATATGATATATTTCAGTCCAGAGATAAGAAAAGATGACAAATTCATTTCAGAAAATTTAGAATTTAAAATATAACATATTTATTATAGTATTATAAAATATTTAATATATGTTTAAATTACTCCTAAACATAATAAAAAATATTAAAATTTTAAATGTCAATTTAATACTATATTAATCTTTTTGCTTATTTTTTGAATTCATAAAAATATTTAATTCTTTGAATATTATTCTATAAACAAATAAAATTATTTAAAATATATGTGATTTCAAAAAGATTGACAAATTAAATTAAATTTGTAACAATAAGCATTATTGAATTATTTATTTTATATGTCTCTTGGATATAAAAATATAAGTACAATTGTAAATAATAGTATTATAAAATAATATGTATTGTTGAATAATTATTAATTTTTTTTTAATTCATTATAATCTAATCTTAAAATAAAGAAAAAAATATGTAGTTCTATTTTTATTAAGTTACTTTTTTTATATAATTGCATATCATAGTCGTAAAAATTATGCATTAAATTACACTGCTCTATATATATATATATAGTTTCACAGATTATTGTTGTTTATTTTTTTTTGATAATATAAAAATATATTATATATTTTATACATAGGTTATTATTATTATTAAATTGTTTTAAATTAACATATAAAAAATTTTTTTTTTAAATTTTCTAATATTTCTATAAAATAAATTAAAAAGTACTAGGAAATATTTGAGAATGAAAACATAAAACTTATCAAGAAAATATTAAAATGGAAAATATATACAATACTATTGTATTTTAACAAGATTAATTGAGAGATTATATTTCTGATTTTATCTATTTCCTGGTAATTGTTTGTTCTTTATAATACATCGAAAAAAAAGAATACTAGTCTTTGTATGCTCTGCGAAATATTTGTTCTAAATACTAGTTTTCGTAAGATAATAAAGATCATTGAGATAAATATGAATTACTTATAATATAACAATAAGATATATTAGTATCAAATGAAAATTATATAAATTAAATGTTCATTTTAATAAACTCATTTTATTTAAGCTTTATTTCTATTCAATATATAATTTATTAAATAATTTTGTTATATTCTTTTACCAAAAAAAATAACGAAATGAACGAAAGATTTTCATAAAATCTTATAATTATTTTATAAAAATATATATATTTTTATAAAATAATATGAACTTCTTTTTTATTATATACAAATATATATTTTAATTCTTTAAAACTTGATAAACTTGATTTTAAAATTTTTGAAAATAGTTAGATAAGAATTATTTATTCAAATTTTACTGTTATTAAATTATGTTATATTTTATTAATGAAAATTATTAATAAATTTAAAATTTATGTGAAATATTTGAAATATTAAAATAATATATATATATATATATAAAAATATATAATATATATAAATATATTATAAATATATAAATATATAAATATAAATTATATAAATATATATAATATAAATATATAAATATATAAATATATATATATATATATATATATATATATATATATAAAGACAAAATATTTTCCCTAGAAAAAATCATAAAATATTTTTAAATAAAATATATGAATATTTTCAAAATTTTTTTAAATGTTATTATTTAATTTATACTGATGAAATTTTAAATAAAATTAATAATAGAAATAAATAGAATTTAATAAATCGAAAATTAACTAAAATATTTTACTTTCTCTTAACATTGATAGTATAAAGCAATACAATAACAAAAACTCGAATGAAAAAAGAGAAAATTTGAATGAACATTAACACGACATATGTAAAAAAGTTTCACCGACAACATGATGCTTGATATATACGCACACAGTCACATCAATTAATCGTATACGAGACTCGACTCGTAAAAGTGAAAGCGATGTAAACGAAGGAGAAAATATGACCGTGAAACTGGACCAATTGATGTTAAAAAAGATAAAATGGATTTTCGTAAATATATAATTCGATCTTCATTTTTTGAAATTTTGTATATGAAAGAAATTTAATAATGCATATCAAAATTCAAAAAGTACTTATTTTAATAAAATTCAAATCTTTATTTTTGTTGAAATAAATAATTTACTTTTTGAATTTTTTATATACATTATTAAATTTCTTTCTTAATACATAAATATATATAATAAAATATTTATATAATAATTATATACTTAAATTAAATATTTAATTTTAATAAAAATATGGAATAATATAAAATAAATATAAAATAAATATTAAATAAAATGTTTAAAAATAATGAAATATAAATATATTTTATATTGTTATATTATATATATTAGATATTAGAAAATATATATTAACAACATTAGTGAAATCAGAATTTTATTAATTTTGTAATTATTTTAAGATTTTCATAAAATTTGTATAAAAATATATATTAAAATGTTGAAAAAGTGTATATTTATATAAATACTACGGATATATTTATTAATTAACAATTAGACGCGCTTCACATTTGTATAATCATTGATTATTATTCAATAGCAATTTTAACTTCCTGTGCAGGAATATTCATACATAGATAATTTCTCATCTGACCCTGATCAAACTATGCAATACTATTAAAATGCTCATGTAATCTGACATCTTAATATACGTAATCAAATCATTAAATATTATTATACAGTGTTTATTATTTGTTATTTAATTATATTATTTATATTTTTTATTTTTATAAATAATATTATAAAATTATAGTGATAGTTTCTTACTTTAATGTAAATAATTATTTTATATATATAATTTCATAAATAATTTATCATAATACTTTATCATTAAGTTTTATATAAATATTTAAAACAATAATAAAGCTATAGAATACAATTTAAAATATAGTATACATAATACTTAAAATACATTGCAAAGATATAATATAAAGATAAGATATAATATATATAAAAAAATATTCTTTTCAACTTATATGTATTTACTGTGATAATTTAAATTATAATAATAACAGAATATGTAAAATTTGTAAAATATAATATATAATATATAATCTTTAATTATATAAATAACTTTTTTTATCGAAAAAATAATTTAAAATTTTATTAAATTTCTTTTTTTATGTTAAGGAAAAAATGAAAAAGAATTCTTTTTTTTTTAAAAAAGAATTAAAAAACTATTGATTAAAAACAGAAAAGTAAATATGTGTAAATAATTCATTAATATTTCAAAAATATGAATATATATTTTAATATGAAATATTAATATGAAATATATTTTACAATAATTATATAATTGATATAAAATCTTAAAATGTATATAATGAATACTAACCACATTAAATATAAATATATAAATATTATATAAATATAATGAATATAATCACATTACATATTTTTTAATCTAAAATTAAAGATATAAATATAATTTATAAAAATCTAAGATATAATTAATTTAAAAACAAAAACGAGTCAAAAATGAATCACATTGATACTTAAATATACTACAAAAACATCTGTTTCTCTTTCTTAGTTTATATCAGATATAAAAATAGAAAAATATTCATTATCTTTAAATAGAAAACTAGGTGAAAATGATTTTATGCGTGACAAACAATGTCAGTTCCTTGAAAAAGTAGGAGAACGTTTATAAAGAAAAGAGTGGAGATCTATAGAGAATGGTTGGCGATAGCTTTGAAAATACAAAACATCATATCGTTTCAGTCCCTGTATCGCGTTTGCTCTGTTCACTTCGTTCATATTCGTGCGAGTGATTCACTGTAATATATATTGTTTATTTCTTTGTTTTTTATTTATTTTCATTTTTATTTATTAGTGAATAAAATTGAAAAAAAATGAAGAATATGTGTATTAAAATATCATTTTTGTTTTAACTTTTCCTTTGTTTTATCTTTACAGAAAATTAAAAAAATTATATTTTTTGTTTTTTAATTACAAAGAAAATTTCTCATAATACATTTAAAATAAATTCTGATTTCTTGTTTTATCTCTTTCTTTATATGATTTCTATAAAAGCAAAAGTACCTAATATTAATATCTTTAGTTATTAATCGTGAAAATTAGTTTAATCATTAATTTAAGTATTTATTTTTAAAAAATAATATTGAAAGATGTACTATATGTAATTTTATATATGATCTCAATAAAGAAAAATAGAATGAAAAAGAACGAAATAATAACACGGTGATATAATTCTACTTCACTTTTACAATTATTATAATAATTATGTTTTTGTGGATATTAAACTATTTGAATTTATTAACGGTAAGTTATATAGTTTTATATTTAATTATAATAGACCACATTAATATGTAATATATTAACATATTATTTTTAACATATTAATATATATGATAAGAAACATGTGAGATATTTCAGAAATCAATTCTAGATATTGAAAAAAAAGAAATTTATATGCAAAAATGTCTATTAGGGTTTATTTTTGAAGTTATAAACAATTAAATATTAATCGATATCACATCGATATTATGTTATTGTATCGCTTATTGTTGTTATATTTCTTTCATAACCGAATTTTTCAACGAAAAGTTTAAATAGAATATACTAATATCATTTTGAATGCTTGAAATAAAAAATAATTCCATATTTGTTTTTACAATAATGTATATATCTTAATACAATATTGTATTATATATAAATTTTTATATAATCAATTATATATATGAAAAAAATATAGATAAATATAAAAATATATATAAATACATCTTCTTTAAATTTCTTAATTAGAACAAATGATCATGATATTGTGATACATAATTGATCAATTGATTCGTTCTATCTTCATATTATTTTATCTTCATTATTTTCATTTTATTTTTAATATAAAATTACGATATTACGAAAATCTATTTTTCAAGTAAACTTTCTGGTTTAATTTTTATATAAATATAATAATATAAAAATTAAATATAAAAATTCTAATCTATTTTTTTTAAATCACAATTTTTAATGCATTAATCGATTCAAGTCATCATATTATATTTAATTATATTTAATATAAAACATTATATTTAATATTAAACAATTTACATTAAAAAATTGTAAAAAAAATATTAAACTTAATTTAATATAGAAAACAGAGATATATAAAAGATATAAACATACAAATAATGTGTTGTTTTTTTCCTAAAATTTTAATAGTCATATTAAGTATATACAACTATTTTTTTTTATATTTTTCTTTAAATTATAATATTTAAT
Organism: Apis cerana; assembly: GCF_029169275.1. Lineage (NCBI taxonomy): Eukaryota > Metazoa > Arthropoda > Insecta > Hymenoptera > Apidae > Apis > Apis cerana. Next base: position 1,191,305 of record NC_083864.1, on the reverse strand, counting down.
TCCAATATTTATTTATGATAAATATCTCTTAGTATGTTATCATGAGTATTGGAATTTTATATATTATTATTATATTTTTATTTTTGTTAAGTATCTCTTAGTATATTAAAATATCTTTAATATTGAAATATTAGTTTAATTTTTATTTAATATGTTTAAAATATAAAAATATTAGAATTTTTTTCTATATTCTAAATATGTATTAAAAACATATAAAAGTTTGTCTATAACATCGAGAAATAAAATAAAGCTTTAGTGAAAGTAATTAGAAATTAAAAATTTATATTTATATTTATTATTAAAAATTCATTTAAAAATAAACAAAAAATATTATATAAAATCTATATATTTGTATATAATATATTATCTTGAATTTTATATAATTTTATTAAATTTAAAAATTTTAAATTATTTTATTAAATTATATAATTATAAACTTTTATTTTATTTTTTTGAAAGTTTTATAATTTTTTATTTTCCTACATTTTAAATCGATTATATTAAACTTGATCATAGTCTGCTATCATATTTTAAAATATTATAATAAAATATAATAAATGAAAGAGTACATAATATAGATAATATAGATAATATAGATAATATAGATAAAAATACAAAATATAGCAAAATATATAAATATTTGAATTTATATTATTTAATATTTATATATGTATATATAGAGTATTATTCACGGCAAAGTTTTAAAATGCAATCTTTAGAAATTATAAAAATCGAAAAGAATTGATATACAAAAATGCTTGGTTAACACTTATTTATTAAATTACAAGCAATTTAAATATGCATTAAATAAAAAAAAATAAAAACAAATAATATGCAGTTAGAATTATCTTATAGAACTTTGTTTAACAAATTTACATTATTTATAATTTAACGAATAATATGAATTTTTTTAAGCTTTTTTTAAGCTAAAATGACTATCAATTTTATGTTTGTTTCGACTTTTAGATTCGAAATATTTTATGAATATATAACAACATACATAATATGTATAATATATATATTATTGATATTATATTAACAATCTTTATGATATATATATTTTATTACAAATGTTTTAGATTTTCTATATAATTTAATTTAATTTCCTATTATAATCAAATTCTAATTAATAATAATAATAAATATTACATTAGGAATGAAAATTTTTCTTTGTATGTATATATGTTACAAAAGAATTTAGTACGCGCTATTTCTACGATAACGTGCTATTGATTAAAATATAACGAATAATTAATGCAACGTGTTATGCATATCAATTTAAAATAGTGAAGGCCGTAATTCAAAATAAGAAATGAAAGAACTCATGATGAATATCAATGCTAGTGATAAATAAGATTATTGTTGTCATACACATTTAAATACTAAGTAATACGAAGTAAAATTATTTTAATTAGATATGATATCGTATGGTATCGTATTAGATATGATATGGAATAATAAAAAAAGAAATTAGAAAAATTATAAATAAATATAAAGAAATAATTAATATGTAATAAAATAATTTATAATAATAGATATAGTAAATAATTAGATTTATAAAATGCAATATTATTTATAAAATATTTATAAAATAATTTATAATTTATAAAATTCATATTTATAAAATTCAAAATAAAATATTCAATTAAATATTGTTGATTTTCAATTAAAATAGCTTTATTATATTTTTATAATTGACAAAATTGACAATGAAAATAGCGTAAAAAAAATTTTATTATAATATTATATAATTAAATGTATAATTTATATAGCGATACAGTTTGACTGAAAACTGCAACCGTTGTGTTTAAATTAATTGTAATTTCATATTTTCTTGTATTATCAAAATTTTTTCTTTTATTGAGGAATATAAAAGGTTATTATTGTAAATAATTTCTTTTTGTGATAATGTCTAATAATAAATCATTTTTTAAAATTACTAAATAACTGCTAAAGTATCGTCTGTACAATCTCTGCCCAGTCATAGCATTTTTATTGTTACCTTTCTCTTGCTTCCGTTGTCCTCAATATTGAAGATCTCATTATTCTTTGCAATAATAAGTCTTCTTTAGTTATTAATAATGCAATATTGAAGTCAAATAAAATCTAAAAGATTAAAAAATTAAAATATAGAAGTGCAATTAACCTAAAATTAGCATAGATAATAAAATATTCGGTAACATTTTTATTTCATATTTAAACATGTATGTTTTCATATTAGTATCATGTTTATGTCAAAAATATAGTAAATTATTTAATTTTTTCACACATTTTATTATACATATTTTTATAATAATAAAAATAAATTCTTTTTTAATCTTAAAAAATATAATAAGATATATTATATATTACAATGCCAATTTATAGCTAATTTATTATAATCATTTTAAGATTTATTTGATAAAAAAAGAATTTCTGATAAAAATAATTGACTGATTATATAGAGGATAAAAAATTGTCATTAAACTCAATTTTTTAGAAACAGTTATAACATTTGTATAATTTATATTTATCATAAACTGTATGTAAATTTAATATTATATTATATATTTATATTATGTTTCTTACAAACAATTATTTGTAAAAGCAATATGAAATTTATTTGAAAAACTTATGAAATATTGTCTGTCATTTGTTCACATTTATTATTTTCTTCTGATATATTAAAGTCATTAGAATCAACGATATGTGGACATATTTTCAATACAATCATTATTTCAACATTTATTATTATTATTATCATTATTATCATTATTATTATATCTATTTCATTTTTAAATTCGATGAATTTAAATGTGCTATCTAAATTTCTTTCGCAAATTTTAGCTGGAAACTCAGCTTCTTTAGAAACAAAAATTTTAACATTTTTTTTTTTTAAAATTCATCTTTTTGAAAGAAATTTTTAACGATTTTTTCTTCCAAGAAACCTATTTCCAAGATATTAGCAAATCCAATTCATTAAAAAAGCAAATCTTTTTTTACAAATAATAAGATTAACCTTAAATTTCAAGTTTAATTTTTTTGAGTACAAATTTTTTTTTTGATATTCAATGAAATTTATTTTTGAAATAAATATATATTTTTGAACAAATATTTACAGAAAGGTATCTTCTATTTTAATAATTTTTTATTAATATCAAGATTATTATTTGAACAATATTAAAAAGCAAGTGCCAGTCGCCGTTCATTAAAGAGCTATGAACCAAGAAAATTTAAATTTAAATTTTCCAAGTATCATTTAACATGTAAGCAAATCTAATATTTTTATTTAATTTTCTTATTAAAATCTATGTTATATTAATATTTTGATATGAATTCATATTCATGTATAATTCTGACGGGATTGACTTCAATAAAAAAAAAAAATTGTAATTTATACTCAATAAATTCTCATTTCCCATTAAGTATATAAAAAAATGAAAAGTATTGTGTGCAAAAATAACTTTAATCTTAAAATCAATATCAAATTTTTTATTATTGCATAGTATTCTATTTATAAAAATAAAAAAGTCTCAAAAATATCATGGATTAATTATTCTTTTGAAGAAAAATTAAATTTTTTAATTTTTATTTTATTCATTTTTTAAATAATTTTTTACATCTTTCAATTAATTGCAAGAAAAATAACATTTATTGTGAAACGTACATATTCTAAATCTATCTAAAAATATATCTCATATTATAAGTTAGTTATCGTAGAGCATAAAAATTTCTAAGAGAACTTTCGTATGTATAGTGTGTATTTAGATAAAATTCATAATATTTCAACTATAATAAGTCTATTATACACAAACATTTCGTTAAGGCTAAAACTAAATCTGATATATTGATTTTTAATCAGTTATATCAAATCGAAATAAGCCTCTCATAAATCTTGAATACACAATCATATTTGAAAAAAAATAAAGAAATAATAATTTCATAAGAATATCAGTACGGCCAAAAAGAACCAAATCAAAAAAATATAAATTCTAAAAATAAAAGAAGCTCCGAATTCGAACTGTAATATAAGACAAAAAATAATTCCGATATTAAAGAGACTCATGTTATTGGAAATAACATGATTATGAAATATCTAAAACTTTCTTATGTAGAAAAAACACCACCATCGATATTTCTAGAAGATATATTGAATGTACAAACTATACAAAAGCATCTAAAACATTAATAAAAACGAATAGCTCAAAAGTAAACAATACAGTGAAAGTTCTTTCTAAAAATACATACAGATGCATACAAAAAAATTATCAGATATTTGAAAATACTAAACACTAAATCTCACATATCAATTCAAATAGCAAAAGATTATAGAGTTGTTTTACACAATATACATTATTCAGTAATTTAAATGAACTGAAGATAGATTTATTGATACTAAAACATGAGATAATAAATATGTTTAACATCAAACATAACACAACAAAACCTATCAATCATTGTCATTATTTTTTATTGATTTACAATAAAAACATAACAATAAAGAAATATACCAAATAAAGATACTAATGAACTGCATTATTCTATTTGAATCGTTCTATAAAAAGAAAAATAGTAATACAATGTAAAAGATGTCAACAATACGGATACAATACTGCAATCCAACTTTCGCTGCGTGAAATATTACTGACTGTATGAAATCAGCTGATATGCCAACAAATGCGCGCTATGTGAAGATGATTATCTTGCCGATTATAGAGATCACCTCTAGTTTAGGAACTGCAACAATATAAATTTCCAAAACAAAGATCCAAAATACTGTTTAATCGACTAATAATATACATTAATAACGAACGATGTAATCCATCTATGCAAAAATAATCAAATAACATTCTAAAGAATCATCGACAAACATAATATTATGAACAAAAATTTTAACATCTTCATACAGACTATAGAAAAACTTTCAGCAAATTAGAAATTCTAATAGGATAAAATGAACAAATCAGCCTGCTAATCCTATTGACAAATATTAAAAATATTAAAAATAACTTATAAAATTATATATTTCACTTTATAGAATGCAAACGGATTCATATATCACAAACATGAATTAGAAACATTCATCATTTGTCAAAAAATTCAAATTGTATTTGTTATCGATATTCATTTCAGTAAAAAAAATTATTAAAAATAAGAGGCTATGACATATATATAATATATCCGTACGGCAGAACACATGGTGATACTGCTATAATAATCAAATTTAGTATAAAACACCACGTATTCTCAACTTAGAATTACGATTACCTATAATCAACGAACATAATATTTCAAAATTAGCATAGCCCTATTATTATCAGCAGTATTATTTAAACAATTTCCAAAAAAGATTTTAATATCTTTTTTGTATAAGTCTGGATAATAAATTTCTAATACGAGGCGATTTCAACATAAAAAATGATTTCTAAGATTCGGGAATCACAAATCCAAGAAATAGAAAAAATTATTAACTTGTACAAATTAATAAATAAACTAATACAAAAACGCCGGAGAATCCTCTGATATGAATAAAATACTAAATTTCTCTCTTGATATTGTCAAAAGTCTCTCTCACTTCGTTATATATAAAACATTCTACTACTGATCTTTCGTTCAACCATCAGTGCAATCCTAATATATCTAATAATTGACATATCACAGGCTTTTCATAATAAATATACAAACTGAATAATAATACACTCTTCTGTCAAATTATCAATGTCTCAATTGCAATATTCTTTACTAAAAACAGAGAATGATGTAAAAGAAACAATGGAATATCTAAGAAGTCCTATCATAAAAGCAGTTAAATGTGCAACTCCTGCAACAGTTTCATTATTCCTATATTTTCATTATTCCTGTTCCATTATCTAGAATTCATTATAAAACAGATTGCTGAAAAGAAAAAACTAAGAAGAATATAACAAAACATATAGTTTTTCCCAATAACAAAAGATTATTGAATAGAGTAATCAGGAAACTCACTTGATTATTAGCATAAAAATGAATCCTTCAGCGAATATTTAAATAACTAATTAAAGAAACTAACTATTTCCTCTGAAAAGTATTCAAAAGGATCATAAAATCACAAATAAAAATTTGGAATCAGTAAGTTCCAGAATGCTAGGCTAGGAGTTCTCAAGAAAAGACAGTACTTTTTAAAGTACTTGTAAGTAAAGTAAAAATATTTAAATTCTTTCTCACAAATTTTCAAACAATAGAATCTGAAATTTAAGAGTACTTGCAAGTTCTTTATCAGTTTTCCTATTAGATAACATTTGAAGAAATCAAATAAATATATAAGTTTATATATATATAAATACAACAATTTAATGTAACTATTAATTCACATGCCACAATGTTAAGAAATTTATTTATAATTCCATGAGAGAAATTCATAAAACCTTTTAAAAACCATAAAAAAAAAAAATATTATAAAGCACGATGCACCTTATCAATATCAAGAAAAATCAAAAAATTCATAGTATCAATAGGCCATGGCGATATCTCTTTCTGTTTACAAATAATGGAGCGAAAATGCATCAAAGAAAAGAAAAATTATTTTATATATTTATTATATATATTATACATATTCAAAAAAATACACTAATCATTTCGTTTTATACATATTTTTATTTTATTTTCCATTCGATGATTTCTTTATTTGTATTTTTGACAAAACTTTTTATATCATTTCTTCTTTTTCTTTCTCACTTATTTAAATAATATCTGAACTTATATTTCTAAAAATCTCTATATGTATTACAACACATACATTAACTCAAACAATGAATTTAAATTAATAGTTCATAAAACATCACTTTATTACTTCGAGTCTTACAGCAACTATTTATATGAAGCAATTAATTAATACATCGCAACATCTTTCAATGTATATAGAAATATTTATAATTTAAATAGCGTAAAAGAAAACTAAAAAAAAAAAAAATAAAATAAGAAAAAGAAAAAAATATATAATAGCATTTATATCATTATTTATATAAAAAAAAATTTTTCTTGCAACGGATCAAAGAATATAAATAAATTATAAATAAAATGAATTCGAAAAGTAATGGAACTTTAAAAAAAAAATGCTTGAATTATAATCCAACGATATCTTTGAAATCCAGAGTGATACAATAAAAAAAAATTAATTTTCGTTTTTGAAATCAAAAGTATTTTTGCATGCACTTTTATTTATATCTTTTTGTGTTGACTATCTTTTTAGAATGATCCATACATAATATATTAACAATATCAACAATGATATTATCAGTAATTTAACAATAATAGTGAAATTACAAAACTATATACGAATATTAATAATAATAGTTTTATTGAAAAACAAGAATATGCGAAAAGAAGACATTTTCTTATTCATGTTTTCCTTATCTTGAATGTAAATGAATAAATTTTATTTATTTAAATTTTAGATTATATATATATAATTATATATATGTTATAAATATTTACAGAATAGTTTATCTTTTTACAGAAATTAATAAGTTATACGGATTAATGTATTGAAACTTGTATAATTCTGATTTATATATTTTAAAGAATAATTCTAAAGAATGAAATTAATTTTCATATGTATACCATACTTTTATATATTGTGAATTTTAGTTTCATTACATCAATAATTCATTTTATTAGGTTTTTAATAAAACAAAAACAATATATTATACAAGATACAAAATAGTGAAATTTCAAAAAAATGAAATAAATATATCTTTAGATATATGGATTTAATATTCAGGCATGTGATTTGTTACAAAATCCACATTCTATGAATGGAATCTTCAGTATTTAAGTACAGATTTTCTGTTGTCTTTTATTATAGATAGATGATATTTTTAAAAAAACAATACGATTATAAAAACCAATATAGAAACAGCAATAAAACATTCAGCTAACAATAAAATATCGTTTGTATAGCGAAAATCTTTAATGAAAAGTAAAAACATACTGACTAGTTCTGAATTTTAATATAATATACAATATACAATATATATTTATAAATATAAATATATAATGTAACTATGCAATATACTTATATCGCTTTAAAAAAGAAAAATTTTATCATTTTTAATTATATATATTAAAATTTAAATATTATTTAACAAATCTAATTTTTAATTTATTATTAACAAAGATTTATTTCGAAAAAGTTACAAATTTCATAATATTCAGTATCTTATTCTAATTTAATATTCTCATTCTGATACGAGATTACGAATTTAAAAAAAAGTAATAATCGAAATTCAAAATCAATCGTATTTGATCACATCATATTAATATTATATATATATCGAAAAACCTGCATATTTTTCTTTTTTCTAAATTAGTTTATATTGATGATATCTTTATTTCCTGATTTCTTTAAATAAAATTATATTATAATTATTATTGATTACTCTATAATTTAATTTTATACGAAGATTATTTAATTAAAATTTTATTATAAGCATATATTTGAATATGTTTTATTTCATCAAACTTCTTTGAATTTCATTGTTGAAATAAATAAATATGTATACATATATATTTATAATATAATTTATAATAGTCTCTTTTGTCATTTTGGATATTACTATTAATGATGCCAAATTCTTTTTCATCAAGTATTAAAATATATATTTGACAGAAAATATATTCAGCATTTTTTTTACAAGTTTATATAGTTTTCATTTTTATTTTTTATCTTACAAATTCATAAGAAGTAAAAATTTTTGGGAATAATATTTTATAAAAAAATTTATTTAATCTAAAAAAAATTTAATTTTAATGAAAGTTTATTAAAATATCATTTTAAAAAGATAAAACTTTCAATATGTTCTTCAAATATAAGTGTATTTTTTAAATACAATCCTATAATTATCAAATAAATTTTTAAATACTGTAAATTTACAGAAAAACTTATAGAAGAAACGATCTTTAGGGATATTAATATAGTATATAATAAAAACTTTTATTCCTCGTTACAAATAAAAAAGAAAGAGCTTTTTTTTTACTTCTAATTTTTTATATTCTCCACAATTATAAACAATTTTTTTTGTTTTTCTTTTTTTAATTCCTTAATTTCTATTTTTTATGTTTTTATTTTAAACAATTAATCTTCTATTCACCATTTCATTTTATTTTTTATTTTATGATGTTTACTTTCTCGATCTCTAGATTTACTATTGTTCACTCATTTTGTTCTGTCTTTGTTGTTAATTCTTTTTGCAAGTATTTGTGTTTAAAATTAATTATTAAAGGTTAATTAATTAACCTTTTCTATGTTTCTGTAAATTTATTAATTTTGCATAATTCTTATTTAATTATTTAATTAATTTATAATTTAAATGCGTTATCAATTATTGTGATATATAAATATAATTTAATTTTTTTTTAATTTATCTTTCAAATTTTATTATTCTATTTTATTTGTCTTTTCTGTTTCATTTTCCAATATAACTGAAATAAATTCAACGTGTTTTTCTAACATTGATATAAAATAATTTTCGATATGTTCAAAATAAATGATATTATTTTATTATTTTAGGTATTTATTTTATGTTTATCAACCATTGAATTACAAGCAGAAAAAAGTGGTTGGAATTTTGATCCAAATACACAATATCACATTCAAACAGATGAAGGACCTGAAAGGTATTTTCGTTTTCAAACATTAAATGGACAATACAGAAAAGAAAAAAGATTAGTTGATGGAACAGTTATTGGTACAGAAGGCTGGTTAGATCCTCTTGGATATTTACGACTTAAAGATTATATAGCAGATAACGATGGATTTCGAATTTTAAGGTAATTATAAATAAGTAAATATATAATTATAATATTTCAGAAATGTTCCAAAAATATATTTAACTTAAATATTTTAAAAATATAGTATTGAATGTTATTTTTTTAAATCTGTATAGAATATAAATAAAAGAAATTAAATAAATTATTTTTTTAAAATATGCAATAATAATAACAATATCTCTATAAATAATATCTTTAAATAATTATCAAAATAAATAAACATAATACATCATTATTTTTGTAAAAAAAATCATTTTATTGAATAAAAAATAAAAAAATAAAAAATATTTTTTAATTTTAACATAATTAACTAATTGTAACATAATTATAATGAATAGTGAATATCTAACAAAATATTCATTACAAATAATTTTTGAAATGCAAAATACTATAATATAACTATAAAATATGTGATATGAAATATAAAGTTAATAATAATAAAAAAAAAATGAAATAATTTAAATTTTTGTATATTATAAAAAAGAAAAAAATAAAATGGTAGTTGAAATAAAATATTTGATAAACAGAATATACAAAGATATAATAAACATAATTTTTTAAAATATTTATTATCTAATATTTTGCGACATTTATATATTTAAATATGCGTTTTGATATTTGATATTGAAGTATTAGCTGTATATTTAACTAAGATTTTGCTTTTTTATTATTTTTTTCTTTCAAGAAAAAATATTATATATATTTTTATCTATAATTATAAATATTGAAAAACTATAGTTATTTTTATTAAATAATAAACTATGAAATTATGTATATTAATATTGTGATATTCAAATTATATAAGATTAGAAATAATTAAATCAGCACAAAAAATTTGATAATTAGAATAATTAAAGTATAGAGAGCAGATATTATTCCTCAAATATCGATTTGGATCAATTCAACAAATATATTGATAAATATTATAAACTTACTTTTATACGAAATAGATCCTTAATAAATATTATATATTTATTTTTTTATAAAATATATTTTAGGAACATTGATTGCATAATTGATATAATTGATATAATATATAATTAATATAATTGATAACTTTGATATGAAAAAATTGAAAATAATAAATCTAATTATTAAAGTTAATTCTTTTTATTCAAAAATTTTTTGTTATTTGAAGACAGCAATTTAAACATATTTCTTATAAATAGTGACAAATGAATCGCTTTAAATTCAATTATATAGCGTTAGATCAATTACAAATCTCTCTATTTACGCAATACTTTTTTACATGAATTTCTTTTTATAGGTAATAATTTCACGGTTTCAATTTATGCAGTCTCATTTTACATGATCTTTTTTTTTCTTTTTTGATGATTATTTTTGTACGAAAGAATAATTTAACTCAAAGTAGTAATAAAAACTATAGATACCAAAATTTAATAATTAAAGTTAAAGTTAATCAATAAGTTGTTTCAATAATTTATTATTCAAACCATCAAATATTCGCAAATACTATGATAAACAATTTAAATTATATGAAAAGTGAATCAATTATGAACTATACTTGAATAAATATTTTAATAAGTAATTAAATTTATTTAAAGTAATTTTATTTGAAATTTTTAACTAGTTATTTTCTCAATGAATTAATACTAAGAACTAATGCTTACTAACATACAATTATCATTAAAATATTTGAATTGATTATTACACTGCAATTGATAATAATTGAAATTAATATAATAAAATATAGATCACTAATTAAGAATTGTATAGTTGATAAAATCATTTTTTTAAATCATAAAAATCATCAAAATTTATTTATAATATATATAAATAATAATTAAAATATATATAAATATAAATATATATATATTAAATATTAAAATTATTAAAAATTATATTATTAAAAAAATGTATATAAATATAATATATAAATATATATTAAATATTAAAAATATGTATTAATTAAAATTTAAATGTTTTTTATTGAGTGATTGAATTTTGTATTCTATTATTCAAGATATATAATTTAAAAAAAAATTTTCAGTCCTTTAATTTTCAGAAAATATTCAATTCTATTATATGTCTTTCAGTATGAAATATTATATAATATAAAAAAAAGTATAAATATGTCAAATATTTTTCGAAAATTTTCCATGTAAGTTTTATTAAAATCGATATATATATTCCTTTGTAAGAAAGATATATTCCTTTATAAGAAATGTAACAATTTTTTTATTCTTTCATGCAAAAAGCTTGAGATCATTTTTTATTCCAAACTTTTTTCGATTTGTAATTTTTCGGTAACTTTGATTAATAAAATTTATTTTCAATAATTTCTAAGATTACTCTAAAATTTCTTAGTGATGATACATACCATATGATATCTTGTTTTATTTTCAATTTTTTTGAATAGCGTTATAGATAGAACAGATTATGGAAAATTGGAAAATCAAACAATATTTTTTAAAATGATATATGATTTCATAGTATAGAAAAATTCAATAAATTTATTCTATTTTTCATTTAGTATATTAATATTATATAAATATATTTTTTCATTTGATTTTATTTGGATTATAAATGATATAAATGATATATATATAATATAATATTTTTTGAATTGAATATTGAATTCGTCAATAGTCTGGTATGAAAATTTTGAGTAAATATATTAGAAATTTCTTTTAAATTTTCAGGTTTTTTAAATATATGTTTTGATCTCTTCATTCCTTTCAAATTTATTATTGATAAATATCTTCAACTAAAAAGAAATTATGGAAAAAGAAATTATTATAATTTATTGTAAAATATAATATATAATATAAATTACTTATAATATAATAATATAATATATTATTAGTAATTTATTCTATAATAATATATTATATATTATATTATAGTAATAATTTATGTGAAATTTAATAAATAATTTTATGTTTAATACTTAATGTAATACTTGTAATAATAATATACTTATATCGTTTATATAATATTATATATATATAATATTATATTAGAAAAAAGATATTTAACATTGGAACTTTATATTACATATTATTTTATATTAAAACTTTATATATTATATTATAAATTAAATAACAGATTAAATTATATACTTTTATTACATAATTTTATTTATTAAATTTATCAATTACATTCTATTTTTTATGTTTTAATTAGATCAAAAATGATATATGTGGGTAATAATAGACCTATTTATGATGCGGTAACAGAAGTGAAAAGAGTACCTGCTCAAACTGGAATTCTTGTAAAACCAACACGTCCACCAAATCCTTTCAGGTATTATTATTAATTTATAAAAATATAAATTTAGAAATATAACATTTAAACAGTAGTTTTTAAAATGTCTGAGTATTTTTGTAACACGAAAAATAGATATGATTCTATTTAATTTTTAATATTATATTAATAATATTATTATATTATATTAATGTTATATTAAATAAGTTATTCATATTTATAAAATTTATAAAATTTAAATCGAAAAAAACAAATTTGAATTAATTTCTTTTATAATTATATATCTTTTATAATAACAAAGATATAGATAAAGTTAAACGTTATAATGAAATTTAATATGTAATATTATGTCTAAATATTATTGTAAATATTTGAAAAATTTGTGATAAAATTAAATTTAAAAATAATTTTCAAAAATTTATGAAATTTAAATATATCCAATTATTGAATATCGGGACATGTAGAATTAAAATATTTACGAATTATGAATATAATTAAGTAAATTGTCACGATAAATATAATATAATCAATATAATATAATATATAAACAAATATAAAAAAAAATAATTGTATAAAAACAATTAAAAATTAAATACATATTTTATTAATTTTATATAATTGAAAGGTTTGAATCTAATAAATATAAAATATAATTTATATAAATATTGCAAATTATGATTTTGCTTAATTATCTTTTGAAATAACTTATTTCGTTTTCAAAATAATGTTTTATATTTTTTTTACAAAATAATAAAACATTATTTTTCAATATAAATAAAATATTTATTCAATTAAATTTCTTTTTTAATGAAATAAAAAAATCTATAATTAAGAATCTTATTTATTATTTATTTTTTGTCAATAAATACTAATATTAATAATTATTTCTTTTCAGATCAAAAACAGAGCATGTTGTTCCAGTTTTTGATAATGATATAAATTCTGAATATTATGCCAGCACAACTGCCAAACCTCAAGCTAAATTTCCTACATTTACTTCTAATGATTATTATTACAATACCAATCCAACAAGTTTATCTTCGGGACTACGCAATTTAAATAATTATTCTCAATCTCAAAATTATAATATTCTTCGCCATCCGAAAATGCCACTTAATCAATTATCAACAATTCATACAAGCAGTACATCGCGAAATAATCCAACAGAATTTCCTGAATTTGATGGAACATATAATGTTGCTAATGGATTTCAATATTATTTGAAAAGACAGTATCACGAAGAAGAACAAGATTCAACTGGAAGTAATGTCGGTTCTTTTGGTTATATAGATCCATTTGGTATTAGAAGAGTAATTTATTATAAAACTGACCCGCAAAATGGTAATTTTTATCATAAAAAAAATAATAAATATGTTGGATTTGCGTCAACTCCTTATGATCTGTCATTGCCTAATTTATACAGACGTAATTTAAGATCTGTAAATTAATACACTTTTTCTCAATTCATTTTATGATAAATTAATTATGAAATTTTTGTTTCATATAATTGGATTAATTATTATTTGTGACTGAAATCTGTTTTGACATTCTTTTTTTTTTTTCATATGTAATTAATAGTACAAAACGAAAAGAAATTGTACAAACTTTTATTATAATATATATTAAATAAGATAAATATGGATCTTAATTTTAAAAATATATCAAAGACAAAGATTTGTTTTTTTTCTAATGAAACTAAGAAAGGAAAAAATGAACATATAATCATACATAAATAAATATGATGCAAATTTAATTTGAAATTATTCTAAAAAAAAATAAAAAAAGAAAATTGATGATTCAAAAAAAATGAGTTTTCTTAAAAAAGAATACAATCACAGTTATAAAAAAAGTAAATAACAAATTTGCAGCAGTAAAAAAATTCATAAAGTTTAAATTTGTTGTTGTGAAAACTACTTAGGAAAGATTTTGAACAGTATTTTACATGATTTTGAAAATGCATGATTTTTAAAAATTTATGATAAATTAATTACTATTGAGAAATATAAAAAATGAAACAACTAAATAAATTAATCTATATATATATAACTAATAAATAACATATATTGTCAATAAATAATGACCTAAAATCTAAACTTGAATACTTGCACGTACATAATGGTATTACTTTGCTTCACAAAAATAGCCATTTGATCTTATCTGATGCCAAATTTCTAATAAAAATTTAAAAAATTCTTTATTTTCTTTTAAAGAAAATCTTTTTTCTCTAAAAAATTAATTGTTATTTAATCATAAAATATATATAAATATCTTTCATTTTAAATTTCTATGTCTCTTATATTTAGTATTTTTTGAATGCTTTAATAAAATAATTTAGTTAGTAAAAAAATCTTATGTCATATATATTTAGAATTCCAGAATTTCATAATTTGTTGAATTTCCTGACTGAAAATCTTTTCTAAAAAAAAAAAAAATAATTTTAATAATATACTATTTTTAAACAATTACGAATAAAGATATTTAATAATAAATTATATAAAAATAATATTTTTTTTATAACTAATTTATATTCATAAAAATATTCAATTATTCAATTCATTTTTCAGAAATATTTAAATATATAAAAATAAAATAAATATATCTATTTACCAATAGTGAATGTAGTATTAAATTACAAGTATGATCAATTTTTACTTATAAAGAATTAATAGATTTTCGAATTTATTATTTATTTATTTATTGAAATTCGATATTCCATATGACATACAATTTTAATTTTATTATATGTATTAAATACATTTATTCAAATATACTTTATTTACGTAAAATAGATATTTTTAATTTTTACGTTACATTGATAATATAATATATAATATATGAAAAAAGACTTTTTGCTTTTTCAATTGCTTTAAAGCTTAATTTATATTGTTACATTGAATTTTAAATTATAATAACTGCGTGCCATGTTAATATTATATATGTTATACGTACATATAATTATTCGTATTACATTCGTGAGATACTTTTTCAGAAAATCAATTTTAAAGTCAAAAACAATATAATTAGTATAAAGAAAAATAATTAGTTTATAAAAATTAATTTAGTTTCTTGTTTGAGGCTTATTCATTTATAAATATTTGAAATTTAAAATGAGATGAAATGGAAATGAGATCACTCTATTTCCATTATATTGCTATCACACGTTTTCATTTTACTTTATCTAAATATAATATGAAATTAAATTTTTTTAATAAATTTCTATGAATATTTTTATATGCTAATTTTCGTATATATTTTTATATTTACATAAAACAAAGTTACATAAATCAAAGTATCTCGTGAATATATTCTATATATATATTCTATATATATATTAAAAAAATTTAATATTACTAAATATAAAGTTAACCGAAACTAATTTTTTACTGTAACTATTTAGATATGACTTTTAAAATTATACTTATTATACTTATAATTAAATAAAATTATACTTATAATAAAAAATTTCAAATAATTAAAAATAGATATATAATAATAATGATAATAGATTTTATTATCTGCAATATAGTATTAGTTCAATATTGTATTTTATTATAAATAATGATGAATAAAATTTTTTTTTGTAAAATTCTGAATTTCATAATATATTTATTTTATAAAAAATTTGAAGACTTGTAATAATAAATTTTCACAATATTAATATATTATTATCAAAATAAATGAATTCTTATTGAATTATTTAAAATTTTATTTAAATATTATTTGAATTTTATTTATTTAAGAATTAAATTATTACTAATTATTGCATAAATTATTTATATTACAATATACAAAGTATTTAATAATTTATGGAATTTTATCTCAGAATTGGAAATGATTATACATCTAATAATAATAAAAAAAGAAAAACGTAAAAAATATTTTATATATATATATAGAAATAGATCTTGTAATTTTTTTTTAAATGAACATTTATCAAATAATTGAATTAGATATGAAAGATTGCATGCCATCTGGTTCTTCAGATTTTAAATTCATTACATTCTTATTTTTGACATTATTTAAAATCTATTACATTACAATTTATTGAAAATATTGAAATGTTGATTTAAGCTAGTTCCACATTATACATATGAAAAAATATTATAGCATTATAGCATTATAATGAAGCAAAGTATCATAATTTATTATTGTATTACAATTTATGATACATTTATTATTTAAAAACATTTATGTTATATAGAATTATATTTTTTTAAAAATTAGAGAAAAAATATAAATATGAAAATTTTTTTTAAATATAATGGACTAAAACAAGACTCAATAATATGAACATAAGTTAATTATTAATTAAAT
The DNA here is from genome assembly GCF_029169275.1 of Apis cerana. NCBI lineage: Eukaryota > Metazoa > Arthropoda > Insecta > Hymenoptera > Apidae > Apis > Apis cerana. The sequence continues at coordinate 1,173,977 of NC_083864.1, read as the reverse complement.
AAGTTAATTATTATTTATCTAATTTATATCGCGTTTGAACTTATTTTAAAAAATCTAAAAAATTCACTAGTAATATCTTTATATAAAATGAAAATTACAGAAATTTTTTTATTTTTGTCACAACATTACTATAAAATATTATATTGGATCTCAACCATTCAAAATATTTTATTTATGATTGTAAAAATATTCGGATATTAATTTTGTTTTAATTCTATATATATGTCAATTATAGAAAAAATAAATTCAAATTTGTTAATTATTTATTATTATACTTTACAAAATATTATTAATTTATTAATTTCATATAAAAAATAATATTAAAAATTAAATCAAATCATAATTATATTTATCTTTCTCATCACAATATTCGGATACTTAAAATTTATTAAAATATTATTAAAATAACTAAAATGGTAATTTTTTATTAAATATTAAATATTGATTTTGATATTATTTATTACATATTTTGATTTATTACATATTAAGATGTCCCATAACTTTCTTTTTTTTTAATACGAAATGAATACACGATATTTGTTGTTTCATTTATTGCCTTATATATCGTTCTCCTTTATCACCTTCTTCTATCTCTCAGGAAGCCTCATTATTTCTTTTTTCCAAATTGTTGGAGTTTATTTGTAAAATATTTCTCGAACAGGAACAAGTAACAACGGATAGAGCAAGATCTGGGGAATATACGATAAAACGTCCCAATCAATCTGTAACAGCTTTTCTCTTACAGTATAACATGGAGTTTTGCATTGTCGTGATGATCTCTTCAATTTGCCAATTTTGGCAATTTTTTCTGCTATGACGTTTTTCAATTTATCAAACTGATTATAATATTTTCCAAAATTGATGATTTCACCTCGAGAAAGGAACTCGTAGATTATATTTTTACAGACCCATCAAATGGATAAAAGAATTTTCTTCAGGTGAAGTCCAGGCTCCGTAACAGTTAAAGATCTATTGTCCTTAAATCAAGTGCGTTTTCAATGTACATTTTGATACAAAATCGAAATTTCGTCTCCAGTCTTCTTTAATAAAGGATCTCTTTCATGTCGCTAGATAAATCACACGTAGAAACGCGATTCATAAGGCCGGTCTCCGTCAATAGCTGTAGAACCCAAACTTTACATCGATTGACATATTTCATCCTGATCAGATGATTATGTATGTTGTCCTGGGATTGTTAGAGACAGCCACTATCTTGCACACTATATCACGGATTTTCAGCGAACGTGGCTTTGATATCTATCGTTGTTGGGCAACTGTTGAAATCTTCATCTTTCAAATCAATTTCTTAAACCAATTGCGGATGATTGTAGCACCATTCCCGTAAACAGTATAAATCTCGTCCGCAGCATTTGCACTATCATCTTTTTTAAAGCAATGAAAAATAACATTGCAAATGCTTCCTTTTGAACAGTGTAAAAAAAGTTTTAAAAGAAATTATGTCGCCAACAAAATACTTTAAAAGAGCTCTGAGATAACGAAATCGATGCTATAAACGGCTAATAAATAAGTTTGCATGTTTATATAAAAATAGCCAGTTAAAGTCATTCTTAGGTACGAAACTTATGAGACATTTTAATATATTATTATATATTATTATTCAATATGTGAAATATACATATATATTTGATCATTTTGATTCTGTTTTCTAATTTGATTTCTGATTTGACTGTGATATTTAAGAGATGATTATTGGACAGTGTTGAAAAAATGTATATATCATATATAAATGTATATGTGTCATTTATACATGTGCTATTAATACAAGAAAAAATCAATTGGATGGATGGATGGATTGATGAACGATTGTAACTGAGGTCAATTACTAATTGGTTCTTGCTAAATGATTTATTATAATATTACAAAAAAAGAAAATATTAATTTAAAGTATATAATATAAAGATAAGAGAAAAGAATTGAAAAGAATTGAAACTCTAACCAATTAATAATATTATGTTAGAAGAATTATAATATTTAAGTTTTCATTAATTGAAAATACTAAATATTTGTAAATATATTAAATAATTTACTAACTTTTTAAATTTAATAACTTAAAAATCAATAGATAAAATAAAAATGTATTAATACTTTTTTATAGAGATTAATAAATTCCACTGACTGTCAAAATTATAAAGTTTTGTTTGAAAAAAAAATACAATTATATTTTTCAAATATATCGTTGCATAAAATTATATTTGCATATAATCAGATTATTTCATTGAATATCGTTTAACTTTGATTTCTAATAGTTTTTTCTATTTGTTTAAAAAATATAACTTTCTATGAGATATCTTATACATATAAATATTATTTTAAATTCTATTCTATAACTACAAAACATATGTACAATTCTTATTACTAATTTAATAATACTTATGATTACTGCTTATACTAGTTATGATTTTTATTCTAGCTATGTACAAAATATTTCAATTAATTTGATTATCTCGATAACTACAATATTTTAATAATTACAATACATTTTATGAAAATTGTAAGATATAATTTAAATAGCATATCTTATAAATATGCTTTTTAATAAATGGAGAATAATTATAATATATATATTATTATAATATATATATTAATTATTTTAGAGATTCTAAGCCATCTTAATTTATTAAATGAAATGATCTGCTTTTTATATTATAAATAGAATATTAAAATTTGAGTAAAAATACATTTTCATATATTAATTCATATATTTAATAATATTATTCATATATTTAATAATTAATAAAATATCAATGAAATCAGTTGAGGAATACAATTTAAATAATTCAAAATCCATTTTAACAAATAATAAATATGTAGTAAAAATAATTTCATTGATATTTTTTATCGTATCAATTTCTTAAAACACTTACTAATATCAAATAAATTATCTTTAGAATTTATACTTCGAATATCAATATTCAATCTATGGCATTTTTTTAATAAATTCTATCTCCATAAATCATTTTTTTTATTTTTTCTACATGATACTTTTTAATTTTCTCAATCGAATGTTGTAACCAAATCTATTTTATTATAAATTAATCTTTCTATTCAATTAATCAATATGAAGGAGTTTTTTTTCAAATTTTAATCTCATTTATACATAAATCAATTTTATTGAATTCAAGTCATATATATATTGAAGTAAAACATATCCTTTTAATTCATTACATTTCATTCATTTAAAACTTTTTTCAGATTTATTAAGTCTTTTAATTAATTCATTACATTTATATTTTTTATATTTTTGAAATGTAGAATATTGTTTTCAACTAACAAATGATCATAATTTTTTTTTGCATATTCTAGTAATTTATTAATTTTCCAACTCCCGAAATAACATATTTATCAAATTCAAAATTTTCTAAATTAATTATTTGTTATAATCACTTTCGTTCAAAGTATGATCACAAAGATTGATAATTTAAGAATGGCTATTTTTCATTATTTTTTTTTTTTACCAATAAGATAAATTTGTTTTTTATTATTTTGCAATATATAAAATCAAGTAATCCATGTATGTTTCATTCCTTTTACATAAGATGATGAACTCCAACTTCTATAAAATATAATAAATATAAATATAAATACAAGGAAATCAGAATTTAAATAAATAATAATCAAACAATACTTAAAAACAAATTTAATAAAGAGCTCTTAGTCATTGAAAATTATATATAATCATAGTTTTTACCAGTTCATGTAGATTTCTTCAATCCAATAGTTATAAGAATTTAATTAACACATGCAAACATCAGCAAAACTTAAACAATCCAAATCAATCAAAAAGAATTAATACTTACTTCTTTCACAAACTCATTTTTCGACCAAAATGCATTATAATAAATCTATATGCTGAACTGATATTTCTTAATAAACCAGGATTGTTTTTAATCTGTCAATATTTGTTAAATCATAAAATGTTTCATTTAAATATATAATATTTCTATTTCCCGATCTATAAAATAACAGTAGATAGATAGTATTGCTTTATATTTCGCCCTCAAATTGGTAATATTCAGCTTACTAGATTTTTTCATTTATATCTCTTAATATTCAGAAGACGATGGAAACTATGGATAAGATTATAAAAATTTTCAATTTCCACGAAAAATCTATTTGTGTTCATATAGTTGTAATTATTTAGGAAAATTATATTCTTTATTAAATAAAAATCTATCTATGAAGATATTATATTCTTATTTTCTTTTAAAAAATAGAATTTTTTTTCTTTTTCTTTATCATAAACGTTTTTGTCTCTAAAAAAGATAATACTTCGTCTTTTTCAGATTTTAAGTCTTTTTTCTGTAAACGATTAATTGATTTCTTATATTTCGATGTAATCCATAATATGAAGATTTATTTATTGAATGAAGAAGTTTATTTCATAGAATAGACTCTAGATCATATATTTTAATATTTTTTATTCTTTTGTTTTTCTCACTATACATTATTTATCTTTCTTCCCACATTTAAATAATAATAATAAGAAAATATTGCTATATTAAAGATAGAGCAATTTTGAATAAGATGAATGATAAATCTATTTTTTTAAAATAATTAATATACTAATTATCGTTAAATTTAATATTTAAATTAATATTTAAAATTATGTATATTTTTAATCATAATGTATTTATGATATTAAAGAAAAAACAAAATAAAAAATAATTATAAATTTTTAAAAATAGAAAATAATTAAATTTTATGTGGGGACTATCTTATTTTGGTCTCAAATAAAAAATATATATTATAAGTTATAAATAATATAAAGTATATTATGGCTAAGTTTATACTTTTTTATATAAATTTATATAATTTTCTTTTTTATATGAACTTTGAATTTTTCTTCACTGTTCATACTCAATAAAGTTTCCCAATAAAGGAACCTAGTAGTTCTAGAAATGCAATGATGATTGATCAAGAGATCAAAAAATTTCAAATTTAATATATCTCATACAACGCATATACAATATGCTCGATAATCTAATTAAAATTAAAGTATTTTAAATCTGATACTGATCAGATGTTTTTAGAGAACATGTAGTAATATAGCAATATATTTATAATAAAATCAGCATACTAAATTCTCTTCAATAAAGAATGAGCCAATAATTTCATTATTTATGATACCGCATTATACATTGACATATCATTAATATTGATGATGTATTTACCTTAATTATTTAAGACTTTCAATAGATCAATAATATGCATATTATTTAACTTCCTCATAATTTGTAAATATTGATTCATCAGAAAATAATATATAATTAAATATGTAATTAATAATTTAAATCAATTAATATATTTAATTTCTTGATTTCTTTCAAATTATGAATTTTTTATTTAAAATTATTTCAATCAATGTAATAATGTTACTAAGACAACAATATCAAACAGTAACAAAAACACGGAACCCGAAACAAATAATATAAATACAGATTTTACAAGTAATTTTTTAGTAACGATTATAAATTACACAATGACAATCATACTCAAATTTCTCAACAAACCGTTAATACTACTAAAGTAGTATTAACGTAATACTACTAAAGTAAATAAGAGAGCACACTTTCTCAGCGGAAATAATAAGTTTAATGATATGAATAAGATTAATTTTTAATTTTAATTTTTTTTATGATTAGATTATTTATCGAATTCTCATATTTGCTTTTATTATTAATTGACATTTGTTGCTAATATTAATTAGAGAAATTTTTAAATAAATTCTGAATAGATTAGCCAGAAAATTTTTTTTAAAAAGCAATATTTATAGTAATATAATAATAGTAATATGGTATAAAATTCATAATGAATTTGATTTATATATCAAAATTATAAAAAAATTCATAAATCACACTATATAGTTGCATAAATTATACTTATTTATTAGTATTACAAATTAATAGTGCAATAAACATATTTTGAGTTCAATAATACATTTGTTATGAAATGTGTTCAATGTATTCTTTATTGTATTGAATATATGCTCATGAAATATGAGATACATATACGAATGATCTGAAAGAGATAATTAGAACTTAAAATCGATTATTTGAGGTTCCTTGGTTATTCTTCAGATATTTAAATCTGAATTTATTTCTATATTTTTCAATTTTTTTTGTTTTTTCTCTTATTCTCTAAATCGACTTTATAGTTGTAAATATCACCAATAGTTCCTAATCTATTGATTGTGAAATACTTTTTTGGAAAATTATTTTTAATTAAATATTTAAATTTTTTTAATTAAATTTCTTTAATTTAAAAAATATGAGATTTCTTAGTAAAATAAAAATTTTAATATTATTCCGATATTAATTTTTAAAAATTTTCTTAGCAGTCTATTATTTTTTATAATTCAAAAAAAGATTAAGAAATACTAGTCTATACTATACTATTCTATCACATCTCTCCTCGATATTGTTTCAAAATATTTAATAGTATTTGAATTAATTACCTGTGCAAAACCTTCGATGTTGCCTTTAAATAATCCTCCCAACATTTTGTATTGACATGGTTTCATGATATTTATCATTATAATCAATAATAACTTTCTTGTAGCTACTGGTGCAGTGTACCATAGACTATCATAACTTTTAATATAAAAAATTCAATTCAAAAGATTGAATATTTTGTGCAGTATATTTAACCCTTTTAATGCTATAAATTTATATATAAACATACATAAAATCATTGTTACATACAAAAATAACAGGAAATAATGTTTCTTGCAATTTCTTCATTTTTATGCTATCGTTCTTAATATATTGAACACATTTCTTATTGTGATATAGTTATAAATATAATTATAATAATATTATTGTAATTTGCTTATAACATTTGAATATTAAGAAGTTTTTACATTGAAAGGGCTAAATAATTAATTATAATAAAATTTATTCATAATTATTAATAATTGTTATATTTATAATTATTTAGTTAATTGATAATATATAGAGTGTTAATATATTTGTGTCATAAAGAATAAGTCAATTTAAAAAAAAAAATACAAAATTGTATTAAAATATTAATAAATGTTAAAGCTTTATATTTATTTAATCATTTTGAAGTTGAAAAAATGAAAACAAAAAAAAAATGAATCTACTTTCTTATATAATATTATATTTTTTTTTAATATATAAATATCAACCGATATTTTTGTATATTAATTTTTACGTTTATTTTTAGTTACAGGATCGATTCTCTAAAGAATGTATCACGAATATATTAACATTTTATATATATAATTTCAAGTATATTCTATATTATATTATATTATAAATATATATAATATAAATATTATATAATAAAAGTGAAAATACATACCATTTTTCGAAAACTTCATTACTATGATTTTCTACATTTTGTCCTAAGTAAGTGATTAAGAATAAGAAACAAAATTTACCGATCAGCAATAATAAGTTGATGCACAATTTATAAATGTTCTCCAGTTGTTGAAGCATATAAACAACCTATTGTAAATAAAATAAATTTTATTGTAATAATTATTTACGTTATCGTTTTCATGGAATAAAATATATTTGCAAAAGTTTTTTTAATAAATACATTTGAAAAAATAAATTTTTTTTAATAAATGAAATCAGATTTTCTTTTAACATCTAATTTATAATAATTTTAATAATCGTAACAATTTTTATCAATTATTAATTATTAAAAAAATAAACTATCGTAATAAATAGAAAATATCAATAAAAATTACATTAATCGACAATATATAATATTATAAAAAAATTTCAAAAGTTACTTACATAATATAATTGAACACTGACATCAAGTACATATAAGAATATACTTATAGTGTATGGAATTTTATATATACCATTTGCCCATTTAAAAAACCTTTAATTGAAAATGAAGATTAAAATTTTCTTGAAAAAAAAAAAAAATCTGAAAAAAAAAAATACAAACTTGACAGCTAATTTATATACTTCTATTGCTTTAATTAATTTTGCACAAATAATGTAATATATTTCGATTTCATTCTGTCCTTTGTATGTATCCATTGCATGTTCGAGACGATAACTATAAAATATAAATTATATTTATATTTCATTTTTATCTAATTATTAAAATTTGTTAAAACAATTAAATTTTAAAAATATATTATTAAAATTTTTTTAACAATTAATTAAAAATTAATTTATAATTAACCCTTGTATCAAAATTTTTAATATTCAATTTTTGATTAAGTAACTATTTTTTAATAACAAAATTCAAAACATAAATTAAACCATAAATTATAATAAATATACCAAAGCTTTAATAAACTATTATATTTAGCATAAATATATTAAATAATGATGACAAGAGTTAACCAAATTATTAATTTTAATTGAGATCACATCATATAAAATATTTTTTTCTCACCTGGCAATTTTGAAAAATCCGCAACAATGTTGAACGAATATTATTATCGTAAATTGAGTGACAATAATCGTGTATAAAATAAAATTAAGAACCAATGTATACAATAAAAAAATGCTAGCATATTCTTGTGGATCCACAAAATAATATATATCGCAAAGTATAATAAATTTACGAGATTCGTTTAACGGTACTATGACATTATAAATCATGGGATATAATATCATCAGTATTGTAAGAAAAAAACATGGAATTAGACATACTGAAAATATAATAAGATTAAATATTTAATATTTTTATTTTCGCTTTGAGTAAATTAATAATTAAATAAAAAATATATTTGACTTTTGCGATCTTAATCTTGTTTCAATTTGTTATGTTTTCATTACAAATAATTATTTAAAAATTAAAAAAAATATTAAATCATAATAATATTAAAAGAATTAAATTCAAATTTAATGTATATATATTATGGTAAAATTAAATAAGAAAATAAAAATTATAAAAAGATAAAAAATTATTTAGTATAATTTTTGATTAAATTCTTACTTGCAAAAAATTTAATTAAATACATTCCAATATCGATATAATGTTTCATTATTTTGTGCTCTTCGTTGTTATCTAATTTATAGTAGTTTTTTTCCATTACATTAAATATTTGTTTGATCTATTATAAAAAAAAAAGGAAAAAAATATTTATGTACAAATATAAACTGCAATATTATAATTATTTAAAATTTTATCTTGATTTCTTAAAGACATACTTTGTTTATAGAATAGCAGTATGATCCATACAGTACCATTAATATCAGATTTAATGTAATAAACGATATATCATTTACAATATTATCCAATTCTAATGATGTTGTAAAAATTGGTATCAACTACAAAATAATAGAATATATAAATTTAAGTACCTATTTTTTTATAATGTTAAAAATATTAATGATATAAGTATAGTATAATCACACATAAAGATATAAAAACTCTTCATAATAAAATAAATTATATTACATTTTTATGTAAAAAATGATATTTTTTTTTATAAATGATTTTTTTCATAAAAATTATCCAAAATCTTTCTGAATGATTGCATATATCTAATATGCATATGTCTAATATTTGATTTTGTTTCCATAATTGAATTATGGAAATAATTTGTATTATTAACTAATTATGAATTAAATAATTAAATTTACCAATACCTGAAGAAATAGAGAAAATATAAGTATAAAGAAATAAAATACTCTTTGAAGTTGTAGCCAAAAATCATCGGACAATGAAAATCTGATAATAAATTGAATTACGTTCATTGTTGTACGACAATCGAATAAACACTATAGTTTTGAAGGAATGAAAACAAAATTTCTTCAATAATATTTTTGCATTATTTTTTCATTGTATACTTTGAAATATTTCGAATGAATGATAGAAGCTATAATTTAAAAATTATCTCTATTATAAAAGTGAAATTATTTATTCATCAATGTCAATCTTGTCTTTACACATTTTATTTCACAATGAAAATTTTGTAGATTCTATGTATACTTCTAGATAATTTCCTTTAATTTTCTATAACTTAATAGCTGCATTTTACTTTAAAAGTTCTGCAAGAAATTGAATGTCTCTCTTTTTTTTTTTTTTATTTGAAATAATAATTGCATATGTATTGTAGATGATAGAATTTTCATTTTCATTCGGATCGCGGAATAGTCAACATGAATACAAAAATGTGAGTGAATTAATGTGAGATGAAATGTGAATGAAATAAATTTTAATTCTGTTTTACATTCAAATTCATTGTTTTTGAAAAATTCACGAAAAATAACATGCTTAAAGATTAAAAAGTTTTTCTTAAAAATATCCTTAGAAATACGTAAGTTTGAATCATTATATGTATATTGTTTAGCATACTTTTGCCAACAAATATATCATAAAAAACTATTTTTATCAATTTTTATATAATTCGATAATTGAATTCGTATTAATTTCAAAATTACAAATTTTACTAATAGTAATATGAATTAAAGTTCGCTAAATTTAAATGATATTATTAAAATTTGAACTTTATTTTTAGAAATTTTTTGAAATTTATTTTACATTATGTTATTACTATATAATAATATGTATATGTATATTTTGAAAAAAATATTATATTAAGAGAAGACATTTTTTGTTATTAATATACTGTATGATATCTTTTAATCAACTATAACAGATATATTACATAGTTCATTAAATATTAATATCTCGATTTTTACCATCATTATTATAGCAAAACATAGCAAAACATATTTCACATAAAAAATATTTAAATGATTTTAAGAAGAATATTTTGATATTATTAGTTCTTTTATAAGTAGAAGACATGCTTTTTTAAATAGAATTATATATTTTTTTTATTGCACCAATTGAGATAATTTTACATTTTTATATTTTCTAAAAAAGAAAAAAATCTATTTATATCCAAAATCAATTTAAATTGTGTGTCAAAAATCATCTTGAATTGTTTATAAAATTTATCATAAAAGATAAATAATATGCGAAGCGATATTCTACTGTTCGTATTCTTCTTATTTTTTGCATAATAAATTTTATAAATTTCAAAAATTTAAAATTACTTTTCGACACGAATAAATTAATATTTTTTTGTAAAAAATATCAAGTTGTACCATACTATTTATCAACTAAAAAAATATACTCATTTAGAAAGCTTTATTATAAATTAATGACTTTTATATGTTCTCTATGCATCTTATTTATAAAAAAAATTAATATTAGAGCATGTCCTGAAATCAATACCTGAAAAATTTTTTACTATAAATAATAACACAATGCATAAAATTTAATGGTAATAACAAACTATTCTATACAACCCATCCTATAGTAACAATAGAATAACATGTAAAAAATTATATACAGACTGTTTTATTTAAATCGATTCAAATATTTGACAAGTTTCAGAAGATACATAATCTTATAATTAATTTTTTTTACATGGATGTGTAAAAGTCAAATGAAAGACAACTTTAATTTTTTAAATAAAATTATATAATTTTTGTTGCACTAATGAATATAGCTCATTATTTTTTATAAAACTTAATGTCTTATCTCTTTGAAAAATTACTATTATACCTTGATCTGCAATCTTGATCACAGAAAATCAGTTCTTAAATTTGGAACAAATGAGGCATTATGCAAATTAGCGAATTTCACTATTCTTAAATATAGATTTAATGTACTATTATATTTTGATTGTATTTAAATCAAAAAAATCTTTATATATATATATATTATATATACATATATATATATTATATATACATATATATGAAGTGCAGCCATTATCTAAACATCAATTGTGAATCTCATTTTCGCTTTTATTACTCTCATGCAAATACAAATCAACATTATTTTTTTTATAGACATTCATTTTATGATCATATTTTTAATATTTAAAACATTTAATATTAACAAATACCTTATTATTATCTACATATTATTATTTTTATAACCTTTCTTTTGTGACTTAAAATGCTATTTTCCTTTGATCCAATAACATTTGACATATTATTTTTTGGTTAATTTTTCCTTGAATCTAAATCTTTTAAAATTTTTATTTTAAGAATATCTATTTGATAAATTATTTTTAAATTGTATAACATACTTAAAAATCTGAAAAATTTCTGGCAACTTTATTATTATTAATCTTATAATAATAACAATTTCTTCAATGTATATTTATATTTATTTCAATATCCATCTCATATAATTTATCAATCGTTTCAAAAAAAATCATTCATTTGTACTTTTATATCATCACTCTTACATTCTATATAAAACAAAATTTACAAAGTAAAACAGTCTTTTTGCAAAAATTGCAAGAATTGCAAGATCTGCAAGGAATCTTTTGATTGACAAATTTCTTCTAACTTTTTGTAAATTGTAAATTTCATGAGACGTCTGTAAATTTTTTACTTGCCTGAGTTCAAAAGATTTATCGTCAACAACAAATCAGCTTTCGCCATGGAATTAGCTTCTTCCCAAGTTTTAACATTTTTAGAGAAGCTTCGTTCATTTTATAAAATCTGGTTTCGGACATTTACCAGGGACATATTTCCAACTTCTATCTCTCGTTAACCATGCTTCCATATAGATTTTCCAGATTTCATAATTATCTTTTGATAATGTCTTTATTTTGTGTATTCCTAATGCTGAATCCATTTTTTTTATTATAACGAGCACGTGGCGAAAAAGAAATTTAACCTCACTTTCTTTGAGAGAAAAAAGAAATGAAATTACACAAAATCTATACAATTTTTAGGCCTATAATTTGTTAGAGTACACAGTATGAGAAGATATACACAATACATATAGTTAATCAATTAATGAAAATAAAAAAAATATATGAAAAAAACTTTTATTAGAGCAAATAACACACGAGATAAACATATGTTCGCATCGTCAGCTTATATACATATAACAACGCCATCTAGCGTTGTATATAGGATACATTATAGTCTACATTATAGCGAATTACATTATAGTCTAGGAGCCAATGACAAATTTTTTTAACCAAAATTGTCAAAACTGATTTTTATTCATATGATAAATATGGCATTATAGCAAAACCTTGTGAATGTCAGCTGCGACGATAGGTGCGTTGAACTATGATAGCTTACCACACATGTAAATTAATAATTAAAAAAAAAAATAAACCGCCAAAGATCAAAATTTATACGTTAGTTAATAATGTTAAAATAATTAATAATTGAATAATTAGATAATTAATAATTACATGATAGTTTAAGCAAAAAAAATAATCAGTTGATTGTATTGTCGAGTGAAAGATGAACAATCAAAGTTATGGCGCGCTTACGAGTGCGGACACATAGTTAATAAATGTTGCGAGCATTTCACTATGTTATTGAAAATTTTTTCTCGTTGTAAAATCAGCTGATTGTTTTTTTATTTAAACTATTATGTCAAGTATTATCATGCATTATATAACATATATAAAGTTATTCTGCGCAACGCGCATTTTACCCATAGTTTAAATTTTAATGGTTCTTGAATAATGAAATAATACAGTATGAATATAATAATATAATATAATATAATATGAATAAAATAATATAAATATAAATAAATATATATAATATAAATTAAAAAATAAAAAATTAAAAATTATTTTATTGAAATTCATTTCAGTTGAAAAATTTTTGTCTCTATCTTATTTGCACTTGTATAATGATTTTTTATTTTAATATGAAATTACTGAATCAAAAAAAAATAATTAAAAATCTAAATATTAATATCATCTTACATGCACTAATAATATGAGCATTTTTTCTTTTTTATATTACCACTGCATTGATGATATTTTTATTCACTAATTTCTTCAAATAAAATTATTTTGATCAAATTAATTATAAAAAGAATAATTTATCTTTTCTAATGAGTTTGATTTTTCGTTATTGAATAACGAAATTACTTCTATTCATAAAGAAATTAACGATAGAGAAAGTAATGATGAGCTAAAAAAAAAAAAAATTACGAGATGAAATAAAAGATAAGAAGGCGAAAAATAAGAATAATAGATAGTGAATATGAAAGTAATAGTTCAAGTAAAGATATCGCAGAAAATATAGAAAATTCTAAATGGATAACATGTTCAGAATCGGAAAATATACCGCGAAGAATACGATTTTTACCCAGCAAAAAATCTAAAAAAAAGAAAAAGACCGCAATATCTTCGAATATAAACGAACCATTAGGAGATTTATTATATAAATTTATTGCTAAATTAAAATTAATTAAATATTATAAAATAAATTTGACACAATTAATTAAACATAAATTTCTAAAGACCATATTGAAATACTGAAACAAATATTTATTTTCGTGAAAAATTAAGAAATAAATATACAAAATATTAATTATTTTATTATTAATAATTATTAATAATGATGTCGAAATGATCAGTAAGAAATGATATAAATTAATTAGCGATTTAAGAAATTGATATTTATATTTATAGAATATTTGATCAAACAAATATTGAGAAGAAAAATAAAATAAAAGAAATTTAAAAATGAAGTATAGACCAATAACAATATTTATTCAATACTACATCTAACATAAAACCATCGAAACACAATTCTATTGTATTATATCGAATATATCAAAGTGAAGTATGAAAACGACGTACTTAACATCTGAAATACAGAACATATTATTGAGCAGAACATATTATTATTGAATTCAAATGATGATATATTTATTAAATTAAATATATATATTCATATATTCATTAAATTATCATCAAAAATCTTGCATGACATAGAGTGAACACATCTAAGATGCTAATCATACATGTTGTTGAGCTCCGTGGTCATAATCAACAATAAAATCTTTTGTACTTTTAACACTTTTTATACTACTTTTTATACTACTTTTTATAAAGTACCACGTAGAAATATATCTATCCAATTAAAAATTATATATTTTTTATTTTTTTATTAACAATTAATATATGCAATTAATTTCATGAATTTAAACTTACAAGTTTAAGCAATTAAAATAAATAAAGCAATTCTTGACTGTTGTCTATAAGTATCTGACCACTACAGTTACATATAAACATAATCATCATTTAAAAAACAAAAAATATAAGAAAGATCAAAATTTTTAAGATCAGTTAAAAATCATACATTGTTACATTCCTCTTGACATTACAAAACTATAATTCTTAATATATTATCATTTAAAAAAATAAAAATTCTTAATTTATCAAAAAAACATTTTTTTTTTAATTTTTTATTTTAATTATGCATAGCTAATATACTAAAAGTGATTAATTTCTTGTCAAAATTGAAAATATTTGAAATGTTGAGCCAATTAAAAAAATATTTAAGAAACATAATAATACACGGGATTTTTAGTTCTTCTATTATCTTGAATATTTTTATTTCATATATTTACAATGAAAATTTGATTAATTCGCGATTATTTAAGGTATTGAACATCCAAAGTTTCTAGAGTATTGATTATCTGATATCTACTTAATAAAAATATGAATATAATCGAGAATAAAATTATCGAAAGCTGCAATATGCAATAACAAAAAATAACTTTCAATACAATAATTCTCAAGAATTTTACTCTTATCTAAGAATATATTTATATTCTTCATAATACATAAATTTTGTATCTTTCTTTCGTACTTCTATATCTATAATTATTTTTTTCTATTAAATTCCTGTCACTTTTTAAAGTAATAATTATTAGATAATTACTGATGCATAATAATTTAATTATAAGTAAATATTTAAAATATTCAAAATAAAAGAAAACAATTTGTATAAAAAAATTTTATTTCTATTTATTTTCTTTCAGGTTTCAATTTATCATTTTTACTTGTTCAAGTTTAACTTAATTGAAATTCTATATTTCTTGATTTCAATTCAACAATAAATGTTAATCTAAATTAAACGACTTTGAATATTGCACAAATATAGTGTCTGAATTGATGCTATTCTTCGAAAGATTATCTACTGTATTATCATTTATGTCATGAGCTAATGTAATGATTTTAATGCGAATTGTATCATTGTTGAATTCTGTATTCTGTTTCCATTCCAATTGATCCGATCTAGAAAACTGTCGAGAGCTTTGGTTTTTTCCTCCAATCATTACTTTGCATGAAAATGCGAGCTAAGAGAGAGACCAATAGTCGTATTGAAGGGCGGTTTCGAAGGATGAGCCATCGCGACGTCGCATCGCAACGCGAGGGTATCAAAATACTTGCGTTCGCTTCCGTTACAAGGCACTAAATGCGCAAGCGTAACTTTATTAATGTTGCCATTGCTGCCATATTTCTGTTTAAATTGAGGATCTGGAAAGTGTTAGGGAATTACATCTGCTCAAAAATTATTGAAGATTCGAACTATCAAAAATAAAATCTAGACTGTCGTTTTATAAGTCTTAGTTTTATCTTTAACACTAGGTATGAAGGAGGACTAGGACAAATTTAAATTTAATTCTACGTACTTGCCAGAATAATCCTCCCCGTTTCTTACAAAGATAATGTAAAATTAACAAGTACTTTTTCAAAAAATTTATTTAACATACTTCATGTTACTATAATATATAAAGTGATAATATTAATGGTGAGTGTATATATGTGTGTTGAATGTTTTTTTGTTTGAAATATCTGTGTTTGTAGAATATTAGTGCTTGATCGGTAACATATTTTCTTAACGATAAGGATTACAAATACGATATGCATGTTTATATGAGATTTTTCACAATTTCGTAATTCACTTAGTTGATTATGTTTAAATGCATAATATACAAAAAAAAAATAATTTATTTGTCATATCCGATTAACCGTGTTTAGAAAGATCAATTAGACATTTCCTTTTTTACTTTTCTGATGAAGATTCGTATTTTTAGAAATATCTTCCAAATTCATTATATTCGTTGTTAAATTAAATTAATTAAATGCTGTGAAATAAATTTGATAGAATTAATCAAATATAAAATTTATACTATTATAATTACCATATTAAAAATGAAAAGCTTATTTTCTTCCAGAATTAAGGGATAAATGTGCCGAACAATAATTATTGTAAATTAATAATGACCGAAATGACCAATAATAAATAATATAAATTAGCAAATCGAAAAAGTATTTATAGAATATTTGATCAAACAAATATTCACTTGTTTATTAAAGAAGAGTAATATAAATAACAAAATAAGGAATAAATTTGAACAAGACAAAGTATAAAGCAATATTTATTTCAATACTAGTATGTCTAACATGAAATCATCTATTCTATTGTGTGGAATATATCAAAGTGAAATATGAAAAGGACGTACTTAACATCTGAAATGCAAAACATTTTATTACTTTGAATTCAAATGATGATATATTTATTTGAATAAATTACCGTCGAAAATCCTGCATGACACGGAGTAAACACACCTAAAATGCTAATCATATATGTTATCGAGCTCCGTACCATGATCAGCAATAAAATCTTTTGTACTTTTAACGGTACAAAATACCACGTAGAAATATATCTGTTCAATTAAAAATAATATATTTTTTTATTTTTTTTATTCTTTTTATTAGCAATTAATATATGTAATTAATTTCATGAATAAAAAATTTAAACTTACAAGTCATAAAGCAATTCTTGACTGTTGTCTATAAGTATTTGACCACTATAGTTACATATAAACATGATCATCATTTGAAAGACAAGAAATATAAGAAAGATCAAAATTTCTAATTGATTCTTTCTAATAAGAATCGTATTTACTAGCTATAAGACATTATAAAAGTAATTATAATAAATAAGATATATTAATTTTTTAATGAATTACACGTTTATTTATTATAAATTTATAGCATCTTTTTTAGTATTTCATAACAAATTCAAAAAATTCAAAAGATCATGCAAGATTACTTTTATTTATAGAGGATCTCATTTTATGATCTATCCACGCAAATCTTCCAAATTATATATTATTACAAAAAAAATATTTTATATAAATCTTGTATTTTAAGGGATTGTCTTATGATGATAAGATTTGTTTAAATCGAGATATTTCTAAATCTAAAAAAATTGTTTTTTTTTTAATTGTATATTATAATAAAATTGTATATTTTTATTTAGTCAAGATTATAATCTATTTCGATATAAATTCATTGATCTAATCACATAGATTTTTGAAAGTCATTGAAAATCACTTATAATTGTTTAAATTGTAATGAATAAATAAAATGTTTTATGTATGACTACGTTTTTTTCATTGTTGAATTAAGTCATTAATATATGATGAATAATAAGATTTATCAATGTAAATATTTTATTAGAGTTATTTTATAGTAATTATTTGGATTTTGATTTTTTTTTGAAGTTACATAAAGAAAAAATTCTAATTCTTCTAAAAAATTGATCTTCTTGATTATATGAAGATTTGCATGTAGAATATCTGCCAAATTAATTGTAATATTTTTAAGAAAATGATATGATTATTTAGAAAGAGAATAAATCATTGTATCGATATGTATGACTATTCTTTCGAATATAGGATATAGAAAATAATTTTTGATGTTAAGTTAATGAAAAGTTTTGAATGGCAATGAATGATTTTAAATGAATTTCAAAGATTATAATTAACAACGAATTCTTAGATTGCAATTCTTAAAATATATATATATATCTATATATATATATATATATATATATATATATATATATCTAATTTTAACGAAAAGTAAATTCAGTCATTTTGAAATTTGAAAAAACCATTATCTAAATAAATTTACTGGCCATCAAAAAATGTTTTTCTTGCAATAAAAGTTTCGTATAAAATATTCTTTTAAATAATAAACAATTTAGAAGATAATGGACAAATTTTGGACAAATTAAAATAAGATATCATAAACATTATCTGAAAATTTTGATAATTACAAATTTACGTTTATTATCGTATAATACAAAAAAAAGGATACTTACTTGATGCAGATTTATTGCCACTGAAATCACGATTAGAATACTAGGCACCATAAACTGTATTCCTGAATTATTTAATGCATTGATAAGTCTTCGCCACATAAAATTCGTGAATATATTATTATTATAAATATTGTGAAATGAAATTATAATATAATCATATTTTAATTTACCAACTCGATAACTTGGTTATGAATATCCACTATGCGATAAAGCTCCACAAGTTTCGAATCAATTTGCTTCGATGATAAATTAAATATAGTCAAATACGTAACAATCTTTTGTATTCGATAACTAAAAACACAAAATACTTATAAATAAACATTACTTAAATTTATTAAAATTTTAAAATTTGTTAAATTTATTTCATTCAATCCACAGCTTACAGAATCTTAATACATTCAGTAGGTCAATTAAGTTTTAAGATTTCTTTTCTAAACACGATAATATTTTCAAAATTAAACTTAATAACTTGATTTTTTTTTCTTTTTTTGAAAAGTTAGGCGGATTAATTTCATATATGATGTAACATTTTTCTTTGTGAAAATTATTTCGATTTTATAACGAATTATTAATGGAAAATCTGGCACAATCGAAATATGATAGCGTAAACATTATCTATTGTTATACCGCGTCGCAAATAGTGTTAAAATACGAGTTATATAAGCATCAATCAGAGTTGGACATTAACTAACTAGTTAATTTTGACATTAATTAACTAGTTAATTTTGACATTAACTAACATTAACTAATTAGTTAAGTAAGTAGAAATAAAAATTTATCAAAGAAAAAAAAGTTGCTTGAATTCGTCTCACAATTTCCAATCAAATTTTTTCAAGTCGATTTCTGGAATATATATCACGCTAATATATTATATATTAATATATTATCTGTGTTAACTTATCTTGTATATTAATTTCTTATATAAGTAATGAAGAAAATATGATATTTCATATAATACTGATATAAATTTATGAAGATCATGTAATTGCATCTGGCTAATTGTAATCTTATAGATGTTATATTATATATAATATACATTAAGAAATGCAAATGCAATTATTACTAATATTTATTACTGAACATTATATGCGATGAATATGATAACTTTACTCACCCAATAATTTTAAAAAACAAGCTTGCGTGATAACTATAAAATCCGATCATCGATTCCATACATATTATAGATAATGATGCAATTATTGCAATAAATATATAGTTCAAGCATAGTATATCAATATAGATAATTCGATTGTAAGAAAATACTGTAAAATAATGAATAATTCGTGTACGAGATTCATTCAAAGGGTTTATGAAATCCAATATCATAGGACACAACAGCAACATACTGAAGAATGCAATAAGTGCATAAGTTATCCCTAAAATGATCATTCAGTAATTTAATTGATATGTAAATTCGAATATTACTTATATTATTATTGAAATATTATTCTTTGTAAAAAAAGAAACATTTTTTAGTATTTTTTTTTGTTTTTTATATTTTTAAAAATATTATGAATAAAGAAATTAAAAAATATTATCAGTTATATAAATTAGGTGTGCAAATAAATTCCTTCTCCCTTTTTTCTACGATCATAACTTCTGATTGAATTAAAATTATTTCCCATTTGTGGTGTCATTTAAAAAAGCGTTCTTTTGTTTTTAAAAAAAGTCGTGATGAGCGCTCTAAGTTCTCAGTTTCCAATCCTATGTAATAATTTTGAGCAATATGGTGTGCGAGAAGCATTATTATTTGCGTCACCATATACTTTTTGCATTCCAGTTTAGGAAACCAATTGTTAAAGCTGAAATATGCGGCACTAGGAGAGAACGTTGTATCTTACAGAATATGCAAGAAAAAGTAGTACCAAAGATTTAAAAGATTTAAAACCAGAAATTTTAATTTGGAAAACAGCAATTATTCAAATGCACTGAGAAAGTTTGATGACGGTGAGTTAGAGGAAAATCCGACCCAAACGTAAAAAGAATTGGCAGAAAGATTGGAAATCATTAGACAAGCAGTATCTATCCGACTGAAACAATTGGGTAATCTTGTATCTGATTTATGAAATAATAAAAATCTTGAATTTGAAAAAAAAAGAGGAACTTATTTGCACAGCTAATATATAATGTATAAAAAATATATACAATAGAAATTTACAAATTACAAATAATAAATTTACAAATATTTTCTAATACGAAAATAATAATGGTGATGTTAAAAATTGATATTACAAAAAAATTTATTCAAATTACATAATGCTTACAAAATAAAATGTCGATCATATGACAAGAATCATTGATAAATTTCGTTCGTATCTGTGCTTCTATTGAATCTTGTATTATATTTTCCTCCATTTGAATGTGATGAAATAGAAATTTTACCTATATGGAAGTAAAATAATTGTGTAAAAATATTTTTCCATGAAGATCAATCATTTTAATTTCTACTCACCGTGGGAAAAAATATCATAAAACCTATATATCGTAAGAAAATTATTATAAATGGGCAGATCGTAAACGATATTAAAGTACAGTTTTGTAACGTAATTTCAGATCTTAGAAGCATCACAATCTAAAAAAAATATTCTATTTGTTAATTAAGATATACTTGAGTGATAATTTATTGACGATGCTATAAATACTATTACTTTAATCGTGTTTTTAAATATATTTTCAGTATCATCTAATCAGAATTTCAAAATATGTATAATGATACTATTTATTTTAAAATAAATAAATAAATAATAAATAAAAGACACAAGCTGAAGCAAAAAAAATGATGTAAATATGAAAATAATAATAAAAATTAATTTTAATATATTTCTCTTATATATGCAAGATCTAACTGAAAAATTTAAAAATCATAAGAAAAAAAAAAGAAATAGAATAAAATTTTGTTCTTAGAAGCAGTGTTTTCGAGAAAATTAAATTTAAAAATTTTTTAAATCATTCTCAAATATTTTAATTTTTTAATGTGTATTTTTTATATTATAAGTGATATTATAAGTAATATTATGTATTATAAGTGAAATTGGCTAACTTTCGATTAGATACAAATAAATTATTAAAGAAAATTATATATATGAAGATGTGCAAAAGATATAAGATAAAAATTTATCACATTATATATATAATATATAATATAATTTAAGATCGTGACATACGTATCTATATATTATTATTTTATATAAAATTAAAATAAATATTTCATATTATTATTTCATATATTTCATATAGATATTATTATTTCGGAGAAAAGAATATTATTTTAAATAAATATGTTATAAAATATGTATGATGAAAAAAAAAATCAATTTTTGTTACCTGAAATATTATTTGGCCAAGAAGGAATATCAATAACCATAGTCTCTGAATACACACATAAATCGAATTACTATATGGCCATAGTCCTATGATTTTCATCACAGTACGATAAGAATGATAGGATTGATGTTTGTCAAATACATCCATCTTCTTTAGATTCTAAGATATCGTATAGGACTGCCATATAGAACTCGAAGAATCATTCGTTTACACCTCGGCTTCATATATTATTTACGGTATTTTTCCTTCTTCTATTTTCATAGTGTCATTTATCTATGGTATAACAATCTGCTATGTAATAATTGCGGTAAATTACAATCGATCGATTTTCCTCGCACTTTCTGCAAAAAGCTTTTAAAATAAAAAATTCATAATAGATATTTGATTACGAGAAAATTACAGTTTTTAAATTTTTTGTTTGTATCACTAATCTTTCTTTTTTAAGCTCTTTCAATGTTTTATTTGTTTTCTTTTCTTTTTTCTCGAGATATTAGGGAATAAAAATTTGTTACAACGAATATTTTCTAGTTACTTGATAAGACAACTTCTTCCTTATTTAAAAAAATATCGTTATTTCGTTTAATAAGTGAGAAAGAGAGAAATTGAAAGAAATCAATAAATGCATCTTGAAAATGATAATATAAAATAATATAAATAATATAAAAAAGTTATATTGATGTTACAGGTAATTATTTTTTAAAGTAATTTTAATTTAAATATATATTGAAAATAATTATTATTCCATACTATTGATTGAATGTAATGAATTGATTGAAAAATTATAAATATTTATTTATTTTTATAATATTTTATTATTTTAATTTTATTTTTCACGAAATTGTTCGCAATTATATATGTTTATATATGTTAGAATGATGTAATGTGAAATATATATGAAATATTTTGATAAAATCCAATATAACGATTGTACAATATTAAAATGGAGAATGGATCATAAAATAAATATCATAAAATTAATTGAAAATATAAATTATAAACAATTATCAATATAATTTTATTATCAAAATAAATTTATAACAAATATTATACTAGATAATTCGAAGAGATGTATATAAAACTTTTTAAAAATTGCTTCAATAAATAAGCATAAAGCGCATAAATAATATACAATACAAATCAATTGCGACAAGTTTCAAATTTCAAAATATATCGTTTTTTAATATCTTTACTTAATTTTCAATCATTCATTAAAAATAAAAATTTCTGCCATTATTTTTTTAATATTTATTCAAATTTCAAATTTATCAAATATATATAACATAGATATATAGAAATATTATATAGAAACAATGCGTTATTATTTGTAATAATAATAAAAGAATTTTTTACTAAATACTGAAAAAAATGTTTTCAATTTTCGTAATTTTTTTGAAAAGTTTCCGATATTCTTTTAAAAAGTCTTCAATATTATTAAATCAAGCGACGATTCTTAAATAATGCTATCGTCAAACGCTTGATTTTGTAATTTTTTGAAATTTCATCTTAAGCACATACAAAGTTCTTTAATTTGTAAACTAATAATATATCGTTATCCATAAAGCCGTTACTCAGAGACCGTGAGTCCTTTATTTTTCTTTATTATTTTCAATTATACTTTTCCAGGCTGGAAAATCTTACTATCAATTATATTCATGGCCATGATAGTAATAAGGACATAGATACTTTCAGAAAACATCGAATGTAATAAAGAGAAGAGATTCAGAGTTGATCATTTCCCAAATGGTGATTCTATACTCTCGATCACTCTTAACTTTCGGTAAGTTTAAAAACCTGAAAAAAAGTAAATCGAAGTAAGAATTACAATGGTTTGTCCATTCGAATATAGTGAACACTCAGAACGCAATGAACATAATCGAAAATAGTAGATTCTCGTGGAAACATCTTGATTCGCCTTAGAAATATCTAGAATAAAAAAAAAATTCGTTTTATTCCGCATTATACTTTAAAATTTATTTCATATTCTATAATCATAATTTAAAGTAATTTTAAAAAAATAATTAAAATAATTAGAATTATGTTAATAAATATTACAATTTCGTAATCCATTTTATTTTCATTTTAGAGTAATCTTTCAAATTAATATTAAAAGAATTTTAATTGGCCTACTACATGCAAGATCAGCCAATTCTGAGAGATTTATATCAATCACGAAGATACTAACAAATATATTACATTTATATTTAACAAATATATTAAGAAAAATTACAGAGAAAAATTTTTAATTTAAAAATTTTAAAAACATCTATTGCGAGATCAATAGCAATACAATTCGAAAAAAAATATATATATATATATTTTTAAAGAATATATGTAACTTTTGCATTCACATAACCGGTATTATTTTCTCGTTAATGTAATATTTTACATTTCTTATTCTATAAGAGGAAAAAATTACCAATTTAATTAATGTATCGATCTTAAAAATGATGATAAAAAACGAATCATCAAAGTTGAATAAATCGAGTATTGCATATTAATATTTGTCATGATAATTTATTAAAATCTAACTGAATATAATTTTGAATATTTTGAATTACACGAAAATTAAATACTATCCAAAGATCGTTCATGTATTAAGATTATATAATTATTTATATTATCTTGAATAAACTAATCGTGATTGGTTTCAAGCATTTACAATTAATGACTTATTCCGTGCTTTCTAATTATAATCTAATTTTTGCGACAAATAAATTTCTCTAGCATATATCTACAATCTGATTTAGACTTTATTGGATTTTGAACTATAATCTTATCCGAACTCTATTTCAATTTTAACTATGATTTTAGAAAACTGTCGCAATCTTTCGTTCTCTCTTTAATAATTATTTGTCTACTCTTTAATGGAATCAAAAAATAAAAAAATCTGTATTAAAAAAAGATATCCGAACTCGAATCCTAATTGCAAATAACCAACTCGTCAGATTTGGATTCTGTCTATTGCTGGAATAATTCTGATACTGAAATACATAGTCATTAAGTATTGTGTGTCAATGTTAAATGATATTTTAGCGAAATAAATACTATTTCAAATACTATCTGTGGAATTTTTTTAAATAGAAGGATATTTTAAATAGAATATAATCTTAATTAAAAAATTAAATCATCTCACATATAATATAATT
This sequence comes from Apis cerana, assembly GCF_029169275.1. Lineage (NCBI taxonomy): Eukaryota > Metazoa > Arthropoda > Insecta > Hymenoptera > Apidae > Apis > Apis cerana. The sequence goes on along the minus strand of NC_083864.1, from coordinate 1,148,569 downwards.
TTCTCGATTCATTTTTTGACTAAAACTTAGGCTAAACTTATTAAGACACTTTGATCTAGAACAAAAATTAAAAATTTTTATCGTTGAAAAAAAGAAGGAAAAATAATTTTATAAATAAATAAGCAAAAGTGGGAACAAATTGTAAATAATGATAATTTAAAGAAATAATTATTAATGTAAAGAATATTTATTGTAAATGGAGAAATTATTCGATTAGTTATTATCATAATTTTCGACACAATATATACAAGAAACTATCTATATTCATAAATGTATTGAATATGTATGATTATTTCCAGCAACAATATTATTTAAAATAAAAGAAAGAAATTAGCATAAATAAAATAAAATTCAAATATTTTCAATATTTAAAAAAAGTACTATTTTCAAATATTATTTTAAAAATTTACTACATCAAATAAATTTGTTTCATTTTCAAAATTATATTTTAAAATAAGTAAAATTATTTAAAAATTATTATTTAAAACAATATTTTAATCAGGTATGCTTTGTATTATAGAATTTAAATGATAAATATCATTGGTACAAATTTTATATCAGTTATATCATTCCCTCTGTCTTTAACATATCGTTGAATCATTGTTTATTATTATCGCATACTTTGATATATATGTATTAATATATGTATATATTTGCATAATATGTATGCATTAATTTGTATACATATTAATAATACATAAATAATCAAAATTATTTTTCAAAGATTACAAATCTATCTAATTCTCTAATTATTAGCATTTTATAGTTATATTTTAACTCGTATTTTTAATTTGCTAATGAATTCCACATATCGTTACAATTATAAATTATAATATTGATTTAAAATTTAATTCTTATAATAATTTTCTTTTTTAATATTTACTTGATTCAGTTTATTTTAAAATCTAATTTATTTATTTAGCTTAAATAAAAACTCGCGAAAAATATATTTTAGAATATTGCGATTAACAATATTATGCAACGACTAAAAATATTTAAGTCTAGGAGCAATTATAATGATTGTTTGAGATAATATATATTTAATCATGGTACATTGCATATAAAAAACATTTTGAAAAATTTTGAATTTGAAATCAAGCCAGAATATTAAAATGTATTAAAACTTATTGTTAATATCATCTCTTCTGAGATACATCATTCTTGCATAAAATGAATCTCTATTAAGTTGCTAATTATTATACTTTTGTATCTTTGAATTTGTGGGAAAAATATTGAAAAAATGATTAATAAGTCAGATAATTTACATGATTGAAAACAAACATAATTGATGTTTAAATTTGGAAGCTAGAAAAAAAAATATCCGTTTGAAAAATGATAAATTAAAATTAATGATATTTATAAATATTATTATATCACTCGTTCATTCTTGATAACTTTATTTACTATGTATGCAATTTAATATTAACTCAGGATTATTTATACAATGATGATTCGTTTATTATAGAATACAATATTTTCGTGCAGAACAGAAGACAATATGTCCGCTCTAATCCGCTTTGAAAAAATTTTCGATATTGTCTTCTTCTATGTCACGATTTATCGATCATGATATTTCACACTGTAGCTATCATGCTTGTAACATTATTATTTCAAAAAAAAAGCGGACAATTTCTCGACAATTTCACTTAACTCTGTTTTGTTTAATATTGGATACATCTATTTGAAAAAGAGATTTATAAATTTTTATTATAAATTTGCGCAGTTTTCTGCAAATAACGAATGCCTCAATATTTTATCCTTTTAATCTTAGAGAAAAACCAAGCTAAAATCCTGAGTAAGGCACCAATATCCGAATATTATCCGTTCTTTCTTTGAATTCATTAAATTTGCATTCCTTCACTTATATCTTAAGACGTGTGCCTTGAGATTCCAAATTTCAGCGATTAAATTTTTCCTCCAAAGTGCATCTCCGATTCACCAGAGATTTCTCTTATATTAGAGGAATTTCATTATTACTTTTAAAATGAACCAGATATGAAACATCTCTTTATTATAGAACAGTACCTATTTTTTTTATTATTGAATCACATGTTATGACGTTGTGAAAATATAATTTTCCCGAAATGAAGTTCAAGGAAATATCCTTCCAAAAGAACCTAACTTTTTCGTGGAAATCATTTTTTCGACAGTCGAAAAGAAATCATAATGAGAAATATATAACATATATGAAAAATATTTTAACATATATCCTTTTGTGAAAAAGCATTCTCTTCTTGGACGAGAACTTTATGAATTCAATTTTCTTTCTCATTTTCCAATTTCATATTTCGCTTATAATCGATTAATATGATTATATCTTGTTCTCGGGAAACATTGAATGCGATAAATCATATTTTACTTGTAATCACATTCATTATTATATCATTTTATTATATATCCTTAACTAGTAGCAGGCGATACACAAGTATGTGATAGTAAAAACCGACCCCTGCATGGAATTGAGCAATGTAATCTTTGCTGGACAGCGGTAGGCGTAGTCAAGCACAATCCCGCCCACCGCTGATTAAAGCCATCTCCTCAGAAGGGTAGGTCTTGCTTCGTGTTGCCTAACAACAGGGGGCAAGGCTTTTCCATGGGCGACAAGATATCTACGTTGCCTATTTCCCCTCGCAGCTGAAAGGCTAAGTCGATATGGATGGGGGTCACCCTCCTCGGAGAATCATTCGTCTCGGCTTAATATATTATTTATACAAATATTTTTCTTCCTTGTTTTTTCATATCGTTTGTCTATAGTAACAATATAACATGCGATAAATTAGAATCGATCAATTTTATTCATTTTTTGTTTTTATTCGCTCTTTTTTCATAATAGATATTGATTTCGAGAAAATTATAATTTTTTTATTTTATTATTTAAATAAATTTAATCATAATCTTTTTTTTATTTTTCCTTATTTTTCATTTATTTTTCCCTCTTTTTTCCAGATATTGAAGGAATGAAAATTTGTCACAATGAATAATATCTTTCGATTTCCTCACAAGACTTGAAATACTCGATAGTTATTTCGTTCAACAAAAATGATAAAGAGAAAATAAAAATCAAAAAAATAAACGTTTGATTTGAAAGAATGTAAAAGATTTGCACGATGTAATATAGTAATTATTAATATAATATATGTTATATATTATTATTATTGTTTAAAGTAATTTTTATATCGTTGTGCTCATATATTATTTTAAACTTTATATTGTTTATAAAACGCAATTAATATATTTTTAATTTGATTTTTCGCGAAATTGTTCGTAATTTTATGTGAAACATATACGAAATATTTTAATAATATTTATTTATATATAATATTATTATTTTATTAATATAATATTTTAAAATTCAATTTAATTTTTTCAAGAATACGTGTAAAAATATATATAAAATTATAATATTAAAATTGAGAATTGATTACAAAATGATTGTTATAAAAGATAAATTTATAACGAAAAATAAATAAATTTACACAAAATAATTCAAATTAATGTTTATAAAACTTTTAAAACTGTTTCAATACGATTTCAATCACGAAACGAAAAATAATATATGATGGAAATCAATTGTATCAAACTGAAAAGAATTAAATATTTATTGAATTTTTTAACATTTTTAATTAGTTTTTAATTATTTAAACAAATATAATCTAGAAATATTAAATAGAAACGAAACAAATTTTAAGAATTTATTTTTGATTCTTAAATATTTAAAAAAACTTTTCAGTTTTTTAAATTTTTTGAATTTCTCTAAAAAATTCTTTAATATTATTAAATCAAGCGACTTTGTAATGCGACTCCTATCAAGATATGATTCTTGAAATTCTGTAATTTTTAGAAATTTGATTAAACACGTAAATTGTTGGAAAATCCTTGAATTTATAGATGGACAATATAAAATCATATGCATCCAACAAGAATCAGCATAGAATCTAGGAGCATAGAATCTGTGGAGACTATAAAGAAAATATCTGTTTGAAAGCCATAAAATTTAATTGCGAACCATGGCAACGAAGACTTTAACAACATATCTGGAAAGAGTAATTTGATCTTTCCACAGTGAGTCTTTTTCTTATCTTAATTTTTCTGAGTATACAATAGATATTCATTTTAAAACATTACTAGTCAAAATTTTTAAAAATTCGTGGTTTTGTTTGATTTGAAAATCGTTCCCTTTGAAAACAAATGAAGATTTATTTAATAGATTTGATTAAATAAATCCAAACAATAAATAAATAAACGAATTAGATTTAATAACTCAAAGAAATGCAAGTCAAAGCTTTTTGAGAGTATGTATTTCGATATAATAGAATCACATACACAGCTTTAAAAATTCAGAATAGATTAAAGATCTCATCAATGGTGATATTTTATCTGTACAATTCACAATTCGATTCTAGTTCTTCTTTCAAGCGTTCATAATGAATTCGAAGGATATATTTCTGGCGTGACGTAAGCGGTGAATTTATCATTTAATTTGCGCGATCAAAAGAAATAGAAAATTCACAGAAATGCGACAAATCGATTAATTTTCTGCGAAAAAAACATGTAATGATTATACGAAATGCTTTGGTCAATCATTTTATCTCCAATTATCAGCCTTCATGGACTTAATGATCCAATAAAAGTTAATAAAGATCAAGCGCATAGTCTTGATCAAAAATTTGTAAAACCATTCGCATTAGATAGTATAATTAAAACATTTGATGTTGGAAGTTAAATTTTCAAATCGAATTTTCAAGTCGAATATTAACAAATTGCAAGTGGTTTCAAAAAATTGATAGACGTCAATACGCAGCAACCGATCATTCAGAGTGATTTTTTTATCTTATTCAAGTTTAGTCATCTTGTGTCATGTCGTGTTTGTAGATAGTGTCTATCAGTCACCTCCATTCTGTGAAAAATAACAACATAGAATCGTGTATTGAGTAGTCGCTCTTAATTATTTATTCTTATTATAAATAATAAAAAATAATATGATCTTCCAATAGATGGCTAGCAAAGATTGGCTTGAAATATTTCTGCATATTTGATCTTAGTAATCTTTCAAAAAAAGGTTTCGATGTATATATATTTATCAAAAAAGATATCATTCTTTATTACATTATTAATTTTCAAATTTTGTTCATTCTAATTTATTATCATGTTTTAAAATTTATATATACTAATTTTATATTATATTATATTTATATTATAATATATATTTATTATATTATAATATATTATATTATATTTATATTATATTTATTATATTATATTTATATTATATTTATTATATTATATTTATATTATATTTATTATATTATATTTATATTATATTTATATAATAATATAATATATATATATTATAAATATGTAAATATATATATATTATATTATATTATAATTTTATATTTCTTTTGATTGTTTTAATGTAATAATAATCAATATATATTTGCTTCTATCATAAATATCGATGTGAAATTTAATTTATGTAGTCTATTATCAAATTTATTTCTCTTGAATTTTATTAATCTGAATACATACTTTTTTTTATTTCATGGATACTGATTATACGACATATAATATCTTGGAATATCTTATATATTAAATAATCCAACACAATCAAAATGTTTAGGATTTTTGTTTTTATTTTGAGCTACCAAAGATTGTTGTTGATGTTTTTTTATAATACGAATCTAATGTCCGAGTTTTTTACAAAAATAATATGTTATTTTTTTTTGTTATTTTTGTATCAGAACCATGGAAATCATGAGAGTCATGAAAAACACGAGAATCAGAATGATATGATAAGTTTCTTCTTTATAGGATATATTAGATGATTTATTAATCATTCAGTAATATATTTTACTCGTGATTCAATATACAAACAGTGCAAATATTATCGTGTTTTGCTTTTAAACTCGACAAAATTTTATAATAAAAGAATTTTTTTGTTCCATATTTATATTCTTAAGTCGTTATATCAGCAATATTATTTTTGAAAATAATTTTTGAAATATAGTCTGCGATGAATTCTTTCGAATCCATTTTTGTATTTATAAATTGATCCAAAAGTATTTGCATTAATTAATCACTTTTTTCAGTATATATTACACATAATCTAGCTCATATACAGTAGAACAATTCAAGATTCTTTCAAAAAAGTTTTAGCTTTAGCATCCTTTTGAATCCATGATGCAACATCTGTTTCATTTTCAGATCTAAAAATCGAATCATCGATGTACTTTCTCAGTTTGTTCTCTGTTTTCGAGCACTTGTTATTCGAGAAATATATAAACAGCTTATTCGGAGAAAATTTTCATATAAAAAAACTCTTTTTGTTCTTACCGCTTGCGGTCCTCTATTGAGCCTAAACAAAACACAATGTTATCTGAGAAGATTATCTTTGAGAATTTAGCCGACACTTATAATTGTATATTTTTGACGTACTTCACACTAGTTGAACAATCCTAACAATTGATTCAAAAATAAATAACATTGTTCTAGTTCGAGGAATCTATAAGAGAGATGCGCCGATTTGTTTCTGTTTATCGTGAGATCTTTGTATACATTTGTATTTATATTGTTATTATTCGTTATTGGCCTGAGAAACTGTGATCCTCTTAATTGAAGATTTTTCTGAGGGCATAAATTTCAATTATAAATATAATAAAATTCCATATCCGAACTAATAGACAAACAAAAGTGGCAGACAATAGTGAATTTTTTGGATAATAGAACAATTACTTTCTTTTGCATTAATTATTCAAGTTCGCTTATTTAAATAGAAATGAACAAAATTGATAGTTTCAACATCTAAAAGTATAATATCTTTTTAATCGCTAAGACATATAAATTTTTTATTGTAAGCAGATGCGTAGAATTCATATTTCCCGTTGCGCTTCCATCATCGAATTCTATATATAATTTCCAATATTGCGTTTTTTAAATATCTGTAATTGTAAATTTCTTAACATCACGTATTTTTGCTAATTTCATTGCATTTTCATCATTTTCAAGATCTTTAATTATTTTGAATTTCTCTTCAATAGTTAAAACTACATGTTTTTGTATACTTGACATTGTGATATCGTTTTCTGCTTCAAATTGAATTGATATGATTCCATTTAACTGGCCAAACACAAGAAGTATTTATTAAATCTAAAAACGTCGTATTTACTTTATAATCTAAGTATGTTGTATATAAACATCGCTACGAAACATTCTACGGATAATAGAGAACATTTGGATAATAGAACATCCGTATATTCGGATAATGGAAGAATGGATACGAGAGTTTCTATTGTACAACAATTCAATAATATTATGAATATCATGGAATTTATTTAATCTAAATTTTTGTTAAATAATAAGTTATATTAAATATAAGTTATATTAAATATTGCATTAAAATTAATTTAGAATATTATATAATAATTAAATTATTATTAATAATTAAAAAAATATTAATACATTGACTCCTCTTTCAATCCTGTTACATAAATGGCACTGTGATAATATAGCTAAGCTATCTAACTTTATTTATATATCTTTATAATTTGTTGAAATTATTTTCATTCATGATTTTGACCATATATATGTATATGAATTTTTTTCATTATTTTAATGTCTATTTTTTAAAGATGTTTTATATTTTTATAAATATTTTTACAGAATTCGAATAATAGTAAGAATGACAAAAAAAAGTAGAATAAAATTTATTCGTCCAAGATTATTTTTAAATGTAAAATGCTCAATTTTTGATTGGATATAAATAAACTATTAATAAGAATTATGTGAAAATAAGCAAAAAATAGAATTAAATTTCATTGTTTAAGTATAGTTTAAGTAATATTCCATATCGACTTGGCCTTGGATGTTGTGTAGTTTTACATTTTTGATTTCACACTTTAACTATAAATATTATATTATAAGATAAATGTCCTGTTAATAATAATTAATAATAAGTGTCCCATGGACTTGGAAAAGCCCTCCACTAAACATCACCGAGTTGGACCTATCCTTCTTAGGAAAGTGGCTCAACATTAGGCATGATCGGTTTTCACTGTATTTTATTAATTAATTAATCTTTTAATTTCGTATACTACTCACCTGAAGTTCCACGAATGAGCTCCAACATCCACCTTTGTTCTACGTAGAATTCTGCCTGCCGCTTCCTTGAATTCGTAGACGACGTGACCACATAGCTCTCATCCTCAACAGATGGTTACTCTAAGTTATCATCGGTGGACTTCCTCGGTCTAATATTCCTTTCAGTAGAATTATATCTGTTTCTTATATCGAAAGAGCTAGTTTCTTCTCCGCGTATTAAGCCAATCGTTCCAAGGGCGAATGCTTCGAAGAGATTTTCCAGTGATCATTCTCTTGTATGCAATAAACATACACATACACACACATCCTCTTGGACCACGGCCAAGATCATTTCTTTATCATCAGAATCGCGTTCATTGTCAACCTGCTTTTTCATAATCCAAATTGAGTCACATTCGCGAATCACTGATCTGAAAACATTTGCCGAAGACAGATTTGGTCGATACGAAGCCGGATCTGATTATCAGCGTCTTTCAATCGAGTCCACAAATTCCTAGGAAGGAACCAGACATTAAAGAAGCCCCATATTTTTTTTTTGGATTATGAGGTCTTGACTATTTCAATTTCAATCCTGTCGAGACTCTTTTTGTTCTTCCTGCAAAAGATCGCGCGTCATTATTCCTTTTTCAGCGTCTCGTTACTTACATCACAGTGGTAGTAGATCATGAAATCAGCGAGATCAAGGAATCCAACAGTCCACGAACACACTTCTTCCATATATATTGTTCTCCCTTCATCATTTCACCAAAATTTCTTCGTTGTGACGATCATAGCTTCCGGCGCAATTCTTCTGCCGCACAGTTTGTAGTCCAGAGATTGCTCTCAAGAATTGTCAACAGAACTATCTTGCTTGATTCTCTCGGTCGTTTTGTATGCTCGTCGGAGATTTAAATATGTGGATTTTTTTACCTTCTTTCGACGTTTTTTCCTCTGAAATCTTGTTCCCGATATTTTTCTCTTACGCAAGATCAGAAATTCCATCCATCACGTTACCGATTTGACACGCACTCTCTTCGTCTTTATAGCATGGTTGCATATGTCAATGATGTAACTTGTAGAGCGACTGCCCTGCGATTCAGTCCATCTTGCTCAGGCGTTCGCGAGTTCGCAATTTCTGGAGTTTTTTCCAGTTTGCTGTCCTTACGTTATATAAATTGTGCCTCGTGATTGCCTTGCATATACAAGTATATGACGTCAATTCTTTTATGATAATCCTTAATTTTTTAGGGCACTAGAGTTATATTGATCATCCGAATAGAAGATTTAGACTGCATACGATTCGTTTTAGTACCAATGCTAATTCGAGCATTCAATCGCTTACAGTGCTAAAGGAGAGATTTCGCGTTCGAGTCACTATGATTAATTCTTTTCCGGGCAGAACGGATACGAATCGTTTCATTTTCCGAATATACGGTTGTATGCTTTCGAAACACTGGAAATATATTATTGGCCAAATATATTCTGTCGAAAATCACATCCATGCATACATAATGGTTGTCATATAAATGGGCCAGCTTCGTAGTCGTAACCACTGAATTACACTGCAATATTAAACTTCTTATTGTTTCTTGCACGAACAGAATGTCCTTCTCATCCAGATTCACACGATCTCGAAAGTGACGCATTGCGATTTTTTCATATTTAACTGAATTATCCGTAATTCTTGTTCATTTCTTAGCTTTCCATGAACCATAATCTGTTCTTAATAGGATTTGATTCAATGCGATTGCTTATGATGGACAGGCCTTGTCTATCACAATTGTGTGCAGATTTCTTTATTGCTTACTTAGCTATCTATAACATTTCGTAGTCACTAGGTTCCGCGTTCTGTAGCCGCTTCAATCGATGTAAGTTTATTTTTCTCCATATTTTCTTCAATGTCTCTAAAATGCAATTACATCGATCCTTGCTTCTATTTCTTAATTTGAAAATCAACTTCACTTGCTGCCGGAATTTTTCCTTATTTTATTCTATTTTACTCGATGAGATTCTCATTATTCCCTGTTTGACCTGGAAACGTCATAAATTATTGATTCTTATTTGTTACAATTTCAATAGCGAAACCCGCTTCCTTCAGCTTCAAATTCCGAGAAGCGTTGCTAGATTATTTCGTCTCAATGAAAATACCATTATCTTTAATCTTTTGGTGGATCAGAATAATGATGGAATAATGATCATAAGTCATGTTTAGTGTTAGTCAGAATCGCGACTCCCGATCTCACATACCTGCATACATTAAATTTTGCTTGGCTACCACGATCAGTTGCGATGCCATCTTTTTCCATCACAACTTTAAAATGTTTGCTCTTGCGATCGTGAGCTCTGCTGCAATGCTTAGAAATTTTAAGTCCAATTCTAAATCCTCCTAGGTTATTGCTGTAAATAAGGCTTTGTTGAAGTAATATTTGCAACTTTTCTACTTTAGAAAGTTATTAACAAGTTGCTAACACTTTTGAAATATCGTTGTCCAAGCCTAAAAAAAGACTGAGAATTTCTTTATGTCTTTTCAATCTTCGACTGTATTTAGATGGAAATATTCTCTGTTTTTCCTCGTGTTCCATTATTTTGTTAGCATTTTTCTCGGAGCTCTTGTTATTCTTTCGCTGCGCCTTACATTTCTTTTTTGTTATCTCTGCATGTCTAAAGACATTTTTTTTTTCAAAAAATCCTCAATCTCTCGTATATCAAAAATGTTTGTAACAAGCTAGCAACTCTCACATTTCCGCAAGAAAAGTTATTAAGAAAGAATTATATCCAAGTATGAATCGGCAATGAATTACCCGACGCTCAGCCAATCAGCAGCTGAACCTCATAGCGTGTCAGCTAATCAGCAATAAGAACACCAGGCGACACTTGGAGACGTTTCGATCGCCTAATCATTGACTTGGATCACTCGCCAATTAATGTCGAATACACTAGAAAGTAGTACATAAAAGTGAACGTCTGGTAGCGCTATGATCGAACGGTACTAAGTGACCAATATGGCTGTCTCTGAACCACGTGTTTCTTGAAATTATTTGATCACTTATGGGACCTATAATAATTCACCGAACATTATCAATTTTTTACCAAACATGTCTTTCTTACCATTTTGAAGTCGTACTGTATCTTCGGTAATACTAATACACTTTGAAATTAAAATTTTCAGATATGGTGTCACTTTCGAATTACTCTAATATATTTTTTCGTGATTTCTCGCCATCCGTGAATTCGATTGCCATGAAATCGCAGTCACTAACACTTTTCCACTTCTATAATACGCTCGAATACCACCTGAATTAATTTCACTGAATTTACCACTTAAAATCGACTCGAAATACGGAGCGATGTAATCACGCGTCCGCATTGCTCGAAAAGAAGGTAAGCTAAGAGGACATATAGTTTACAAAATAATAACTTCAGCCGAAATGTTTTCTAACAAATATACAATTTCAAGAGTCCTTTAAATTCTTTTTTAAAAAACGATATTGTTCTCACAATATCATTTATTCTCGATAAATGTCTCGAAAAAATTTTTGAATACATTGAATTTTATATACTTACATGTTATTTGTCGTACTATATTATGAGCCATATCCATTAATGAGATTAATGGATAATAAAATTATGTATTTGCAAAGAGATAATTTATTTTCCCTTGGAATATCAATGAATGCGAAATCACCTTGATACAAGATATTCCATGGTATTTCAGATAATACAGTCGATATTTGAATTATCAAATAAAATTGTTCAATTTTTAAAAATCATGTTCATCTAATATCTTTCTTAGATATAATTCTTTTCTTATTTCTTTTATTATTTATATATATATCATAGAATATATGTTAAAAAATAATTTTGTTTTGCATCGTCGATAATTACATTTGATACGGATTGAATTGTGGATGATATAACATATATTATGTTATTATGTTATATCTTGAATTCATAAAATAATATTAAAAAAATTTTTTTAATTTTTTAAATTGATAATTAAATTAAATTATGAAATTGATAATTATATATATTATTATATATAATTATATATAAAATAATAATTTATTATGAAATATATAAATATTATTAAAGAATACAGATACTATTAAAATATTCTTAATAAAAGGTTTAAGTTTAAAAAAGATTAAGTTCTTATTCTTTTTGTGATTATCGAATTCCTTCGTTTTCTATACTTATAATTAAATTATGTTCTGATACATATGCCTATTTTATATGTTTTCACTGTAATCAAAATTTTTTTAATCTCAAGAATTTTAAGAAAATTCGTAAATTTCCTATTATGCTCGTCATTAATTATGCATCATAGTTTTTAATTGAAAAAAAAAAAACTATAATTTCTATTCTTTTTTTCTTTTTTTTTTTATTTCTTGCTCTTTTCTTTTATCATTGACAACTTTAAGATAACGATTATTGCTTTTATTCTTTTCTTTTTATTTTTTTTTTTTACATATGAGAATAAAGTAAAAGAATTATTTTTATTTTCCTGATTTTTTTGTTATTTTTATTTTTCACTCATAAATTTCTAATATTTACATAATATATTTACGCATAGATAAATAGGTTAATTAACCATTTTTTATGAAAAAATAAGAAAAAAAAAAAAGAAAATCTTTTTGTCCAAGACTTTGTTTTTAAAAAAATTAGTTTGAAAATATTTTAAATACAAATGAAATTGATTAATTTTTAACTGGATACTTAAATGAATTTTCGAGAAAAGGAATATTTTATATAAAAATAAACGAAAAATATATCAAATTTTATTATTTAAATCCTCATTGGAAAATCAAGATTAATATAATATATCAAGAAGTTGTGTAATTGATATTACACATATTTTTTCATATTATTCATATTTTTAGAAGTTAATTTTAAACAAAATAAAATTAATTCTATATTTTTTATTTATTTTCACATGTAGAGTAACTTACCATTTATAATTCATTCATATTATATCAGGAATTGACCAATTTCATTTGTATTTAAAAAAAAAGTTTTGAAGCCTCATTAAATCTTAGAATTTCTTAACTAAGAAAAATAAATAAATAAAATACATAATTTAAATTATGAATTTTTCAGAATTTTTATAAAAGATTAATTTTATTAAAAAAATTTTCAATCTCAATACGCAAAAAAAATCAAATATACGATTAATCATCAATTTAAACAAAATAATTTCAGAAGTATGCAAAAAAATGATATATAAATCACAGCAAATATTATAATAAGTATTAAAGATTATTGTCCTTAATATTATTATATATTTTTTTTTTCACAGTTTTGAATTTGATCAGTAGTTTTGAATAGTAGTTTTGAGAGATTTATGTATATATTAATATTAATTGAAATATCTTAGAAGTTCGATTCTAAATATTAAAATAGATATAAAAATTACAATACAAAAATATAAATTGAGAGAATTATTTAATTAGTTAATTTAAATTTGTGTCAGATGAAATAAGAAACGGAATAAACATCATTTCATTTTTTCTCTTTCTCATTATTCAATAGAAAATTAATTGTTTATAATTTAATTAATAAACTTCAACTAATATTTTTATTTAATTCATAACTTTTTCTTTTTTTTGATTTCAAGAATTCTAAAAAGTATTTATATAATCAATATCTTATTATAATATATATGTAAATCAATTTTACAATTTTCATAATAATTACTGTCACAGTAATAGTAAAATATAACAATAATAAATCATATTAAAAAAAAAAGATGAAAAATTATGAAGAATATTATCAATATGATTATGAATTTTATTATTATGATCAAATTTATCAAATATTGATAATATGGACATGATAATATTTTTATTAATCTTTCTCGAATACTATTAATGTCGTCTGCAAGACGATTGTATTGATTTTTCATCACTGGCATAAATAATTAAATAATAGTAATCAAGAATCAATTCTATGTAGGGTTTGCTATAATGTTTGCTTTAAAAAATAACCTTTGCAAAAATTATGAAATAAATATGTATATGTTATCAAAATAATATAATTTTCATATTTTTTGGGCAGATATATAAAAAATAAATATTGTATTAACGAAATAAAAAAAGAGTTTGTAGAAATTGAAATATAAGTTATATAACAGTTATAATATATATAAATTTTAATATTCATCAACGATGTATAAAAAAATAGGCCAACAAAAAATGATAGTTAAAGAATAAAATTAATATTAAAATTATTGTCAGTATGAATTTTATCAAAATTTTAAATACACTATGTTTTTTTCAGTAAATATTATGTAAGACACAAATTTATTTTTAAATATTAAATTAATTATATATTAATTTATTTTGTAAAATAAATTCATATAAATTTGCAGTTATTTGTCTAAAAATTACAATAATATACTATTGAATGTAAATATATTATTTTAAGAATCGAAAAAAAAATAAAAGAAAAATCAGCAAAATTTGAAAAACTGGAATATTATGTTATTCTTTATTTTTATTTGTTTTTGATTATTATATATTTGATTTTTATTATATTTTTTTCAATAATATATTATCAATATATTAAAATTAATTTAATGCTATAAAATTATGATACAATTAATTTGATACTTATATTTAAAGACAATATCAAAATATTTATTTTTTCTCTAGATTAAGAAATAAAATTTTATGTACGGAATAAAATATTGCAATTATTCTAAATTAATTACAACAATAATAAAATGATCAATAAATAATATAAATTGGTTGACAATATGAGAAAATATTAATAAAATATTTGATCGGGCAAATATTAATGAGAAAAGTAAATAAAGTAAGAAACAAATATTAAAACAAAGTATAGAGCAATATTTCAATTATTTATTTCTATGCCAACATGTCTAATATGAAACCATTGATTCTATTGTATTGAATATATCATAGTAAAATATGAAAACGATGTACTTAATATCTGAAATGCAGAAATTTTTATTAATTTATTAAAACGATTATATAATTATTTAAATAAATTACCTTTGAAAATCCTGTATAGCATGGAATGAATACACCTAAGATGTGAAACATACATAATGTTGAGCTACGTATCATGATCAGCAATAAAATCTTTTGTACTTTTAACGGTACGAAATACCACGTAGAAATATATCTGCTCAATGAATAGTGATATTTTTTTATTGTTAATGCAATTAATTTGATGAATAAAAAATTTAAACTTACAATTCATTTAACAATTCTTGACTGTTATCTATAAGTATCTGATTATTATAATTATATAGAAAGATAATCATCAATTGTATCATTAAAAACACAGAAGAAATCAAAATTTCTAATTGATCTTTCTTAGCAATAATCGCATTTACAAGCTGTAAAATATTAAAAACAATATATATACATATATAGATGCACTCAAGATATCTATTTTTAAGTTTATTGTATATTTATCATAATCCTCTTTTACAATAAATTCAAAAAATTCACGAATATCATATGCAAAACTAGTACATTCATTAAAATGCAATTATCTTCTAATTATGCATTATTAAAAAAAAGTATTTCATGAAATTTATTGTAATTCAAGAATCCATCTTATGTTGATCATTATATTTCTCTAAGTGGAAATATTTTTAAGATTAGAAAAGGTAATTTTTCGTTCTTTAAATGACTATATATAATGACTATAAATAACTATGTTCTTTTTTAATCAGAATTTATTCTTAGCGAATTCATTGATCTACTTATGCTGATGTTTGAAAATTATTCGAAATCAATTAAATATTGTTTAAATTTTGTTGTATATATAGCTAGAAAATTGTTTTCATTAGCGAAATAAATCATTAACATGATGAACTATATGATTTCGAGAAAAATCGAGTACTTCTGATTATATAAAAATACGCAAAATTATATAAAGAATCTGACAAATTATTTGTGATACTTTTAAGAACACAATTGTCATTCAAAAATAAAGTAAATCATTGAATCGATATGCAAAACCTCTTCTAAAAATATATGAGAATAATATCTACGCAATTAAAGAGCTTTAAATGATGATGAATGAATAATCTTCAGAAATTATACTTAGTTCAATGTATTGGGTGTAATTTTCACCGAATAAAAATATATAATTTTATATAAAAAAATAAAATTACACAATACAATTACACTGAAATTTCGAAAAAAATCTTCACATAAACAAATTTGGTGACCACTATATCTGTTTAAAAACATAACAACTTTCGAATAAAAATATTTATTTAAAATTCATAGTTCAGAAGACAATTATGTGGACAAATTAAAATATGATATTCATATTATGCATATCAGTGAGATTTTTAACATTTGTAAATTTGTTTATCATTATCGTGTGATAAAAAGAAGGTACTTACTCGATATAGACATATCGCCATTGAAATCACGCACAAAAGAGAAGATAGTATAAACTGTGTTCCCGAATTATTTATCAAGATATTGATAAGTCTTCCATTGTAACATGAAATTTTGAAGAAAAATATTGATGCATTTGTGAAATGATATAATGTAATCATATTTTAATTTACCAACCCGATAGCTTGGTTATGAATATCCACCACGCGATATAACTCTGTGAGTTTTTTGTCAATTTGTTTCGATGAGAGATTAAGTATAGACAAATATGTAACAATTTTTTGTATTCGATAGCTAAAAACATAAAATTGTAGATAAACGTTATTTAAAAATTTTATAATTCATCGTTTAAATTTATTCTGTCCAATGCTATAGTCTATAGACAAAAAAAGTCAGTCAATTAGTACATTGTTTAAATCTTTTTAATTTTTTTTTAAATTTGATTTAATAATCTCAGTTTTTTTTAAAAAGTTGGGTGAATTAATTTAGATGATGATTATAAAAAAATGATTATAAAAAAATTTGCAAAAATTTTAATTCATCGAAGAAAGTACTAATACATCGAAAAATTTTCTTTTCAATTTTTATTTAAGCATATTTGTTAATTATTAATAAAAATATTTTAAATAAAAATTATATTTATTGCAAATATTAATTCAATTATATACTTCAAAAATCCCAAAATCGCAAGTATTGATCGATAATTCTGTGGCAAGAAATAAATTAATAAATAAAATAAATTGACTTAATAAAATTGATTTAAATGAATTGATTTTTGATGTTTCAAACAATTTATTTCTTCATGAAAATTTTCGTATCGACGTTTTAAACAAATTATTAATAAAAAAACGTATCTCACCATATTTCGTTACTATCTAACGAATAAGTTTGAAATAAAAATTTATGTAAAAGAAAAGTTGTATGAAATAATCTCACAATAGAATCTTGATAAAACCAACTAATTATATTATGTATATTAATATTAATAATTATAATAATTATATTATAATAAAATATCTTATATATAATAATATATATAAAGAATTAGAAAAATGTAATAATTTAAATAATGTTATTATAAATTTATGCAATCGCACTTTAATTATAGTATGATGAATATTATAATTCATATTGTAATAATTGTAAATATATTTGTTAATTATTATTTACACAATAAATATCATAAGAGGAATATGATTTACTTACCTAATAATTTTAAACAATATACTTGCGTGAAAACTGAAAAATCCAAATATCGATTCCGTACATGTTATAGATAATGATCCAAATATTCCAACAAACATAAAATTCAAACTTAGAATATCAAAATATATGATTCGATTGTAAGAAAATATTATAACATAATGAATGATATGTATACGAGTTTCGTTTTTTAAAGGCATTATGAAATCTAATGCCATGGGATACAATATGAATATAATAAAAAGTGCAGCAGTTCCATAAATTATCCCTAAAATTTAAAAATATCATTTAGTTGATGTTTAAACTTAATATTAATGTAGTATCACAGTATATTAATATTAATATAATATTATGGACAAATTTTTAATATAAAAAAAACAATTTCGATATTTTTGTTGCAAAATGAAAGTAAAGAGATGACACATACTATATAAATATATATTTATATATAAAATGAATATAAATACGTAATAACGATATAAGGAAAAACTTAAATATAGTATAAATAATAGATGTATAAATATTTTGAAATATTTTGAAATATTTGAAATAATGGTTATAATGGTAATATTATAAATGGATATCATCGAAGAAATTAACATATTTCTTACAGAAAAAAATATCCATCATATGATAGCAATTATTGATGTATTTCGTTCGTATTTCTATTTCTGTGGAATCTTGTATTATATTTTCCTCCATACGCATATGATGAAAGAAAAGTTTTATCTATGTCAAAGTAAAATAATATATAAAAATATTTTTTCATGAAGATCAGTTAAAAATATTTTTAATTTTTACTTACCACAGGAAAAAATACTATGAAATTTATATATCTTAACAAAATTATAATATATGGAAAAGTCGTGGACAATATTAAAATACAGTTTTGTAACGTAATTTCAGAACTTAGTAATGATACAAGCTAAAAATAAATTCTGCTTATGAATCAAATATAATTTAAATGTTATATTATATCTAGATTTTCTCATAATAACGATAAGATATTTTTGAATAGATTATATTATTTTTAGAAACATTACCATTATTTAATCGACGTTTTAAAATTGTATGATGTTACAATTTATTTTAGAATAAAAATAAAAGCCACATTTAAAAGCATAAAATATAAGTCAAAATAAGAATGTAAAATTTAATTCTAGTATTTCTTATATATATATATAATATTCTTGACGAAAAAAAAGTTAAAAAAATAAATAAATAAATAAATAAATTTCTTTGAGGCTCAGTTTTTTAGGAAATTATATTTCAATATTTTTTAAGTGAATTTTTCAAATTTAATTTTTACAGTGAAATTTGTTAAAGTGAAATTAGCTTATTTTCGATTAGACATAAATAAATTGTGAAATATAATCATTCTATATGTAAAAATATGCAAAAAACAGTAAAACAAATTTTTATTAATTTAAGTCTATTCTATTTTATTCTATTTTTTTTTAAATTGTTGAATATATAAATTCAGATATTGCATAATCGATAAATTTTTAAATTTATTTTTCTCGAAAATTAATTATATTTTTAAAATACTAATATTATTCCGCCTATACTATATGTTATTCACCCGAACCCTGTATATTTAATATTATAATAACTTGTATTACAAATAAATACAAAATAACAAATTGTATTTATTTGTATTATTATCATACTATAAAATATTTATTTATTGTTTAAATTAAAATATATAATATAATATAATGGATATTAATATATTATTATTCCATAACACAAAAAAAAGATATAAGAAATACATAAAAAAAATAAATAAATATAATACATGTATATATAAATAAAATACATATTATACATATACATATAATACATATAATACATATTATAATAATAAATACATATTTTTATTTCGAAGAAAACATGCTATAATAAACAGATATTATTCTATAAATTATCTGATTAAAAATATAATGAAATATAGAAATTTTATAAAGAAAAATAATTTTTTGTTACCTGAAATATTATATTACCAAGAAGGAATATCAGTAGCCATAATCTCTGAATCCACACATAGATCGAATTATTATACGGCCATAATCCTACAATTTTCATCACTGTACGATAAGTACAATAACGTTTATCGAATACGTCCATTTTCCTAGTTAGATATCGACTGCTATGTAGAATTTGAAGAATCATTTGACTATACCTCGGTTTAATAAATTATTTACGCAATTGTTTTTCTTTTTTGTATTTTCTTAGTTTCTTTTTTAAAGTAATAACAATATATAATGTACAATAATTGCTTTAAATTACAATCGATCGATTTTATTCACACTTTTTGCGAAAAGTTTTCTCATAATAGGAATCAAATTAGAAGAAAATTATAGTTGTCCAGTTTTTTGTGCTATTAATCTTTATTATCGTTTTTACTTTGTTTTATTACGTTGTTTTATTTTTTCTAGATGTTAAGAGAATGAAAATTTATTGCAATGAATAGTATTTTCCGATTACCTGAAGATATAACACGACAACTTTATAATTTCAAAATAATTTTCTTACTATAGAAATATATCATATTGTTATTTTGTTCGACAAAAGTGACAATTGGAAGACATCCATATAAAAAAATGCGTTTGGATTAAAATAATGGTATTTATAAATAATTTCTATGATATAATATAATATAATATTATATTAACTTTTATACTATAGAAAATAATTTTTATATGTTGCATATTGGTATTATGAAAATCGTACTCATATTATAATATAATTTTATCAGAAATATATGTTAAAAAAATATATGTATAACTATATAGTATTACACTCGAGAATGGGTCATAAAATGAATAACATAAAATCACTTTAGAATATGAACTATAAACAAATCAGTATAAATTTATTACTATCAAAATGAATTTATAAACAAATTTATTTATACAGCATAAATAAGATTTTTAAAACTGCTTAAATAATTAAGTTATAATATTCGGGAATAAATTGTGAAATGATTTTCACCAAATGTAACAGCAAGATATATATTCAATAAAAGAAATAGCAAAAAAATATGTTATATAAATGTGATTGTGCTGATTCCTTTGTTCAACTATGCTGAACAAATGTCACGTCGAAAAGTAGTTAAGAAGCAAATCAAAACACAATGAGACATCTCATGAAATATTTTTTAGGCATTATATTTTAATGTTTTTTCTGATAGAATGTTTCACAGAAAAATTGATATAAATAAGAAAATATATACAATTTTATTGATATATCATTGATCTAATAATCATAATGATCTCTTTTTTCCATATTGTTATTATATTTGTTTGTATTTAGATTTGGTTATTATTTAGATTCCTAGATTATTGATATACTTAATTTAATGCTATAAAATAAATATAATACAAATGATTTGATATAAATGTTTAAAGACAATATCAAAATTGATATGTTTATTTTCTGCTTAGATTAAGAAATGTACGGAATTACTATTGCAATTATTTTAAATTAATAATACGAAAATAATTAATAACAAATAATAATATAAAAGTATCAATAATTTGAAAAAATATTAACAAATCATTTGATCGAGCAAATATTAATGAGAAGAATAATGAAAATAAGGAACAAATATCAAAACGAAATATAGAGCAATTGTTTATTTCTATGCTAACATGTCTAACATGAAATTATTGATTCTATTGCATTGAATATATCAAAGTAAAATATGAAAACGACATACTTAACATCTGAAATACAACAATTTTTAGTAATTTGAAGTAAAATGATTATGTATTTATTTAAAAATTTACCTTCGAAAATTCTGCATGGGATGGAATGAACACACCGAAGATGTGAAACATATATGTCATGAATGAACTTCGTATCATGATCAGTAATAAAATTTTTTGTACTTTTAACGGTACGAAATACCACGTAGAAATATATCTGCCCAATGAATAGTAATATTTTTTTATTGTTAATGCAATTAATTTCACGAATAAAAAATTTAAACTCACAATTCATCAAACAATTCCTGACTATTATCTATAAATATCTGATTATTATAGTTATATAAGAAGATAATTATCAATTGTATGATTAAAAACGCAGAAATAAAAAAAATTTCTAATTGATTCTTCTTAGTAATAATCGCATTTATTAGCTGTAATAAAAAAATAAATATATATCAATGAACGCGAGATTCTATTTTTAAGTTGCTTTACATTTATTATAATTCGAAAATTCTCTTTTACGATAAATTCAAAAAATTCACGAATATCATATGCAAAACTAGTATATTCATTAAAATGCAATTATCTTCTAATTATGCATTATTAAAAAAAAGTATTTCATGAAATTTATTGTAATTCAAGAATCCATCTTATGTTGATCATTATATTTCTCTAAGTGGAAATATTTTTAAGATTAGAAGGTAATTTTCGGTTCTTTAAATGACTATAAATAACTGTCCTTTTTTAATCAGAATTTATTCCTAGCGAATTCATTGATCTACTTATGCTGATCTTTGAAAATTATTCGAAATCAATTAAAAATTGCTTAAATTTTGTTGAATATATAACTAGAAAATTTTTTTCATTAGCGAAATAAATCATTAACATGATGAATTATATGGTTTCGAGAAAAATCGAGTACTCCTAATTGTATAAAAATTCGCTAAATTATATAAAGTATCTGTCAAATTATTTGTGATACGTTTAAGAACACAATTGTCATTCAAAAATAGAATAAATCATTGAATCGATATGCAAAATCTCTTTTAAAAATATATGAGAACAATATCTACGCAATTAAAGAGCTTCAAATGATGATGAATGATGTTGAATAATCTTCAGAAACTATATTTAGTTCAATGTATTCATCTCGAAATTGATTGTAATTCACACTGAATAAAAATATATAATTTTATATAAAAAAATAAGATTACACCGAAATTTTGAAAAAATCTTCACGTAAACAAATTTGGTGGCTACTATGACTCTTTAAAAACATAACAGCTTTTGTATAAAATATTTCTTTAAAATGCATAATTCGAAAGATAATTATATGGACAAAATAAATAAATTAATTAAATTAATTAAAATAAGATATCCATATCATG
This sequence comes from Apis cerana, assembly GCF_029169275.1. NCBI lineage: Eukaryota > Metazoa > Arthropoda > Insecta > Hymenoptera > Apidae > Apis > Apis cerana. The sequence goes on along the minus strand of NC_083864.1, from coordinate 1,125,805 downwards.
CATATTAATGAGATTTTTGACATTTAAATTTAAATGACGAATTTAAAATTAAATTTTTAAATTCGTTTATCATTATCATGTAATAAAAAGAAGGTACTTACTCGATATAGACATATCGCCACTGAAATCATGCTTAGAAAACTAGAAAACATAAACTGCATTCCTGAGTAATTTATCATGATATCGATATGTCTTCCATTGTAACATGAAGTTCGGAAATATTGATGAAAATTCAATCATTATTTGTGAGATGATACAATGATATAATTGTATTTTAATTTACTAACCGGATAGCTTCATTATGAATATCCACCACGTGATAAAGCTCTGTGAGTTTCATATCAATTTGCTTCGATGAGAGATTAAATTTAGTCAAATACGTAACAATTTTTTGTATTCGATAGCTAAAAATATGAGACACTTGTAGATAAACATTGCTTAAAAAGGAATTTTATAATTCATTGTTTAAATTTATTCTGTCCAAGCCTATTTAGTCTATAGACAAAAATATAGTCTACAGTCAATAAATTACAAAAATAAAACATTTATTTTTTTTTTAAATTTGATTTAATAATCTTTTCTTAAAACATTTTCTTAAAACATGAATTAGTTTAAATGATATATAAAAAAATTTTAATTTATCGAAAAAAATACTGAAAATTTTTTTTTAATTTTTATTTAAACATTTAATAAAAACATATCAAATAAAAATTATACTTGTTGCATTTAATTCAATTACATATTTCAAAAATTTCAAAATTGCAAGTATTGATAAGGCTGTAACACGATAATATGAGAAGGCTTCTAATAATGACAAGGCTCCTAATAATGACAAGCAATAATTTCTAGCGTTAGTTCAAGCAATTTATTTCTTCATGAAAATATTTGTATCGTCATTTCTAATAAATTGTTAATAATAAAAAAACATATTTGAAACATATTCTGTTAATATTTAATGAATAACAAGATTGAAATAAAAATTTATGCAAGAAAAGTGTTACATGAAATAATTTCACAATCGAATCTTGATGAAACCGATGAAATTATGCATATTAATGTAATATTAAAGTATATTAATATATATTACCTAATGTATATTACCTAAGTTATATTATATTACCTATATTACCTAATGTATATTACCTAAGTATGTAATAATGTCCTGTATAAAGAATAAGAAATATATAATAATTTAAGTAATATTATCATAAATTTATGCAATCGCACTTTAATTGTAAATTTATGAATATTATCATTTATATTGTAATAACTATAAATACATTTGTCAATTGTTAATTACGCAATGAATATAATGAATATGATAACTTTACTCACCTAATAGTTTTAAATAATGCACTTGTGTAAAAACTGTAAAATCCAAATATCGATTCCGTACATGTTATAGATAATGATCCAAGTATTCCAACAAACATAATGTTCAAGCTTAGAATATCAGAATACATGGTTCGATTGCAAGAAAATATTGTAACATAATGAATGATACGTAAGCGAGTTTCGTTTAAAGGCATTATGAAATCTAATGTTATGGGATACAATATGAATATAATAGAAAATGCAACAATTCCATAAATTATCCCTAAAATTTGAAAATATCATTTAGTTGATGTTTAAACTTAATATTAATGTAATATCACAGTATATTAATATTAATATAATATTATGGACAAATTTTTAATATAAAAAAAAAAATTTCGATATTTTTGTTACAAAATAAAAGTAAAGAGATAACACATACTACATAAATTATATATAAAATGAATATAAATATGTAATAACGATATAAGGAAAAACTTAAATATAACATAAATAATAGAGGTATAAATATTTTGAAGTACTTTGGAATATTTGAAATAATGGTTATAATGGTAACATTATAAATGGATATCATCGAAGAAATTAACATATTTCTTACAGAAAAAAATATCCATCATATGATAGCAATTATTGATGTATTTCGTTCGTATTTTTATTTCTGTGGAATCTTGTATTATATTTTCCTCCATACGCATATGATGAAAGAAAAGTTTTATCTATGTCAAAGTAAAATAATATATAAAAATATTTTTTCATGAAGATCAATTAAAAATATTTTTAATTTTTACTTACCACAGGAAAAAATACTATGAAATTTATATATCTTAACAAAATTATAATATATGGAAAAGTCGTGGACAATATTAAAATACAGTTTCGTAACGTAATTTCAGAACTTAGTAATGATACAAGCTAAAAATAAATTCTGCTTATGAATCAAATATAATTTAAATGTTATATTATATCTAGATTTTCTCATAATAACGATAAGATATTTTTGAATAAATTGTATTATTTTTAGAAACATTACCATTATTTAATCGACGTTTTAAAATTGTATGATGTTACAATTTATTTTAGAATAAAAATAAAAGCCACATTTAAAAGCATAAAATATATGTAAAAATAAAAATGTAAAATTTAATTCTAGTATTTCTTTTATATGTATATATAATATTCTTGACGAAAAAAAAAGTTAAAAAAATAAATAAATAAATTTCTTCATTTGAGGCTTCGTTTTTTAGGAAAATATATTTGAATATTTTTTAAATGAATTTTTCAAATTTAATTTTTACACTGAAATATGTTAAAGAGCAATTAGCTTATTTTCGGTTAGATATAAATAAATTGTGAAATAAAATCATTCTGAATGTAAAAATATGCAAAAAACAGTAAAAAATTTTTATTAATTTAAGTCTATTCTATTTTATTCTATTTTTTTTTAAATTGTTGAATATATAAATTCAGATATTGCATAATCGATAAATTTTAAAATTCACTTTTCTCGAAAATTAATTATATTTTTAAAATACTGATATTATTCCGCCTATACTATATGTTATTCAACCCTGTATATTTAATATTATAATAACTTGTATTACAAATAAATACAAAATAACAAATTGTATTTATTTGCATTATTATCATAAAATATAAAATATTTATTTATTATTTAAATTAAAATATATAATATAATATAATAGATATCAATATATTATTATTCCATAACACAAAAAAAAAGATATAAGAAATACATAAAAAAAATAAATAAATATAATATGTATATATATAAATAAAATATAATAATAAATACATATTTTTATTTCGAAGAAAACATGCTATAATAAACAGATATTATTCTATAAATTATCTGATTAAAAATATAATGAAATATAAAAATATAGAAATTTTATAAAGAAAAATAATTTTTTGTTACCTGAAATATTATATTACCAAGAAGGAATATCAGTAGCCATAATCTCTGAATCCACACATAGATCGAGTTATTATACGGCCATAATCCTACAATTTTCATCACTGTACGATAGGTACAATAACGTTTATCGAATACGTCCATTTTCCTAGTTAGATATCGACTGCCATGTAGAATTTGAAGAATCATTTGACTATACCTCGGTTTAATAAATTATTTACACAATTGTTTTTCTTTTTTGTATTTTCTTAGTTTCTTTTTTAAAGTAATAACAATATATAATGTACAGTAATTGCTTTAAATTACAATCGATCGATTTTATTCACACCCTTTGCGAAAAATTTTCTCACAATAGACATCAAGTTCGAAGAAAATTATAGTTCTCCAGTTTTTTGCTACGTTTGTTTTTGTGTTATTAATTTTTATTATCATTTTTTAGTTTTCTTTGTTTTATTTTGTATTATTATTTTTTTTTTCTAGACGTTAAGAGAATGAAAATTTATTACAATAAATAGTATTCCGATTACTTGAAGATATAACACGACAATTTTATAATTTGAAAATAATTTTCTTACTGTAGAAATATATCATATTGTTATTTTGTTCGACAAAAGTGACAATTGGAAGACATCCATATAAAAAAATGCGTTTGGATTAAAATAATGGTATTTATAAAAAATTTTTGTGATATAATGTAACGTAATATACTAATTATTATATTATAGAAAATAATTTTTATATGTTGAATATCGTATTTATATTATAAATATAATAATTATTTTAAATTATTGTTTATAGAATCCAAATATTAACACTTGAACTAGCAATTTTGCTATTTTCTATTTGATTTTTCACAAATTGTATGTAAATACTTTAATCTAATATAATTTTATCAAAAATATATGTTATATATGTAATAAGAACATAATATAATTAAATTAATATATAAAATTAATATTAGAGTTGAGAATGGGCCATAAAATGATATAACATAAAGCCATTTCAAAATATAAACAATATAATTTTATTATTATCGAGATAAATTTATAAATATGTAAAAATTATAATATTATAAAATTTATAATATGTTTATACAACATAATTCGAAAAAACAGTTATAAAACTTTTAAAACTGCTTAAATAAATAAATCGTAATATTAGAGAAGAGATTGTGAAATGATTTAATTAAAATGAAGAATGTGCAGTAAGAAAAAATATGTCGTATTCATATTATAATGGAATTTAATAAATTTAATAATAAATAAAATAGAAATAAACTATTGTATATAGATATAGGTCGAGTCAATACCTTTGTTCTACTATACTCAGTTCATTATGTTACGTTGCGCGGTTCAAAAAAAGAAACAAACAAAACAAAATCGAAACAGCGCTCACGCCTAGTGACCTAATTTATAAATATACAAGATATAAGTTATATCTTTACATATGTGAACTCAACGAATATTTTTGTAAAATTATATATTCGTATTCGACAAATCTGTATTTTTTTAATACTATTCTGAGATAATAAATTCAATTTGATTCCGTAATATTTTCGTACACAAATCAATTAATTGTTTACTAATTTTAACATATTTATTTTTCCATTCTATTCTATATTTTTCGCAAGTAAAATGATACTATGTTTCTATATGTTTAGATTTTTTACATGATTCTGGATTTAGTAAAATAATTGCAGTTTAATTATCACAATAAATCGACGTTGGTAAATTTTTAAAACAATTTAATCTGTAAGAATGGTCTCAACTACGTTACTTCTTTCGTTGTCGAACACAAAGCAATAAATTCCGCCTCAGTTGCTGAACTAGCAACTGTTGTTTACATGACAATCACGCTACAGGATTATTCTTCAAATAATAAATCCATCCAGTGGTACTCTTTCTGGTATCTATGTCCAATCAAAATCATAATATGCAATTAAAATTGAATTTTTTAATGCTTGATCATAAACTAAAGCATAATTTATCGTTCCTTTTAAATATTTAAATATTCGTTTAACTCCATTCCAATGGTTTCTATTTAGTTTTTTTGCAAATTGACTTAACATGCTTATAATGAACGCAATATCAGATCTTATAATTGTAGATGTAAAAAATTGTAGATGGAAAAATTAGAATATAATAGATGGTGAATTCGAGATAATGATAGATTTATGCCCCACAAGATTCTAATAATTCAGAATGGACTTGTGAAGAAATCTAATGATTTTGTGTATTATCTGTAAGATACTCTTCATGCGCGCATTCATCTCTTGAATTTCTTGAATATTTCATTTTGATATAATAAACTCAGATTTAATATCGAAGATGCAACCCGATCCACGATCACGATCTAATTTGAGATAAGATAAGCTAGCTATTTGAGAATATATTATTCTACATTTCATAAGATTATACGTAAAAAGCTTAGGAATCTATTCATGAAACGATATTTTAAAAAAATTAAATAAATATTTTGACAGGTTTAGTATTTATTCTATTAATTACAATTATGTCGAAATGATCAATAATAAATAATTTCAGTTAATTAATAATTAAAGAAAGTATTTATACAATTTTGGACAAAGATTGGCAAAGAAGAAAACAAAATAAAGAACAAACGAAAGAATGAAACGATAATAATTCAATATTTTAATATTAATACATTAAATCGTTGATTTCTATTGTATGGAATACATCAAAGTAAAATACGAAAATGATGTACTCAACATCTGGAACAATTTTTAATTCGAATTAAAACGATTATATACTTATTTAAACAAATTATCTTCGAAAATTCTGCATGGAGTGAACACATTCAAAATGTGAAATATATATGCTGTTGAACTTTGTATCATGATCAGTAATAAAATTTTTTTAATAATAATTTTTTTTTAATAATAAAGAATGTCACGTAGAAATATATCTGCCCAATGAATAATAGCATTTTTTTATCAATTTATTTCACGAATAAGAAAATTAAAAATTACAATTCAACAAAGAATTCCTGTCTATTATCTGGATAAGTATCTGACCACTATAATTGTTTAAAAACATAATCACTCATTGAATGGTAAAAAATATAAAGGAGATTAAAATTTCTAATTGATCCTTCTTAACTAGCCGTGAAACATTGAAAAAATAAATACATTCAATAAGAAATTTATTACTGTGATGATTGCATTTATGTAAATATTTATACAATTTCAATATTCATCTAATTAAATGATATATAAAAAAATAAGCCGACAAAAAATGGTAGTTGAAGAATAAAATTAATATTAAAATCATTGTCAGTATGAACTTTGTCAAAATTATAAACACACTAAGTAAATATTATGTAAGACACAAATTTATTCTTAAATATCGAATTAATTATATACTAATTTATTTTGTAAAATAAATTCAAATTAATAAATTCATATAAAATTTGCAATTATTTGTCTAAAAATTAAAATAATATACTATTGAATGTAAATATATTATTTTAAGAATCGAGGAAGAAATAAAAGAAAAATCGGCAGAATTTGAAAAATTGGAATGTTATAATGACCTCTTTTCTCCTTGTTGTTATTACATTTGTTTGTATTTGTTTTTGATTATTATATATTTGATTGTTATTATATTTTTTTCAATAATATATTATCGATATATTAAAATTAATTTAATACTATAAAATAAATATGATACAATTAATTTGATATTTATATTTAAGGACAAAATTAAAATGTTTATTTTCTCTCTGAATTAAGAAATGTGCGGAATAAAATATTACAATTATTCTAAATTAATTACAACAATGTCAAACTGATCAACAAATAATATAAATTAGTTGTCAATTTAAGAAAATATTAATAAAATATTTGAGTAATAGCAATTGTTTATTTCTATGCCAACATGTCGAATATGAAACTATTGATTCTATTGTATTGAATATGTCTTTTTCAATAAATATTGTATAAAATAAAAAACAAATCAAGTTAATTACATACTGATTTATTTTGCCAAATATTAATTTAAGATGAAATCAATAACTTCATGTAAAATTATTGTATGAATCGAAGAAAAAAAATGAGGGAATAATATCAGCAAAATTCTTTTTTTGTTGTTGTATTTGTTTTTGCATATAGAGAATATTATATCATTGATTCGATAAAAATATTTAAGAGACTATATCAGAAATGAAATGAATTTATTTTCTGTTAAAATTAAAGAATAAATGGAAAGTAGTAATTATAATTATATCGAAATGATCGATAATAGATAATATAAATTAATTAGTAATTGGAAAAAATATTTATAGAATATTTGATCGAGTATTGATAGGGCAAATATCAAATAACGAAGAGCGTTAACAATTGTTTGATTCAATACTAATACGTCTATGAAAGTATTGTATTGTATCGATTCTATTGTATCGAGTGCATCAAAGTAAAATATGAAAACGACGTACTTAACATCTGAAATCCAATAATTTTTATTAATTTGAATTAATACGATTGTGTACGTATTTAAATTATAAAAATTACCTTTGAAAATCCTATATAACATGGAATGAACACACCCAAGATGTTAATCATACATGTTGTTGAGCTCCGTATCATCATCAACAGTAAAATCTTTTGTACTTTCAATGGTACAAAATACCACATAGAGATATATCTGTCCAATGAATAAATAGTGATATATATATATATATATATTTTTTTTTCACCATTAATGCGATTAATTTTACGAGTAAAAGATTCAAACTTACAATTCGACAAATAATTCTTGACTGTTGTCTATAAGTATTTGATTACAATTGTTATTCAAAAACGTAATTATCAATTGAGCAGTAAAAAACATAAAGGACAATAAAATTTCTAACTGATCCTTTTTAATTACAATCGCATTTAATAGCTGTGAAAAATTATAAAATTAAAAATATAAGTACAATTATACATTTATTTATTAAAAATTCGAAACACTCCTTTTCACAGTAAATCCAAGAAAATTCAAGAAAATCTTATGCAAAATTTACTATGCGTTATTCAAAAAAAAAATGTTTCGTATAAAATGTTTCAAGAGATTGTCTTATTATCAGATTTGAATAAATAAAAATATATTCGAGATTTTAATTTTTGTTTTTGTTTTTTTTTTTTTAATGGTATGGAATTGGAACATTTTTATGTAGCCAAGATTGTAACCTATTTCAAATTTATTGAATGATTTATATTGATTTTTGAAAGTCATTCAAAATCACTTATAATTGCTTAAATTTTATTTTGTATAAATTCACTCTTTAATGTGATAAATATACGATTTATGAATTATTGTAAGTATCCTATTAAAGTTATTATTTCACAATATTTAAGAAAAATATTAATATAAATGAAAAAGTTTTTCGACATATCTGTTAAATTAATTGTGATATTTCTAGGAGAATGAAATTATTATTTAGATACAGAATAAATCATTGCATCGATGTGCAATGTTCTTAGATAAATTAGATAAATTTTGAAATACGATTTTACAAAATAAAAATATACTTTATTTATTAAAAAAAAAAAGCTCAGTCATCTCTTGGACAAATCCCAAAAGACGTTTCACTTGAAACACAATAACTTTCGTATAAAATATATTTTTATAAATAATATAGAAATTTGGGAGATAATTATGCGAGAACAGAGTAAATAAAATATTGAAATTTCGATATCTGCGAATTCATTATCGTAAGAAAGAAAAGATACTCACTCGATGCAGGCTTATGGCCATTGAAATCACAGTTAGAACAGTAGATATCATAAACTGTTTTCCTGAATTATTTATCATGATATCGACAAGTCTTTTATTGCCATATGAAATTTGCAAATGAAATATTAACATAAGTACCAGTGAAATCAATCTACGATACAATCATATTTTTAATTTACCAACTCGATAGCTTGATTATGAATGTCCACTATGCGATAAAGTTCTGCGAGTTTCGAATCAATTTGTTTCGATGAAAGGTTAAATATACTCAAATACGTAACAATCTTTTGTATTCGATGGCTAAAAACATTTACAAAAAGTATTCCTTAAGAAAAAAATGATATAATTTATAATTTAATTTTATTCCGTTTAATGTATATCTAACAGAGCGTTGCACATTAAAAAAAATTAATCGATAAGATATTGGTACAACACATAATTTTTTTAAAATTTAACTAATAATGTTTAAATAATAATTAAATTTTTTTATTTAAATTTTGACGGATTTAATTTGGATAATATATAATAAAAATTTTGAAAAAAATTTTATCGGAAGAAAATAATAAAAGATATTTATTTCAATTTTTTTTAACAAATATTTTAAAAATTTTGTTATTATATACATTTACGTCAATTATATACATAAAATTACAAATTCAAAATTAAAAATTCAAAAATCTTAAAAATTGAAATCAACAAGTAATCTCAAGTCATTTTAATCAAAGCTTAAATAAAGCTTGATTTTTAGGATGATTTGAAGAAACTATTTTATGAAAATTTTCGTTTCGATTTTCTTATAACGAATTATTAATGATCATACGCTATTATATTGCAACAATAATGTGGAGACAAATCACTGGCGCCACAATGGAGTATTTGCTTCTCAAAAAAGTTTCTTTTCATAAGTATTCTCAAAATGAACAAATTTTTATACTGATAATTAATTGAACATTTTGTCCACAATCTAGTATGATTTTTTTTCATATTTTTCAGTTATTAATATAGTTATATATTATAATAGCTTTAAAGAAGTCAACCTCCGAATTACGCAAAAATAAAATTATTATTTACAATTTTGATTGAAGTAAGTGTATTAGATATGTATTTGTATTATACTGTGCCAAATTTCATTTTAATATTATCGATTTTTAGAATTATACATTATTTAATATTTTTTATTTTCAATTTTAATTTTAAAAAGAAGTTTAACTGTAAGTATTCTTTCTAGTGTCATTTTAAAAGGCAAAGTTTTAGTTTTAAAATAAAAAAAAGAATTAGCTGCTATTGAGATAGTTATAATGATTTTTATTATTATTGATAGGAATAGCACGTCATCAATCTCAAAATTATTATATAGATTAGAATTTTTATGGTATTAAGTTTTTTTAAATAATAAACTTTCAAAATTCATTGTTTTATTGCTTTCTAAGTTTGAATAGAAATAGTTTTAACTCAGTTTTATAAAATATGTAAAATGTAATAGTGCAAATAGATAATAGTCTGACTGATTAATAATATACTGTTGTGCAACGTGATAAATTTACATCTATGATTGGCCATTAATTGGCCATTTTTCGTTAATAATCCATTAATGAAATCGAAATGAAATCATCTCACTGTTTCCAATTTAATTTTGTCGCAACGTTCTTTCAAACATATATATTAATATTCTACATAAAAAATAAAATATAATATTTAAAATAAGATTTGTAATTTTAATTTTATGAATTTTAATTGTAATTTTATGAATGTATAAAACGTAGTAAATATCGTGTGAGATGAATACGACAATTTTACTCACCCTACAATTTTAAATAACATGCTTGTGTGATTACTATAAAGTCCAAGTATCGATTCGGTACAAGTTACAGATAATATTACTAATATGAGAAGAAGTATATAATTCAAGCACAGAATATCGATATATATGGTTCTTTTATCAGAAAATATTGTAATATAATGAACGATGCGTATACGAGATTCGTTCAAAGGCATTATGAAATCCAATGTTATAGAACACAATAAGAATATACTGCACAATGCAATAATTGCATAAATCATCCCTAAAATTTAAAAAGATCGTTCAATAATTAAAGTTGAGGTTGAAGAACCATTTTTATTGTTCTGAAATTTTTGTTAAAAATAAAGAGATACAAATATCATTTTATATATATAAAAAGAAAATATATAATATGTAATAAAAATTTAAATATAACATAAATAATACAAATATACAAGTATTTTCGAATATTAAAATGATTACGACGACAATAGTAATGTTAATAAATTGATATGTCCAAATTTTGCACAAGTTATACATTTCTTACAGAAAAAGATGTCGATTATATAGCAAGAATCATCGATATATTTTCTTCGTATCTGTGCTTCTACTGAATCTTGTATCATAGCTTCTTCCATACACATGTGATGAAATAAAAGTTTTATCTATGTCAAAGATAACGTGTAGAAATATTTTTCCAAAGAGAATTTATTTAATATAAATTTAATTTCTTTTACTCACCGTAGGAAAAAATAGTATTAAACCGATATATCGAAACAAAACTATTATAAGTGGACATGTCGTAGATAATATTAAAATACAGTTTTGTAACGTAATTTCAGAAGTTAGAAGTGATATAATCTATAAGATATATTTTATTCGTTAATTACAATAAACTTGAATAGTATATTTTTTTAACGGAATGATGTATGATGTGTTATAATTTTTAGTCTAAAGTTTTAAATTTTACAAACAAAAATAAAAAGTCACAAATAAAACCGAAAAAAAATGATATAGAAAATAAAGATATTGATTTTAAAATGTTTCTTTTACGCATATAGATTATCATGTACAAGTTGATGAAAAATAAAATAAAATAAATATTTTCCTTCGGAGTTTTCGTTTTCGAAAATTTCACTCAAGAAATATTTTCAAATAACTTTCGATTAGATATAAATAAATTGTGGAAAAAAGATTATTATTGTAAAAATATGAACAATATAATAAATGTATATTACACGATAAAATTACACAAGGAAAAACCATAATTTTCGTTACCTGAAATATTATATTGCCAAAAAGAAACGTTAAGAACCATAATCGTTGAATCCATACGTAAATCGAATTATTGTACGGCCATAGTCCTACGATTTTCATTATAGTACGATATGTGTGATAATGCTCATCGAACACGTTCATTTTCTTGGTCAGACGTCGACTGTTGTACAAAATTCGAAAAATCATTCGACTATACCTCGGCTTGATACATTATTTATACACAATTATTTTTCTCTTTTGTATTTTCATGGTATCGTTTCTTTACAATAATAAAACTATAATATGCAATAATTGCACTAAATTGCAATCGATCGATTTCAATCCGCATCCTCTGCAAAGAGTTTTCTCACGATAGACATTGATTTTGAGAAAATTATACTACCGTTGTTGTCGTTCTTTTTTTTTTTATTTTCTTTCGTGTTTTATTAATTTTTTTCTTCTTTTTCCAGGTGTTGAGAAAAAGAAGATTCGTTGCGATGAATAGTATCCTTCGGTTACCTGACAAGATAACTTCTCGATAACCTCAAAATACTTTGTTACTCGTAAAAATACTTCATTTAAGAAGAAGAGCGATAAAAAGAAAAAGGATGAATTTAGGTTGGAATAGTGGTAATGAGAAAAAGATTTGCGTGATAGATTTGTTGTGATATACTAATATATTAATTATTGTTTATATATAAATATGTTTAAAAACACAATTATTAACACTCGAGCAATTTTATGATTTTTAATTTGATTTTTCATAAAATTTTATCAAGAATACACGTGATTAAAGACATAATATTGTATAAAATTATATTGAAATTGAGGATGTCAAAAAATAAATGTCATTAAATAAATTGAGAATATGAATTATAAATAATGATCAATATAATTTTATTATTATCAAGATAAATTTATAACAAAAAAAAAATACATTTAAAGCATAATTCGAAGAGATGTATTTATAAAATTTTTAAAACTACTTAAAAAAATAGGTATGAAACGGAAAAATGATATAATATTATACAAATAAATTATATAAATTATATAACATCGAGTTGGAAGAAATTCGAGTATTTATCGTTTTTTAATTAATTCTATTTAATTAATATCTTTTATTAATTTTCAATTATTCAGAGGTGTAAAAATACAGAGAAAATTATTTTTCTAATACATAAACTTCAAATATAATTTATCAAACATATATATAATATAGAAATTATTAATAAAAGCAAGATAAATTTTAAAACAATTTATTTCTGATCGTTAAATAGTTGAAAAAATGTTTAAATTCTCAAAAAATTCTTTAATACTACTACATATTTACATCGATATTTATATTATTTATCTTCCTTTTTTTTTTAAAAATGAATAACTAATTATTTCAGAATGATATACACATTATGTAATTCTTTATTTAACAAAAATTTATGAATAAGGTATAATAAATTCAAAGATATTGGCATTATATTTTATTCAAATCCATAAAATACATAAATTTTTGTACAAATATTTTACTTAAATCCATACATGAATGGTTATATGATGGTCAATCTAAATATATTTGCCAATTTGTATTAGAAAAAGTGTTTCTCAAAATATTATTATGAAAATAATTTTCAGAGAAATTGATAAATAAAGATATGCAAGGAAAGAAATAAGAATATGATATTAATGGACATAAACTATAGATATTGAATTTTGACTATTATTTCTTTTTCAATAATTTCATATTGGAATAAGAAATCATTAAATTGTAAATGAAATAAAGACAAAACTGATATATTTTATGATTATTATTATTATGATATTCAAATTGATTTAAATATTTAAAATTGATTTAAAAAAGAGTGTGTCTACAAATAATTAACATTACTTTTGAATAGAGTACAGCATTATGAAGCAGGACCATGTCAATTTGTATTGCTATAAAACATTGTCCTCTTGTTATTTAAATAATTATAATTTCTATTAAAAACAGACTTCTTACCATAAGTAACATTTCGTACGTAGGCACGAATATTCCACAAATTGATAATAATATCGGTTTTTTTCTTCCTTGTATGATAAAAAGTAATAATTTTTGTATGGGTAAAGGTAAATCATACCAATCCCCATTGTACCTAGAAGAAAATGAGATTAATGTTGAAATACATAAATGAAATAATATAAAAATGTGTTTTTAATACAATTTTTTTAATAAGAAAAATTTGGAAAAATTTCAGTAATAAGAAATGATTTTTTGTTAGAACTTTATATCATTCTGATGAGATATAAATAATTAAATGTGATGACGAATAGAATATATCGCGAAAAATTGGCTGTAATCCCGAAATTTAAAATAGAATAAATCAATAACGATTGATCACACAATCGATTGATGATTTTATTGATTTTCCAATACTTTTAAGAATTCGAAATTGCCGCATATACCTAGACTAGTAACGTCTAATGCGATAATTTGAAAGTATCAATAAATTTAAAATTTTACCTATTGTTAACTCTGTATATTTTGTTAATATGTATAATTTAAATACATGATTAACAAATTTTCATATGAAGCATGATAAGCAAAGACACGAATGTCAATTTGGAAGATAAAGTATCATCTTACGTACTTACGGAGTATCAAAGAACTTGAACGTTTCGTCGAGAACACGTTGCGACAAGTAGTAGATGAGAAAAATGAAACACGAAAACATTATAATTATGTAAAATTTTATAACATAAATGTAATTAAAGTGAATGTCTCGATTGAAAACCTAAAAGCAATTACAAGTATCAGTATTCGGTTACTTAAATTTTAATGATATTAGTTTTATTTACATTAAAGATTATAGCTGCGAAAGCAAATATGGATAATGCGAAGCTTACTAGATAATTGTATAATAACTTATCATTCGCGTATTTAATCCACCTACGAAGCATATTCAATTAATAGAAATTCATTGAAATAATATACGTGTAATATTATATATTAAAAGTCAGTCAAGATGTTATTATAAGAAAATAATAAAAGTTGATATCTTTTATTAAAATAAATGTTAAATGCTTAATATATTAATAAATATTATAATTTTTGTTCCAAGATATATATATAATTAGATATATATAATATTTTTCTATGTATAGAAAGATATATTGCAAAATAAAGAAGATATTAACTTTATTATGAAATTATACGTTTTCATTGATTCCCTTATTTTTTTATGAATAACGTTATGCTCTCCAGAAATGGCTTCTTTCAATTGGTATCTAAAAAGTAACAAAATTCAACCATATTTAAATTTCTTGTATGATAAACTCGATAAATAAATTTCACTTACCTAGCAATCTTATATAATCCACATATATGCACAACGGTATTTATAAAAAGAATATCACGGTTTAAAAAAACTAATAAAACAAAAACGTAGTAACAGTTTAAAAGAATAATACCGAAATAATTATTTTTATATAATTCGAAGAAATGACATGTAGTGAACAGAACGAAAGATGATCGAGACTTGTTAAGAGATATCGCGATATGAATAACGTGAGCCTCAAAATATGTCACCAAGAAAATAGAAAGAAAAACTATAGAAGCGGCAACTGAAATATTTAAAAATTCAAATATTACGTTCATAATGACTTGAGATGAATTCTTACCAAGATAAATAAATGTAATACGTTTTCCAATCAGGGCGTTTGATTTAAATATTCTAAACTCTTCTTCGCAATCCCGTAATTCATTCCAATTAAATTCTACTCTTTTTAACCAATCCTTGAACTTTACGACAAGAATTATTAAAAAGGAAAAAGAAATATTTAGAGATAACTCCAAGATATTCAAGACTTACGTCTACACATTGGACGAGCAAAAGAGTATATGATAGAAAACTTATGATTATCACGATTAGTTGTTGGGAATCGTATATTAATATTTCATGCTGAGTACAAATATTCGTATAAATGGGAGCGAACTGTAATTAAAAAATTATATAAATTAACAAAAATGGTAACACGAAATATAATAAATATATTTTAATAAGAAATCGAAAAATCACTTCGTACTATTAAATATACAGCGATCGAGAATATTAAATATATGACAGCAATATGAAGTATCTTTAATCGAGTGTATTTATACGAGGATAAACCAAATATACTATAGCTAACTCCTATAATTTTATAATACTCGTTAGCATTGAAATCCATTCTCTTCGATGGTCGTAATACTTATGATTGTATTTTCATGATTTTTCCACCCTCTCACGCACTCTTGCATTTTTCTGGGAAAAGATAAATATAGAGGGGAATAAAAAAAAACATTAACAATTGATGTGCGTTATGACTCGTGCATGCAAGAAGGAATACGCATCGATCGATACCCATGAATTATTACGATTTTTCAAAGGGAAATATTTATTTGACTATTTGAATAGTAATTTTCCTTCTGCAATTTTCTTGCAGATTTATATATAGGATTTTAAGGAAGAATATATTCTCATGCATGTGTAGAGCTGTCAATCAAACTCATTTTTTTTTCTTTCAATTTCGTAATAACGCACTTGGAGAATTGCAATTGGAGAAATCAGTCAGTATTTGACAATTGTTCGAAAAGAAAAGACATATTTTTTTCTTATTAGTATGATAAAACGTTGTAAACATTTTCTTCAAAACGTCAGGATCCAAACTTAAAATTAGGCTGTAGATGTTTATGTGAAATCATATTTTTATAAATATAATTAAAAAAAAGTAGATCTTATGTAGAAATTTTCAGTTATTGAATTATACATATATTATAAGTAAGTGTTATATTCCCGATATTTTGTGTCTTTTTGCACTCTGTGTGAATTTGATAACTTTTTGTATAATTAAATTTTGCGAATACGAATTCATTTAAAAACGGAATATATGTAATATTCAATATTGAAATTTATATCAATCTTGGAATTTTTTATAAACATTTTTATAAATAAAACATTGTATAAATATCATGTTCGATAGTAAAGTTTTTTGAATCAGTATCGTCATATGAATCATCCTGAAGTATGTTGTTTATGCTTATATTTAATAATATTATTGATTTTTAATGATTATTTTATTATATATATCCTTCATAATTATTTTATAAAATTTGTTTAATTAATGTACATTGCAATTATTTTCAAAAAGTTTCAATGCTTCAATGTTTAATATTATTTTGAATAATAATTATTGTATAATCAGTTTTGAAATTGAAATTATTGCATGATCAGAATGAATATTATTGATTTTTAATAATTATTTTATGTATTTTATAAAATTTGTTTAATAAATTATGTTTTCTTACTTATATAATTAATATACATAGCAATTTATGATTTACGATTTATTAATTTGCAATTGGTGAAAAAAACATATATTGTTATATTTACGATTATCTTTATTCTTAATTTTTTTAATTGCAAAAAACTGATTGAGATTGTTATTCTCTTAAAATTGCAGATATTTCTATTTTTAACTCCTTTAATTACCAACATTCAATCTAATTTAATTTTACAGGAAGGAAAAGTAACGATGAAAATGTAATATAACGTCAAATATTTTTAAATATAATCGATCGATGTGTGCAATTTTTAAAATATTTAATTCCACGAGATAAATCGTTAGATGAGTTACAAGGAATCGTGAAAGTCGTACGTATTTCTTTTCATATCTTTAAAATAATTTTGCTTTTATGTTCGAATAGAAAAAACTAATGGTTATTTCTAATCTTATGAAAATTTATCTTACAAAAATTTAAATTTAAATAATCGTTCTGTTTCATTCATTCATTCTTATATTTGTATTCTGTTTTCAGAGAGAGGAATACAATTTTTATAGACCAGTGAAATTCAGCCTGTCATACAGCCATATTTTGACTACGAGGAATTACTGAAACATAACCTGTGAGCAAAGAAATTAACGAAATGGAGATTTTTAAACTTTAGATCCAACTTTAAAACTTTATATTAAAAATCTACTAGAGTGCTATATGCTATCAACGAATATATTATTATATTATGTAAGCAAAGCTATGAGTAAAGGAATAAACCATCTGAGAATTTAATATTTTCGAATATCTATAGAAAAATCTGCTTATAACATTACTGTTTTTCATACAAACAGAGTGAAGCAACTGTGTTAAACTACACTGTTCTAATTGTTTTATTATGATCGCACAGGCAATGAGAGGATAGAGTGATAAAATAATATATAAAATGATAGAAGAAATTTATAAATCATCAATTGCATAAATTATTTATTGGTATTAATAATACAATTAAATAAATTATATATTTTGAGCTCGATGATGTATTTAATTTGGTGTGAAATATACGATGTATATTTCACACCAAAGTTTTATCGAATGCATGAACAAATAGATACGTGAATAATCTGAAAGACTTGGGATTTTAAATTATTTAAGCTTCCTTTCAAATATTTGAGTCTATTCCTATATTTTTAAATTTTTTTTCTCCTATTCTCTGAATATTTTCATAGTCAAAAGTATCAATCTATAACATGATTCCTAATCTGTGGCTCGTGGAATGCGTTTTTAGAGAATAATTTTTAATTGATTTTAAAAAAATTAATAAATAAAAATGATGTTTCGAGATTTCATATCTATTACAAAATTGAAATTTAAACTAATTTCTTAATAAATAGTGATTGATTAGTTCTCTGCCTATGTACTATTTTGTTTTAACGTATATATTTGTTATACATTATTGAAACAATTATTTTTTATAAATTTGAATTTTGAACCACTTCATGCCATGCGAATCATTCAATCCCTGAATGTTTTCTCAACAAAGAAAATGATAACAGTAATAATATTTTCGAACGGATGATAATTGACTACTTTATCGATGGATGATACATTTTCTAATTCTCAAAATACATCGTAATTAAAAACAAGAAAAGATAGATCTTTCCTTTTTATGCCTCGCATATATACTATTTGAAAGATGTCAATTATAAGATTATGAGAATTTTGAGTTTTTCTGCGTTTTAATTCTCTTTTCCAGCAGATATTAAGATAATGTTCTGATTCCTCTAACTGATTTCAAGGACCGGATATTGTTAGTAAAATCTATCTATGTTATTTATTCGCCAACATTCGCTGAATTATCGATGGAGATAACTCAAATAATATTTTCCATTTAAAAAAAATGAGCAATCTTTGTCTTGCTTTTCGTTAAAAATGTTTTGAGTGATTCTATACGAATTTATTAATATCAATTCCTGAAGGAAATCAGCTGAAGTGATTTTTCTATGCGCATAGAAATTTTTAAATTTTGTTAAATTGGCCTTAAATCTTGTCAATTAATTTTCGAAACTTATCGTTCAAGTTTAGCTTGTTTAATGAATAAAGATAAATATTCGACTCATCAGAAACAGGCAGGATGAACGGATAATTAATTTAAGAACAATCGTTGTCCTAGTTGATTCGCAATTAGGAGATCTATAACGTTTAATGTTTTCGGTAAGAAGTTGCATTTCTCAAGGTATTTATAATTACATCACTTGAATCACACCAAATACTTGTTTTCTGAAACAATTGTTAAAAATTTAATATTCTTAGAATGATCTTAAGATTCGGTTGAATTTGTAACAGACATATTTTTTCACAATGGATTATATTATATAATTGCGATACAAGATATAAATGGAGTATTTGCCTCTCAAAAGCGGAAAAAAGTTTCTTTTCATAAGTACCCTTAAAATGAAAATCAGTTAAAAAGTTCGAGAAATTTCGAATCATCATTAATTTTTTGAAGTTTCAGATTTAGCTCGTTCCAATTCGAAGTTTACATTGATAAAATGAATCTCAATAATAGATTTTACAAATTTGATTCAGAGATTTAATCGGTAAAGATAAAATTTTCAATTAAGAAATTCGAGGAACAATTTGAGAACAATTAGATTTTACGAATAACAGGACAAATAGTGAGTGGTTTATATTGCGATTGATAGATAGGGCTTTTGTAATTTGTTAGTTCAGAAATTATCCTTTTAGAAAATTGAAAAGTTTTTTAATTATAATAATAGACATGTTATTATAACAACATGTTATTATAAGATCACTCAAAGAATTATGAATCCTGATAATTCCAAATACTCAGGCGAGTGGAAAATTCGTCGCTAGGCAACCGTCCACCGATAATTGATCCATACATCCCCTCTTCATGCAATATCTCACACGCAAGCGCATTGGAGGGAAGTGATTCCGGATTGGTTATTATCGAGACATGACTCCACCTTCTCGAACCCCTTTCTTGATTCTTAGAGGGAGGATTCTTGAAAAGGGAGAAAACTACTCTAAGAGCGCAGTCATTAGAATTATTAGAATGAAGCATAATTAAAATTAAATTTTATAAAAATTTTATAATAAGAGAAAAAATAATCCGAATAAATAGATCTATGAATTTCGAATCAATTTGTTTCAATGAAAGATTAAACATAATAGATAATAATCTTTTGTATTCAATAATTAAAAATATGACATATTTGTAAATAAAAATTGCTTAAGAAAGAATTGTATAATTCATCATTTAGATTTATTTTAATTTACGGTCTATAAAATGTTAATATATAATATAGTTTAAATTGATACTTTTAAAAACATAATACTTAAAATTAAATAAAAGATAATTTTTATAAAATTGGACATTTTTAAAATTGATTTGATTTTTTTTTGAAAAATTAGATCTACATAAATATGTAAAAAAAAATGTTGTAATATAAGAAAAATATAAATTTTTATAATATTTTTCACGAAGAAAATAACGAAGAACATTTTTTTCAACTTTTTTAATAAAAACTTAAAAAAATATATTTTATAGATTTATGCCAATTATGTATATTGACATAATTATGTTATAAATTTTCAAATCTCAAAAGTTTAAGATCGATTAAAACTTAATAATAATAAAATTTAAATGATGATTATTGAAACAATTCCAAACAATATTTTTCTTTATGAAAATTTTCATCGCAATTTCGTTAACGAATTATTAACGAAAAACCATACGAGTATAATGAAATTACACATTACAGAGAAAAATCATAATTTTTGTTAAATAATGAAATATTATATTAGCAGAACGAATGTCAATCTCTGAATCCACACATAGACTGAATTATTGTACAGCCATAATCCAATAATTTTTATTTTTATTTTTAAAAGTTATCTTAAAATAAATATGATAGTATTTATCGATCTTTCTTATCAGATTATCGTATAAGAACTCGACTATATTTCAGCTTAATATATTATTTACGCAATCATTTTTCCCTCTTCTATTTTCATGTCATTTTTCTATAGTAACAATATAATGTGATTGCGGTAAATTACAATCGATCGATTTTGTGTTGTCTGCGCAGAGACGGTTCGTTCCTTCCTTCATAGTAGATATTGATTTTGTGAAAACTTTTCAAGTTTTTTATTTGTACTAATTTATGTTGTCGTTTTTTATTTTTCTTTATTGTTTTATTTATTTCTTTCTTTTTTTTTCAGAGAAAAAGAAAATTTATTACGATGAACAGGATTATTTCGATTCTTTCTTACTTATAGAAATATATTCATGTTGTTACTTTGTTCAACACAAGTAATAAAGAGAAATTGGAAAAGATCGATAAAAAAGTTTGATTTTTTTTAAACAATAATTAAACTAATTATCTTAAAATAATTTTTACATATTGAATATTATACTGATAAAAATTATTTCAAATTATCTTTTGGAGAAGATAATTATTAACGAGCAATTTTATTACTTTTAATTTAATTTTTCACGAAATTATTCAATTATGCAATTGTTTTGTACAACATAAAGTATGTACAAAATTTTTTGAAATTCAACATAATTTAACAAAATACACGTGATTAAAAATATAATTAATTATCAATAATATTATGTATTAATGTAAAATGTATTATACAAAAAATTATATAAAATAATAATTATATATTAATAATATATATTATAAAATTATATTTAGAATTAAAAATGTTACAAAATGAATATTATATAACTCATAAAAATCTATATTCTTAATAAATACAAATGAAGGGCTTGAACTGATAGTATTATTCGAAAGATCCACGATTAACTGTAAAACTGTATAATTATTTGTATTATAAACTTGAAATGAACAAATGATAATTTACTTTAACTATTTACTTTAACTTATTATATAACTGACTGTAATACTGATTGAAATGATTTGATTCTAAACGATACAATTGATTGATGTGAATTGCATCGTTGTTAAATTTTATCTAATTTAGAAAATTT
Organism: Apis cerana; assembly: GCF_029169275.1. Lineage (NCBI taxonomy): Eukaryota > Metazoa > Arthropoda > Insecta > Hymenoptera > Apidae > Apis > Apis cerana. Next base: position 1,103,458 of record NC_083864.1, on the reverse strand, counting down.
AGTTTTTCCTTCGATCATTATTTTCAACAAACTAACAGGAGATTAGAAGAATCAATAGTCGCGTTGGAGGGCGGTTCCGAAGGATGGGCAGAGTCGCGTCGCAGAGCATGAGGGTTAAGTCTTTCCGATAGTTTCCATGGTGATTCATCGCGGCATTTAGTGCGCAAGCGTGACTTGTGAAGGCGGTCGCTGTTACATTTGCGTTTCGATTGCTAGTAAAGATACAAGGACAACATTAGGAAAACTGTAAATTGCTGCTAAACTGTTAAAAATGTTGGAACTGTTGAAAATAAAATTCAAATTATTTGATAAATTTATAAAACGAGCAGAAACACTTATAAATAAATAATATTATCATACATTCTATTTTCATTAAATTTAATAATGAAATAAATAAGTAATTCTTTTTGTTGTTCCTATCATGGTGTTGAAAGCATTTAATCACTGAAATAAAAGATATTAGTTTTTAGATATTAGCTAATCTATTATATATATTGATTTTATAATAAATATAAAAATGATTCACGCAAATATTATTTGTTTATTTATGATTACGTTTAAATAATAATAATAATGTAATGTCAATTAATACTAGCGAAATGAAGTTATATGATTATTAATTGCAAGAGAATACCTCGTGTTTGATGATAATTGATATTATATTAGAATATTAGAAGCAATAAAGATCGAAGAAAAGGAAATATTGTATACTAAAAAAGTGACAAGAAGAAGCGATTGTCTTTAGAATCTGGACAATATAACTTTATAATAAGATATAATTATATTAAACTGATTTTTATCTATTTATTTTGTATCTATACATAATTTATTTAAATTGTAGATAATAAGAGATGTTGAATAAAAATGAATGAAATTAATATAAACACAGAAAAAATTGTTATAAATTTTCAAATATATTTATTACAAGTTTGTGAATGCAATTGATTAAGGATTCATGTTATTATATTATTTATATTATTCATGATTTGAAATTTGGAAAATTTTGAAGCATTGGATTTTCAATTTTAATAGAATACAAGAATAATTTTCAAGATTATAAACTTATTAGAATAATTTTCAAGATTATAAACCCATCATATGATATGAATATTACACAATTATGATAAATGAAATTGTTTCGAATCTTGTTAGTAACATATAAAAATTTATATTAAAATAAAAAATATATTGAATGCTGATTTGATCTAGAATCATATTCCAGTTGTTTTTTAATTGGACAAAGCAAAAACGTGTTACAGTATTATATATAGATATATCATATTCCCTAGAACAGGATTGTTTTGTTTTCGCCTCCAGCCATTTAAGTTAAATTAGCCACTTTCCTTTCTTCTTTGAAGAGCCATTGACTCCTATTTTTAGTTACTTTATCATATTTTTTTTCTAAGAGTGGACTAATCATTATTACTTATTCATATGTATAAATATTTTATTTTTATTATGCACAAATGTGTAGATAATCATAGATTTGTTGATGATGAGATTTGAATGACACTCAAGAAATTTTTGGTAATGACAGTTACAGTTCTTCTCTTACAGTTCTTCTGAAAAGGAACACGAATTGCATAATTTTACTTGTATCAGTTATGGACAATTTTTCTAATTTTTACTATTTTAAAACAGAAATTTGAATAGATTTGTAACTTTGGTCCACATGTAAGTAAAATAATCTTTATTATACATTAAATGTTTATATAATATATACATATACAATCTCCATTTGGAAAATTAATAAAAGAACTATTTAATGAATAACAAATGTATATTTACTAAAATTAATAAATCTCAGAATGTTTTGGACTCGAAAACTAATGTCACTGTCAATCTACATTACAAAATATATTATATACTATCATACAAAATATTATCATTATAAAATATATAATATACATATTGAAATATTCACAATCGCACAAGGAAATTACAGAAATGATAGAATTAGATACATATGATGTTCGCATATAGAAAATTTTCCGATTTTTCAATAACAATATTACAAACAATGAACAAATGATATAAAAATTGATAAATTGATATTTCTCGACGAGAGATTAAATAATTTTGAAAAAATACAGTAGTTTTTGCTTTTTCATAATAAGATTTTATTTCGTTTATCATTTTATCATATGATGTACGTATTGTAACTATTATTATGTTTCAAACAATTTTTTGAATAATTTTATTATAATGAAGAATAATCCATATTACGTATATGTTTTCAAATTATCTGACGGATATTATTTAAAATTGCTTATTGTATCTCTGTATGATGTTTTTAATTTATTTTATAAGAAAATTCGATGATTATGTTAAAAATAAAAAATTCTAATAAAGATAATATATCAAATTCTCTTCGTTTCCTCTATTTCTATCTGTTTCAATGTAATATAGATTAGCTTATTATTGTATTAGAAAAAGACTGTAATATATATATTACATCATATAATAATGAAATTTAGAAATTTTCTTTCAAATTGTCGCGGAACAAAATACAGCAATACGTCACATATTCTGCTGTATAACATATGAATTATTCGAATAATCTATATCAACAAAATTAGCAGTCTTCATTAACAAAAATAAATTTTGATAATAACTGCCAAGAGTTTTTTATTTATTATATATATTTATATATATATATATATATATATACCCTCATTTACCGAGATTTACCGATCATTTTATTCGGAGAAGTTGCTCACATAAAAACTTCTCCCATTATTATCGTTCAATAATAATTTACAATTAGTTCTCCTTTCAGATTCTCAATAAAAAATAGCCACAATGGTCACTTCACAAGTCGCGCTTGCGCATTTAATATCTTGCGATGGATTATCGCGCATGTCTCCCACATGAGTCTGCGAGGATCCATCCCTCGAAACCGCCCTCCAACGCGATCATTGGTTCTTCTAATTCCCTCTTAGCTTGGATTTTCACGAAAAGTGATGCTTGAAGGAAAAATCAAGGTCCATAACGGTTTTTCAGATCAGATAAAATTCAGAAACGATAGAGTTCGCATCAGAGTATAGTTAGAATCATTATAGTAATCAATCAGCTGCAAACTATCATTCGTTCACTCAAAGTAGATGGTTCTTCGAATAATAGCATCAGTTCGGGCATCATATGGGCAATATTCATTCAGTAGTTTAGATTTTGACAAGTGTATTTATTGATATAGATCTCAAAAAGAAGAGTTCATCATCATATTTGGAAAGAAGAAATGCAATGAAATAAAAATTTCTTCGTACAAAGAAAAAGATATGTCTTCAATTTTCGAATGATTGACTGATCACGTATTTCTCCATTTGCACAATGTAAAATTAAAAGAAAAAGAAAAATCTAAAATTAATTGATACTTTATTACGCACCAGGAAATATTTTCTCTTAAATCATAATTATAATTGTGCGCAATTTGTAAGAAAATTGCAATGCAAATACTCAAATAAATATTTTCCTTTGAAAAATCGTAATTAGTTATTTTCTTCCATTTCATTTTTTCTCATACATATTTTCATTTTTTTTTCATTATCTTTTTTTTGAATGGTGTGAAAAAGATCATATCAAAAATGAAATGGCTATTTTCTTTTAGAATTAAGAAATAAACTTGCGGAATAATAATTATTCTATATTATTTATAATGATATCGAAATGATCGATAACAAATAACATAAATTAATTAGCAATTCAAAAAAATAGTTATAGAATATTTAAATGAGTAAATATTGACAAATAGAATAAATAAAAAACAAATATGAAAATGAAGTGTATAATTAGAATAATAATAATTATTTATTTCAATACTAATACGTCTAATACGATATCATCAATTCTATTGTATCGAGTATATCATAGTAAAATATGAAAATGATGTACTTATTATCTGAAATGCAGGAATTTTCATTAATTTGGATTAAAACAATGATTATGTGCTTATTTAAACAAATTACCTTCGAAAAACCTATATGACATGGTATGAACACACCCAAGATGTGAAACATACATGTCATTGAGCTCCGTATCATGATCAGCAATAAAATCTTTTGTACTTTTAACGGTACAAAATACCATACAGAAATGTATCTGTCCAAAGAATAGTGACATACTTTTTTAATATTATTGCTATTATATTAATGAATAAAAATTCAAACTTACAATTCATCGAATAATTTTTGACTGTTGTCTATAAGTATCTGGCCGCTGTGATTACATAAAAACATAATTATGAATTGATTGACAAAAAAGATAAGAGAGATTGAAATTTCTAATTGATCCTTCTTAATTATAATCGCATTTACTAGCTGTGAAATAATAAAAAATAAGTATATTCAATAAGATACATTTATTTTTAAGTTGATTTATTGGTATATTTTTATATAAATTATAAATTCGAAATATCTCTTTTAGTAATAAAATTCACATAAGTCTTATGCAAAATTGCCTATACACGATGTCTCATTTTAATTTCTATTCGCACAATTATTTTATTTAAAAAAAAAAATTACATATGAAATTTGCATTTCAAAAGATCGTTTTATGTTCAAATACGTATTTAAATTTGTTTTTGAAATTTGAGGATAATCTTCTTTTTTTTAGATAAAACTACATATATTTAGGATTGCGATTATATACGAAATTAGCCCAATTTTATATATAATTATTTAAATTTTGTTTTGTGTATGGTTTTAGAACATTTTCTTCATTAATATAATGAATAATAGATTTATCGATGTAAGTATTTTATTAAAATTATTGGTATCATTTGAATTTTTTTTTAGAGTTACATAAACGAAAAAATTTTTCGAGATGAATCAATGTATATGAAGAATCGCATAAGAAATGTCTAGCAAATTAATTGCGATACCTTTGAGAGGCTGGATTATTTAGAAACAGTATAAATTATTACTTAAATATGCAAAACTATTCTTTTGAATATAAGAAACAATTTCTATTAATTAATAATAATAAATGTAAAATAATAAATAATCTTAAATGACGCTTCATAATTAGGGCAATGAATACAAAGTCGATCGCTAAATAGAAATATATAATTTTATTTAAAAAAAACGTAAATCACCTAAAGAAAAGCTTCCATCAACATTTTCTTTTAAATGGAAATTTATCGTATAAATTATCATTTTGAATAATCCATAATTCAAGAAATAATTGTGGACAGATTAAAATAGGAAATCTGATATATTAATCGAGAATTTCAATAACTTCGAATTTGTTTATTATTATCGTGTAGAAAAGATACTTACTCGATACAGATTTATAGCCATCGAAATCACAAATAGAAGAGTAGATACCATAAACTGTTTTCCTGAATTATTTATGATGACATCGATAAGTCTTCCATTGTCACATGAAATTTGCAAATAAAATATTAATATGAATATCTGCGCGATCAATTTATATTATCACATTTTAATTTACCAACTTGATAGCTTGGTTATGCATATCCACCACGCGATATAGCTCTGTAAGCTTTGAGTCAATTTGCTTCGACGAGAGATTGACTATAGTCAAATACGTAATAATCTTTTGTATTCGATAGCTAAAAATATGAGAAATTCGTAAATAAACATCGCTTAAAGAATTTTAAATATATTATTTAAATTTATTTTATTTATATTCTATGGTTGATAAAAAATTAATGGATCCTTTAAAACACAATAACTTCTTAAAACTTATATTTAATGATTTAAGTTCCCTTTTTTTTGGAAAAAATTAAATGAATTAATTTGCTGTATAATATATATAAAATTTTTTATAAAAACTGCAATTTCTTATTAGAATCGCAAAATAATGAAAGATATTTAAAAAATTTTTTTTTTACTATATATTAGACGTTTAATAAAAATTTAGAAAATGTATTCTACAAATTTGTCAATATTTATGTATATAAATGTTTAAAATTTTAAAATTTTTAAAATCGATCGTTAAAATTTTAATAGTGACAAGACTTAAATGGTAAAAAAAATTTTCATTTTGGTAACGAATTATTATGGAAAAACTGTGGCCAATCGAAAGTCATCTCATAATTATAAATCAAGTCGAATCGATTTCTCGAACATATTTATTTATATATTAACAATTAATGTACAATATTTAATGTATATTAGGACAATATATATTAATATTCTATATAAGAAATAAGTAAAAATATTAACATTTTAAATAATATTAAATTTATGCGATTTTGAAATTAATTATAATCTTATAAATTATGAATTATGAATTATTATAATTCATATTGTAAAAAATGTTAATAAATATAATAATAATTAATATTTATTACATAATAAGTATCATAAGATGAATATAATAACTTTACTTACCTAATAATTTTAAACAATATGCTCGTATGATAACTACAAAGTCCGATTATTGATTCCGTACATATTATAGATAATAATCCAAATATGACAACAAATAAAATATCCAAGCACAAAATGTAAAAATATATGATTCGATTAACAGAAAATAATGTAACGTAACGAAGGATACGTATAAGAGATTCGTTCAAAGGCATCATAAAATCCGATATTACAAGATATAATATAAACATACTATAGAATGCAATAGTTGCATAAAGCATCCCTAAAATTTAGAAAAACCATTCAATAATATAGTTTATGTTGAAACGGAAATATTCATATAATATTATCATTGTTCTTGTTGTAAAAATGAAAGAAAATCTGATATTTTTGTGAAGAAATAACGAGAAAGATTTACAAGTATTATAGTTACATACATAAGAAGAATATACATAATAAAAACTTAAATACAAAATATATTATAAAAATATTTTGGAATATATAAGTTCTTACAATGACAATGATAATATTGACATCATCAATGAAATTTACATATTTCTTACGCAAAAGTATTTCGATCATATGACACGAATCGTTGATACATTTTGTTCGTATTCGTTTTTCTATCGAATCTTGTATTATATTTTCCTCCATACGTATATGATGAAATAAATATTTTATCTATGTCAAATAAAATAAGAAGTAGAGATATTTTTCCATGGAAAAGTTTAAAATAATTTAATTTTTACTTACCATAGGGAAAAATACTATAAAACATATATATCGTAACGAAATTATCACAAGTGGACAAATCGTAGACAATATTAAAATACAGTTTTGTAGCATAATTTCAGATTTTAAAAGTGACACAATCTAAAAATATTTATCAAAATACGTTAAAAATATTAGATCTTATAAGGATTATATAATATTTCAATTGCATTTTTAAATATATTATTATTTTTATTATTTAATCGACGTTTTAAAATATATTACAGTTTATTACAATTTATTGTGAAACGAAAATATAATAAAAAATAGAGATGTGAAGATATAGTAAACATAGATATTGATTTTAGTATAATCTGTTTATAGATATATAAAATAGCTTATAATATAGTGGTTAAAAAAACCAAAATTTTGTTGTTTCAGGTTTTTTATTAAAAAAATTAAATTTGAAATTTTGACTTTAAAAGTTTAAAAAAAAAATTAAATTTTTCAAAGTGTAATTGTTTAATTTTCAAATAAATACAAAATTATAAATAAATTATGTAAGAAGATTCTTTTATATATGAAAATATGCAAGAAATGTAGAATTAAATTTTAATTTTTTTTTAAATAATATATATTTTATATATATATATATATATATATATATATATATATATATATATACATATATACGTTGATAAAGAATAATCGATGATTTCCAGAATTAATTTTTTTTTGAAAACTAATTTTTATTTTAATGAAATAAAATGTGGAATATATATTAACTGGATCCTGTATAAAATGTAACAACTTTTAAGTATTATGCAAGCATGTTTTTATATATTCCTAATAATATGTATATATTATTCACGAACTTAATATCATAATACATTATTATTTCAAATACAATAAATGCATATTATTAATTTATGAAAAAGAACATTAATATGTTGTAATAAATAGACAATATCCTATAAATTATTTGAATAAAAATATAATAAATTATAACAAAGAGAAATTATAATTTTCGTCAGCTGAAATATTACATTACATATACAAGATATACAAGATAATATTACAAGATAGAATGTCAATAACAACAATCTTTGAATCCATACATAGATTGAATTATTGTACGGCCATAATCCTATAATTTTCAATATAATACGATAGGTATGATAGTATTTGTCGAATACGTCCATCTTTATAGTCAGATATCGACTGTCATGTAGAACTCGAAGAATCATTCGACTACACCTCGGCTTAATATATTATTTATACAAATGTTTTTCCCGCTTGTTTTTTCATAGTATTATTTTTATTACAGTAGTAACAATATAATCTATAGCAATAGCAGTAAATTATACTCGATTGATTTTATGTATACTTTCTGTAAAAAGATTTTCCATAATAGATATTGTTTTCGAGAAAATTATAGTTTTCTTAAATTTCTTGTTTGTATTATTATTATAATCTTTGTCGTTTTTTTTTATTCTTTCAGTTTTTTCTTCATTTGTTTTCTTTTTATATCCAAATGTTGAGAGAATGAAAGTTTGTTACAATCTTCCAGTTACTTTACAAGAAAACTTTTTTCTTACTTATATCGGTTCTTTATTCAATTATAAATACCTCATATAGTTATTTCATTTATTTGGAGTAACAAGAAAAAAATTGGAAGTAGTCAACAGAAAAGGAAATGTTTACTCGAATAGTAATAATATAAGAAAAAGATTTGCATCTTAGTATCTTAAAATAAAATAAAATAAAATAAATAAAGATTAGTATCTTAAAATATTATATTGTATTAATTATTGTCTAATTTTTAGATACTGAATACCGTATTAATATTAGTTAAATAATTATCATTTGAAGTTATTTTGTAGAATATATGTAGAGTGCAATTAATCATTTAATTACTTGAAGGAGAAATTTTATTATTTTTAATTTGATTTTGAACAAAAGTGTGCACTATTTATGTAAAATAAGTATATATGAAATATATATGAAATATTTTAATTGAAATTCAATTTTATTAGGAATATATAATAGAAAAAAATGTATAAATATATCATCTTTTATTATTAGAATTGAGGATTAAAATAAATATCTTAAAATCAATTGAGAATATGAATAATAAATAATAATAATTTTATAATTTTAAGTTATTAATATAAATTTATAACAAAAAACAATAAAATAAATTTATAAGATAATTCGAAAAAATATTTCTAAAATTTCTAAAATTGGTTATTAAGAATGAAGCGGAAAAATAATATATATTACAAATTTGTTGTATCGATTCGAAGAAAATACAAATATTTACCATTTTTTAGTATTTTTAATGTAGTATTTAATTTATTTTTAAAACTTGTTTAGTGATCAATGGCTCAAAAAATGAAAATAAATCTTTAACACTATTTTTTTAACATTATAAACTTTAAATTAAATCTATCAAACATACATAAAATATAAATATTAAGAAAAAATAAAAAAAATTTTTAAGAATTTATTTTTAATCACAAATAGTTGAAAAAAAAATCTTTTATATCTTGAACGATACAAAATACTATAGTGACATATTTTTTTAACATTGGTGCTAATTATATTAATGAATAAAAATTCAAACTTACAATTCAATAAATAATTCTTCACAGTTGTCTATAAGTATCTGACCATTGTGGTTACATAAAAATATCATCATCAATTCATTGATAAAAGTTATACGAGGAATGAAAATTTCTAATTGATCCTTTTTAACTATAATATTATATATACATTTAATTATTTAATATTAAAAAAAAATATTATATTTAATAAGATATATTTATTTAAATTAATTATATTTATCGATATATTATTACATTTATTTATTATTTATTTATTTTTATAAATTCGTAGCGTCTTTTACAATATATTTCATAAAATTCACAAAAATTTAAGAATATCTTATGTAAGATTACCTATATACGATTTATTTTAATTTCTATTATCTTCTGAATTATATATTATTTAAAAAAAAATATTGCATATAATAAAATTTGTATTTCAAGAGATCATCTTATAATCAAATATCAAATATGTTTAAAATGTTTCTGAAATCTGAGGATAATCTTTATTTTTTTAAATGAAATTACTTAACTAGGTATTTAACCAGGATTGTAATATATTTGGAATATACAAATTAGTCTAATTATGTTAGTCATTGAAAGTCACTCAAGATCACATATAATTGTTTAAATTTTGCTTTTTATGGCTAGAAGATTTCAATTGAAATAAATTATTAATATCATGAATAGTACGATTTATCGATGTAAATATTTCATCAAAGTTATTATTCAATTTGGATTTTTTTTAGAGTTACATAAACGAAAAAATTTTTGGAAACGAATCAATTGTATATGAAGATTCGCATAAGAAATGTCTCTCAAATTAATTGTGATAGTGCAGAACTCATTTAAGAACAGAATAATCATTGTACAGATGTGCAAAACTGTTCTTTAAAACATAGAACATAATTATTTAATTTCTATTAATTAAAATAATAAATGTCGAATAATAATAAATCATTTTGAATAATTTTCAAAAATCATAACTTTCAAAAATCAAAAATCATGAATAGACAATCCTCAATAAATAGAAACTTATAATTTTACTTAAGAAAAGCACTGATCACAAAACAGAAAAAGTTGCCACCATTATCTCCTTTAAATATAATATTTCGTATAAACTATTCTTTCGAATAGTGAGTAATTCAATGAAATAATTGATAGATTTAAATAAAATATCCGATATATTAATCGAGATTTTCGATAACTTCTTTTATCATTATCGTGTAAGAAAAGATACTTACTCGATGCAGATTTATTAGCTATTGAAATCATACTTAGAACAGTAGATATCATAAACTGTTTTTCTGAATTGTTTATGATGACATCGATAAGTTTTTTATTACCATATAAAATTTGCAAATAAAATATTAATAAGTATCTATTGAAATCAATTTATAACATAATCATATTCTATTTTACAAATTCAATGTAATATAATGTAATATAATATAAGCAGATTAAAAATGAAAAAAATATAATAAAATTTTTTCGTTTGAAACATTTTTTGAAAAAAATAAATTTAAATATTTTTTTAAATAAAAGTTTTAAATTTAATTTTCAAAACGAAATTGCCCTTTGATTAGATAGAAATAATTTGTAAAAGAATATTATGTTGCGTTATGTATAAAAATTTGCGAAAAGTTCTGAAATAAAATTGATAAAATTGATTTAACATTCTCCTAGAATTAACAAATAAATATTATTCTAAGATTAATAATTATAATGGCACCGAAATGGTTAGTAACAAATAATATAAATTAGCAATTGAGAATAGTTACTTAATTGAAAGAAATATTGATAAGAAGAATAAAGAAAATAAAGGACAAATATCATGTTGAAATATAGAATAATAAATGTTTATTTCAATATTAATACATCTAATGTGATACTATCGATTCTATTGCATCGAGTACATGAAGGTAAAATATGAAAACGATTTACTTAACATCTGAAATATAGCAATTTTTATTAGCTTTGGTTAAAACGATAATCGTGTATTTATTTGAATAAATTACCTTTGAAAATCCTGTATAGCATGGAGTGAATATACCCAAGATGTGAAACATACATTTCGTCGAGCTTCGTATCATGATCAGCAATAAAATCTTTTGTACTTTTAACGGTACAAAATACCATACAGAAATATATCTGTCCAAAGAATAGTGACATACTTTTTTAATATTATTGCTAATTATATTAATGAATAAAAATTCAAACTTACAATTCATCGAATAATTTTTGACTGTTGTCTATAAGTATTTGACCGCTGTGATTACATAAAAACATAATTATGAATTGATTGACAAAAAAGATAAGAGAGATTGAAATTTCTAATTGATCCTTCTTAATTGTAATCGCATTTACTAGCTGTGAAATAATAAAAAATAAGTATATTCAATAAGATACATTTATTTTTAAGTTGATTTATTGGTATATTTTTATATAAATTATAAATTCGAAATATCTCTTTTAGTATTAAAATTCACATAAGTCTTATGCAAAATTGCTTATACACGATATCTCATTTTAATTTCTATTCGCACAATTATTTTATTTAAAAAAAAAGTTACATATGAAATTTGCATTTCAAAAGATCGTTTTATGTTCAAATACATATTTAAATTTGTTTTTGAAATTTGAGGATAATCTTCTTTTTTTTAGATAAAACTACATATATTTAGGATTGCGATTATATACGAAATTAGCTCAATTTTATATATAATTATTTAAATTTTGTTTTGTGTATGGTTTTAGAACATTTTCTTCATTAATATAATGAATAATAGATTTATCGATGTGAGTATTTTATTAAAGTTAATAGTATCATTTGAATTTTTTTTTAGAGTTACATAAATGAAAAAATTTTTCGAGATGAATTAATGTATATGAGAGTCGCATAAGAAATATTTCTCAAATATTTTTTGAAGAAAAAGAAAATTTGAAGAAACTTTTTATTTAGGAAAAGAATAAATCATTGCATAAATATATAAGGCTGTATCTTTGGATAAGGATGAAGAATAATTTTTATAATTAGTGAATTTTGATTAATAATGAATAATCTTGAATGACAATCAAAAACAATAATTAGAATAATGAATTCATTTCAGAGTCTTCGCTAAACGGAAACATATAATTTTATTTAAAAAAAGGATCAATTTCAAATCAAAGAGAAAAAGTCATCTTCTTTCAAACGCAAGTTTATAAACTTCATTTTGAATAATTCAAGAAATTGTATGGATAGATTAAAATAAAAGATCCAATATATTAATCGAGAATTTCAATAACTTCGAATTCGTTTATCATTATCGTGTAAAGAAGAAAAGATACTTACTCGATAGAGATTTATAGCCATCGAAATCACAAATAAAAGAGTAGATATCATAAACTGTTTTCCTGAATTATTTATGATGACATCGATAAGTCTTTTATTGCCACATGAAATTTGCAAATAAAATATTATCATAAATATATATGAAATCAATTTATAATATAATTACATTCTAATTTACCAACTCGATAGCTTGGTTATGTATATCCACCACGCGATATAGCTCCGCGAGTTTCATTTCAATTTGTTTCGACGAGAGATTGACTATAGTCAAATACGTAATAATCTTTTGTAGTCGATAGCTAAAAATATATTTAAATTTATTTTGTTCGTGTTCTACAGTTTGTCGAAAAAATTAGTGCACTTTTTAAAATACAAATAATTTTTTTAAAAATTGTACTAAATAAGTTTCTTTTTGAAAAGTTAAATGAATCAATTTACTATATATAATATATAACAAAAATTTTTGAAAAAGTTTTTAAATTTCTCAAAATCGTGAAGAAAATAGTGAAGGATATTTCTTTCAATTTTTCAAATATATGTTGTTAAATTTTTATGAATAAGTAAAAATTTTAAAAATTTGTAGATTAATATCAGATTTATATACACATGTGTTAAAAATTTCGAAATTACTAAAATAATATTTTAATAAATTTTAAATTTAAAGCTTAAATGGTGATATGTGAAAAGTTTCAAGCAACTTTTTCTTCGTGAAAATTTTGTTAACGAAAAACCGTGGATTAATATATTTCGTTCGCAAAAAAAGTTGCTTATATTAGTGTATATAAATATTAACACATCCTGAATATTAATATTCCATATAAGGAATAAGAAAAAAATATAATATTTTAATTATATTATTATTAAACTTACAAAGATTATGCGATCTTGCTAATTATAATTTTATCGTTAATATTAATTTATTTTGAGAAAAATTTGAAATATTATTGTTATTATTTGTTACATAATAAATATCGTGCCAGATATAATATGATAACATTACTCACTTAATAATTTTAAACAACACACTTGTGTGATAACTATAAAGTCCGATTATCGATTCCGTACATATTACGGATAATAATGCAAATATTACAACAAATATAAAATCCAAGCATAAAATATTAAAATGTATGGTTCGATTGATAGAAAATAATGTAATATGACGAATGATACGAAATTCGTTCAGAGGCATTATGAAATTCAATGTTACAAAATACAATAACGATATACTGCTCAATGCGATACTTGTATAAGCCATCCCTAAAAAAAAAACAATTATTCGGATTCAATTATTTAGTTGATATTTAAATCGATTAATTAATATAATATTGAAAAACCAACTTCTGTATTACTGTAAAAAAAGAAAAAAATCTTAGTATTTTTATTACGAAATAACGAGTACAAGAATTACAAATATTATAATTATATATATATATACATATAAAAAATGTATATAATAATAAAGTAATTTAAATATAATAGATATATAAATAATATTTGTGAATATTTGTAAATTATTACAATGAAAATGTTATTAAAAATCAAAAAAATTACACATTTCTTACAGAAAAAAATGTCGATCATATAGCAGGAATCGTTGATGTATTTCGTTCGGATTTGTGTTTCTATTGAATCTTGTATTATACTTTCCTCCATACGCATATGGTGAAATAAAAGTTTTATCTATGGTAAAATATGGTAAAATGAAAGAAAAAATTTTTTATAAAAATTTAATTATGAAAGTTTAATATAATTTTAATTTCTACTCACCGTAGGAAAAAGTATTATAAAACATACGTATCGTAACGAAACTATCATAAATGGACAGGTGGTAGATAATATTAAAATACAGTTTCGTAACGTAATTTCGGATTTTAAAAGTGACACAATCTAAAAATGTGTTCTATTTGTTGACCAGAATAATGCTTAAAAGATTATTAATTATAGAAGAAAATAATTATAGAATATAATTATATATGAAATTATAATATAATAATAAAATATAATAGAATTCAATTTTTTAATGATGATATAATATTTTAATCGTGTTTTTAAATATATTACCATCATTTAATCAGCATTTAAAGATATATATAATGTTATAGATATTATTTCAAAAATACAAAAATAAAGGTACAAGTAGAAGCAAAAAATGTAAATATGAAAATAAAAATTTCATAGATATTAATTTTAATATGTTCTTTTTATATATTTATATAAAATCTAGCCGAATAACATGTATAAAGAAATGAAAAAGAAAAAAATTTCTTGTGCTTCAAGTTTTTCTTTCAAAAAAATTAATTTCGATAGTTTTATAAATTAAATTTTTAAATTTAATTCTCTAAAATAAAATTATTATATAATAAATATTTATTTTTTAAAATAAAACTGTTCTTTAATTAGATACAAAAAAAAATTATTTTATACATAAAAATATGTGAAAAATATAAAATTAAATTTTACTGCTTAAGTTTCTTATTTGTTTTCTTAAAAAAAATGATTAAAAATGGATAAATATGTATATATGTAAATGGAAAAATTCACTTTTTTTAAAACTTAATTTTTAAATAAAATAAAATTATGTATAATATATATAATATATAATGTATATAATATATATTAACTTGGACTCTATACTTTAAAGTATAACTTTTAAATAGTGTGCAAAATCTGTTTTTATACATTAATATCACAGTAATATCTGTATATTAATCATAAAATTAAAATCTTAATATATCAATATATTTCATATAAATACAACAAATGCATATTATTAATTTACGAAAGGAAACATTAATATGCTGAAATAATCATTTTACAATCCTATAATATATAAGTAAAAATACAATGAAATTCCACAAAGAAAAGTCAATTTTTATTACCTGAAATATTACATTACCAAGAAAGAATGTCAATAACAACGATCTCTGAATCCATATATAAATCGAGTTATTGTACGGCCACAATCCTACAATTTTCATTACAGTACGATAACTATGATACTGTTTGTCAAATACATCCATTTTCCTAGTCAAACGTCGACTGTCGTATAGAACTCGAAGAATCATTCGATTACACCTCTGCTTGATATATTATTTATGCAATTATTTTTCGCTTTTGTATTTTGCTAATATCATTTATCTATAATAGAAACAGTATAATGTGTTATAATAGCAATAAATTATAATCGATCAATTTTATGCAAAAAGTTTTTCCATAATAGATATTGATTTCGAGAAAATTATAGTTTTCAAGTTTCTTGTTTGTATTATTAATCTTTATTGTCGTTTTTTATATTCCTTTATTCTTTTCTTTATTTTTTCTTCTTCTATTCCAAGTGTTGAGAGGATGAAAATTTGTTACGATGAATAGTATCTTTCGGTTACTTCATAAGAGGTTACTTCTTTCTTACTTGTATCGTTATTTTATTCAGTTACAAATATTTCATATCATTATTTCGTTCAATAAAAATAACAAGGAGAAAATAGAAGAGATCAATACAAAGGAATGTATTTTGCTTGAATGGTAATATGTAAAATATTTGTGTAATGCATTATAATAATTATATTAATTACTGTCTAAAGTAATTTTTATATATTAATTATATATTATCTTATAATTTTTCATCTTACTGATATGTTACTCTTATCAAAAGTCAATTTTAGGTTCGTTATAATATTTTCTTCGATAAAATAATCGAATAAATAAAATTAATTTGGAAAAAATTATAATATATTATCCAAATGATGTATAGAATTTTTGATTTTTTTTTAAAAAGCGAAAAAAAAAATTTATAATATAAGAAATAAACAAAAAAAAATTGAAGCCCAATGATTAAGAATGATAAAAATGTCTTTTTTTTACTTTACATTCATTATAAGTGAAATTTCGATCATTTGCAGATCATTCATTTATAAATATTTGTAAGAACAATTTTGATTTCTTTTTTCGAATTAAACGACGTACGAAAAGATAAGCCAACAAAAATTCTAGTTAAAGAATGAAATTAATCTTATATAATATTATATATAAAATGATCGTTGTGATAATATTTAAAATGAAATGATTCAAAGAAAAACTCATGTAAAACTTGTCATTATTTAAAAATTATTATATTATATATATTATTGAGTGCAAATATAGAAATCGAAAAAAAAAATGAGAGAATACATCAACGGAATTAAAAAAAAACTGAATCTATCATTTATATCGTAATAATTTTTTTCTTACTATTATCATATTTGTTTCGTATTTGTTTTTGAATATCAAGATTTTTACTTTATTATTGTTATGTTAGAAATAATTAAGTGCTATGATATAAAGATAATAAAAGATAAATATAAAAATAATAGGTTTAATATAAATATTTAAGGATAAATAAAAAAAAGGAAACGGTTATTTTCTCTCACAAATAAAGAATAAATGTGCGATATAGTAATTATTTTAAATTAATCATAATGGTCAACAACAAATATAATATAAAAATATTAGCAATTCAAAAAACTTTATATAGAATATTTATATAATTGAGAAAATATTTACAAGAAGAATCGACAAAATAAAGAACAAGAGTAAAGTATAGAGTAATAATAATAATTTATTTCGATACTAATATATTTAATACTGATGATACTATCGATTCTATTATATCGAGTACATCAAACTAAAATATGAAAACGAGGTATTCAACATCTGAAATGAAACAATTTTTATTAGTTTTGAATTAAAATGATGATGACATTCGTACTCAAACAAATTACCGTTGTAAATCCTGCGTGACATGGAACGAACACACCACAGATGTGAAATATACATGCCGTTGAGCTTCGTATCATAATAAGTAATAAAATCTTTTGTACTTTTAATGGTACGGAATACCATACAGATATATATCTGTCCAATGAATATTTTTTTATTGTTACTGTTTTAATAAAATTAATTTCATGAATAAAAATTCAAACTTACAATTCATGAAAAAATTCTTCACTGTTATTTATAAGTATCTGAGCACTATGGTTGCATAAAAATGTAAACACTAATTGATTGGTAAAAATTATAAGAGAAATTAAAATTTCTAATTGATCCTTCTTAATTGTAAACGCATTTATTAGCTGTAAAATATTTAAAAAATATAAGTATATTCAATATGATATATTAATTTTTACATTAATTACATTTATTGGTATATTTATTTATTATTATGTATTTAACCAATATATATAAATTCTAAATATCTTGTTTCATATGTTTCATAAATTAAAAAAATTAAAAAAAATTTTATGCAAGATTATTGCATGATTTTGAAAATTTAAGTTTCATTCGCACAATTATTTTTTGAATTATGTATCACTTAAAAAAACATTTACATATAAAACATATTTTTCAAGAAGTAATTTTTTATTTCTTAAGAAGTCAACCGTTAAAATTTTTTTGAAATCTGACGATAATATTGATATTTTTAAATAAAATTATATGTATTTTATAAGATTGAAATATATTTCAATTCATGGGTGCAATTATGTTAATCTTTGAAAATCATTAAAAATCTTTTATCATTGTTAAAATTTTGTTTTATAGATAGTTGATAGTAGATAGTGAAGATATTCTTCATTAAAATAAGTTATTAACATGATGAATAATATGATTTATCGATGTAAATATTATTATATTTCATAGCATTTAAATTTTTCTTTAGAGTTACATGAATGAATAAATTATTCGAGAAAAATCAATCATTATATGGAGAATCCCTTAAAAGATGTTTTTCCAAATTAATTGTCATATTTTTGAAAGAATCGATGTGCTGTTCTTTAAAATATAAGATATGAAGAATTTGTACTAGTTTATGATAATAAATATTGAAGTAGTAAATAATCTTGCATGATATTTAAAAATCATAATTAGAGAAATATATTTGGAATTATTAAATAAAATATATAACTTTATTAAAAAACTTTATTTAAAAAAAATATAGATCAGAGAAATATATAAAATCTTCACTTTGACAAATGAAGGAGCTACCAAAAGATATTTCTTTTTAAATATAAGTTTCGTATAAAATATTATTTTGAATAATACATTTAAGAGACTAATTGTGTGAACAAATTATGAAACACTGGTATAATTGATAATTCTGACATTTATGAATTCGTTTATTATTATCATGTAATAAAGAAAAGATACTTGCTCGATGCAGATTTATAGCCATCGAAATCACGAGTAAAAGACTGGATATCATATATTGTTTTCCTGAATTATTTATTACGATATTGAGAAGCCTTCCATTGCCACATGAAATTTGCAAATAAAATATTAATATGAATATCTGCAACTTCAACTTATAATATTATCATATTTTAATTTACCAACTGGATAGCTTGGTTATGCATATCCACCACATGATAAAGCTCTGCGAGTTTCGAGTCAATTTGCTTCGATGAGAGATTAAATATAGTTAAATACTTTGTAATCTTTTGTATTCGATGGCTAAAAATATGAAATTTGCAAATAAATATTGTTTAAAACAAATTTTATAATTTATTACTTAAAATTATTTTATTTATACATTAATTATATATATATATTATATATACTTGTATGATTAATAAAAAAATACATCCTTAGAACACGATTTTTTAAAAATTGTACTTAATTAAGTTTTTTTTTTAGAAAAATTCGATGAATTAATTTATTTATATAATATATAAAATTTTTTTTTCTAAAAACTGCAATTTGTTAGAATTGCAAAGAATATAACGAAATTAAAAATATTTTTTAATGTTTTTTTATTATATATTAAATATTAAAAAAATTAAAAAATTTAAAAAATAAGAATTTTTAAAAGTATATTTTATAAATTTATCAATATAATGTATATATACATTTAAAATTTCGGAATTTCAAAAATCGATCCTTAAGATTTTAATAGTGAAATTTAAGGCATTTCAAACAATTTTTTCTTTCTGAAAATTTTCATTTTGGTAATGAATTATTATTGAAAATCTGTAAACCGAAATGAAAATTTATGTCAAAATAAAAATTGCTTGAAGAATTTTAAATTAAGATTTATCGAATCTCGAATATTATCGATTTTTAGAATATATTTAGTTGTATATTGACACTTAATGCATATTACTTAATTTATATCAATACAATCTATATATTAATATTATAAAATTATGCCATCTTGCAGTTAATTCTAATCTTATGAATGTTAATCCATATTATAGAAAATGTTATAAATTCAGTAATTATTAATATTTATTACATAATGAATATGATAACTTTACTTACCTAATAAATTTAAACAACACACCTGTATGACAACTATAAAGTCCAGTTATCGATTCTGTACATATTATAGATAATAATCCAAATATGATAACAACTAAAAAATTCAAGCATAAAATATAAAAATATATAATTCGATTGACAGAAAATAATGTAACGTAATGAAGGATACGTATATAAGTTTCGTTCAAAGGCATTATGAAATCTGATATTATAAAATACAATACCAACATACTATAAAATGCAATAGTTGCATAAGGTATTCCTAAAATTTAAAAAAACCATTATATAATTTATGTTTAAATTGAAATATTCATATAATATGATCACTGAAAAATCATTCTTGTAAAAATTTAATATTTTTGTTAAAGATTTCAAATATTATAATTATTATATATCAGAAGGATATATATAACAAAAACTTAAATATATAATAATAGATATACAAATATTTTGCAATTTAAGTTCTTGCGATAACAATGGTAATATTATAAATTGATATTATCAATGAAATTTACATATTTCTTACGTAAAAATATTTCGATCATGTGACGTGATTCACCGATGTATTTCGTTCGTATTTCTGTTTCTTTTGAATCTTGTATTATATTTTCTTCCATACGCATATGATGAAATAGAAGTTTTATCTATGTCAAAGAAAAAAAAAAAATAATATGAAAAAATATTTTTCCATGAAAACATCTAGAATAATTTTAATTTTTACTCACCGTAGGAAAAAATATTATAAAACTTATATATCGTAATAAAATTATTATCAATGGACAAGTCGTAGATAATATTAAAATACAATTTTGTACCGTAATTTCAGATCTTAGAAGTGACATTATCTAAAAATTTATTAATTAAAATACATTTAAAATATTAGATTTTATGATGATAATATAATATTTCAATCGTGTTTTGAAATACATTATCATTATTATCATTTAATCGATGTTTTAAAATATGTATAATATTATAGTTTATTATAAAATAAAAATATAGTCAAAAATAGAAGTGAAATGTAGACATAAAGATAAAAATATAGATATTGATTTTAGTATGTTCTTTTTATTATATATATACAAAATCTAGCTGAATAACATATATAAACGAATAAAATTTTTTCGTTTCAGACTTTTATTGAAACAAAATTTCTTGAATTATTGCTTAACGTCCAATTAGATATAAATAAATTATGAAAAAAATTCTTCTATATTTGAAAATGCAAATGAAAAATTAAATTTTAAATCCTAAATTATATCTTTTTAAATGATATGTACATATATTCTATCTGTATACAATTCTATCGACGAAAATTTCTAGAATTCATTTTTTTTTGAAAATTAATTTTTAAATGAAATAAAATTATGCCATATATACATATATTAAATAGATACTGTATAGTTCAAAATGTTATAACTTTTAAATATTATACAAATACGTTTTTGTATATTTCTATTGTGCTAATATCTACATTATTCACAAACTTAAAAGCACATTATATTAATACATTATTTTTTTATATAAATACAATAAATGCATATTATTATTTCGAGGAAGAAATATTTTTATGCTACAATATCTTATAAATCATTTAAGTAAAAATATAATAAATTATAACAAAGAAACATTATAATTTTCGTCACCTGAAATATTACATTCCCAAGATAGAATGTCAATAACAATAATCTCTGAATCCATACATAGATTGAATTATTGTATGGCCATAATCCTATAATTTTCAATATAATACGATAGGTATGATAGTATTTGTCGAATACGTCCATCTTTATAGTCAGATATCGACTGTCATGTAGAACTCGAAGAATCATTCGACTACACCTCGGCTTAATATATTATTTATACAAATATTCTTCCCTCTTGTTTCTTCATAGTATTATTTTTTTACAGTAGTAACAATATAATCTATAGCAATAATAGTAAATTATACTTGATCGATTTTATGTATACCTTTTGCAAGGAGATTTTCCATAATAGATATTGATTTCGGGAAAATTATAGTTTTCTTGTTTATATTATTAATCTTTATCGTCATTCTTTATATTCCTTCATTCTTTTCTTTATTTTATCCTATTTTATTCAGTGTTGGGAGAATGAAAGTTTGTTACGATGAATAGTATCTTTTGATTGTTCTACAAGAGAACTTCTATCTTATTTGTAATTATTTCATTCATTCAGTTATGAATTTTTTATATCGTTATTTCATTCATGAATATCATGAAAGTAACAAGAAGGAATTGAAAGATATGAATAAAAATGTGTTCTGTTCGAATGGTAAGGGAAACGTAATGTAAAAGAAATATTTGCCTAATATCTAATTTATTTAAACTATTTATTGATTATAGTAGTTTTTATATGTTGTATATGTTATATGTTTTATATTATACTTGGGTTTTAAAAATAATTATTGTTGTTATAAAACACAATTATTAATAGTCGAACGAGTAATTTTACATTTAATTTGACTTTGAATGAAATTATACACTATTGTAATTTATATAATGTAATATGAAATATATTTGAAATATTTTAATAAAATATAATTTTATTAGAAATATATGATAGAAAACACATATATATAATCTTTTATTATTAGAACTGAGGATTGACCACAAAATATCCTTGAAAATTTAATTGAGAATATAAATAATAAACAATAATTATATGATTTTATAATTATGGACATAAATTTATAATAAGGAATAAATAAATTTTCAGGATAATTTAAAAAAAATTTATAAAGTTTTTAAAATAGCTTAATAAGCTCGAATATATAATACAAATTAACTGCATCAAATTGAAAGAATATAAATATTTATTGTTTTTTAGAATTTTTAATTATTTATTCAATATTCAAATGCGCAAAAAACCAAAAGAAATTTTTGATATTATTTTATTAAGAAACTTTAAATATAAACTATCAAACATGTATAAAATAGAAATATTAAGAAAAAACATTTTTTTTTAAAATTCATTGCTAATCACTCAATAGTTGAAAAAAGTTTTTTAATTTTCTAATTTTTTAGAAAAAGACTTCTTGAAATTCTGTAAAAATTTTTCAATATATTACATGAAAATAAATTATACAGACAAAAATTTTGATTTTTATATTCTAATCTCGGAAATATCTATTGTGAAACAAAATACTGTTTTTTAAATTATAGGGAGTTTTAATATAATACAATTTTAATATAATACAATTTGATATTTTAATAACATGCAATGTGTGTATATTATTTAACGAAAATTATTAATTATATATCGAATTATAGCAAATTCCGGAATATGATATTATATATAAGCGTTATATGACATTATATTTAAATTTATGGTAAATTTTTGTATAAATGTTTTATTTAAATCCATAGATAAATTTAGCTATTTACCGATATGCGTACAAATCAAAATTTTCATAAGATTTTAAATTAATAAAGTTAAATGTATTTTTCTTTTGAATAATTTTATTCGAAGAATAAAAATATCGTCAGCATGCAATAGCAACGTGAAAAAGAAAAATGTAAAGCTTGTACGAATTATTAATGGACATAAAACGTGGTATTAATACGATTAAAATATCAATATTAAATTTTGATTATTATTTCTGTTAAAGTCTAAACTAAATGACTTTGAATATTGGATAAATGGAATGCCTAAATTGATATTTTTATGATCTCGAAGAACCATTTATTATAGTAGGACTGTATGATGGTTTGTATTGATTGAATGGTGATTTAAATAGTTTTTTTTCTGCTCACGTTAATTTATTATTGATTATAATAATTCTAGTTATGTACTTCGATTTATCAGACCTAAATTCTATTTTTTTTTTCTAATTAATCTGAGACTTAGAAGGCTGTCACGGATGTGGCCTTCAATCATTATTTTCCATGAAAACGCAAACTAAGAAAGGGTTATAGTAACCAATAGTCGCGTTGGAGGGCGGTTTCGAAGGATGGGCTTTCGTAACGGGGGATCACAGTGGGTGAGAATCAAGACTATCACTTCCACGATAATCTACGCAAAGCACCAAGCGCGCAATCGTGACTTGGCTATTGCTCTTATATCTCTGTTTAGATTGGAAACTTAGAAATTATATCTGTTCATAAATTACTGTTAGATTATTGAAAATAGTGAGATGAAAAAGTAATCCTTGAATAATAGATTAAAATTTAATTTAATAATTAAAAGTAATAAAATTTTTCCTCTTTAAAAAAACAAATCTATTCCATAGTTATATTACATGATATTTAAATACTTACAAAAATTGAAAATAAAAATTTACTTATAATTTTTCGATATTAAAGAAATAATTCATTATTTACTTCTCCTAAGATTTATAATCAGTTTATTTATAAATCATATAATAAAGTTTCTCGTATGGAAATATTTTTCCATTATTATCGATCCACTATTATTGACATTCATTAAACTTAAACAAGGATAATATGTTACCTGAGAAAAGAGTTAAATGCTGTTTTTGAGGAAAGTTAAGTCAATACTTAACAATTATATATTTTTCACATGCTTCAGCCTGGCTAAAACAGAAAAATGATAATCAACATCATTCTAGTTAAAAAATATCTACAATAAATATATACTATTTAATTCCTGATTATCTTCATCTTTATACAACACCAATTGAATTCAATGATATTATTAGTTATTATCATGTCCCAGGATGAACATCCCAAGAAAATTTCTGAAGGCCCTAAAAGAGAATCTAGACTCATTGAATCACAATACTTGTTGCAACTATATCGTATTTTGACCATCGGATACAATTATTTACTGTAAAATAATATTCAATATAAAATCATGTGATGATAAATAGTAATGTAAAAAAAAGTACATTGCTTATAATTTTTTTAGTGGATATAAAATTGTGTATTGAAATGATATGATTAAAATATAGATAATGAATTTCGAATATCGTTTTCTATTTAGTAATCTTATATCGGAATAAAAAACATAGAATTCCAACCAGATAGAAATGAAGATTCTTCAATTGATACCATTATCTGTATAATTCAAATTAATTCAAGTATCATTTGTGATTTTTTTGTACATTTGAGAATAAGCAAATTTGTAGAAATACATATTCAATCTTTCTAATTTGAAAATTGGATAGAAGCTCTTTTAATTTGCACATTTTTATACATTTCGATGTGGATAATTAGATAAGTTAAGAGTCATATTATATTCAGCTATGAATTTAAACAAAACGTTTATATAACGATTTATTTATTTAACGATTTAAATAAATGAATATTTAGTATCAATATTTTGGAATTTATTAAAACTTATTCCAGGTAAGTTCTTATTAAATAAGAAGTTATATAAGACAGAGATTGTATATTACTAAGATTCAGAAATAGTTTTTCGCGTATAAAAATTTCAATGAATTCATATTCATTGAATGACATCGCTACACAAGCGATATTGCAATATGCTTCACGCAATCAGCTAAATCACTCTTACGCCAGCTCATTCTATCTAATACAGATATAAAATGTTTTTTAATTCATTACTTAAATCTTGTTGAATATATATATATATATATAATATATATATATATACTTTTTTGATATCTAGAATTTTGATATCTAGCACCCACTTTTCAAAAATGTCTCACATTTTTATAAAAAATAAGAATCTAACATATAATTTCTTCAAAAAACAAACCAATTAACTGTAGTTATAAATTTTTTGATTTTAATTCAATTTCGATATGAAATTCAAACGATACGAATAATATTCTATTTAAAGAAAAAAATAATTTAATGTTATAAGTTAAATACGCAAAAAGATGATGTATAATAATATAAACTATAAAACTATTATAATTTAGAAAAAATTATGGTATATATAATATATTTTTGCTTCTTTTTGGAAAAAAAGCAACTAAAATTAAAAATAAACAAAAAATAAAATTAGAAATAAACAAAAAAAATCGAAGCAACGATAATGATTAAAATATGATAAAATTTTTCTTTTTATTTACTTTACATTCATTATTCGAATAATTTCTACTAATAATTAATCACTCGCACTTCGCATTTATCTCTAAACATTTGTAGAAATAATTTTGATCAAAATAAAATTTTCTCTCACAAATAAAAAAATAAATGTGCGATATAATAATTATTTTAAATTAATCATAATGGTCAACAATAAATATAATATAAAAATATTAAATATAATATAAAAAAATTAAATTCAAAAACTTTATATAAAATATTTATATAATTGAGAAAATATTTACAAGAAGAATCGACAAAATAAAGAACAAGAGTAAAGTATAGAGTAATAATAATAATTTATTTCGATACTAATATATTTAACATGATACTATCGATTCTATTGTATCGAGTATATCAATGTAAAATATGAAAACGAGGTACTCAACATCTGAAATGAAACAATTTTTACTGGTTTTGAATTAAAATGATGATGATATTCGTAATTAAATAAATTACCGTTGTAAATCCTGCATGGCATGGAACGAACACACCACAGATGTGAAATATACATGCCGTTGAGCTTCGTATCATAATAAGTAATAAAATCTTTTGAACTTTTAATGGTACAGAATACCATACAGATATATATCTGTCCAATGAAATTTTTTTTATTGTTACTGTTTTAATAAAATTAATTTTATGAATAAAAATTCAAACTTACAATTCATGAAAAAATTCTTCACTGTTGTTCATAAGAATCTGAGCAGTATGATTGCATAAAAACATAATCACCAAATGATTGGCAAAAATTATAAGAGAAATTAAAATTTCTAATTGATCCTTCTTGATTGTAATCGCATTTACTAGCTGCGAAATATTAAAAAAAAATGAGTATATTCAATACGATATATTATTTTTTTAAATTGATTACATTTTTTGATATATTTATTTCCTATATATTTATTCAATATATATAAATTTAAAGCATCTCTTATGTTTCAAAAAAATTAAAAAAAATCTTATGCAAGATTATTACATGATTTTGAAAATTTAATTTCCATTTGTACAATTATTTTTTGAAATATGCATCACTTAAAAAAACATTTACATATAAAATATATTTTTCAAGAAATCATCTTTTATTTCTTAAGAAGTCAATCGTTAAAATTTTTTTGAAATCTGACGATAATATTGATATTTTTAAATAAAATTATATGTATTTTGCCAAGATTGAAATCTATTACAATTCAATGCAATTAAATGCAATTACGTTGATGTTTGAAAATCATTAAAAATCACTTATAATTGTTAAAACTTTGCTTTATTGATAGTTGGAAAATGTTCTTTATCAAAGTATGTTATTAATATGAATAATAAAAATATAAATATAATAATATAATAATAAAAATATGAATAACATGATTCATCGATGTAAATATTTTATCAAAGTTATTTCATAGCATTTAAATTTTTTTTTAGAGTTACATGAATGAAAAAGTTTTTAAAGAAGAATCAAACATTGAATGAAAAATCGTTTAAGAAATGTTTCCCAAATTAATTCTTATATTTTTGAAAGAATAAAATGTTATTTAGAAACAGAAAAAATTATTGCACTCATATGTTAAACTTATATTATTTTAAAATGTAGGATATGAAGAATAATTTTTATTAGTTTATAATAATAAATATTGAAATAGTAAATAATCTTGCATGATATTCAAAAATCATAATTAAGGAAATAAATTTGGTATTATTAAATAATAATATATAACTTTATTTTAAAAAAATATAAATAAGAGAAATAGACAAAATTTTCACTTTGACAAATGAAAGAGCTACCAAAAGATATTTTTTTTCAAACACAAGTTTCGTATAAAATATTATTTTGAATAGTACATGATTTAAGAGATTAATTGTGCGAACGAATTGAAATGAAACATCCGATATAACTGATAATTCTGACATCTATTTATTTTTTTATCATTTGTTTATCATTATCAGATAATAAAAAAAAAATACTTACTCGATGCAGATTTATTGCCATTGAAATCATACTTAGAAGAGCAGATATCATAAATTGTTTTCCTGAATTTTTTATCATAATATCGAGAAGCCTTCCATTGCCATATGAAATTTGCAAATAAAATATTAATATGAGTATCTGCACTATGAATTTATATTATCATATTTTAATTTACCAACTGGATAGCTTGGTTATGCATATCCACTACACGATAAAGCTCTGCGAGTTTCGAGTCAATTTGCTTCGATGAGAGATTAAACATAGTTAAATACGCAATAATCTTTTTTATTCGATGGCTAAAAACATGAGATTTGCAGATAAACATTTTTTAGAACATTTTATAATTTATTGTTTAAAATTATTTTGTATATTTATAATAATGATCAAAAAGATATTGGTACCTTCTTTAAAACACGATTTTTTAAAAATTAAAATATAATTTTTAAAAATTATACTTAATGACTCTAGTTCTTTTTTTTCGAAAAGTTAGATAAATTAATTTATATAAAATATATAAAATTTTTTTTTTTATAAAAACTGTTATTTTGTAGAATCGCAAAGAACATAACGAAATTAAAAATTTAATTTTTTTATTAGATATTAAAAAAATTTTAAAAATTAAAAAATATATTTCGTAGATTCATCAATATAATATATATATATATATTATATATATATTATATATATATATATATGTTTAAAATTTCAGAATTTCAAAAATAGATTTTTAAAATTTTAAGAATGACAAGGCTTAAATCTTGAGAATTTCAAACAACTTATTCTTTCTGAAAATTTTCATTTTGATAATGAATTATTACTGGAAATCTGTGGCCAATTAGAACACCATTTCATTAATACGAAAAATAAAAACGAAATGAAAATTTATGCCAAAATAAAAATTGCTTGAAGAATTTTAAATTAAGACTTATCGAATCGATTTCTTAGAATATATTAATTTGAATTAATTAATATTAAATTGAATATTAATGTATATCACGTAATACACATACATAAATCTATATACATATATCTATATACATACATATATCTAATATATAAAAAGAAAGGAAAATATAATATTACTAAAAAAAAAGAATAGTACAATAATATTAAATTAAATAGTACTAAATTTACCAAAAGGATGCGATCTTGAAATCAATTATAATCATATGACAGTTAATTTATACTATAAAAAATATTGTAAATATTGTAATACAGTTATTGCTGATATTATTTACATAATAAGTTATGGGAGAGGGATATAATTATTTATATGTATAATTTATGTAATTTACTTACCTAATAATTTTAAATAGCACGCATGTATGATAAATATAAAGTCCAATTATCGTTTCCGTACATATTATAGATAGTAATCCAAATATGATAACAAATAAAAAATCTAAGCATAAAATATAAAAATATATAGTTCCATTGACAGAAAATAATGTAACATAATGAAGCATACGTATATGAGGTTCGTTCAAAGGCATTATGAATATTGCAGGACACAATCCCAACATACTGTACAATATAATATTTGCATAAGTCATCCCTAAAATTTAAAAAAATCATTCTATAATATAGTTCATGTTTAAATTCAAATATTCATATAATAATATCATTAAAAAAAAATAATCTTCGTAAAAATGAAAGAATATCTGATATTTTTGTTAAAAAGTAAAGATTACATATATTATAATTATATACATAAAAGGAAGAGGTGTATAAAAAAAATTTAAATATAATATATATAATAATAATAGATATACAAATATTTTGCAATATTTACGTTCTTCTGATCAATAGTAATATTATAAATTGAAATTATCAATGAAATTTATACATTTCTTACATAGAAATATTTCGA
This sequence comes from Apis cerana, assembly GCF_029169275.1. Taxonomy (NCBI): domain Eukaryota; kingdom Metazoa; phylum Arthropoda; class Insecta; order Hymenoptera; family Apidae; genus Apis; species Apis cerana. The sequence goes on along the minus strand of NC_083864.1, from coordinate 1,073,305 downwards.
TTATATGACGAGAATCACCAATGTATTTCGTTCGTATCTGTGTTTCTTTTGAATCTTGTATTATATTTTCTTCCATACGCATGTGATGAAATAAAAGTTTTATCTATGTCAAAAAAAAAAAAAAAAATAACATGGAAAAATAACATTAAAAATAACATGAAAAAGACTAGAATAATTTTAATTTTTACTCACCATAGGAAAAAAAATTATAAAGCTTATATATCGTAACGAAATTATTATAAGTGGACAAGTTGTAGACAATATTAAAATACAGTTTCGTATCGTAATTTTAGATCTTAAAAGTAACACAATCTAAAAATTGGTTAATTAGAATACATTTAAAATATTAGATTTTACAATGATAATATAATAGTTCAATCGCGTTTTGAAATTATCATTATTATCATTTAATCAGTGTTCTAAAGCATATATAATATTACAGTTTCATGTAAAATAAAAATATAGTCAAAAATAAAAAGCAAAAATAGAAGAAAAATGTAGATAATATAAATAATAATATAGATAAAAATAAAATATAAATACTGATTTCAGTAGATATGTTCTTTTCCTATTTCATATGTATATAAAATCTAGTCGAATAGCATATATAAGAGAATAAAAAATAAAAATTAGAATAAAATTGTTTTGTTTTTTGAAAAGTAATTGCTTAATCTTCAATTAAATAAAAATTGTATATCAATTAAAAAAAAATTGTAAAAAAAGATTCTTCTATATTTGAAAATGCAAAAAATGTAAAATTAAATTTTAAAATCTTTTTTTAAATGATATATACATATACATATGTTGATAAAGAACAATTCTACAATCGACGACTTCTAAAATTCATTTTTTTTGAAAATTAGTTTTTAAATGAAATAAAATTATGTTGTACATACATATATTAACTAGATATACTTTAAAATGTTACAATGTCTTTTACTTTAAAATGTCTTAAATATTATACAAATACGTTTTTATATATTCCTATTGCTAATATCTACATTATTCACAAACTTGAAAGCATTATATCAATACATTATTATTTCAAATAAACACAATAAATACATATTATTATTTTAAAGAAAAGAATATTTTCATGCTACAGTATATAGACAATATCTTATAAATCATTTAAATAAAATTATAATAAATTACGCAAAGTAAAATTATAATTTTCGTCACCTGAAATATTACATTGCCAAGATAGAATATCAATAACAATAATCTCTGAATCCAGGCATAGATTGAATTATTGTACGGCCATAATCCTATAATTTTCAATATAATACGATAGGTATGATAATGTTTGTCGAATACGTCCATCTTTCTAGTCAGATATCGACTGTCATGTAGAACTCGAAGAATCATTCGACTACACCTCGGATTAATATATTATTTATACAAATATTCTTCCCTCGTGTTTCTTCATAGTATTATTTTTTTTACAGTAGTAATATAATCTATAGCAATAATAATAAATTACTTGATCGATTTTGTGTATACCTTTTGCAAGGAGATTTTCCATAATAGATATTGATTTCAGGAAAATTATAGTTTTCTTGTTTGTATTATTAATCTTTATCGTCATTCTTTATATTCTTTCATTCTTTTCTTTATTTTATCCTGTTTCATTCCAAATGTTGAGAGAATGAAAGTTTGTTACGATGAATAGTATCTTTTGATTATTCTACAAGAGAACTTCTACCTTATTACTTCATTCAGTTATGAATTTTTCATATCGTTATTTCATTCAGTGAAAGTAACAAGAAGGGATTGAAAGATAAATAATAGATGAATAAAGAAAGATCTGTTCTATTCGAATGATAAGAGAAATGTAATATAAGAGAAATATTTGCGTAATATTTAATTAACTTAAATTAATTATCGGTTACAGTAATTTTTATATATTGTATATTGTAATTTTAAAATATTTTAAAAATAATTATTATTTCAAATAATTACTGAAAAAACACAATTATTAATACTTGAACGAGTAATTTTATATTTAATTTGATTTTGAATTATACGCTATTGTAATTTATATAATGTAATATGAAATATATATGAAACATTTTAATAAAATTCAACATAATTAGATTTGAAATATATAATAGAAAACACATATATATAATTTTATTATTAGAACTGAGGATTGACCACATAATAATTATCCTAAATTTAATTGAGAATATAAATGATAAACAATGGTTATATAACTTTATAATTATTAACGTAAATTTATAACAGGAAACAAATAAATTTGTTGGATAATTTGAAAAAAGTTTATAAAATTATTAAAATTACTTAAACTAATAATAATTAATATAATATAATAATAACTCAATATTCAAACGCGCAAGAAACCAAAAGAAATTTTTGATATTATTTTATTAAGAAACTTTAAATATAAACTATCAAACATATATAAAATAAAAATATTAAGAAAAAACATTTTTTTCAAAATTCATTTCTAATCACTAAATACTTGAAAAAAATTTTTTAGTCTTCTGAATTTTTAAAAAAAAAACTTTTTGAAATTCTGTAAAAATTTTTTAATATATTAGATGAAAATGAATTATACAGACAAAAATTTTAATTTTTATATTCTATGAATATGGAATTCATAATCTCCGAAATATCTATTGTGAAACAACATGCCGTTTTTTAAATTATAGGGAGTTTTAATGTAATACAACATTTTGATATTTTAATAACATCCAATATATGTATATTATTTAACTAAAATTATTAATTTAATGGAAATATAGCAAATACCAAGATAATAGCATTATAGAATACTGTATTTAAATATTTACAGATAAATATTATTGTATAAATATTTTATTTGAATGCATAGATAAATTATTTTATGACTCGATTTATTCAAACCAAAATCTATAAGAACAAACAAATCAAAATTTCAAATTAAAAGTGAATGTATTTTTTTTTATTATTCTTTATATAATTATTAATTCGATTATCAAAATAATTTTATTCGAAAATGTGAAAAAAAAATGTAAAGTTTATACGAATTATCATTGGACGTGGTATTATAAAACCATGGTATTAATGCGATTAAAATATCAATATTAAATTTTAATTATTATTTCTCTTAAAGTCTACTAAATGACTTTAAATATTGCACAAATGGAATGCCTGAATTGATATTTTTATGATCTCGAGGAACCATTTACTATCGTGGAACTGATCTATATTTCAATGAATGAATAAATGATAATTTATTTTAATTCTTTGCAGACTTAATTAACGACTGATTGTAATGACTCAACTGTACTTTGATCTATATTATTGTTGAATTCTATCTAAATTCTATTTTTTTTTTTTAATTGATCCGATCTAGAAGGCTTGATTTTTCCTCCAATTATTATTTTCTATGAAAATGCAAACTAAAAGAGGATCAGAGCAACCAATAATGACGTTGGAGAGCGTTTCGAAGGAGATGATATTGCATTGCGTGGGGATCAAGACCTTTACCATCGCTTCAATTGCTAATCGGTCACAAAATATTAAACAAATCACTTATAAAGTGGCCATTGCTCCAATATCTCTGTTTAGATCGAGGATCTATATCTATTTGTGAATCAATCTATGGAAAATAGTAAGCTAAAAAAGTAACCTTTGAATAATAGATTAAAATTTAATTTGCATAATTAAGTGTAATAAAATTTTTAAGAAAACATAAATCTATTTCATAATTATATTACATGATATTTAAATACTTATAAAAATTAAAAATAAAAATTTTTATTTAATTTTAATTTTTTAATTTTTTGACATTAAAAATATAATTCATTATTTATTGCTTTCTTAAGATTTGTAATCAGTTTATTCGGAGGAGTGAAAATCTTTAGTTTATTTCTCGCGTGAAAATCTTTTTCCATTATTGTCGATCCTTTATCATCGATCTTTATTAAACCTAAACAAAGAATAATATTACTTAAGAAAATTGCCGTTTTTGAAAAGAGTTAAGTCGATAGTTACAATTGTACGTTTTTCGTATATTGAAAAGAAAATCGCAAGACATATTAAGACGTATAGTCGATTCAATGATAATCAACATTATTCTAGTTAAGAAAAATCTATAATAAATATATTCTGTTTAATTCTTGGTCATCTTGATATTTTTACGCAATGCTAATTCAATTCAATCGCGATATTATTGAGTATTATCGTACTCCCAATTGAACTTGAAAGAAATTTCTGAAGATTAAGGGTCTAGAAGATCTCTCGTTGCAAGCAGCCTAATCGCTGGATCATCTACTGTAATACTGTAAATGATCTAGTTTTCGCATTTGTAATATTTCTACTTACAGTTAAAAAAATACAACACCGGTTATAAACATTAGCTTATATACATTTTGAAAAAGCACTTGACACATTCGCATGTGCACTTAACGAATTTCCATTCTACTATTATTAATGCGAGCGCGAACAATAATATTCAATATAAAATTAAATCATGTGATAATAAATAGTTACATAAAAAGAAAAATAATATTATAGTTTTTTTAGTGGATATAAAATTGTAATGATATGATTAAAATATAGATATTGAATTTCGAATATCGTTTTAATCTTACATAGGAATAAAAAATATAGAATTCCAACCAGATAGAAGTGAAGAGTTTTCAATTGATGCCATTATCTGTATAATTCAAATTAGTATCATTTATGATTTTTTTTTGTATATTTGAGAATAAACAAATTTGTATTTTAATTTGCATGTTCTTATGCATTTCGATGTGAATAATTAGGCAAGTTAAGTGTCATATTATATTCAGCTATGGATTTAAACAAAATAATGATTTGTACAATAATGATTTTATTTATGGATTTAAATAAAAGAGTATTTAGTATCAATATTTTGGAATTTATTAAAACTTATTTCAGATAAATTCTTATTAAATAAGAAGTTACATAGATTGTATATTACTAAGATTCAGAAATAGTTTTTCGCATATAAAGAAATATCAATGAATTCATATTCACTGAGTGGCACCGCTACGCAAGCGATATTGCAATATGCTTCACGCAATCAGCTAAACCACTCTTTCGCCAGCTCATTCTATCTAATACTTAAAATGCTTTTTTAATTCATTATTTAAATCTTGTTGAATATATATATATATATATATATATATATATATATTTTGATATCTAAAATTTTAATATCTAGCATTCACTTTTTAAAGGTGTTCCATATTTTTATGAAAATATACTGTAATAAAATCTCAAAATATAATTTCTTCAAAAACTAATTAACTTTACTTATAAATTTTTTAATTTCAATTCAATGATACGAATAATATTCAATTTAAAAAAAATTTAATATTGTAAATACGCAAAAAAAAAAAAAAAATATAGTATAAATCATGAAGCTAATTTGGAAAAAATTATAATATAAATAATGTATTTTTGTTTTTTTTTTTTAGAAAAAAGCAATTAAATTTATGATATAAGAAATAAACAAAAAAAATTGAAGCGCAATAATTAGAATGTGATAAAAATATTTTCTTTTTATTTACTTTACATTCATTATAATAATTTCGATCATTCGCAGTTCACATTTATCCGTAAACATTTCTAAAATAAATTTCAATCAAAATGAAATTTTCTTTCACAATTAAAAAATAATTGTGCGATATAGTAATTATTTTATATTTTTAAGTATTAATCATAATAGTATTGCAATGGTCAATAACAAATAACATTAAAATATTAGCAATTCAAGAAACTGTATACAGAATATTTAATTGAGAAAATATTAAAAACAAGAACAAATAAAATAAAGGACAAAAATGAAGTATATAATAAGAGTAATAATAATTGTTTATTTCCATACTAATATTTAACATGATACTATCGATTCTATTGTATCGAGTATATCAAAGTAAAATACGAAAACGAGGTACTCAACATCTGAAATGAAACAATTTTTAGTAATTTTGAATTAAAATGATGACGATATTCGTAATTAAACAAATTACCGTTGTAAATCCTGCGTGGCATAGAACGAACACACCACAGATGTGAAATATACATGTCGTTGAGCTTCGTATCATAATAAGTAATAAAATCTTTTGAACTTTTAATGGTACGGAATACCATACAGATATATATCTGTCCAATGAAATTTTTTTATTGTTACTGTTTTAATAAAATTAATTTCATGAATAAAAATTCAAACTTACAATTCATGAAAAAATTCTTCACTGTTGTTCATAAGAATCTGAGCAGTATGATTGGATAAAAACATAATCACCAAATGATTGGCAAAAATTATAAGAGAAATTAAAATTTCTAATTGATTCTTCTTGATTGTAATCGCATTTACTAACTGCGAAATATTAAAAAAAAAATGTATTCAATACGATATATTATTTTTTTAAATTGATTACATTTTTTTATTATATATTTATTTCTTATATATTTATTCAATATATACAAATTTAAAGCATCTCCTACGTTTCATAAATTCAAAAAAATTAAAAAAAAATCTTATGCAAGATTATTCCAAAATCTTTGCATATACAGAATGTCACAATTTAATTTCTATTCGCATTATTGTTTTTTAAATTATGAAATATTAAAAATAAAAAATAACGCATATAAAACTTGTGTTTCAAAAAATTGTCTAATGATTAAGCATCATATATATTTTAATTGTTATTTCTAAAATCTGATGATAATCTTTGTTTTTGTAAATGAAGCTATGTATATATTTTGCCAGGATTGTAATCTCCAAAACTCCAATTCATTGTCCCAATTACGTTGATCTATGGAAGTCATTCAAAATTATTTATAATTGTTAAAACTTTATTTTATTGATAGCTGGAAAATGTTCTTTATTGAAGAATGTCATTAACATGATGAATAATATGATTTATCGATGTAAATATTTTATCAATGTTATTCCATAGTATTTAAATTTTTTTTTAGTTACATAAATGAAAAAGTTTTTAAAGAAGAATCAAACATTGAATGAAGAATCGTTTAAGAGATATTTCCCAAATTAATTCTGATATTTTTGAAAGAATAGAATGTTATTTAGGAATAGAAAAAATCATTACACTCATAAGTTAAACTGTTTTTCTTAAAATGTAAGATATGAACAATAATTTTTATTAGTTAATAATTATATTAGTTAAGAAATGTTGAAGTAATAAATAATCTTGTATGATATTCAAAAATCATAATTAAGGAAATAAATTTGGAATTATTAAGTAATAATATATAACTTTATTTAAAAAAAATATAAATCAGGGAAATAGAGAAAATCTTCATTTCGACAAATGAAAGAGTTACCAAAAGATATTTCTTTTCAAACACAAGTTTCGTATAAAATATTATTTTGAATAGTACATGATTTAAGAGATTAATTGTGCGAACGAATTGAAATGAAACACCCGATATAACTGACAATTTTGATATATATTTATTTTTTTATCATTTGTTTATCATTATCATATAATAAAGAAAAAATACTTACTCGATGCAGATTTATTGCCATTGAAATCATACTTAAAAGAGCAGATATCATAAATTGTTTTCCTGAATTTTTTATCACGATATTGAGAAGCCTTCCATTGCCACATGAAATTTGCAAATAAAATATTAATATGAATATCTGCGACTTCAACTTATAATATTATCATATTTTAATTTACCAACTGGATAGCTTGATTATGAATATCCACTACACGATAAAGCTCTGCGAGTTTCGAGTTAAATTGCTTCGATGAGAGATTAAACATAGTTAAATACGCAATAATGTTTTGTATTCGATGGCTAAAAACATGAGAGTTGCACATAAACATTGTTTAAAACAAAGTTTATAATTTGTATATTGTATTTATATATTGTTTTGTATAATTTTTGTAAAATTATTTTGTATATATTTATACGAATAATCAAGAAATATTGGTACTCTATTTAAAATACGATTTTTTAAAAATTATACTTAATGACTCCAGTTCTTTTTTTTTCAAAAAATTAGATAAATAAATTTATATAAAATATATAAAAATTTTTTTATAAAAATTGCAATTTATTAGCATCGCAAAGAAGAAAATATATATCGAAATACATAACGAAATTAAAAATTTAATTTTTTTATTATATATTAGATGTTAAAAAAATTTAAAAATTTTAAAAATATATCTTATAGATTTATCAATATAATATACGTATATATACGTTTAAAATTTCGGAATTTCAAAAATCGATTCTTAAGATTTTAATAGTGACAAGACTTAAATCATGAATATGAAGAATTTCAAATATTTTCTTTCTGAAAATTTTCCTTTTGGTAATGAATTATTATTGAAAATCTGTAAACCGAAATGAAAATTTATGCCAAAATAAAAATTGCTTGAAGAATTTTAAATTAAGACTTATGAAATCGATTTCTAGAATATATTTGTTTGAATATTAATACTTAATATGTATTACGTGATGCATATACATAAATCTATATATTAATATACTAATAAAGAAAAAGAAAAATAATATTTCAAATAGTACTAAATTTACAAAAATAATGTGATCTTGAAATCAATTATAATCATATGAAAGTTAATTCATATTATAAAAAATTAGGTAAATATAGTTAAATATAGTATTGTTGATATTAGTAACATACGTTATGGAAGAGGATATGATTATTTATATACATAATTTATATAATTTACTTACTTAATAATTTTAAACAACACGCCTGTATGATAAATATATAGTCCACCTATCGTTTCCGTGCATATTAAAGATAATAATCCAAACATAATAACAAATAAAAAATCTAAGTATAAAATATAAAAATATATAGTTCGATTGACAGAAAATAATGTAACGTAATTAAGAATACATGTATGAAATTCGTTGAAAGGCATTACGAATATTATGAATATTATAGGATACAATCCCAGCAAAGTAATATTTGCATAAGTCAACCCTAAAATTTAAAAAAATTTCCATAATATAATTTATATTTAAATTGAAATATTCATGTAATAATATCATTTAAAAAAATCAATTTCATAAAAATGAAAGGATATCTGGTATTTTTGCTAAAAAGTAAAGATTATACATATACAACTTTATATATAAAAAAAGGATATATAAAATAAAAATATATAATAAATGTAATATATATAATAATAATAGATATATAAATATTTTGCAATATTTAAATTCTTGTAATCACAATAGTAATAGTATATAAATTGAAATTATCAATAAAATTTATACATTTCTTACATAGAAATATTTCGATCATGTGACGAGAATCACCCATGTATTTCGTTCGTATCTGTGTTTCTTTTGAATCTTGTATTATATTTTCTTCCATACACATGTGATGAAATAAAAGTTTTATCTATGTCAAAAAAAAAAAAAAAATAACATGGAAAAATATTATGCCATGAAAAAGACTAGAATAATTTTAATTTTTACTCACCATAGGAAAAAAAATTATAAAGCTTATATAACGTAACGAAATTATTATAAGTGGACAAGTTGTAGACAATATTAAAATACAGTTTCGTATCGTAATTTTAGATCTTAAAAGTAACGCAATCTAAAAATTGGTTAATTAGAATACATTTAAAATATTAAATTTTATAATGATGATATAGTATTTCAATCGTGTTTTGAAATACATTATTATTATTATCATTTAATCGATGTTTTAAAATATGTATAATATTATAGTTTATTATAAAATAAAAATATAGTCAAAAATAGAACCAAAATGTAAATGTAAAAATAAAAATATAGATACTGATTTTAGTATATTCTTTTCGTATTTCATATTTCATATATTTATGAATACAAATATAGTCGCATAATATATATAAAAGAATAAAAAATAAAAATTAGAATAAAATTTTTTCGTTTTGTTTTTTGAAGAGTAATTGCTTAATCTTCAATTGGATACAAATTGGATACAAAAAATTATAAAAAAAGATTCTTCTATATTTTAAAATGCAAAAAATGTAAAATTAAATTTTAAAATCTTTTTTAAAGTGATATTTATATATACATATGTTGATAAAGAACAATTCTATGACTTCTAGAATTCATTTTTTTTGAAAATTAATTTTTAAATGAAATAAAATTGCTCTCTATATATATATATTAACTAGATACTGTATACTTTAAAATATTATAATTTAAAACTTTTAAATATTATACAAACATGTTTTTCCCATTATGCTAATATCTATATAAACTTAAAAGCATAAGCATTTCAATATATTATTATTTCATATAAACACAATAAATGCATATTATTATTTTCGCATATTATAAAAAAGAGAATATTTTTATACTATATAGACAATATATAGACAATATATATAGACAATATCCTATAAATCATTTGAATAAAAATATAATAAATTATAATTTTCGTCACCTGAAATATTACATTCCCAAGATAGAATGTCAATAACAATAATCTTTGAATCCATGCATAGACTGAATTATTGTACGGCCATAATCCTATAATTTTCAATATAATACGATAGGTATGATAGTGTTTGTCGAATACATCCATCTTTCTAGTCAGATATTAACTGTCATGTAGAACTCGAAGAATCATTCGACTATACCTCGGCTTAATATATTATTTATACAAATTTTCTTCCCTTTTGTTTTCTCGTAGTATTATTTTTTTTACAGTAGTAATAATATAATCTATAGCAATAATAGTAAATTATACTTGATCAATTTTATGTATATCTTTTGCAAGGAGATTTTCTATAATAGATATTGATTTCCAGAAAATTATAGTTTTCTTGTTTGTATTATTAATCTTTATCGTCATTCTTTATATTCCTTCATTCTTTTCTTTATTTTATCCTGTTTCATTCCAAGTGTTGAGAGAATGAAAGTTTGTTACGATGAATAGTATCTTTTGATTGTTCTACAAGAGAACTTCTACCTTGTATCCTTATTTCATTCAGTTATGAAATTTTCATATCGTCAGTGAAAATAACAAGAAGGAATTGAAAGATATGAATAAAAATGTGTTCTGTTCGAATGGTAAGGGAAACGTAATGTAAAAGAAATATTTGCTTAATATCTAATTTATTTAAACTATTTATTGATTATAATAATTTTTATATGTTGTATATGTTATATGTTTTATATTATACTTGTGTTTTAAAAATAATTATTGTTGTTATAAAACACAATTATTAATACTCGAACCAGTAATTTTACATTTAATTTGATTTTGAATGAAATTATACACTATTGTAATTTATATAATGTAATATGAAATATATATATGAAATATAAATATGAAATAGATATGAAATATTTTAATAAAATCCAATATAATTTTATTTAGAATATATGATAGAAAACACATATATAATCTTTTATTATTAGAACTGAGCATTGACCACAAAATAAATATCCAAAATATAATTGAGAATATAAATGATAAACAATGGTTATATAACTTTATAATTATTAATGTAAATTTATAACAAATAAATTTGTTGGATAATTTAAAAAAAGTTTATAAAATTATTAAAATAACTTACACTAATAATAATTAATATAATATAATAATAAGTCAATATTCAAATGCGCAAGAAACCAAAAGAAATTTTTGATATTATTTTATTAAGAAACTTTAAATATAAACTATCAAACATATATAAAATAAAAATATTAAAAAAAACATTTTTTTCAAAATTCATTTCTAATCACTAAATAGTTGAAAAAAGTTTTTTAGTCTTCTGAATTTTTAAAAAAAAAACTTTTTGAAATTCTGTAAAAATTTTTCAATATATTAGATGAAAATGAATTATACAGACAAAAATTTTGATTTTTATGTTCTATGAATGTGGAATTCATAATCTCCGAAATATCTATTGTAAAACAACATGCCGTTTTTTAAATTATAGGGAATTTTAATACAACATTTTGATATTTTAATAACATCCAATATATGTATATTATTTAACTAAAATTATTAATTTAATGGAAATATAGCAAATACCAAGATAATAGCATTATAGAATACTGTATTTAAATATTCACAGATAAATTACTGTATAAATATTTTATTTGAATGCATAGATAAATTATTCTATGATGTTCAATCTGCTCAAACCAAAATCCAGAAGAACGAATCAAAATTCCCACAAGATTTCAAATTAATAAAGTGAATGTATTTTTCTTTATTATTCTTTATATAATTATTAATTCGATTATCAAAATAATTTTATTCAAAAATGTGAAAAAAAAAATATAATGTTTATACGAATTATCAATGGACGTAGTATTATAAAATCATGGTATTAATGCAACTAAAATATTAAATTTTGATTATTATTTCTCTTAAAGTCTACCAAATGACTTTAAATATTGCACAAATGAAATACCTAAATTGATATTTTTATGATCTCGAGGAACCATTTACTATCGTGGAACTGATCTATATTTCAATGAATGAATAAATGGTAATTTATTTTAATTCTTTGCAACTGATTGTATTAACGACTGATTGTAATGATTCAACTGTACTTTGATCTATTGTTGAATTCTACCTAAATTCTATTTTTTTTTTAATTGATCCGATCTAGAAGGCTTGATTTTTCTTCCAATTATTATTTTCTATGAAAATGCAAACTAAAAGAGGATCAGAGCAACCAATAATGACGTTTACCATCGCTTCAATTGCTAATCGGTCACAAAATATTAAACAAATCACTTATAAAGTGGCCATTGCTCCAATATCTCTGTTTAGATCGAGGATCTATATCTATTTGTGAATTAATCTATGGAAAATAGTAAGCTAAAAATGTAACTCTTGAATAATAGATTAAAATTTAATTTGCATAATTAATAGTAATAAGATTTTTCCCATTTAAAAAAACATAAATACATTCCATAGTTATATTACATGATATTTAAATACTTACAAAAATTAAAAATAAAAATTTACTTATAATTTTTTGGTATTAAAAAAATAATTCATTATTTATTGCTTCTTTAAGATTTATAACCACTTTATTCGGAGGAATTTCTTGCATGGAAATCTTTTTCCATTATTGTCCCTCCACTATTATCATAACAAAGAATAATGTTACTTAAGAAGATTGTCGTTTTTGAAGAGAGTTAAGTCGATACTTACAATTGCATATTTTTCACATATCTAGTTGAAACGAAAATCGATCGCAAGATACTCAAGATACAGTTGATTCAATGACAATCAACATCATTCTAATTAAAAAATACAATAAATATATGCTATTTAATTCCTGATTATCATTATCTTTATGCACCAATTGAATTCAATGATATTATTGGTTATTATTATTCTCCAGGATAAACATCCCAATTAAACTTAAAAAAAATTTCTGAAGGACTCATTAAAAGAGAATCTAGACTCATTGAGTCACAACACTTGTTGTGACTATATCGTACTCTGACAAAATTAAATTTTTTGAAGAGTGATTGCTTTACCTTCAATTAGATACAAATAAATTATGAGAGAAAATTTTTCTATATCTGAAAATATACAAAAACTGTAAAATTTTAAATCTTTTTTCTTTTCAATAATATATATATATGTTGATGAAGAATAACTTTAGACTTTTTAGACTTCTAGAATTTACTATTTTCGAAAATTAATTTTTAAACAAAATAAAATTATGCCGAATAAATATAAGAACTGGACATTGTATACTTCAAAATGTTATAACTTTTAAATATTATAAAAAATTTTTTATTTTCATTAATATGTGTATTTCACAAATATAAAATTATATCAATATATTAATCAATAATTATATTAATACACTGTATCAATACATTATTATTTCATATATACAATAAATATATATTATTATTTCAGGAAAGAACATATTTTTAATGTGTAATAAATAGACAATGTCCCATAAACCATTTGAATAAAAATATAATAAATTATAACAAAGAAAAATTATAATTTTCATCACTTGAAATATTACATTGCCAAGAAACAATGTCAATAACAATAATCTCTGAAACCACACATAAATTGAGTTATTATACGGCCAATCCTATGATTTTCAACACAGTAAGATAATTATTATACTGTTCGTCAAATACGTTCATCTTTCTAGTCAAATATCAACTGTCATATAGAACTCGAAGAATCATTCGACTATACTTGGATTTAATATATTATTTATGCTATTATTTTTCTCTCTATATTTTTATAGTGTTATTTTTTTATTATAATAATAGTATAATATATAACAATTGTAGTAAATTACAATCTTTAATATCGTTTTTCATATTCTTTCATTCTTTTCTTTATTTTTTCTTCTTTTGTTCCAAGCTTGAGAAAATGGAAGTTTGTTACGATGAATAATATCTTCCAGTTACCTTACAAGAAAACTTCTTTTTTTTTTATATCGTTACTTTATTCTGTTACTGAATACTTCGTAACAAAGAGAAATTGAGACGAATAAAGAAGGATGTGATAAGGTTTTACTCGAATGGTAATATATGATTTTATGTGAGAAATATTAATGTACTATAATAAATATAATGCATTGTACTAATTAATTGTTTAAAGTAATTTTTATAATCTGAATGCTTTATTCATATTATATAAATAATTATATTCCAAATTATTTTATAGAATGCAATTATTAATACTTGAACGAATAATTTTATTTTTTTTAATTTGATTTTGAATGAAATTGTGCACTAATTTATCTAAAGTAATATAAAGCATAAATGAAATATTTTAATAAAATCCAATATAATTTTAAAATAGAAATATATGATAGAAAACATATATAAATTTATAATTTTTTAATGAAATTGAAAATTAATCACAAAATAAATATGCTAAAATCAATTTGAGAATAGAAATAATGGTTATATAATTTTATAATTATTGAAATATTTATAACAAAATACAAATAAATTTATAAAATAATTTCAAAAAATATTTATAAAATTTTTAAATCTGCTTATTAAACACAAAGCGAAAAATATAAATATACAATACAAACTAATTACATCGTGAGTTAAAAGAAAAGTTTAATCGCAAAATAGTTGCAAACAATTTTTAATTTTCTGAATTTTTTGAAAAAGAAATTTTGAAATTCTTTAAAAACTCTTCAATATATTACATAAAAAAGAATTATGCAGAGAAAAATATTGGTTTTTGAATTCTTAAAATTTGGAATTGATAATCTTGGAAATATCTATTATGAAACAATATACCATCATTGTAAGTAAAGAATTTTTTATAACATTTAAATCTATAAAACCGATATTATTTTTTAATCAATATTTATTTTCAACAGCTGGATCTTCAATAACTTAACAATAATCTATGAGCGGATATGGTTTCCTAACGTTTTCCAGATCCTTAATTTAAACAGAGATATCACAATAATAACTATTTCACAAGTTACAGGTGCATGTCTTGCGATTACCTGCGCAAAGATCATGATCTCTATGCGTTGCAACATAAGAGTTTATCTTTCAAAACCGTCCTCCAATCTCCTCTCGGTGTGCATTTTCACGAAAAATAATACTTAAAGGAAAAATCAAAGCAATAGTCTCCTAAATCCAATCAGTTAAAATATAAATAGAATACAGATCAAGTAGAATCCACCAATGATACAATTTGCATCAAAATACAATTAAAATCGTCTCAGTTAACCGCAAACAGTTAAAATAAAAATTATTCGTTCAAAGCTATTCGTAATATAAACGATTGGACAGTCCTACGACAATAAATGGTTCTTTGATTGTAATATCAGTTTAAGCACCATATTTTTACAGTATCTAAAATCGTTCAGCTTTCAATTTCAATTTAAATGAATGAATGGTATAGTTTTGTATCGAATTGTATCATTGTTGAATTCTATCTGATCTATTTTATTCCAATCTATTTGATATGATCTAGCAGACTGTCACGAGTCTTCGTTTTTCCTCCAATCATTATTTTCCGTGAAAATGCGAGCTAAGAGGGGATTAGACGATCCAATAGTCGCGTTGAAGGGTGGTTTCGAAGGATGGGTCTTCGTGAAGCGACGACGCAGTGCGTGAGAATCAAGACAATTGCTGTCGCTTCCATCGCAAAGCACTAAGTGCGCAAGTGTGACTTATGAATAGCCATTACTTTTATATCTCTGTTTGAGATTGAGAATTTGAAAAACGTTAGAGAACTGTACTTGTAAATTACTGATAAATTATTAAGAATAGAAAAGTTGGAAAAGTAAATCTTGAATAATAAATCAGAATTTAATTGGCATAATTAAAACTGAAACTTTTCCTTTTTAAACGTAAATATATTCCATAGTTATATTGCATATCTATAAAAATTAAACCGTAAATATTTAGAAGAATAATTTTAATTTTTTTCTTCGAATTAAATAATGTATGAAAAAATAGGCCAACAAAAAAATGAAATTAATATTAAAATTATCATTGTATCAATTTTACCGAAATTTTATATGTTTGGTTTTAATGCTAATTTATTTCACGAAATATTAATTTAACCTGTAAAAATTTATGTAAAACTTTTTAAAAATTACTATTATGCAAATATATTATTATAGAAATCTAATTTAAAAAGTTGGGTATTTATTCCTTCATAATAATTTCCTCCTTCTTGTTATTCTATTTGTTCGTACTTCTTTTTGGATAAAAGGATTTTTGGTATATTAATATATTAGAATTAAGCAATAAGCACCATATTAAAATTGGTATGGTTATTTTCTCTCGCAAGGAATAAATATATACGAAATATTAATTACTTTAAATTAATTATAGTGATATTGAAATGATGAATAATAAATAATAAAAATTATTAACAATTTAAGGAAAAATTTATAGAATTTTTGACTAAGCAAATACTAACAAAAAAGAACAAATAAAAGAAAGAACAAAATGAAATATAGATTAATTTTAATACTAAAATTTAACATGATACTATTGTAAATTCTATTGTATCGAGTATATCAAAGTAAAATATGAAAAAGAGGTACTTAACATCTGAAATGAAACAATTTTTATTAATTTTGAATCAAAATAATGATAATGTTTGTAGTTAAATTACCGTTGTAAATCCTGTATAACATGGAGTGAACACTCCTAAGATGTGAAATATACATGTCGTTGAGCTTCGTATCATAATTAATAATAAAATCTTTTGTACTTTTAACGGTACAAAATACCATATAGAAAAATATCTATAATCCAATGAATGATATTTTTTTTTACTAGTAGTATAATTAATTTTTAGTATAATTAATTTATACTAATTTTATTAATTAGTATAATTAATAAAAAATTCAAACTTACAATTCATAAAATAATTCTTCACTGTTGTCTATAAGTATCTGACCACTGTGATTACATAAAAACATAATCATCAATTGCTTGACGAATAAGATGAGACAGACTAAAATTTCTAAATTATCCTTCATAACGCATATCGCATTTTCTAACTGTGAAACAATAAAAAATAAATATATTTAATAAGATATACTCATTTAAGTTGATAAGATTTATTGATATATTTATTTATTATAAATTCGCAGTCTCTCTTATAATATGTTTCACAAAATTAAAAAAAATTCAAAAAAATTTTATACAAGATTGCCTATATACAATGTCTTATTTTAATAAATTTTAATAAAATTTCTACTAAATTATGCATTATTTAAAAAAAAATAACGCACATAAAACTTGTATTTCAAGAAATCGTCTAATGATCAAGCATCAAATATATTTAATTAAAAAAATTTGTTGTATTTGAAATCTAAGGATAATTTTTTTTTTTTTAAATAAAACCAGGACTGTAATTTTATGTTAAATTCATTGTCCCAATTACGTTGATCTATGAAAATCATTCAAAATCACTTATAATTGTTAAAACTTTGCGTTATTGATAGGTGGAAAATGTTTTTCATTGAAGTAAATCATTGACATGATTTATCAATATAATTTTATTCCATAACATTTAAATTTTTTTTTTAGTTACATAAATAAAATTTTTAAAAAAGTTTTTAAAGAAGAATTAACAATTGAATTGTTTAAAAGATGTTTCCCAAATTAATTCTAATCTTTTTAAAAGAATAGAATGTTATTTAGAAACAGAATAAATCATTATCGATTTACAAAGCTATTAAAATATTGGAATATTTTCTACATTCATCTTCTAAATTAATGATAACAAAATCGAATAACGTAATAAATAACCTTGAATGATGTTCAAAAATAATTAATAATTAATAATTAATAAATAAGGCAATAAATTTATTTCGAAATAGATTACGATTCTCCTTAATAAAAACATAATTCTATTTTAAAAAAACACAAAATGGAGGATTTAAGAACTGGAAAAAGCTTTCACTTAGACAAATCGAAGAGTCATCAAAACTATCAGCTTTCAAACAATAAAATATTATTTTGTATAATATGTAATTATATAAATATGTAAATGTAAATATGTAATTCAAAAGATTAATTAATGAAATAAAGAAAAGATACTTGCTCGATGCAGATTTATAGCCATCGAAATCACGAGTAAAAGACTGGATATCATATATTGTTTTCCTGAATTACTTATCACAATATTGATAAGTCTTCCATTGCCATATGAAATTTGCAAATAAAATATTAATATGAGTATCTGCGAAATCAACTTATAATATTATCATATTTTGATTTACCAACTGGATAGCTTGGTTATGAATATCCACCACGCGATAAAGCTCTGCGAGTTTCAAGTCAATTTGCTTCGATGAAAGATTAAACATAGTTAAATACGCGATAATCTTTTGTATTCGATGGCTAAAAATATAAGATATTCGTAAATAAATATCGTTTAAATAAAAATTTTATAATATATTAGTTAAATTTATTTTGCTCGTGTTTTACTGTTTGTCAAAAAAATTAATGCACTCTTTAAAATACAATAATTTTTTTGAAAATTATACTTGATGAGTTTTTTTTTAAAAAGTTAAATGAATTAATTTACTTTTTTATAATATATAATAAAAATTTTTGAAAAAGTTTTTAAATTTCTTGAAATCGTGAAGAAAATAGTGAAGGATATTTTTAAAACTTTTTAAGTATACGTTATTAAATCTTTATAAATAAATAAAAATTTTGCAATTTTATGTCAATATTTATGTATATACATATTAAAAATATCCCAAAAATCGATCATTATAATTTTAATAGTGCCTTAAATAATACGTGAAGAATTTCAAGCAATTTTTTTCTTTCTGAAAATTTTCATTTTAATTTTGTTAATGAATTATTACCGAAAAATTGTCCAGTCATAGAGCATATTTGATTAATATTTTTTAAATAATCTAAATGATAAAATTAAAATAAAAATTTATACAAAAAAGAATTGCTTAAAATCATCTAAGAGTAATCAAGATTTATCGATTTCTAGGATATATATATTAACATTTAACATATCAATATATATTATCTAATGTATAATCCTATGTCAATTTCATATATAAGAAATAAAGAAAATATAACATTTCAAATAATATTAAAATTACGAATATTATGCGATCTTTCTAATTATAATCTTACGAATATTAATTCATATTGTAAGAAATGTTACAAATACAGTAATTGTTACATATACATTATTTATTACATATAGTAAGAATCACAGAAGATGAATATGATAACTTACCTAATAATTTTAAACAACACGCCTATATGATAACTATAAAGTCCAAGTATTGATTCTGTACCCATTTCAGATAATACTAGAAATATCATAAGGAACATATAATTCAAGCATAGAATATCAACATATGTGATTCTTTTATCAGAAAATATAGTAATATAATGAACGATATGTATACGAGATTCGTTCAAAGGCATTATAAAATCCAATATTATAGGACACAATAATAATATACTGCACAATGCAAAAATTGCATAAATCATCCCTAAAATTTGAAAAGATCATTCAATAATTTAATTGATATTTAAAGTCAAATATTGATATATTTTCATTGTAAAACCATTCAAAATAATGTGTAAAATAATGTATAAAAATATTATAAATATTACAATTATATAAAAAAAGTATATAAAAAAATTTTTATATATATAATAAATGAAAATAATAAATATACAATATTATTAATGAATATGTAAATAATATTTGTAAATATTTAAATGTTGCAAAGACAACATAATTAGTAGATTAATATCGCCAAAGGAATTACGTACAGAGAAAAATGTCGATCATATGACAGGAATCGTTGATGCATTTTGTTCGTATTCGTATTTCTATTGAATCTTGTGCTATATTTTCCTCCATACGCATATGATGAAATAAATATTTTATCTATATCAAATAAAATAAGAGGTAGAAAATATTTTTCCATGAAAAAGTTTAAAATAATTTAATTTTTACTTACCATAGGAAAAAATACTATAAAACATATATATCGTAATGAAATTATTATCATTGGACAAGTTATAGACAATATTAAAATACAATTTCGTAACGTAATTTCGGATCTTAAAAGTGACACAATCTAAAAATATATTCTATTTGTTGATTAGAATAATGCTTAAAAAATTTTTAATTTTTTTAACGATAATACTTTAATCGTGTTTTTAATGTTAGAAAACAAAAATAAAATCACAAATAGAAGTAAGAAATGTAAATTTGGTAGATATTGCTTCTTTTACATATATTTATATATATATATATATTTCTTATATATATTTTATATAAAATTTAGTCAAATAGCATACATAAACAGATTGAACAAAAAAAATATAATAAATTTTCGTCGTTTGAATCTTTCTTTCGAAAAAATTCGAGAAAAATAGATTTGAAGAAATTTTTTAGGTAAATATATCAAATTTAATTTTTCGAAATGAAATTGCCGTTTGATTAGATAGAATCAATTTATAAAAGAAGATTATTTTATATATACAAATATTTGAAAAATATAAAATTACATTTTACTCTTTAATTTTTTTTTTTTGTTAAATATAGATATATGTTGATAGAGAAATTCTAAAATCTACTTCCAATATTCATTTTTTCAAAACTTAATTTTTAATCATAAAATTAAAATATTAATATATCAATATTATTATTTCATGCATATAATATATGTATATAATACAATAAACATAATACAATAAATATTATTAATTTAGAAAAGAGTATTAATATGCTGTAACAAATAGATAATATTCTATTTAAACTATTTAAATAAAAATACAATAAATTATATAAATAAAAATTATAATTTTCGTCACCTGAAATATTATATTGCCAAAAAACAATATCAATAGTAATAATCTCTGAATCCACACATAAATTGAATTATTGTACGGCCATAGTCCAATAATTTTCAATACAGTACGATAACTATGATAGTGTTTGTCGAACACGTCCATCTTTCTAGTCAAATATCGACTGTCACGTAGAATTCAAAGAATCATTCGACTATACCTCGGTTTGATATATTATTTACGCAAGTATTTTTCTCTCTTGTATTTTCATAGTATTATTTTTTTTATAATAATAATAGTATAATATATAAAAATTGCAGTAAATTACAATCGATCGATTTTATGTATATCTTCTGCAAAAAGATTTTTCATAATAGGTATTGATTTCGAGAAAATTATACTTTTCAAGTTTCTTGTTTGTATTATTAATCTTTAATGTCGTGTTTCATATTCCTTCATTCTTTTCTTTATTTTTCCCCCTTCTGTTCCAAATGTTGAGAAAATGGAAGTTTGTTACGATGAATAATATCTTCCAGTTATCTTACAAGAAAAATTTTTTCTTATTTGTATCATTTATTTCGAATACTTCGTATTCAAAAGGAGTGACGAAGAAATTGGAAGAGAACAATAAAGAAGGATATGTTCGATTTGAGTGATAATATATAAGTGATTTTATATGAAAGATATTAATGTATTATAATATTCACTAATTATTGTCTAAAGTAATTTTTAGATAGTGAATGCTATTCATATTATATAAATAATCGTCATTTTAAACTATTTTGTAGAACGCAATTATTATACTTGAACGAGCATGTTATTGTTTTTAATTTGATTTTGAACGAAATTATACGCAAATGTAATTTATGTAAAATAATGAAATGTGAAATATGTCCGAAAATTCAGTACAATTTTATCATATGATAGAAAACATGTATAAATTTATGTAATATTACAAAATAAATGTCATAAAATCAATTGAGAATATAAATTATAAGCAATAGTCCGATATATAAAATAAAAATATTAAATAGAAATAACAAAAATTTTAAAAGAATTTATTTTTGATCACTAAATATTTAAAAAAATATTTAATTTTCTGAATTTTTTGAAAAAAATTTTTAGAATTCTGTAAACACTTTTTCAACGTATTACAGAGTAAGAGTCATACAGAGAAAAATTTTGACTTTTAGATTCAAATTTGAAATTGATAATCTAGAAAACACTTACTGCGAAACAATAATGGCATCATTCTAACCAAAGAATGAAATTAAAATTATTATTGTGAGTATTAATTTTACCAAAGTTTTATACGCACTATAGGTTTGGTTTTAATGCTGATTTATATCGCGAAATATTAATTAAATGTGTATAAATTTATGTAAAATTATTTAAAAATTACTATTATGCAAATGTATTATTATAGAAATTTAAGAAAATGAATATGAAGAAATACGACTTCAAAAAGTTGGGTATTAATTTCCTCATAATAATTTCCTCCTTGTTATCATATTTATTCGTATTGTATTGTATTATTTGTTTTTGGATATAAAGATTTTATTATATTATATATTGATTCGAATTAATTAAATGTTATAAAAGAAAAATGATGCAATTGATTTAATATAAATTAATTAAATTAAATTTTAATATAAATGCTATATTTTAATATAAATTTTAATTATATGCACCATATAAAAAATGAAATGGTTATTTTCTCCTGAAATTAAGAAATAAATATACGAAATAATAATTATTTTAAATTAATTATAATGATAACGAAATAATCAATAATATAAATACAAATAATATAAATTAATTAGCAATTCGAAATAGTAATTATAGAATTTTTGATTGAAAAATAAAAAAAAAAATAAAAGAAAAAACAAAATGAAGTACAGAGTAATAATAATTGTTTATTTCAATATAATATATTTAATATGATATTATCAATTCTATTGTATCGAGTATATCAAAGTAAAATATGAGAACGAAGTACTCAACATCTGAAATGAAATAATTTTTATTAGTTTGAATTAAAATGATGATGTCTTTATTTAAACATTACCGCTGTAAATCCTACATAGCATGGAACGAATACACCAAAAATGTGAAGTACACATGCCTTTGAGCTTCGTATCATAATAAATAATAAAATCTTTTGTACTTTTAACGGTATAAAATACCATGCAGGAATATATCTGTCAATTAAATAGAGACATATTTTATTGTTACAGTAATTAATTTAATGAATAAAAATTCAAACTTACAATTCATGAAAAAATTCTTCACTATTGTTCATAAGAATCTGACTACTATAGTTACATGAAAACATAATCACCAAATGATTGGCAAAAATTATAAGAGAGATTAAAATTTCTAATTGATCCTTCTTAATTGTAATCGCATTTACTACCTGTAAAATATTTTTAAAAAAAGTATATTCAATACGATATATTCACTTTTAGATTGATTACATTTACTTATTATTATTATTTATTCAATATCTTATACAAGATTACCTTTGCATACAGAATGTCTCGTTTTAATCTGTATTTGCACAATTATCTTCTGAATTTTATTTACAAAAAGTGTTGCATATATAATTTGTATTTCAAGAGATCTTCTAATGATGACGATAATTTTTGTTTTTTTAAATGAATCTACATATATTTATTGAAAATTTTAACCTATTCCATTATTATACGAATTATGTTGCTCATTGAAATTCACTTAATATCTCATATAATTGTTTAAATTTTGCTTTGATTATAGTCAAAAGATTTTTGATGGAAATAAATTATTTATATAAAGAATAGTATAGTTATTGACATAAAATATTTTATTAAAGTTACTATTCCATAGAATTTGAATTTTTTTCAGAGTTACATAAATGGTAAAAAAAATTTTTAGAGAAAAATCAACCATTATAGAATCGCATAAGAGATATCTTTCAAATTAGTTGTGACAGTTCTGAGTGAAAAGAACTATAATTTAAGAACAGAATAAATCACTGTATCGATGTGCAAAGATATTTCTTAAAATATAGAATAAATTTCTACTAATTAATAATAATAAATAAATAATCTTGAATGATTTCCAAAAATCAAATTAGGAAAATAAATTTGGAATAGATTAGGATTTTCATTAAATAAAAATATATAATTTTATTTAAAAAAAAATACAAAATAGAAAGTTTGAGAACTAGAAAAATTATTAGATTATTAGACAAATCGAAGAGTCATTAAAAATATCTATTTTCAAATACAAGTTTCGTATAAAATATTATATTGTGTCAATTCAAGAGATTAATTGTGTGAACAAATTGAAATAGAATATCTGGTGTAAGTGAGAATTCTGATATCTGCGAATTCGTTTATTATTACCATGTAATAAAGAAAAAATACTTACTCGATGCAGACTTATAGCCATTGAAATTACAACTAGAAGAGCGGACATCATAAACTGTTGTCCTGAATTATTTATTAAAACATTGATAAGTCTTCCATTGCCACATGAAATTCGCAAACGACATATTATATATAATATAAGTATATAAAAGATTAATTTATATTAATATCATGTTATATTTTACTAACTTGATAGCTCGATTATGAATATCCACCACGTGATAAATCTCTATGAGTTTCGAATCAATTTGCTTCGATGAGAGATTAAATATAGCTAAATACGTAATAATCTTTTGTATTCGATGGCTAAAAACATGAGATAATATAAATAATGTAAATAAACATTGCTTAAGAAAGAATTTTATAATTTTATTATTTAAAATTGTTTTGTATATATTTGTATAATTGATCAATAAAGTATTAGTACTTTGTCTTTAAAACATTACAACTTTCTTAAAAATTGTAGTTCATGACTTTTCTTTTTGCAAAAATTAAATGGATTAATTTATAGTATAATATATAAGAAGAATTTTATAAAAACTGCAATTTGTTCGCGAAGAATATAATGAAAGATATTTTTTTTTAGTTTTTTTTTTTTACTATATATTAGATATTTAATGAAAATTTAAAAAATATAGATTTGTCAGTATTTATATAGTTTATATGTATTTATGTATATATTTAGAGTTTCAAAATTTCTAAAATCTATTGTTAAGATTTTAATAGTGACAACGCTTAAATGATAACATCTGAAAGATTTCAAGCAATTTTTTTTTTTAATTTTTCATTTTGCTAAGAAATTATTATTGAAAAACTGTGATCAATTATAAAACATCATTTCGTTAATACCTATATTAATAACTTTCGTTAACGAATAATAAAATCGAAATGAAAATTTATGCCAAAATAGAAGTTGCTTTCTAGTCATCTCAGAATTTTAAATCAAAACTTCTCAAATCGATTTCTCGAATATATTTGTTTGTACACTTAACGTATATTACTTAATGTTTATCAATATAATCTATATATTAATATTCTATATAAGGAATAAGAAAAATATAATATTTTAAATAATATTAAATTTACGAATATTGTGCGATCAATTATAATCTTATGAATGTTAATTCATATTGTAAAAAATGTTGTAAATACTGTAATTGTTAATATTTGTTACATAATAAGTATTATGAAAGAGGAATATGATAATTTACTTACCTAATAATTTTAAATAACATGCCTGTATGATAACTATAAATTCCGATTATTGATTCCGTACATATTACAGATAATAATCCAAATGTAAGAACAAATAAAAAATCCAAGCATAAAATATAAAAATATATTATTCGATTGACAGAAAATAATGTAACGTAATGAAGGATACGTATATAAGATTCGTTCAAAGGCATTATGCAATGCATTATTAAAAAATACAATAAGAATATACAAAATAATGTAACAGTTAAAAAAGTCATACCTAAAAATTGGAAAAACTATACAATAAATTATGTTTAAACTAGAATATTAATATAATATTATCATTGAAAAAACATTTTTGTTGTAAAAATGAAAAATATTCTGGTATTTTTGTTAAAAAGTAACAAGTAAATATTACAAGTATTAGTAATATTAATTGTTCTTAATATTATATACATATATATATATATATATATATATATATAGTTCAAAGATTATATATATAATAAAAAATTTATATTAAAACTTATAAATTTAATAATATACAATTATTTTGAAATATTTAAGTTTTTGCGACAAATATTATAAAAGAAATTTACATATTTCTTACGGAAATATAAATCGATCCTTTGACAAGAATCATCGATGTATTTCGTTCGTATCTGTATTTCTATTGAATCTTGTATTATACTTTCTTCCATACATATATGACGAAATAAATATTTTATCTATGCCAAAAAAAAAAAAATGACATGTAAAAATATTTTTCTATGAAAAAATCTAAAATAACTTTAATTTTTACTTACCATAGGAAAAAATACTATAAAACTTATATATCGTAACAAAATTATTATAAGTGGACAAGTCGTAGAAAATATTAAAATACAGTTTCGTAACGTAATTTCAGATCTTATAAGTGACACTATCTAAAAAATTTTTAATTATAATATATTAAAAATATTAAATTTTGTAAAAATTATATAACATTTCAATCTGTTCTTAAATACATTATCATTTTTATCATTTAATCAGTGTTCTAAAATATATATAATATTATAAGTTTATTGTAAAACAAAAATATATAAAACAAAAATATAAAAAATAAAAATAAAATGTAGATGTAAAAACATAAAAATATAGATATTAATTTTAATATGTTTTTTTTATACATGTATACAAAAGTTGAATAGCATATATAAAGGAATAAGAAATAAAAATTAGAATAAAATTTTTTCGTTTCGTTTTTTTTAAAAAAATTAAATTTTTTAAAGAGTAATTGCTTAACCTTAATTAGATCTTCAATTAGATACAAATAAATTATAAAAGAAAATTCTTCTATATCTGAAAATATGCAAACATTATAAAATTTTAAGTCTTTTTCTTTTTAAATGATATGCATATATACGTATGTTAATAAAGAACAACTCTACAACTTCTAAAATACACTTCTTTCGAAAATTAATTTTTAAACGAAATAAAATTATGCCATATGTGTATTTATTAATTGGACACTGTATATATATCAAAATATAATAATTTCTGAATATTATATAAATATATTTTCATACATTTATATCATGCTAATACAGTATACTATTAACAAACTTAAAATCATAATTATTATTTCAAAAATAAATGTATATTATTAATTTATGGAAAAGAACATTAATATATTTTAATAAATAGATATAACACAATATTCTATAAAATATTTCTATAAAAATACAATGAATTATACAAAGAAAAATTATAATTTTCGTCACCTGAATTATTATATTGCCAAGAAATAATGCCGATATCCATAATCTTTGAATCCACACATAGACTGAGTTATTATACGGCCATAGTCCAATGATTTTCAACACAGTACTATAACTATGATAGTGTTTGTTGAACACGTCCATATTTCTAGTCAGATATCGACTGTCATGTAGAACTGGAAGAATTATTACTATACCTCGGCTTGATATATTATTTACGCAATTATTTTTCTTTCTCGTATTTTCATAGTGTTATTTTTTTACAATAATAATAGTATAATGTGTAACGATTGCGGTAAATTACAATCGATCGATTTTATGCATACCTTCTGCAAGGAGATTTTGCATAATAGATATTGTTTTCGAGAAAATTATAGTATTCAAGTTTCTTGTTTATATTATTAATTTTTATTGTCATTTATTTTAATCTTTAATCTTTTCTTTATTTTCCTTTTCCATTCCAAATGTTGAGAGCATGAATAGTATCTTTCGGTTATTCTACAAGAGAACTTCTTCCTTACTTGTATTGTTACTTTATTCAATTACGAATATTTCATATTGTTATTTCATTTAATTGGAGGAATAAGAAAAAAATTGGAAGAGATCAATAAAAAAGAAAGTGTTTTGCTTGAATGATAATAATGTTAGAAAAAAGTTTGCATAATATCTTAAAATACTATATTATATTAATTATTGTCGAAAGTAACTTTTAGATATTGAATGCTGTATTATTAAAATAATTATCATTTTAAGTTATTTTATGGAATATATAATAAGTTATTTTATAGAATGCATTTAATTATTTAATTATAGGAATGTAGAATTTTATTATCTTTAATTTGATTTTGAACAAAATTGTACACTATTGTAATTTGTGTGAAATAAGTATATATGAAATATATATGAAATATTTTGATAATTTAAATGAAATCCAATATAATTTTATTAGAATATATGATAGAAAATATGTATAAATTTATAATCTTTTTTATTAAAATTGAGGATTGATCATAAAATATATATTCTACAATCAATTGAAAATATAAATAATAAATAATGATTAAGATTTTCTAATTTTTGTAAATTTATAAGATAATTTGGAAAAATATTTATAAAACTTTATTATAGAAAAGATATAAATATTTATAAAATTTTTAAGATGCTCATTAAGCGGAAAAATAATATAAATATTATAAATTAATTAGATCGAGTTAAAAGAACAACAAGTATTTATTGTTTTTTAATATTTCTAATTAATTTTAATAGTGTTCAAATGCTCAAAAAACCAAAAAACATTTTCAACATTTTTTTTTTAATATTAAAATTTCAAATATAATCAATCAAACATACATAAAATATAAATATTAAGAAAAAATAAAAAAATTTTTTAAAAATTTATTTTTAAAAAATAATTGAAAAAATAATTGAAAAAATTTTTTTAATTTTCTGAATTTAAACAAAACTTTCTGAAATTCTATAAAAACTCTTCAATATTATATGAAAAAAATCATGCAGAAAAAAAAATTTTGATTTTTGAATTCTTAAAATTTGAAATTGATAATCTCGAAAATATCTATTGTGAAACAACATATCATCATTATAACAAAAGAATACATATATTTTTTTATAACTTTTATATTCATAAAACTTACATTATTTTCTAATCAATTCAATATTTTATATTTATTGTTCGACAACGCAATATTGCACGAGAGGAAAACATTATATCATTTTATATATCATCGATCTTAAAAAAGATGATGATGATATAAACAATCATTAAATCTTAAAATTAATAAATAAGTTATAAATTAGAATATTTAGATATTTAACAATTCTTTAAAAAATACTTTAGGAATTTATTCGTGATACTCCATTTTTTTATTTTAAAATTTTTCTTTTTAACGTTCAATTACCAATTCCATCAATATCTGATAATAATTTTTGTTATGATATCGTTTTCATTATATTCGGGAAAATAAAGTTATAGATATTCCACAAGTATTCTGATTTATATTGTATTTATTAGAAAATGATGGGGGCTTATAATGCTTGAATTGAATTGTTAAATAAATAATTCTAGAGAATTTTGATATAATACAATATTTTAATATTTTAATAACGTACAATGTATATATTAATGAAAATTATTAATTATATATCGAATTATAGTAAATTCCAGAATAGTAGCATTATATAACATTATATACAAATTCATAGGTAAATTGTTGTAAAAACGTCAAATTAGTTAAGATGAATGTATTTTTTTTTTATTATAAATATTAAAAAATTTATTATAATAATTCGATTATCAAAATAATTTTATTCGGAGAAATTAGTGAATGAAAATAACATCAGAATGCAGTGATAATGTAAAAAAAATATAATATGGATAATTAATATGGATTATTATATAACATGGACATAAAATATGCCATTAAAATACCGATATTGAATTTTGACTATTATTTCTATTAAAATTTAAACTAAATTTTGAATATTTTACAAATGAGATGTCTGAATTGATGATATTACTCGAAGAACCACTTAGAACTGTATGATTTATATTTGAATGAATGAATAAATAATGGTGACTGATTATAATGATTCTAACTATATTTCTATCTGTATTGTCGTTAAATTCTATCTGATCTAAATTCAATTTTTTTTTTTTAATTGATCTGATCTAAAAAGTTTTCAAAGATCTTTTCTCCAATCATTATTTTCTGTGAACTAAAATAGAGCTAGAGCAACCAATAATGACGTTGGAAGACGTTTCGAAGGAGATGACATTGCACCGCGTGGAGTTCAAGACCCCTCCGATAACTTCCATAATAATCAATCGCAAAGCATTAAACAAATGACTTCTAAAATGGCTATTGCTCTAGTATCTCTGTTTAGATTGAGGATCTATATCTACTTGTGAATTTTTGTTAGACTATCGAGAATAGTAAGCTGAAAAAGCAACCCTTGAATAATAAATTAAAATTTAATTTGCATAATTAAAAGTAATAAAATTTATCCTGTTTAAAAAAACATAAATCTATTCCATACTTATATTACATGATATCTAAATACTTACAAAAATTAAAAATAAAAATTTATAATTATAATTTTTCGACATTAAAAAAATAATTTATTATTTATTGCTTCCTTAAGATTTACAACCAGCTTATTCGAAGAAGTTTTTCACATAGAAATTTTTTTTCATTATTGTCGATCCACTATTATCGACTTTCATTAAAACTAAATAAAGAATAATATTGCCTAAGAAGATTG
This sequence comes from Apis cerana, assembly GCF_029169275.1. Lineage (NCBI taxonomy): Eukaryota > Metazoa > Arthropoda > Insecta > Hymenoptera > Apidae > Apis > Apis cerana. The sequence goes on along the minus strand of NC_083864.1, from coordinate 1,042,371 downwards.
CCGTTTTTGAAGAAAATTAAGTCGATATTTACAATCGTATATTTTTCACATACTTCAGCCTGGCTGAAATGGAAATCGATCCCAAGAATAACATACTCAAGATATCCAAGAGATTCAATGACAACTAACATTGTTCTGGTTAGAAAAATCTATAATAAATATATGCTTTAATTCTTGATTATCATCATCTTGATATCTTTATGCAACTCCAATTGAATTCAATGATATTATTATATGATTATTATATCATGCCTCAAGATGAATTAAACTTGAAAGAAATTCTGGAGGTTCACTAAAAGAGAAATTCAATGAATCTGGCACTTATCGAGAACATATCGTATTCTGACCGTTGAATATAATTATCTACTAAAATTGTAAGAGATCTAACTCTCGTATCGCATTTTTATATATTTGTACTTATAGTTAAAAAAATATAGCACCAGTTACAAGCACTAGCTTATATACATTTCAAAATAGCTTTGGATACACTTAACAAATTTCCATCTCCTATTATCATTAGTGCTTATGGTTCTTTTTAATGAACATAAAATAATAATCATGTTATATGATTAATAATATGATTAAAATGTAGATATTGAAAGAATTTTGAATATTTTTTTTTCTATTTAATAATCTTATATTAGATTAAAAAACATTGAATATTAACATTGAATAAACATATCATTTCGAGCATATTCATTTTATTACTAAAATCGAAATTCATGAATGTATCAGTAAGATAAAAAATTGAGACATATTATTTCTTTTTATTAATCTTATCAAATCAAAAGTCAATTTTATGGTTCATTATATTTTTTTAGATAAAATTCCAAAACTAATTCGAAATAAATTATGATATTATCCAAATAATATACAGACTTTTATTTTTTCTTGAGGAAAAAGCAATTAAATTATATAAAAAATAAACAAAAACAATTGAAGCGCAATGATTAATAGTGAAAAAATATTTCTTTTTTTCATTATATTAGAAATTTTAACGATCATTCGCAATGTTCGCATTCATTTCTAAAAATATATAAAAATAATTTTGGTTTTCTTCTTTGAATAAATGATATATGAAAAGATAGGTCAACAAAAAATGTTATAATAAATGTTATATAAATATTATAGTTAAAAAATAAAATTAATATTAAAATTATCGTTGAGAGTATCAATTTTACCGAAGTTTTATACGCACTATAAGTTTGATTTTAATGCTGATTTATATCGCGAAATATTAATTTGATGTACGTAAATTTATGTAAAATTTATTATTTAAAAATTACTATTATGCAAATGTATTATTACAGAAATCTAAGAAAATATAAGAGAATGTAACAGTGCAATTCAAAAAATTGAAATTGAAATTGAAATTTCTGAATATTATATAAATATATTTTCATACATTCATATCATGCTAATACAATATACTATTAACAAACTTAAAATCATAATTATTATTTCAAAAATAAATGTATATTATTAATTTATGGAAAAGAACATTAATATACTTTAATAAATAGATATAACACAATATCCTATAAAATATTTCTGTAAAAGTACAATGAATTACATAAAGGAAAATTATAATTTTCGTCACCTGAATTATTATATTGCCAAAAAATAATGCCGATATCCATAATCTTTGAATCCACACATAGACTGAGTTATTGTACGGCCATAGTCCAATGATTTTCAACACAGTACAATAGATGTGATAGTGTTTGTTGAATACGTCCATATTTCTAGTCAGATATCGATGGTCATAGATGTAGAACTGGAAGAATCATTCGACTATATTTCGGCTTGATATATTATTTGCGCAATTGTTTTTCTCTTTCGTATTTTCATAGTGTTATTTTTTTACAATAATAATAGTATAATGTATAGCTATTGCGGTAAATTACAATCGATCGATTTTATGCATACCTTCTGCAAAGAGATTTTCTATAATAGATATTGTTTTCGAGAAAATTATAGTATTCAAGTTTCTTGTTTGTATTATTAATTTTTATTGTCATTTATTTTAATCTTCAATCTTTTCTTTATTGTCCTTTTCCATTCCAAGTGTTGAGAGCATGAATAGTATTTTTCGGTTATTCTACAAGAGAACTTCTTTCTTGCTTATATCATTATTTCATGTCATTATTTTATTCAATAGCAGTAACAGGAAGAAATTGGAAGATATGAATAAAAGAGAATGTGTTCGAATAATAATATGTAAGAGAAATATTTGCATAATATCTAATTAACTTAAACTAATTATAATAATTTTTATATGTTGTATATTGTACTTAATTTACTTATATTATACTTATTGTACTTATATTGTACTTATGTTGTATATTGTTTTAAAAATAATTTTTATTTTAAATAATTATTATTATAATTATAATTAATATTATTTCAAATAATATTGTTAAAACACAATTATTAATACTTGAACGAATAATTTTATATTTAATTTAATTTCAAATGAAATTATATGCTATTGTAATTTATATAATGTAACTTGAAATATATATGAAATATTTTATAAAATATATTTTAATAAAATCCGATATCATTTTATTAGGAATGTATGATAGAAAACATATATATATTTATAATCTTTAAATATCTTAAAATAAATTGAGAATATGAATGATAAACAATGGTTATATAACTTTATAATTAATAACATAAATTTATAACAGGAAACATATAAATTTGTTGAATAATTTCGAAGCAGGAAAATAATATACAATACGAATTGCATCCAGTTGGAAGAAATACAAGTATTTATCGTTTTTTATTTTTAATTAAGTTTAATATTCAAAAATACAAAATACCAAAAGAAACTTTTGATATTATTTTTTTAATATTATAAGTTTCAAATATAAAATATCAAACATATATAAAATTGAAATAATTAGAAATGATTATTAAATATCTGAAAAAAAATTGTTCTGAATTTTTGAAGAAAACTTTTTAATATTCTATAAAAAAAACTCTTTAATATATTATATGAAAATGAATCAGAGAATAATTTTGAGTTTTAAATTCTTAGAATTTGAATCTCTTGCATCTTTGGATTGATAATCTCGGAAACATTCATTGTGAAACGACATACCATCATTGTAAATTATAAAAAATTTTAATATAATACAATATTTTGATATTTTAATAACATGCAATATATATAGTATTTCATGAAAATTATTAATTATATATCGAATTATAACAAATTCCGGAATATGATATTATATATAAATTTATAGTAAATTATTGTACAAACAATTTTATTTAAATTCATAGATAAATTATATTATGATATTCAACCTATCTACTTACCAAAATCCGTAAATACAAATAAAAATTTTCATAAGATTTCAAATTGGTAAAAGTGAATGTATTTTTCTTTATTATAATTAGTAATTCGATTATCAAAATAATTTTATTCGAATTATTAATGGACATAAAACATGGTATTAATCAATATTAAATTTTGATTATTATTTCTGTAAACTAAATGATTTTGAATATTGCACAAATGGGATGCCTGAACTAATGATGTTATTATAATCTCGAAGGACCACTTACTATCGATCCTTAGGACTATATGATCATTTATATGAACGATATAATGAACGAATGATTTACTTTAACTATTTACGGCTAATTGACCACTGATTGTAATAATTCTAATTGTATTTTGATCTGTATCATTCTATCCGATTTAAATTCTATTTTTTCCAATTGATCTCATCTATAATCGCGAATCTTTGTTTCTGCAATCATTATTCTTTATGAAAACGCAAACTAAGAGAAGGTTAGAGTCGTATTGAAGGGCGGTTTCGAAGGGGTCTAAAACCTTAAAACCTTTGCGATCGCAGTGTGACTAGGCAAGTGTGACTTATGAAATGACCGTTACTCTCATATATTTGTTTAGATTAAGAATTTGGAAAACATTAGAGAATTATATCTGCTCATAAATTATTGCTAAATTATTGAAAATTATAAACTGAAGAAATAAACTTTGAATAATAAATCAAAATTTAATTTTCATAATTAAAAGTATTAAAATTTTTTCATTTTAAAAAATTATAAATATTATATATTATATATTCCATAATTATATTACATATTATATTAAACTGAAACAGAAATCATATTTAAAAAGATTAATAATATATTTATTTTTTATTCAGGAATTCTTCAAATTAAAAAAATTGAATTTTAATGATTTTCTATTTTTTTGTTCCTTCTATTATTCTTCAATCAATTTTGATCAATTCGAATTTCTTATACGAGATTATAGAATTGAAGAAAAAATTTAACAATTCCTTAGATTAACAATTCAAATCAATATCAAATCAATATTTTTAAAAAGTGCGTATATATCGCATACTGTCCTTTTTATTTATATTTCAAACGCATATTACAAATTGATTAACTTTTTTTTCTTGCATTCTCATTTATAATATGCTTTATAAAAGAATGAATCAAAATCAAGATAAAACAATACTGGCAATGAAAAAATTATTAAAACCACTATTAAAACTCGATTTCGAATATTATTTTCTCATGTTTTTTTTTATTTATTCTTTATTTCTAATTTTGTTATACTTTCGATTAGAATGCAATAGTTATCTTATTTTAATAAAATATTAATCATACCCTGGTATTCAAAATTTGATGAAATAACAATACATATTTGTTAGATCAAATGATGAGTAACCTTGTGGAAGATCAAACAGAACTCTTGGAATTTGTCTTCAAATACTTAAAAAGTTCCCTAATTTATATCGTCGCCATAAAGCCATTATTTTGGTAATTCTCGATAATTCCAAAGAAATCCATTGCCAAGCAGCGCACAGTGGTTCCAATGGACAAAATTATTTTTTTCCAATTTTGAGCTTTACATGAAGATTTAATTTTTAGAAAATAGTATTATTTTTCATTACAATTTATTAGTTAAAAATGTGCAAAATCTAAAAAATGCGACTAAATATATATAAAAAAAAATTAACATTGCATTTAATTAGTACAGAATAAAAAAATACATAATAATCTATAAATATTTATTTGATTTGAAGCTTTAAGTAAAACCGCGTATTAAAAATATCTGAGTGACAGAAAAAGTCATAGAAGGCAATAAATTTGGAAAGTGCTTCGAATTTGAAACATAATGAAACATGAACTGGACCTTGAGAATTGGAAATGATATTTTGAAGAAACAAGATGTTAAGGAAAAAATGCTTATCAAAAAAAGAAGTTATGGCTATTTGTTATAATAGAATATCCTAGACTATAATCCTATTCTATAAATTTTTCGATAAATATAGATCTAAACAGTGCTAATTTGACAAAACAATGAAAGCAATGAAAGTAAGTAAGAAGATATATTGCATATTGACTGCAAAGATTGAAAGGAATAAAAAATTAGGAATATTATATATATATATTATAATATAAAATAGTTTAAAATTAAATATACTATTAAAATTAATTTTAATATATTTTTAAAAAATTTTGCAAATCAAATATGGCAATAAAGAAAAATAGAGTTTCTACTTCGATTCTTTTTGCGTAGAACAATGTGGAATATATAAAAAAAATTGCACAAATCATTACAATGTATGAAATAATTACTTAACCTTTAATTTTAATTTACAAAAAAATTTATAACGACTTAAATTAAAATAAATATTTTCAGACATTATAAAATTAAAATTTAAATGCTTCTTAAAAAATTTTAATTGAGAATATTTCTCAATTATTGAAATATAACTAATCAATTTTATCGATTAATTCTCTGCTTATATATATATATATATATACGTGTATTTTATTTAATCTGTAAATGTTAAAAAAAGGATTAAAAATTTTATATTTGTATAGTTACTTATTTGTATAGTTATTACTTACATTACATTGAAACAATTATTTTTTATAGATTTGAAAATTAATTTTATCTTTTTAATTTTAATTTTATGAAATATAGAATAAATAGCTAGATTTTCTTCCAAGTTTGACAGTCATGGATATATAGGAATATTATTTTCAAAGTTTTTGAATTTTGCAAGAATAGAATATGATAATGATTAATTCAAGCGAAGATGAATTTGATTTTTCGTTATTAAAATTATTTTTACTTACAAAGAAATTGACGATAGAGAGAAAAAGCAATGATAAAGATAGAGATGAAGTAAAAGGTGGAAAATAAGAATAATATATAATGAATGTGAAAACATATTACATTAACAAGAGTTAAGAAGGATTGTAAATGTTTGCAATGAAATAAGAAAGATGAAAGATATCATTTTACTGTGATACTTGTCCTGACAAATCGAGAATACAATTCTGACGATTGCTTTATAAAATAACCCACTATACTATAAAATAACATGAATACAGACTTTAATATTCAACAAATTTTCTTTCTTTATAAACAAGATATATAAAATATTAAAATATAAAAGTTTTATATTTTAATTTATGTGTGAAATCATTTTAAGTTTTCTATGAGAAATTCATCGAAAATGGTCTCGAGTTGTTGGTTAGAAGAGTTAATATCTTTTTGCCAATATCCAATGACTCTCAGCCACCATTTGGATTGAGGCAATTTGAATGGAGACAATATTTACTTATATCTGAGTTTTTTAAAATTCGTTTCACGAATAGATCTCTAAACTCTTTATATATAATCTTATAAAGTGTAAAATAATATACTAAATGGTTAGATTTTTTTTATCTCAAATTAAACCGTAATGGATCGAACTACATTTTCGATGTTAACAATCGTGGGAATAGAAATATTATTTTCAAAATTTTTGAATTTTTTAAGCATGGAATGCGATAATGAAATTAGTTCAAATAAAGATGAGTTTGATTTTTCATTATTAAATAACGAAATTAATTCAATTCATCAAAAAATTGACGATAAAGAAAAGAAAAAGTGATGAAAGATGTAATAAGATGTAATAAGAAAAGGTGAAAAATAATAGACATGAATATGAGAGCACGTTATTTTGAGATTGTAAGATTGTAAGATTTATTTATTGTAAGATTTATCCTTGACAAGGATGCAGTTTAATAATTACTTTATTATTAAAATATCATACAAAATAACAATATAAATTTTAATATACAATAAATATTCTTTCTTTTTATATAAAGATATATAAAATATTAAAATATAAAAGTTTTATACGTTAATTTGTGTGTGAAATTGTTTTAAATTAGCTAAGAAATTCATCGAACATCTAATCAAGTTGTATACAAAAATATTTAAGATTTTATTTATAAAGAATTGAGACAAAATAAGATTAGAATGAAATATATGTATATATTCAATAATAAAATTCTATAGTTTAATTCATTTTGTTTTGCTCTATACAAATTTAATACAAATTTTTTAATATAATTTTTAATATAATTTAATATAATTTTTAATATAAATTTGAATTGCTTATAATTTAATAAATAAAATTCAATTGATATTATTGTATATTAACTTTTCGTTTGTTTTGATTTTTTTGTGATTGAATCTTTATTTCAAACTTTGAAAGTTTTTCAGATATTTAAATTTCTTAAAACTTTTATATCTAAAACTTTCTATTAATTAATTGGAAATAAAATATATTTAATTATTTTATCACCATGAATTAATATTTTATTTTTTAGTTATAATAGGTGCAAAAATATTTTATCCTATGTGTATTTCTTTTAATTATTCTGTACAGATATGAAATAATCTGTTATATAGTATGAAATTTTATAATTAACATTAATTCCTATTTTTCATAATCCATTTAAAATTATAATAGAATTAATATTTACGAAATTTTTTTGCATATTGTTTTGCATAAATAATTGTTAAAATTTTATTGACATCGATTCAATCTATAGAAGAAATTATCTGCAAATTATTTTAATTAATATCATATCATATTCCAGTTATTTCAAGAGTGTCTACGTTAGAAGAAAATCAATACTATTATTTGATGTAATCCCACTTTTTCTTTAAATTTCTTTGCACTTATTCTTTCATGATATATTTGTAATTATCTTGAATGATAAATTGTATTATCTGTTAAATGTACAATAACCATTAAAAATTCATGCGTATGATAAAGACATGTCAAATGAATTTCAAAACTACATTATTCATTTCGATAGCTTTTGCTTGACAAATATAATAGATATTAACATTGTATTGTATCGTAAACGAGATATTTGTAATAAAATTGTATATTTTATTATCTATTTATCATAATAAGCGTCGTAACATATTTTATTTCGATTTACATTAAAAGTTTTCTTTGTTTTTTCTTATTTAGTTTTTATTCATTTAATTAATAACGTTTATTTCTTCTTTTAAAATTTCTTTGTTTTCTTCGATCACCGATCCACGTGGCCTCCGTGGCGCAATCGGCTAGCGCGTTCGGCTGTTAACCGAAAGGTTGGTGGTTCGAGCCCACCCGGGGGCGGATTTACTTTTTACGTGTCGTATGAGAGACGCTCGATCAGAGATAAAAATTGGAAACTCTTTTGGCGATATTTGTCACAATTTTTTGAATTTTGAATCAACAGATCTTTCTCTTTGATGCAATCTCGGCTTTGCTCTTTTCGCTGTCTGTTCAAGATACAAGGATAATATCAAGATACTATTATGAAAATTATTGTAAATTTAAAAAAATTTACTGGTGCAAGATTTATTACTTTTGAAGGCTATTGAATTAAAAATTGATATTGCACTGATATTAAAAAATTTGTATACGATGCGTCGTTTAGAAACGTGAACAAAAATATTGGGGTAATTGAACACCAGAATTGGAGATTAAAATTTCGAATAAAATTACTTTAAGTCATAAACTTTATTTAAAATTTGAATAACTTAATTAATTTAATACTTTGAATATTATATTATTGAAATAACTTATTAATAACTTCAATTGTTAAAATTTTTCCACCCATCTCTGTTGAATACAATAACAAATATAACGATAAGTTTTTGTCTCAGTAGTTTTGTGCTACTTGAAATGTAAAACAAAATATTTATAAATAGACACAGTTAGCTGTTTTTGCGTAAAAAACAGTTACAATTTACGGTTTAAATTGCAATTTTAAAATTAAAATATATTCGTAAATTTTAAGATGATATTCCTTCATTTTTTGGATATTATTTGCTCAAATTCCTTTGTATTATGTAAAAAAACAATGAAAAATTAATATAAGTACAGTTCTTGCTGGAATGCATTGAAAACGCAATTGCATTGTATCCAATTCAGATTGTAAAACTGTTATATTAAAACTGAATTATATTTTTCATATTTTTATATAATTATAATTATAATTATTAATTATATTATAAACACATTTTCAAAAAGTAACCCTACACGAAGATATGTATATTGTTACAGAAATAATATTAAAAAAGAATCAAGGATTCTGCTAGGATTACTATTTCACAGCATTAACTTTGAATTTTTTTGTGGAAATATATAAAATAAAATTTTTTTCGAAAGAACCAACTAATACATATATTGGGATATAGAATAATATCAACATAAATTAATTATAATAGAATAAATAATTGCATCGATGTGTAAGATTATTGTTTCGAATATAGAATATAGAAAATAATTTCTACATAATTAATAGAAAATAAATTTCAAGTGACAATAAATGAAATAGTAAACATAATTTAATAAATTCGTCTAGTTTCATTTATAATTTTATTAAAAAAAAAAATAATAATGAGTTTGAAATTTCAAAAATATCTTTATTTGGACAAATCTAATCGTCATAAAATATTCTCCTTCAAAAATAACAAGTTTTATACTTGTTGAAATATTTTTTGAATAAAGCATAATTTAGGAGATAATTAAAATGCATGGATTAAAATGAAACATTTTAATATATATATATTTTCTTGTTTGAATGCTTAGTCCGTTTTTCTAAACTATTGAATTCTATAACTTTGCAAAAACATAATCATAAATTTTGTTGAATTTTTCTATGTGTATATATTTTTATTATTTTTATTGTCTACTAATTGAAGCAAAATTACTAAAAAAATAAAAAAAAAATTGGACATTTTTAAAACCATATATGTTTGTTTATTTATAAATTGAATAGACATAAACAAAACACCATATGATAAATAAATAAAGTTAAAACTTTTTCATAGTCAATTAAAGAATGATATTTCTATAAAGATATTATATTCTCTATCAATTTAATTGAATTTTAGTTAATAAATTTTGCAATTGCATTTCTGTTATTGTAATAATAATTTCTTTTAATTGGCTGATGCAAAATTTTGTATGTCTCTTCTAATAAATTTAGAAATATCATTAAAGATGATGCTTTCTTAGAAATTAATTTGATTAATATCCATTTATGAAAAGTATTCAAGATGAAAATAGATAAAAATATTCAATTAATTTAATTAATAATTTAAATGCAAAATGTTCACTTTCTAATTCTTTCTTTTTCTTTCATTTTACATTTATATTATTTTTCAAAAGTTTTTGTTCTTTTTTTGATTTTTCTAATCCAAAAAAAATATACAAGTTCTTTAGAAATAATTTATGTATTATAAATTAAAAAATTAACTTATGTATTATAATTTTTTTAAGAATTTATTTATAATTATTAATAATTTTTAAAAAGATTTAAGGCACAAATTTCAATATTTGGAATAAATTCATAAGATTCAACAAATCTCTCTTCTCAGCCATTTTTTAATTAGTTGAACACTTCTGACGAAGAAATGACACATTATTATTTTCAACAAAGATATAAGCAATAATCAACTCAGAAAATAATAAAACAGACATTATCAAAAATGATAAACTTCCTTCTCTACAATGAAATGCAAGCAAAATTATGGCATTTTAGTGTCAATGGTAGTGACAATAATGATGACAAATTATCAAAATTGTCAAAATTATCACAAAGATTTTGCATATTTTTTATGAATATTTATATATGGATCAAGATAATAATCCTTTAACAATTATCAGTAAGGTATGTATTATAAACTTTCATATTAATTATCTCAATTAATGGTACATCAAATCATTACTCAATATTAAGATGCATTCAAAATAAACAGTATATTAGAGCAAACAATAAGATAATCTTTGTCTCATAAATTGGTTGCAATAGTTCTTTGTCCAATGTTTCTTTAAGTAATGCGACAAATTTTTATTCATTATCAGCTCACAAGTAATATGATTATGAAAAAATAAATCAGATTTGTTTTGATTATGTTTTATTAAGAATCTTAAAAGATATATAAAATGTTCTACATATAAAAATAAAACATTTTCTATTTGTTTTCAATTTGTATAATAAATAATTTTAAATTATATATGTAGGAATGTGAAATATCAGTAAAAAGAAGAAAAGTTTATATCTAATTTTCTGGTTATTCATTGTACAATTAATATACATAGTTATATCATATAATTAGATAATTGGACAGATGATTAAATAAAGAGACAGCTTTTCTTCTGAATCTACTGATTTTTTTGATTCCAGCTATCACTTCATAAGATTGTCAACTTTCACTAATATCATGGTATCAAGCTTTACTACATCAAAATAATCAAATATGAAATTTTTAAGAGTTAAGAGAAAACAATCGAAAAAAAATGATTTGAATATATTTGAAATTTTTCTTCGTTTTTGGCTAATTATTATTTTCTACAATCATTATTCTTGGTGAAGCTGGACAAACTTTATACAATTTTTTGGAAGTCATTGATTATTTTTAAAGAAGTATTTTTATTTACATAAACGATATCTATTTTCTATTCTCCCTTGAACTTTTTCGTATATCTGATCATTCTGATATTTTGATATTTTCCTTTTTCTTAATTTTCTTTTCATTTTCTATTAGCAAGGTTGTAGAATTCGTTTTAAAATAACAATCATAAATTATTAGTTTTGTTAACATTTCTTATATTTCGAAAATATAAGTTTTGATTTTAAAAATAATATTATAAATGTTTAAATGATTTAAATCTATCACCTAATTTGCAACCAAAGATATAGAATTAATAAAAGTAGAACACTGTTGAAGCGTTGTAAATCTAACATAAAACGAAATTTGATTTCGACAAAAAATGCACCAAGCATTTTTATCAATCTATCGATGCTTTCATGGATTTTGATTAATTTTAGATACATTATAGAGAATAAGATTTTGAATATTTTCCTATAATAATTATAATTGATAATTATAATCGACGATAATATCAGTCTTAGTTTTCGAGAAACTATTTTTAAGGAATGATTGCTACTTACATTGAACTTTGGCTATACGTATATATACACATACATCTACATGACAACGTGTATCAGCCATACGGCTAAAAAACTTACAAAGCAATGGAGAAATCTTTCAAAAAATTCAAATTTTATTATCAAAATTGCAAAAAGAGAGAAAAATCGTGTCATTATAGTATAATCGCAAACCTCGCTAAACCAAATCCTATTAAAAATAGATTAGATTCATAGAAAAATTTAAGCGATGGAATTACGGATAATCAATCTAACTATGAAATCGTAGTGTATCATGGACGAGAAAGACATCAATATTCTGCTCACGCAGAAACAACTATAAAACTAGAAAATTCCTTAAATTCTAAATTTCTAAAAGCAAACATTCCATGATTTAGACTGAAATTCAATAGTCACAACCACGAAGCTAGCCCATTTATACGTCGACTTTGTATGTGTACGTTGATCGAGTATATATTAAGCCAATATGCGCTTCCAGTGGCCCCAGTGCAACCATATATTCGAAATATGGAATTCGAATTATAGAAGTCGAAGCAAAGTCGTAATTTCTCTTCTAGCACTGTGAGCAAACGAGTCCTCAACTTTCACTTGAGTTACTACAAGGATCTTCATGATCGACGTAATCTTCGTTTCGAGACACGTCAGGCATCTGTCGTGAACGAACATACACAACGTCATATATATGTGTATAGTGATACTTCTCAGATATAACGTAAGAACAATAAACTGGAAAAAATTTCGGAAACATCTCCTGGAACTGTGAACTTTCCCGAACGCGGCAGTCCTAAGCATCACGAAGCCATACAACCATGTTTTAAGGACGAAAAGAGCACAAGTCAAATTGGTAATATGATGAATGGAATCCCTTCAGACACTGAACAGATGGTGTCCAGATATGTACGTAGGATGATACTGCAAGGACAATGCCGTTTTTCAGAAAAATTTATTAACCATTTGTTTTACATTTCAGTACAAACAATTCAACATATCTGGAGTGTGAATATAGTCTTGTTATGATATTTATGGCCATGCCAATCTCAATGGCAATTCTACTGAGCGTCATTCTATTGAGAAAAAATACATGCAGAACAGCTTTTTGAAAAAATAACGGACTCAATGGCATTGTTGGTCGTCAGCGTTATTAGATACTTGTGTACCCCTATTGACAATCTACAAGCTCACGAGTGGAACTTGGCATGGGGCTTCAGAGAGTAACAGTCTGGGAGAGAATTCTTAAAAACTGGAGAGAATTATAAAACAAGAACTATAGAATTACAAAACATCAGAATTACAACATCGGAACTCTTTGAATTTCGAACTCTCAACAATAAAACGTCATTAGCATATGGATTTTGCTTTTGATCATCTGAATCGAACTTGTCAATAACTTGTCAAGAATTCGTGAAATTTTATTACTATATTCCTTAACTTCAGGAACAGGTTAAAGCTAAGAGAATCCTTCTCAGATGAAACGCAAACATGGTAAATTTGAAAAAATTTCGGAGATGTCTCCTGGAACTATGAACTTTCTTGAGCGCGATAGCCCTGTAGAATTCGACGGCGACCATGCAACCATGTCCTAAGAACGAAAAGAGTACATATCAAATTGGTAACGTGATGAATGGAATTTTTCTCAAATCAAAGTCAAAAATGGCAAATTGGAAAAAATTTCGAAAATGTCTCCTAGAATAAACATGGCACAAAATTACAACCATGCCTTAAAGACAAAATATTAATCATTGGTAACGTGATGGATGAATTCTTCTCAAATCAAAGTCAAAAATAGCAAATTAGAAAAAATTTCAGAGACATTTTCTGGGACTATGAATTCTCTTGAGCACGGCAACCCTGCAAAATTACAACATTGACGATATACAACCATACTCTAAAGACAAAAAGAGCACATGTCAAATTGGTAATGTGGTGGATGAAATCCTTTTTAGATAGAATTCAAAGAATACAAACTGGAAAAAATTTCGGAACTATGAACTCTCCTGAATGCAACAGTCCTGTAAGATTAAATCGATGGTGAACCATGCTCTAAGGATAAAAAAAGCATATATCAAATTAATAATGGATAAAATTCTCAAATGAAATGAAGATAGCAAACTGGAAAAAATTTTAAAGACATAACCTGGAACTGTGAATTTTCCTGAATGTAGCAATCCTGTAAGATTATATCACAACATCATACAACCATGTCATAAGGATGAAAAGAACACATGCCAAGTTGGTAATGTGGTGGATGAAATTCTTTTCAGATGAAACTCAAAGATAAGTAAACTGGAAAAAATTTCAGAGACATCTCCTGAAACTGTGAACTCTCTTGAACGCAGCAGTCCTGCAAGATTAAATCGATGACGATTTTGCAACCATGCTCTAAGAATGAAAAAAATCAAATTCGTAACGTGATGGATAAAATTCTCAAATGAAACAAAGATGACAAATTGGAATTTCAGAAATATTTCCTGGAACTCACCTGAATGCGGCCTGCAAGATTATATTATGATATAACTATATTTTAAGGATGAAAAGAGCACATGTCAAATTGGTAATGTGGTGGGTGAAATCCTTACGCTAATTTAAAGAAAAGTTGGCTCTGATCTATTATATACTGGTGAGCCTATCCCTCCTCGAAATTGAACATGGTGGTTCCCAAGATATTAGATGATAATCGACAAGAGCGCTTCGATATTGGAATCGATTAAAGAGATCTAAAAGATTCCAGGATATATGTATGTGAAAATTAAGGTAGCGAAGCGCATTTTTAAGATCTGCAACGCAATTAGAGATCTCTCCAACAATAAATTGATATTTCCACGTATAGCGATACCTTTAAAGAAGAATCGCGATAATGCAACACGACGGCACGATCAGCATCAGTTAAACAATCACTTTCGCAACAGATGAGATAATAAATATTGGAACAATAATATTACTGCATTCTCGATTTAAAAATAAAAGGTTCGAGTACATAGTACATCAGAAAAACATACTAATGAAAAAATTAAAAAAAAAATTACGAACAATAAGCGAACTTCCATTGACATTGACAAGCGAAAAAGATTTTTTTCCAAGGAAAAATCTCAAATTGAAATCAAAGCGAGTTTGCACTATTGAAAATCAATAAATCCTTTACTTGATAAATAATTATTTTGTGTATTTTCATTTATATTTCTAATTTTAATAGAATATTGATTGAAAAATATTCGAAAATGAAAAAAATCGTAATATAAAATGTAATATATCGTTGCTCTTCTCAGCGTTAATGAAGCAACATTTTTCGTGACAACGATAAATACTGCAAAAAGCAACAGGTTTTGCGATGACATCTTCGAAAAAACTGTGTCATCAATGAATAATGCAAATTAAAAAACGTTGCACTAGATGGAAAAAACTCTTCCAAGAGTTGTAATCATTATTGACTGCAGGTCTAGCGCATTCGAGATACCTGAAATCCAGCACACCGTAATCCTGTGGTCATGTTTTACAAAAGATTTTGTCTTAACCGGCTGAATCAGGAGGATAACAATCTTTATAAAAAATTCTCAACTTCAAGCTATAGCGGCGACATTCTTTTTGAAGTTATAGCAGAATGGAATGCACGAGTCACAAGCGCCATTATCTCATCAGTGTAACAGTGTCCTGTTCAAATATGGCAGCTCTGCCCAAGACCTCGATGTTCTCGATGTTCGTGGCAAACAAATATGGATGCACTTTTTTACAAAAATAATACAAGAAGAGGGAGAAGACAGGAGATGGTTACATGAGGCACAATTTGTCGCTAATCATCCAGTAATGTAGAGGACTAAGAAGAACAGCCAGGCAGCAATCATCCGTTCTATCTAGAGTTTAGCGAGAAAGAGGAAGATGCATTGATTAGTCTGTTAGTTTGTCGAAAAGTTTTTCAAAATTAAGAGGGCATGAATTCTCATTAGAAAAGGGGAAAAGAGTTATTTTGATAATAGTGCTACCATTGTTACCATTAAGAACCAACAAGTTTCTTAACGTGGAGAGATATGTTGCAGCAAAAGTCTAATTGGCAAAATTGATCTATCTGCTGTATTGGTAGAATGGTAGATGTCAGGAAAAAAAGCTGTGAAATAATAAAAGAAAATATTACAAACAAGAGAACGAAGAAAATTATGAGAATACTGAAAGACGAAAGAAAGAAAAATAGAGGACAAAAAGAAGACAAAAAGAAGCTGTTATTGTATTAATTTTTAATTTTTTATATTTTGTAGTATAAAATGTTCATAATATTAAAATGTATTTCATTTAAAAATATTGAAGAATAAATGCAATATTGTCTATTTCAGATAAGAAGACATAAGAAGTTATGAGAAAAAAAAACACGAGAGGAGGATGGAAAGAAAATAAGAAAATAGTGAAACATTATGAAAATTAAATTAATTAAAATGATAGATTTTACGTATGAAATAAAAGATGGTGCAATATTTTGTAAGTTATCAATGTCTAACAAGTAAATATTACATAATTATTTATACAAATATATATTTTTATAGAAAATATATATATCCCATAAGTTTTTTTCTTTTTTTTGATACGAAATGAATACATATTTGTTGTTTAAAGTTAATTTATTGCATTGTATATGAATCGTTCTGCTCTATCACTTTCTTCCATCTCTCAGAAAGTTTCATTATTCCCTTTTTTTTAAAATTATTAGATTTTACTTGCAAAATATTACTCGAGATGCCTTTTTATTTCGCTTAGAGATTGGAATCGTTTATCATGGAGAGAATTTTTTTAATAACAGGAATAAGTAATAATCGGATAGAGCAAGACCTGGAGAGTATAGAAAATGCAATAGAATGTTCCAATCAATCTGTAACAGCTTTTCTCTTACAGTCAATGTAACATGCGGTTTTGCATTGTCGTGGTGGCTTCGTCGTGATAGCTTTGTCAGTTCACCAAGTTTGACCGTTTCCTGGCATTTTACAATTTATCAAGCTGATTGCAACATTTTTCAAAATTGATGGGTTCATCTTGAAAAAGGAGCTCATAATAGATTACACATTTCCAATCCCACCAAATGGATAAAACAACTTTCTTTCACCACAGTTGAAAGTCTATTATCCTTAAAATAAAATAAAATAAAAATCCTTAAAATAAATGCATTTTCGATGTACATTTTAATACAAAATCCAAATTTCATCTCTAGTGACAAGTCTCTTTAAAAAAGGATCTCTTTGTCGCTAGAAAAGAAAATCACACATAGAGGCGGTTCATAAAGTCCGTCTTTGCCAATAGCTATGAAACCCAAACTTTACATCGATTGACACATCCCATCTTGCTTCATCTTTCAAATCAAAATTGCCACCTCTAAATCTCTTAAACTAATTATGGATGATCGTAATAGTAGCATCACTCCCGCAAACAGTACAAATCTCGTCTGTAATATTATTTGCACTATCATTTTTTTTAAAGCAATAAAGCATAACATGCCGCAAATATTTTCTTTGGCTATTCATATTCTACATTGAACAATGTAGAAAAAAGTTTTAAAAGAAATATCACCAACAAAATGCATTTTAAAAAAACTTTAGGATAACTGAAATCGATGCCATAAACGGCTAACAGATAATAGATAAGCTTGTTTATATAAAAATAATCAGTTGAAGTTATTCTTAACATGGTGCGAAGAAACTTATAAAACATCCTAATACATATAAATATACGTTAAAAATTTAGAGTTTAAAATTTATAGAGTTTTAAAAATTATATTTTTCAAATTATTTTTATTAATTCTTATCCTGAGATTGTAAAAAATAAATTTTAATATTCATTTCACGCTAATTAACTTTTGTAGCGGAGAAACTATTATAATGTTAATGATATTTGACTTAGAAAAAAGCTTTTAAATTTTTCTTTAATATTTTAGTTTCAAGTATTGCATATATATATTGTAACTATAAATAATTATTTTCTTCATCAAAAATATAATTGTAATCTTCAATTTTATTCCCATATTTCTTCATATGGATATAACTATCTATATTTAAAGAATGAAAATAATCTTTGATGTTGGAGATAAAAAAAAGAATTTTTTTCAATAGCTTGAAAATTTTTTATACTGCAAAATCTAAAACTATTTGTTTAAAAAAAATATATAATTATATCAACCATTTTAAAATATTTATTTGTTTAAAAATTATATTAAAAATTAATATTTCTTGTTAGTTTTCCTTATAATGCTACTTTTGTTTAATTTTGTTTATTTAAGATATAGACTAATACAAAAACAACTGCAATGAATTGGAATGAAACTAAACATTATGTTACGAATTTTTGTACTTTGTATAGTTTTTCCAGATCTTTCTAATTATTTCCAATGTCTAAGTGAAAACACGATGAAGTTTTATTTTAATCTTTCTTTAATTTACCAGAAAATTAATTACCTGCTTCGAAACAAATTATTAACTAATTTAAAAAAATGAGATGAGAAAGCAAAAAAAAGAAGACTTCAATAAAATTTCAAGACAAGTATGATAAGAATATTTACGATAAATATTGATATTGGTTGCCATTGAAGTTACCATAATTAGAGGATTTCATTCCAAGTCTCAAGATTATATTGCATTTCAGCCAGAATGAAATATTAGAAATAAAATATATACAATTCTAAATATTTTTTAAATACTTCCCACAAAAATGACAATCTTTTAACATCATTTTTTGTTATATATTTTACTAAAAAATGAGCAATAATAGGAACTGATAATAATGTGATAATGAACATAATTAATTATTAATATTATGATATAAAAATTTATTATATTATCAATAGATAACATATTTAAAAATTTAGTAAACTTTTGTTTTATGATTATAATAATTTATGTTCAATGTGTAAATATAGTAGTAATAAAGTAATCAAATACAAGAACATTTTTTTTAATAAATATCGTTATTGTAAAACTTATATAAATTAATATATATAGTTTATATTATTTTTTATATTATATCATTTTATATTAATATAAATTTTATATTAATATAATAATTTATATCCGTTGATATTATATTATATCATATTATACTATACTTTTATACTGTTTTATATTTTATTTTATTTTATATTGTTGTATTCGACATTTTCTCGTAATATTTCTTATAATTTCTTTATAATTGATTCGATTTATTTATTAATTATTTACAGTATACTTTTATATAATGAATGAACGAATAGTATTCGTTCGAAGATTAGAATGAAACGCGATATAATATTTTGCTCTCTGGAAAACGAAATTTCATTTGATATTCTAGTATTGATGTTGTAATTTTCCATACCGCCGCCATGATATATCACATCATGATTATCAATGTTCGTAACAATATTATTCTACGTTATCTTATCTTATATTATACATTATGTAATACATTAATGATACAACATATATTAAATCGCATTAGCTTTATAAATTAAATAAATTTAATGGGCAAAATTTTTCTATTGCCATTAATTATCAGATGCTGACTAATTTTTCTTGTTATAAAATTAAAAACGAAAAAGCTTGAAAGTTAGAATACAGATATTCCTAAAGCTAATATTTTTCTATTGCCATTAATTATCAGATGCTGACTAATTTTTGTCTTGTTATAAAATTAAAAACGAAAAAGCTTGAAAGTTAGAATACAGATATTCCTAAAGCTAATATTTTTATGATTATTAAAATCATTTAAAATTTCGAATTAAAGAGATGGCGAAAAAAGGATAATGATTCGTTGTGAAGAATATAGAAAATTTGACAGTTTCTAGCTATTGAATGTGATCGATCTCGAATGACATGTATGATTTGTTAAGATTCAATTAATTACCAAAGTTATAAAAAAACATGTTAATCTTTTTTAAGAAAAATATGTAGAATTATTGCTTAATCTAATAATTCTTAAAAAGAATAATCCTGCAAAAGGCAATCATTGTTTATATAAAATAATTCGAAAGATTTACTATAAAATTGATTTTATGACCGTATGCTCCGCAATAATATATATAAATTATACAGAATGTCTCAAAAAATTTAGAAACAATGGTTACCTTTTTGAAGTACTTTTAAGCAACATTTTTCTTTTTTCTTAAAAATTTTCATTACAGATACTTTTTCATTACTAATGAATTATTAACAAAAAATACTGACCAATTACAAGAGGAAGGGAAGAAATAAGGAAAACTGTAATGGTAATGTTGACATATTATATTGATAATATAATAGATGTCGAAGAAAGAATAATGAATATAATAAATATTTTTATTGATAAAAAATTATAACAGGAATAAATTATAACGTTCAAGATTATAGATAATAACATAAATGTAATATTCAATATAAATTAATGAGAAGTTCATTAATAAAAAACTTTATAACAGAAAATTTACAATACTTATCTATTATATTTTATATTGATTTATAATTTAAATAAATAAACAAATCTGAAAAAGTTATTGAATATACAATGAAAAAAAAATTAATTTTTATTATATAATTTTTAAATAAATATTGAAAAATAGTTGATATAATCATATTTTCTATTAAAAAACAAATAATTTTTGTTCACTATATATTTTTTTTATATTATTAAATTTATTGAAAAAAAATATTTTTTATAACTTTGAGAGTTATTGTCACTCTCTAAATATAGATGATATAAACAAAAAAAATCAAATATTTTTTCAAAACTATATTTTCTGTAAATTTCAAAAATTATTAATACTTGGAAAATCTTCCTTTGTAAATAAATTATATATATATACAAAATTTATATACATGTACATTAAAATTTTTTAATATTATTAAAAGCAATGAGCTGCAAACGATCGAAAATGCTCAAATTTGCAGCTTTTTACGATTTTCAACCTATAAGTGAAATAAATTTTTTGAAATATGACAATATACAGATTCCTAATAATATATATCAAATATTAGACTCGATAGTTTTAAAAAATATAAACTAAATTAAATATTTTATGATTATATTACATTACATATATCTTAATATAACATAAGTTTAAAGATTTTTACAAAAATTGAAATCGTTTTTATAGCTTTAATTTTATAATTATTATCAATTATTAATTATATCACATATAATATTCCATTTATATGATTTTTTATGATTATATTTTGAAAAAGTTAAAAGTTAATAAAATCCAAATCAAATATTTGAAGTTTTTTCTTGAGTATATGGCAAACTCAAAGATTTATATCTCTCTTAAATTTAGAAATTTTCAGCTTGAAAACTGAAGAATGATGTGAAATGAAAATAAAAAAAAAACTCAAAAAAATCTCATTGAGTGAAAAAAAAAAAGAATGACTTTTTTTTAGAGTACTTCTTGTGAATATGGAGTGATTTTATATTATTTTTAATTTAATTATTTAATTTAATATTTTATTAATTTGTTTCAATTTTTTAAATAATTTATATTTTCATATTTTATCTTCATATATAAAAAAATTTTTTTAAAAATATTTTCATTTAATCTTCTTTCAAACTCATGATTATCTGTATCCAAATTTTTTTTAATTTTCTGTATTTTAATTTTTTTCAAACTATTTTATTTGATCAATAATTATCATTGAAATATTGTTTATCATATCTATAATTAATTTCATATTCACATTTCAATTTCACATTTGGCGTCTACATTATCTTTTACATTTTGTCTTCTAACATTTGTCTTTTAATAATCCAATAAAATTAATTATATGATACTTCAAATCTATTATTAATACATTGTCATACAGAATATAATCGAATAAATGTGAAACAAGTAAAAAATAATTCCTTGTAAAAAAATAAGAAAGAAACATAGAAACAATTTTTTAGTTCGAGATTTTTATCTTCTTTTCAAATTAATCAAATTTAAATATCCATTACATATACAAGCAATATATTGCAATTTTAATGCATTCAACTGCTGCTACAAATTTTAATTTAAGTATTACAATCTGTTGTTTTTAATTTGCAAAGTCTTCACTATAATAAACATATCCCATATTTGATTCTCTTTGATTCTAAATTAACAAAATCCACAAATAGTAATTTCTGCACTTCCTTTCTGAAAAACATTTTATGTTAAAATTAAAAGTATTTATTAAATATTTCAATATTTTTTCAAAAATGTCTCCAACAGTGTTTTTATTGATGCATTTGCTCCTTCAATTAACTGATCCAATTTGGTCAGATAGAATAGCATTTTCTATTAGATCTTTATTAGAATTCATATTATATGAGACATTTGCTACTTTAATATTTGTCATCTTCTAAAATCTACTTTCCATAATGATTTTGGATCAATTTGTTTTATATTTTTATATTTCCATCTGTTTATTTCAGCTTCATGTTTAGAAACGACTCAGATCCTAGATTTTTATTTTAGATTAAATTTTTTATCTAATTCTTTCATTAGATCCATCATTTCAGTTTTATTATACTTTCTATTATCACACCATTCATATATATCATCAATATCAGTGTCTTCTTCTTATTTATAAGGACACATAATTTTAAATTCAAAAGTTTAAGCTTCTTCTTTAGAAAGTTGTAAATTGAAGATTGAGTAACTAAGATTGAGTACCTATGACTAATACCTATAAGTATTTCAAATCGTAGATGGCTTTGTTTGTAAGTCATATTAATATTCTCAAATCTTCTAGTTTTTATAAATATTTCTTCGTTTCGAATTCCATATAAAAGAAAACAAAATTTATATCAAAGATGATTATCTGTTTCTGTTCTTTAGATTATTATTATCAATGAATGTTTCAAAGAAATTTTCCATGAACTTTTCACAATTGAATACTGAATACTAATTTCTTTTATTTTTCTTTTATTTTTGATATATATATATATAATATATATATATATATATATATATATATATATATATATATATATATATATATATATATATATATTTGATATATATTCTTCAATTTTTGAATACTCACTTAGAGTTCAATTTTTTTTTCCTTTTTTTTATTCATTGCTTTCCAAACTTCGTTCTGCTTCAAAGATTTCCTTGTTTATTGCTATTTATTTCCTGCATTCTGAATTATTCAGTTATACGTCAGATATGCATTACCATTATACTAACTGAAATTCATCTTGCTCTTGATTTTCTCATGCTCTTATTCTTCTTTGCTTTTTTCTTCTCCATTTCCTTCTCTAGAATCTGTTTGTTCAAATTTCAATTATAATTCCACATAATTTTCCACATAATTTTTTCTTCATTTGTTTTTTTATTCTTCATTCTTATTCTTTTCGATTCTTTAAATTTAAAACTCAAACTAATTCATTCTTTTTTATTTTGTTCAGTCTCGATATTTCTTGAATTGAATAGGAAGAATTTTACATCTCTTTGTGATTATAATTTTTTATTTTCAGGAATTCTGTTTCTAGGATAATACATGCTCTCAGTTTCAATTTGCACATATTTCAGTTTCAAACATTTAAAATATTGACAATCATCTTGTAGATGGTTTATTCAATAGATACAGTTTACTATATATATTGTTGTTATTATATACATTGTTACTATATATATTATATGTTACTATATATAATATTCGATTTTTAATTTTTCTCTACATATAAAGTAAATTTACTAAAAAAAAAATAACTATTTTAGTTTGCAATCAACAATTATGAATAAATAATATTTCTTTAGACATCTATATTGCTTTTAATATTTTTTTTAATTAAAATAAATTATAAGGAAATAATTTATAGATTGAATATTATCAATATTTCAATTAAAATTTAATTTTTTCGAAATTATAATTTCCAAGATAATAATGAATATATATTATTTAAAATTGTGGAATATATTGATCAAATAAAATAAAAGAAAATTTTAAAAAAAGGAAGAAAGAAAATAAATCGTTTCTTTTAATTATGATACAATCATTGAGAAAGAATTTCAGATTCAATGAGATATATATAAAAAAAAAGAGAGTAGTATAGATACTTCTTTTTTTTAAAATAAAGTTTCTTTAAAATATATTTCTTTGTCATCCTTAAAACTCGATTTTACAATTTTAAAATAAACATAATCAACAAAAATCAAAACAAAATAAAAATTAATAGAATAAAATATATTTTAGATTTAATAATAATTAAATTTCATAAATATTTATATATTGCTTTAAAAATGAGAAATTTTCGTTATTTTAATGATTTTACGTTCGTAACAAAACAATTATTTAAATATCTATAAAAAAGCGTATTAATATATTTATGCAATATTATTGGAGAATCAATTCTGAAGTTTCAGAAAAAAAATATATCAATCGAATTTTACTTATTTATAACTAATTTATAACTAATTTAAATTCGCATTACAATAGCGATATAACGGACACAAAACGATCTCACTCTTTTTCCGTCTTGTTTTGTCTAATGCAAACTTTAATTGAAACTTTAATTATAATTCGATAAATAAATTTTAATCGAGGTTTATAAATTTTTGTATATCAAATTTTGTATTTGACTTCCAGAATCGATCAAAAGATTAAGATATACTAACATAGTATATCTTATATAATTCTTTTAATTATTTTAATGCCATTTTGATATGATGCATTGAGTCGTAATATTATTGATATTATTATTATCATTTGCCATATTCAATTAAATCATTTTGTCATAATATCATATTTTATGATATCTCTTAAAACTTTCTGATCTAATTAGTTCCTAATTGATTTACACATATAAGTGAATTATAGAATAATAGAATTTCCCTTCTTTTTTTTTTACAGTCATACTATGTACGTTTTTTCTTTCGATTTTTTGATACATGTATGTTTTACCTATTGAACTTATTTATAAAATAAAGTAGTCTTTCATAACGTCTGATAGGTGATAATTTTCCGTCACGAAAACTGCTAATTTATTGATCTACTAATTTTCATGTAATGAAACAAAGGAATTTTTTTTTATAATTTCTTCATTTAAAATATAAGAATTTATTGCACATATTTCTATTTCATAGAAAAATAGTTTCTCTTTCTTTTATGATTTATGCATACATATAGCGAAGGAAAAAAATATCCGTATGATTAATTAATTTTATTAATTTTAAATAATAATAACTTTTAAAATATGATTTTAAATTAAAAATGTTTATGATAAAATATTGTACAATATCAAGAATTTAGTTTTAAAAAGTGTATTACTAATTAATAAATAATTATAAAATGTATAACAAGTAATATAATAAAGTATAGAAATTAGTGAAAAAAGTATTATGAATAATATAATATATAATAAATAATTAATATTTCATTAAGTATTTATTTGTCAATATTTATAATCTGAACATTGATAAAACTAAAGTATAATTCTTTCATTTTCATTTCATTCATTCATTAATATATTTTTTAATTCATTTTTATTTAAAAATTTGTATTTTTTAATTCTCTTCTTCATTCAATTCTGAGATTATAAATATTCTATATTAATGCAATAATTGATATAATATCTTTAACATAATCATTCTTTACTTAATTAAGATTTGGATAACAGATCATTATCTTGTTAAAATATTTTATAATGCTCCTATTATATAAGTTTCTTATTTTATATATTGCCAAACATCCTCATACTAAAAAAATATTCTTTTGATTTTTTTTTCTGTATGCACACTAATATTCGTCCATCTGATTTTCATATCTTATTATTTTCATATCTTAAATTTGCTTCTATTAAAATTCGAAATTAATAATTATTTTTGATGATATCTTATTTCCACACATTTCATTCAATTCTTTCATAATATTAAAAACTTTTTCAAAAAATTGTTTTTTATTTTCTATCTAATCTTTCATGCTTTGAATTTAATTTCAACAATTTACCAGATCAATGTTCATTAATAAACTGCAGATGTTTATATTTTTAAAATATATTGAAATATGCAAATAATATGTAAAAATATAAAAATATAATATATGAATGTATTATAGAAATATAACAACATGCAAGAAATATATGATATATATGAAATATATCTTGAAAATATGCAATAATAATAATATGCAATATCAAACTTTATTTATTATTAAAGATTGATAACATTTATCATTTAAAATTAATTTATACAAAAATGGTGTAATTGGAGCATATTTAAATTTATTCCAATAGCGATATTCAAGCTACGTCCTCCATTTCGTTATAACCATTATGAATCATTAACAATAGATTTTATTTTTTTATCTATTAACAATATAATGAAGTTTTTGCATAATTTCATTAATTTCTTTGAAGAATTTACTATTTTTATGTAATTTAATTATTAAATTTCTTTCTTCTAACTTTGAAATTCTTTTTATTTAAATGCATTTTTTCATTTTTCATCGTTATATGTTATAAAATGATATCAGAAAACAAAATAAAATCATAATTAAATAATTTAATATTTAAATCTTTTATTAAGAATATTTCTATGTTAAAATATATTTAAATCATAAATAGAGTAAGCATATAAATACTTTCTCACTTATTTTTGAATTTTATTTTGTTATTTATTATTAATTTTATAACGAATAGATAATTGATCTATATCTTTTTTTTACAGTTGAATTCTTGTACAATATTTTGACGCAAATCACTTTTAATTTGAAATAGTATTTTAAAAATTATTATTATTTTAAATTAATAATTATTCATAAATAGTATAAACATTTTTTCCGTTACTATTCATATCATTATTATCATTAATATTATTTCATATTTTTTTGAAGATAAAATTTGTTGTATTTATAATATGTAAGAGTAATTTTCACATTTCTTTTTCAAGATGAAATTAGATATTTATTTTCAACAACAATTATTAAAATTTTACAAGATATAAAAAAAATTTTTTCAATTTTATAATCAAAATGTCAAAGAGAAAGATTTATGAAGATCATTTTAAATGCAAAGAAATATTTCTTTTTTATCGAGAATATTGAAATAAACTTTCAAATTTAATCTGCAACATAAAACTTGCAAATATTCTATGTGAAAACGTTTCATATTCTAATTTCGCGAATAATAATTAATATCAAATTTAAAAATATACAAATAAAACACAAAATAATCCATATAATTTTCAACATATCAACAATAAAATTACACATTTTCATATTTTGTTACATCAAAAATTACATTGTATGCAAAGAATTGCTTTTTAAATAAAAAATGTGTCATCGTAGTAACTAAAATCTTTAGAAATGAAACTGCAATGAAATATTTAATTTCACAGAAAACAATTTGTAAATAATAAAATAATAATTACTTGGAAGAAAAATTGAAATCCTTAAAAAAAATTGATATTTTTCATTTTAATGTTTTATTATATTTTTTATTTTAGTTAGTTATGAATATAAATATTATTTTAATGAAATAAATGAATTATTAATTTTTGTATGTTTTATACACAATAATTTTTCAATTTATGAAAAACTTTTATTCGATAACAAGGGAAATAGATATTTGTAACGGTTGGACAAATGAAAAAATATCATAAATTTAAAAAATATACAGACAAAAAAATGTATTGTTATAGACAATACAAAATCGATGAAAAGAAAAGATTCAGAGAACATTTAATTGTTCAATATTTCTATTGTGTTATAAATCAGGAAATATATATGAATTTCTAATTAATTGTAATTGAAAATTGCAACGAATGTCATCAATTTGAGTAAAGAAAGAAATAATTTCATAAAAAATTTCAAAATTTCTTAGTAGAAATATATATATAATGAATACTGGAAAATGTTTATAAAAATTTCTAAAGACTACAATTTTAAATTTTTTAAAAAATAAAACTTTTTAAAAAAAAAATAAGATTAAAGAATATTTTAAAAATATTATATTTTTAAGAAGTATTAATAATATTGTTGAATTTATACATATAAAAGTGAAAATCATATCGTGTATATTTATGTATGAATTGGGTATTACTAGATGCGATAGCTGTTTCGATTCTGTTTTGTTTATTTTTCTTCTTGAACTTTGCGATATAGTGAACTCAATAGAACAAAGGCATAGACACAAGATATTTATATAACATAATTTATTCCTATTTCCTTTATTAAATATTCTTTCTTGTATATTCTTTATTTTAATTTATTATTTTAATTATTTTAGTCAATTATTTTAATCAAATCATTTTACAATTTATTCCCTAATAAGTATCATGCAAATTATCCTAAGTATTATCCTAAGCAAACATGATTCTTAAACATGAATCAAAATATATATATTAATATTTCATAGTTCATATTAATCACAGAATTAAAATTGCATCATTTTTTAGCATTCAAAGAGATTGCAAAAGAATATTGGACAATTTATAATATATATATGCATAATAAATATCTACTAATTATTATTACAATAGAATATTACATGTATACTACTCGCTGAAAATATGAAATATAATTGTGAAATATGAAGCTAGTAAAAAAGTATAATAGTAAAAAAATGAAATTTAATAATGGAACTCATATAACATCTGAAGAAAAAATTCTTTGAAAATATGAAAAGGAGCTATTTTTCCTCTTCTCAACAAATAAAGAGAAACAGAATTCACAGTTGAATCGCCAAAAACCACTAGTTTGGCATACATGTTACATTGAATTAAAATTCTGAAATAATTAATGATGTATGTAAAAAAATATGAATTCATCGTCTTTGAATTAAGAGGTTTTGCTATGCAAATTTATTACGATATAATATGCTGAATACCTAGATGAGCATATTCACTCAACTATCGTTTCACTTGTTAATTATACTTTATTAAATATATGTATGTATGAACTTTTAATTATTTTAATATTAATAAAATCTTCACAAAGTATTTCACATTTTTATAAATACCTTGTATATGTATGTATTCATCCACGAGAAAATGATAAATAAATTTTTTATTTCATGCTTATTTTCAAAATAATTAGTCAAGGCAGTTATATCTTGGAATTTCGAATTGCCTGACGAAGAAAATAAATAGACGATATCGAGCGACTGGAATAAAATGATATGATAATCATGATTTCAAAATATTAAAATTCATAAACTCGATTCATAAACAGAATGTTAATTGATAAAATAAAAATGATATTAATTATTTTTTTCAGTTTTTCACTTTATGCCTAAGATATTATCATTTGATAATTAATTTTTTGCTGAGTCTTTTAATGAAAATAATTTATGAAATTTTGAAAAAAATTTTTATTTTGAAAAAATTAATTTATCTATATTATTTATATATGTATTTTAATTTATATATTTCTTCAAAATATTGGTGAAATTTTTAATTCAATAAATATTAATCTTCCGATTTAATTTTTTTTTTAATTTTCGCTCGAGTTAATTCTATGAATTAATCTTAATATTATAATTTAAATATTTGAATTAAAAATTTCAATTTTATGCATTTTTCTTGAGATTTATTTGCCTCTATTAATTATCTATAATTCGTAATTTTGATAGCATCTTATTTTTAATTAGCAATTATCATTTTTTGAAATATTTATTAGATTTCTTTTAATTTAAACTATATGGTATAATTATTTTAATATCTATTAATTATTAGCAATGATATTTAATATTAATTTTTCTTTTCTCAATTTTTCATTTTTCTTATTTTTTTTTTTTTTTTGCAAAATCCATATTAATTTCTGTTCATTAAATTAAACTAAATTTGCATTTTCTATAAATTCGTTTTTCTCATTGACGTGAATAAATTATCATCAGTAGAAAAAAACTTATATTTTGCAATATGTCAATTTTTTCTTTACCAATATTTTCCAAAAACTTAAATTATTTATCCATCGATATATATTATCTTGATATATATTATATTTCATATTTCTTTTCCACAATATTGAATAGCTTTTAAATCTTTTTTTGTCATTATATTTAGTTTTTCAATAATTATTCGCAGATTTTTACCTCTTCTCTATTAGAAATTTATTTAATAAAATATATAATTTAAATCGTCTCCATGGAAACGGTTTTTTTTCTCGAATTGTTATTTGATGATCATAATTTTTATGATAACCATAATATTTTTTATATAAAATTCATGAATAACATCTTCTATTATCTCAAAAGAATGAAATTTCTGTTCAATATATCGAGATCACTTCTTTTCTAGAAATTAGCAATCCTATTATTTGATTGTAATAAATTGACGAAAAAGAACACTATATTTGGTTTCTTCATTTTTCATTTATGATTTGCATCTTATTTCATGTTTCATGATAAGTTATCTGCCCTTTTTTATGCAACGACATAGTATATCATTTAATTTAATTCAATAAAATAATACTAATCTTAAACACTGAAGTTTAAACATTATATTAATATTAAATCTGAATATTAAATTAATTAGAAATAAAAATAAAATAAAATAAATTATAGGTTATAAATTAATTAAAAATAGAATTAAAAATAGATTAAAGTATAAAAATATAAAAAAGAGAGAAAATATAAATATAAATTAAATAAAATGTTAAATTAAGTAATTAAAAATAATAATAGTATGCAATACTATTATAATACTATAGAAGAAGATTATTCTGAAGAAGCTATTGCTTTAATCATTTTAAAGAACTCATTTTTTTTTCTTATTTTATTAAATGCAATTTTTCGGAGAAGGTTCTTTATTTTTCAAAATCTGATATTATTCATTTTATACAATTGATCAATTGTCAAATACTTTATCCACAATAGACTTTGAGTTTTTAAGATACTCAGGGAAGTCTTAGATTTTAATTTTTTGCAAGATGACAATATATAGATAATATTCTAATGATACATGTCAAATGTGGCATGTATTTAATAATAATATTATGTTTAGTAATTAATAATTTTAAAAATATAAATAATTAAAGTAAAAAAATAAAAGTATCTTGATATATTACAAGTATAAAAATTTTTACAAGAATACATATCATTTCTCATATCATTTATATGAAGTTATTTGAATTCAAAAAAATAATAATAAATTTTTTTATTAAAAGTTTTTAATATATTTGAGGGCTTTTCTGCAATTATTTCACATGAAAAGATTGAATAAATTTCAAAAAGTTTGAAATTCAATCATTCATTTAATATTATTTAGCCTGGTTATATATGATTGTTATAAAATCATATATAAACAGATATATTTTTTTACAGAATATTTTAAAAATCAGAGAGTTAATTTCATACTTTATTTTAATGTTATGCCAAAATATATTAGAAAATTAATATTCCATAATAATAATGTTTAATAAAATGATTTTAACTTCTGTTAAATATTTGTTGATTCTTCTTTAAAATGAAATAGGTAGTTTAATTATTTAAAATAATTTATTAAAATCATTCAACAAAGAGTGATGTTACATGAAAACAATGCCGTTTTTGAGAAAAGGATTTAAAGAAATATTTTAATTAGAATATGAGCATGATTAAAACTTGAGACAATTTTTCAGTTACATTCCAAAATAATCTCTATTAGCATCCTAGTTGAAATCAATTATTATAAACATTCGCAAATCAGTTTTCTGAGACTAGCGAACTCTATAAATTGAATAACCTAATTTCAAAGATTTTTTCTAAGTTTGGGATATCACACAACTAGAGAGCTAATCCACGATATCATTAACCGTTTATATACCCCATTATTTTTTAAGATGAAAGTGTAAGAGATCTCAGAGGATAAGTTTTGAAACATTCGAGGAAAAAGCAGAACATTTTGAACTTTTGAATTATTTGAAAATTAAACAATTCAAAAAAATTATTGAATTATTGAATATTTATTAATTCTACGATGAATTACATAAACTATAATGTAAATTAACCTAACTCATAATTTATAACTTATTAATTTTTCTCTTTTATTATCAAATATATATTAATTTGTACAAGAATGTATTCGCCATTATATTAAATCAATGAAAATTAATGCTGATCAAATCTAATCCATAATTCATTCTAACCTAACTAAGTTAACTTCTAATTTATTAATTTTCTTCTTTATTGTTTAGATTAGATCATAATCCCAAACGATCTAATCTAAACAATACACTGTTTAGAAGAAGATATCAAAACGGGTACAATAAGAGTAACAACTTGAAGAATGAACACGATATAGATCGAAATGACGAATGATTCTTATCACAAGAAAATAAACGAGCTTTCATCAGTCCAATAAACATTTTGGACAAGGTGAAAGCTATTATTTCAAATATTGGTTCAAACCAATGCGTGTCAGATCAACCTAAAAGATGGAACATAAGATGGGATAAGCGAATTAATGTTATTAGGAATGATATTAATAATAGAAATCGTTCAAGGATAGAGTAGACAAAACGAACCAGCTTGGTCGATCGATTGCTTGCATGAAATATTAACCTTTTGCGCTCCAATGATAACTCTTATTTTGACGCAATAATTCGACAGATGATTCTCCAGCAGAGTTGAGTTAATTAATTCTTTTCGATTTTTATAATCGATTATTTAATATAATTATAGTAATTGTAATCATTAATCAGTCAATCATCGTTGAAATAAATCAATAATTATGATTATCTTCTGCAATTTGTAATTATTGATCAGTAATTTTTTAATCATTCAATGATTATCGTTATCCGCTTATCAGCGATACTTGGACGATATAGGAGGATTATAGTTTATAAAATTCTTAGCATCATCATAATTGCTTAGTGCTATACAATTCAGAAGAATTAAATGTTATTATTGATGTTTGCTTTAACTGTTTTTATTTTATAAGTTTTAAAAATTTTTATATATTATATTATTATATAATGTCACCATTGTCATCATCTTCGGTATCTGTTGAGAGATTAATTTTATACAAAAGCACACAAATTAGATAAAATGTTTGAAATGCGAGTTGTATTAAAAGTAAATTATATTAAAAATGAATAAATAACTCTAAGGATTTTCTATGTAAAACTATGTAAAAAATATATATATTTCTAAAAAAAATGTTGACATTATTGTTATTAGAGTGAAAGTACAAATTAAATCATAATAAAAAATATAATCGTTTTATGATTAATAATTAATAAAGCAATCACAACTTCTGATTCCTTCCTTATTTATTAATCAATGATTACCGATCATTTAATTAGTAGTCACGATTAATAATGGATTTTACATTAATTATAATTTTCAATTATTAATCGGATTAGAATTTTACCCAACTCTGCTCTCTGGCATCATTTGTATTCGAACGGCGACAATATTTATTTATATTTGATTTTTAGAATATCGTTTCATGAATAGATTCCTAAGCTCTTTATTAATCTTATGAAGTGTAGAATAATACTATCAAGTGGCTAAATTTTTTTTATCTTAAATTAGACCGTGATCGTGAATCAAATTACATCTTTAGCATTAGTCCGAGTTTAAAAGTTGTGGCAATAGAAATATTATTTTCAAAACTATTTTTTGAAGATTAGGATTTTTGAGATTAGAATTTTAGAAATACCAATTCTATATAAATGAGCAAAAAAAAAAAAAAAAGAAAAAAATAGGGAAACGAATAGCCGCTTATTCATTTACGATATATAAAAACTTTAATTGACCAGAAAATTGATTTTCGCCAGAATCGAACTTCCACTTTGTTGTATATGTTACGCTCAACTCGCGGGTATTGCCATCTGTCAGGACCGAAGGAATACTTAGTGATCACGTGTGCAAGATGTGTGTGTATATGTAATGCATGGATCCTATGCGTTTAATTTTTAACCTTTTTCTAAAGTTCTTTTATATAATAATTACTATGAAGTATAAATTTCATTCCATACATAATACATTTTTTTCTTCAATTTCGATAAAATTCGTTTGAATGGAAAATTGCACGTTGTATTAACAGAAATAAAGAAGGATTGTAATGTTTGATTCCAACGAAATGAGAAAAGTGAAAAACATCAGACATTTTTATTGTGATAACAAGCCGAGGATGTATCTTGATAATTGCTTTATAAAATATCACGTAAAACAACAACATAGACTTTAATATTCAACAAATTTTCTTTTTTCGTGTGTAAAGATACATAAAATATTAAAATATAATTGTGTGTGAAATTATTTTAAATTAACTATAAGAAATTCATCGAACGTGCGGGAAATCATTTGGAGTTATTGATTCGACCGAGTGAAAAAAGTTTGGAGCACAAAAGGTTAAGAGAAACGAAAATGAGACAATTTTCAATTTCATCTAAAAACAGAACAGACAAGAAAGAATAAACTCAAATAGAACACGATAAAGACAAATTATCTGTGTTCTAGCCTTCAATCAAATACGATCTATCAAATACGATCTATTTTACGACAAAATATTCTCAATAATCTTAGCTGGTTTGGAGACTGAAATGATTCTTTTGCCATGATATATACAGCAAAGTTATTAGAATACGCACATTGGATTATTTAAAAGTCAAGCAGAGTATAGCATTGTAGAGAGCATATTTTTGATGACCAATCTTCATAATTATATGGAAATTAAGTGCCATCAGAGTTGTGAGGCGATTCTATATCATTTTCACGTGGCGGTAACGATGTTGACAACTCTGTTATTCCATCTATATGAGTATCTTCTTTTAGAAACAACAATCTGCCAGCAGATATGATTAAAAGTAAGGTATTGTGATAGAGCAGACAAGATAAAGACAAGAACCCTAAAACTTCGCCAATTATCGACAGTAGTTAAGAGTGTTCTTTCTGTTTTGAACAAATGGATGAACCATAGTTAAAACACGCTTTCTACGACGCAAGTTTTGATCTTATTAGTATCGTATAGAAAGAGTCTATATGGCGCAACATAAAAAAAGAAAATATGTGTGATTTCGATGTCGCCAAACGAGTGCATATAATTAAAAAATTTTTAGAGAAAAAAAGAGAAAAAAAGAGAAAAAAAAGTGGCAGGATGTGTGTTTATTAGAGTTACCGGTATTAGAAGCATCAGAGGAAGGCTGTGTGAGAATTTTAGTCGATAAAAACTCGATAAAAGTCCATCTCCATCTAAAGTGACCGAGATATCCAGAATTTCCCCCTGGACACCTGGTAAAAAGAAAAAATTAAATTTAAGATTGAGTTGGGTATTTTATTAAAAAATAATATGATTCTATTAAAAAAAAACAAACTTGACTAAAAAAATTAATAATACTATATTATATCTCTTTCTATGCCATAATTCTTAAAACAAATAATTTATAAGTTGTAAGTACTTCTGTATAGCGTCCATTTTCTACACGTAGTATATAATTTCCTTTTTTATAGTTTTTCATTGAAAGAATCTATTAAAACAATTATATCACTCCATGGATGGTAATTACTCAATTAGAAAGAGTACAATCATTTTAGAAAACGACTTAAAAAAGAAATGTCATGTAGTTTGGAAATCCAGATGTCAAATTTTTATGGAATATTTGAAATTATAAATAATAAAAATAAAAATATTCATGTGAATCATAAAATAGCCATTTATACTATTTTCTTATCGAGAAAAAATGTGAAAGCAGCCCGATAAAAAATCTATAAAATGCAAATTTTCTTTTCGAAAATTTATATTAATAATTACTTCAGAATTCGTTTGAATTTATTATAACTATTGTTAATTAAGTTATTGTTGTTGTAAATTTATTATTTATATATATTGCTGATGGCGAAAATAATCATATTATTAATAAAAACCATACCATACATTCTTATATCGATGTTAAAAATTAAATTATTTTAAATTATATTAAATTATATTAAACAAAATTAAAAAAAAATAATGAAGTGTCGAACAAGAATACAGTAAAAGCATTATTTTATATTCCTTAATTTTATATGACGAATGTGTGATAATTTATGATTTTATATTGTAATGCTTAGATCATATATAGTATATAGAATATCTATATATAGTAGAGTATCTATATATAGTATATAGAATATAGTATATAGAGTATATAGAATATAAAATATAATAAAAGGAAAAGTAAAAAATTTCGAAAAAAGTTTTTGATAAATAGATAATTTCAATAAGAATATAAGATTCGTCAATTTTTTTTATTAAACAATAACTTTCGATAATCGAAAAAATTATGAAAATAATCAATGACAATACTACTTTATGTAATTACAAAAAAACAATATTTCATAAATTAATGAAAAATATGAATTTTAAATATGAAAACAGTTTTCTAAATATTAAAAAATATATATATATAGCCAAACTATTTGAAAATATTAAAACAATTTAAGAAAACTAAGCGTCAAATATATTGCTTAGATGAAACATGGATTAACGCCAGACATATAAAAAATTTTGTTTTTGATAAGATATTAACAATTTTTTTCCCTAATGCATTTTCAAATAGATTATCTATGGAATTAAAAAATTCGTTTCAAAACAAAATAAATAAATGTCTTGTTATAATAAATATTCACATATTAAAAACGATTTTGTTAATAATAGTTTATGAAATTTATAGGTTTTGAATAAAAAAAAAATTATTATCACGAAGAAATTGAAGATTGATATTTGAAGATTGATTTTAAAAAATTTTAAATAAACTGAAAGAATTCAATATCAATCGATAGATGTCATGAACAATGTCTATCATTCACATTAATTTCAGAAAAATCCAAATGATATTTTTTTTTTGAAAAAAAATGGACATACAAATTTTATTGTAATCAAAAAATATTTCTTTTTGTAATGATATGCTAAAAAAAATAAAATATTAAATTATTTAAAGTTATTAAATATTATACTAATAATATTATAAAATTAATAAATAATATATTTATTAAAATTAAATAATATAATTCATAAATATTATAATAATATTACAGTAATAATAGAGTTATTAAATATTACAAAGCAGTAGAAAACTTATGGCTTATGCAATAAATGAAATAACAAAATCAAAAACAATTCTCCGAATATCATTGTGAATTAAATCTAAATGATATGGATCCAGATAAAGAATTATGTTATAACAAGAAATATAATATTTAAATTTGCCGAAATAAAAAATTTATTTTACGGAGCATTAAGTATAAATTTTAAGTATATATATATATAAAGAAAGAAAATTAGCAAAATTACATATAGTATGTATCGTTGAAACTAAATTTTGATAATAGATAATATAATCAAACAACTATTCAATTTTCATTTTAAATAACATTGAATATATAATATTAAATAATATTATAAATAACAATGATAATAATTAAAATCAAACACAGAATTAGATTTAAAATAAAAAATATATTCATTATTTTCTTATTGATCAAATTATTCACAATAAGTAATTTTTCACAATATAATGGAAAAAATAGAAATACGAATTAGATAGTTTGAGAATCTCAAATGAAAAATGTTATCATATTTGACAATTATGAATACTCTGTCTCATCCATATACATATTTATCTTGGCTCGGTTCTTTGAATGGATATAGTTGAAATTGAATACGAAATTGAAATAGCAATATTTTATAAAAATTAAATATTGATAGCTTCTTATTATATAAATAACATATTTTAAGCAGTCTAAGGTATTGAAAATTATCCTTTCGACTTTATATGATTCATTTATATATTTTTTTATGCTTCTATAATTTTTTTACTTATCGTTTTATTAGACAAATTTTATATCAAATTGAAATATTGAACTAGATTTATTGATTTATTTTTATGTATATTTTAAAATACTGTGCAAAGTTTTATGAAATCGAGCGAGTAAAATCAAAGTTGTTATACTTTTTATGTTCGAGTTATTATGACTCGTGTTGTAGAAATTCTGTCGTAAAATGATTTATTAAACGCCGCAAATATATAAAGAACAATAATTGATAAATATCTATTATATTTGAAATGATGAAACAATGAATAGCAATCAATACAATTATATTAAATTATGTAAATACTTTATTCTCATTTTTATTATATTACTTCCTAGAATTGCCAATAAATTTTTATCTTTATGGTAAATTTTAGAAATATAACATTGAAATTTGATAAATTTTCAATTCATTTCCCAATTCGTTCGTCAGCTTCAATGGAATATTTAAAGTGATCGGTATTATTAATAGAGAATATATAAATATTTATATATCACTTAATAATTAAAAAGAATAAAAATAATCTTGAATATTATTCTGATTCTACTGATAGAATCAGTTCATCGATAATCAAAATTATATAAATGGTATGATATCACAAGTTGTCTATAATAATATATAGAGTAAGAATGAAGAATCAAATAATACATATGAATCAAAAAACGGAAAAATAATGTAGTCTAATCTAATTCCTCTAAATCGATCGTCCTTCAACAGAAAATATTATTTTTGCAAAAACTGATGCTACAAGATATGCCTTATCAATAAATACAGATGTAAAGTCCATTTTTTTTTTATATATTTCTGCAACATAGAAGAATTAGAAAATTCTAATTACGAATGAAAGTTGGATGAAAACGTTCAAGAAATATCGATTTTTGAATTAAAAGCATTTTTGGTCCACTTATTTTGGATAATGTTTATAAATCGTGGAAAAACAGCAGAATGCTTATAGCATAAAAATAGATCTATTTTCAGAGTCATGATATCTTTATAAAGATTTCACGAAATTTCTAAAGTAAATCATACAATAAATCATACATTACAATCTAAAAAAACAGATAAATTAACAGATAAGATTATAAGTTATTAATTATTAGTTATTAGTTATAGAAATTATTAATTAATATATTATCAAAATTATAACATCTTATAATGTTATTATCGATAAACAGTAGCATTCAAAATAATAGTATTCAAAAGATAATATTCTATTCGTCAATTTAAAATAATCCTAATTAATATGGAATAAAAATTTGAATTTTATTTAAAAAATCCATATACAATATAATATGCAAATATATACAGGTAAATCTAAACTATCGATATCCCCTTCTCCACCTAAAATTAAAATTTTCACATTCTAAGTAATTTCATAAAACAATTTAAAAAAATAAAATATAATATATAACAATTTTTTTAGTTTTCATAATTTGAATCGAAGTTCGTTAAAATAGAATATTTCTATAATAAGCACGTTTGAAAAAATAAACCAGAATTACCAAAAGAAATTTTCAACAAAAAACATGATGTTATTATTGACTTTTTTTTAGCAATGTATTTCAACAGTCAAACAAGAAAAATATAGCTCAAAACATTAAAAACATATCTGTAAAAGACACACAAATTAGAGAATAATATATATTTTGTTATTTTCATTATTTCAATGTCACTTATATTCATAATTTTCCAAACAACTTATATGTTTTAATAAATATTGTTGAAAAGCCGGACATTACACTTCATGAGAAAGATAGCATACTATATAAACAAAATATTTTTTAATTATTGAAATAATATACTGAATTGTTTTTGATATTTATATTACTTAATTAGAATAATGAATTATTTTAATATACTTAAATATATTTATTATGAGAAAAAATTTTAAAATATTACAAAAAATATTAGAAAAAATTACAAAATATGTAAAAAAATAAAAAAATTAATGATTAAAATAAAAATGTGTATAAGAAAATATTATTTCAATATTTTATAACTCCATGTTTTGCTTCTATAATTGCTAATAAATGTTCATATAAAGAAATATTTTTTTTATGTTGATTTGATTGAGTCTAGCAATTTTCGATAATGTTTAAATCTGGCCACTCTAAAATTTGGATGTTTTCTCATTTAATTCATTTAAATTAAAAATATCATTTTATTCTTAAAATTGCACGTCGCTGATGATCGATTATCTTGGACGATTTATTTTTTTCCCTATATTTATATCTATATAGTATATATATATATTTTAACAAATTTTAAATAAACGATTTGGCGTCTACGATTCTAGTTTGCAATTTTAATAATAAAATAAATTTCTTTTCTCAAATTTTGTATTATTTCAAAATTATTCAATTTTTTACCTCGAACCCATTGTCTAAAACTTCACAATATTTCGATTCTATAACACGCACGATATTATTCACTCGTGCGAACAGTTCGACGAATTGGCATCAACTAAAGAAGGAAAAATGAGAACGTGTAACTACTACTTTGACGCAGCCCAATATTAATGTTTATGTTCTTGGCTTAACTTTGATTCGAGTAAACGAAAAGGAAAAATTTACGTTGAACGTGTACAATCTATCAATCTATCAATCAATCTACTGAAAATTGATATATAACGAAAATTTTCAATTATATTTGAGAAAGTTAACTAAATTCCATTAATCTGTTATTTTTTTATCGCAGAGTATAATTTTCGATTTTTATTTATTTACAATTATTTATTTTATTTTAATACTTTATTTATATAACAATACAATCGAGGAAAATTGTAATAAGAAAATCATATTCGTTCTACAACGATTCTATCAAATCGATAATCATTGATTCTTGTCTTCTATGTTGTAGTTTACATTAATCGTGCTGTTCTACATTATGGCTATTAAAATTCATAACAATATTTTCGAATTATTTACTCTATCCTTTATATATAAAAATAAAAAACAAAAAAATACAATAAGTCAATATAATCAAGTTTCTTTGAATTATTTTATATTTGATTTATATTGGACACAATTAATGTAAGTTTTGATAAACAAAAAAAAATTATCTTTTATTAATATATATTTTATGCCTATCTTCATGAATTTATTATTTTTCTATATTGTTTTTTTATTTTCATTGAATATATATACATTAGGATTCAGAAAATAATAGTTTAGTAAATATAGGATATAAGCATCTCCAATGACTTTTATTTTGATACATATTACCAAATCTTTTAAGTAACCTTCAAAAAGTTTTAGCCATAACTTATACTATTGTTTAAAAAATTATAAGATAGTTTATCTTTTTCCATGAAATGATAAATTTAATGTGATTAATCCAGTAGAATCAATTTTTGAACTTGTTTATGTAAATATTTAGTAAGTCAATGTTTAAGTAAAAATTAACACCATGATTTCTTGAAATTTGAAATTTCTTGAAAAATGAAATTTCTTTATGGCAAGAATCCTAAACGTTCTCTATATTAACTGAATAATAAAAATATCATGTTTTCACAATCGTTCAATTATCAATGATATATGACAAATAATAAATATATTAAAAATATTATGGAATATCGCAAAAAAGGAAAAATTGTACACACTAAAATAGCTAAAAAAATTATAAGAAAATATAATAAAACATATAATCTATAATTGTCAATTATGCGAGCTTGCAATTATATTAAACTTTAAAAAAAAAATAATATGCAGAATAAGAAAGAAAATTCAGATTTATTATTTCTAAATAATGCTATCTTACAAAATATCTGACAAGAAATTTTATTACTTAGAAAATGAAATGGTTATTAAAGGAAATATTATTTTTGAATTTTTATTGAAAAAAAAATTATTCCTAATGGTTTAAAAATTATTAATGGCCATTAGATTTTACATGAAAAATCTATAAATTACATAAATTATTAAAAAGTATGAGTTTCAAATGGAAAAAGTACAGCACTAATAGAAAAATTAATCGAAAAATCAAATATTGTCATCTAAAGGGAAAAATATTTAAAGATAATTCGATATTATAGAGGACAAAATAAGAACATTGTATATAAATAAATAGATAATAAACAAAATATAATGACAATTAGTAAATGTTAAACGAAGAAATAGTTCATGTTTTAAAAAATACAAGTTCTTTTTATAGATTTATAAAAGCTAAAAAGTGGATAGTAAAAAATGGATTTATTAAAGAAGCATAATTAATTTTCAAAGCACATACAAAAGATTATTATGGATAAATGAATTCAAATTTTAAAAAATAGATTGAAGAAAAATTTATTAGTTTATTATTATTCCATATTCCACAAAATTTAATTGTGATAGATAATGTTCCATATACATGATACTTTCTAAATATAATAAAAAAGATATTTTTCTGCAAGAATATTGTTAATGAAAATATAAATAAATGTTCTTTAAACAAATTTACATATTTTATTAATACTTTTTCGATTATCCTATAGTTTGCAGATAATACTT
Source organism: Apis cerana (assembly GCF_029169275.1). Classification (NCBI taxonomy): domain Eukaryota; kingdom Metazoa; phylum Arthropoda; class Insecta; order Hymenoptera; family Apidae; genus Apis; species Apis cerana. Next base: position 999,936 of record NC_083864.1, on the reverse strand, counting down.
TTTTCAAAGTTCGAAATGTTTATTCGTATTTTCCGAGTATAATTACGTTTTTTTCGTGTTATTTTCTGTTTCTTTTCTTTTTTTTATATTTTCAATGTTTATATTTTTCCCAAAATTTATTTAAAATAATGGAATTTTTGAGAAATATATGCAATTTAAAAAAAATATGAAATAACAGAATACAGAGTACAGAATCAATCTTCGACGTTCATTTGCCCATGTTATTTAATATTATTTAATATACAACAGAATAAAAATAAAATTAAAAATAAAAAATTTCAAATATAAGACTTTATATCATAAATTATTAGTAATAAAATGTAGTTATAATGCAATACTTATAATTTTTGAACAATTTATTAATAAGATAGAATTTAGTAAAATTCAATTTAGAAAATAATCCTTTCTTTTAAATTATATATACATAATATATAGAAGAAATATCTATTTTTTGTAGTTTCATTCTTTTTAAGTTCAATTTAATATTTTATATTATTAAAATTGTAAAAGTAATTTGAATGTAATAATAATAAATTCTTTTACTTCCATGATTTTTGTACACTAATTATGCAACTTATTGACAAATTTATTTATTCAAATTTGTTTCAGTAAAATATGCTCTACATATTACAGTAACAATTTTTAATTTTACAAGAAAAGTCAAAAAATTTATCACACAATCAATTAGATTATCACACAATCAATCAATAGATTTATTATTTTTGAGAAGCAAATTAATATTTATTAGTTATTTTGAGAAGCAAGTTAATATTTAGATAGCATTTATTTATTTTTAATTGAAATTATTATGTATTCGTCAAATATTGTGTTCTGCCATAAATTCAAGGAATTTGTAACCACTGTAAATTTTTTTGCATTCAAACAAAACAAAGAAATACATTTATATAGTGATCAAGTAAAATTCAACTCATTTCGATAAATAATTATCATATTTTTTAAACTATTTAAAATATTTCTTAATTTTTTAAGATTAATTTAATGTTTCACTTCTTTTAATGTTTGCCACTTCTATTAGAATATTGCACATGAATTTTATTATTTCACATTAAAGAACGATTCTAGTAATATATCGTTCTCCAATTGTAACATAACTATTAGATGGAATTTATATTATATTAGATGGAATTTCGAAATTGGATTTTTCGATCCCTTATCTAGATATTTTATATAGCAATTTGATATCTCTGTATATTTATATTACTTTTATATTCTCTTTGTAATTATTTTTATTATTTAAAATTAACGAAACAAAAATGGAAACAAAAATATAACTGAACATATAGAATATGTAGAAATATAATATATAATATAACACATAGAAATATAATATATAATATAATAAATAGAATAATTGAAAAATATTGAATCCTAAGTATACTCAATTTAAAAAACTAATAATTATTAAATGATATTGATAATTATAATCATTTTATCAATTCAAAATATTTTGATTTTATTGATGCAATATCTTAATTATTACATTTTAATTTTTCCTGATCAAATCTACAGATTTTATCAAAACTTTTAAAATATTATACGCATCTCAAAATATATCTCATAATCTATATATAAATATACACAATCTTATACATATTGTAAAATTTAAAAAAATAATGCACTTCTTGACAATTTTAATGTTTTTAAATTTTTACATTTTTTACAAAACTATTTTAAAATTTATGATATATTTCCTATTTTTAGAAACGAATATTTTAAAAGACTAAATAATTAATATCAAAATTATGAAAAAATTTAAATATTCTGATTTTCATAATTTAATTTAAAAATTATTGACAAGGAAGATTAGACAATCTGGAAATTCAAAAAATTATGAAATTTTGCATATATAAAAAGAATAAATCATCTAGAACATAACTGTATTTTTCATTTGTGCCAAAATTCGATTTTAAAAATAAAATCACTCTTTGACAAATTCAGAATTTTCTTTTTTATAAAATATCTTTAAAAAAATATTTTAAAAAAACTTAATACAAAAGTTGTATCATTTTATTATGTTTATTAAACTGGATACAAAAAATATTTTGAAAAATATTAGCATTGGTTTTTAATACGGCTAAATTTCCAATGTTAAAGAACTATTCTTTGAATCTTCTAACTTATTTAGAAATATCAATATAGAAAAAGAAAATTGTGACATCTAAAGAGATCGCAGAAACACAATTGCTTATTAATAAGCCAAACTTAAAAACAAAGAAAGGTAACGGGAACTAGAATGAAAAAGTTTCAAGAAACACTTTGAAGCCAATGACGCAGAAAACAAAAAGATCTTATTTAAAAAAAAGAAAAGATATTTTTCATCCTCATTTCTATTACTTAAAAATTTTTTTTTTATTTATACATGCTAAAATATATAAAACAGAAATCTATATGAGTTATTACAATTTTTTTTAATGAAATAAAACTAAATTTAAATTTAATAATAAATTTTTTCAAATTTGTAATCTAATTAACAATTTTCTTTTATAAATTTCATTTTTTATAAATTTTAATTTCATGATGTGATATTTAATTGATAATTAAATTTTTATTTTTGCACATGTAAATTATTAATATGAAATTTAATTACAACAGTTTTTATTAATAAAATAAATAATGAAAAAAAAATATGCGAAGGAAGAGATATCTGTCGAATAAATAAGTCCGAGCGATCACGAGAATTTTTCCGAGATCACGAGAGTCAATCAATAACATGTTGACTGTCGTGTTTCTAACGAAATTTCGTTCAACCAACGTGCATCGCTGTATCAAGTATATTTCAGTATTTCTACCGATATTTTAGTAATGCGAATCACGCTAATAGTTGCAAGAATGATGTGTGGTATTATTTATTTCCATCATTACTGTTCACGTCTGCAATAGAAATATCAATAATTGTATTGATAATAGTTTTTTATGATAGTACAATTAGAAAAGAATCAAATGGTATCGAAAACTTGGTATTCAATTTCTTCTAATACAATTTCAATCGTAAATACTTTAATAGTTTATAAAATTGCAATAAAAGAAAATAAAAATTAGAAGATGTTAAAGAATTTAGAGAATTATTAATTGCAAAATTATTAGGATTATCTGAAAATACAACAAAATCTTCAACAGAGTCAACATAATATTGCCGTTCGGAAAAATAATTCTGATATAAGTATTAGAAATGCATTATTGCACTTTAATGCAAATTATGTTATTCAGATAAAAGACGAAAAACGGACCGATCAAACGCACGAAGAAATTTAAAAAAGATAACAACTTTTTATTCAAATTGTCCAGATCAACCTCAGTTTTGTATAGAATGTTTTAAAATTTTACATTCAAAATAATTTTTTTAATAAATTATTTTTTTACTATTTTTTATAATAATTTAATAGTTTTATTACATTCTGTGGAATATCTTTCCAAATATTTACGAAGATTCTTTATAAATAGTCAAATAAGCGTCACTCGAATATGGGTAACGTGACAGTCAACGTGATAAAAATTGAGAAAGAATCGACAATGCGATAGCAATTATAAGCGAAAAATAATGCGTAGCAATATTCTATATTATTTATATATTGTTTATTATTAATTCTTTATTATTAATCTAAACCAAAGTAAAATTAATATGTTTATGTAATTGCATGAATATTTAAATATTTATATTTTCTTTCTATATTTTTCATATTGAAAAATTATATAAGTAGCAAATGATAATTAAATGATAATAGTGAAAATCATGATTTTTAATTTGATATAATGATATTTCTCATAAATATATTTATAACAAAAATAAAATGCAGCAGACTTATTGTATAAAAATATACTTTGTTATTTTTGTTATTAACGAAAAATTTGAACGAACATTAGTAAAATCAGAATAAAAACAGTAGCAATGATTCAATCTGTATCTTTTCATAAAAATATTAGTTTATGATATCTAATTAAAATTATATTTTTTCAAAATAAACAAAATATATTTGGCTTAAAAAAAATACATCGCTAGCTTTTCTTTATTTGAAATTGCCTGCAAAGTGAAAAATTTGAAAACGAATGAAAACAAAAAACTATAAATTTTTATAATTTTTATAATTTTTTTTAATATTATTTGAAATAATTTAATAAATATCATTTAATTAATAACAAAATGACAAATATATAACAATATATAACAAAATATATAACAAATCATTTTATTCTTTTCTAAAGAATAATATTATGATTTGCTATCTTAAGTTTCTTTTTGCTCGTTAAGTCAAATAATATACCTGATCTATAATAAAAATATAATAAAAATAAAAATAAAAATTAATAAACATTTAGTTGAGCGATATATTTATTTCAAAATAATGTATTTATTTCAAAAATATTATGTAATGATTATAATAGAAATTAATATTGATAGTTTCAACAATCTCAAATAAGACAGTAAAACGAATAGGAATGTATAGACTTTCTCCGAATCATTCTCGGAATTTAAAAATTTAGAATATTCGATGCTAATTTGAAATGGATTGAAACAATTATGTTTTGCAGATAAATGGAATCAAAAAAATTCTAAATAAGATAAAAATCAAGAATAAAGAAATTACGTGGGAAACTTCGTTTTCAAATAAATCAAATTTGATAATTTTTGAAATATTGTATAAGTGAAATTAGCTAATTTTTTATATGAACAAGTTCAGAATTATTTTAAATATAAAAATAAGAATATATTTTTAAATATAGAATATATTTTTTTAAATAAAAAATTAGTTTTCAACGAATTTAAAAAATTTATCAATTATATAACTTCTTGAATATATATATTTAATCTCGATTTTCTTAAAAATAGATTATAAAATTTTATTTTACATATTTTTGCTTATTTTCACATATAAAATAACTATTGATATTATTTATTTCATTTGAAAATTTTGAAAACTTGATTTATCTGAAAATAAAATTACACAGAAAAAAAATTATTCTGTTTTTATCTTATTTTGATCTATAGAATCTCCTATCTTTATTTATAGAATTTATGCAGTATTTTGTATAAATATACAATTCAAAGATAAATATAAATTTGAGACTATAAGAAGATTTAATTTCATTTTCATCTTATAATAATTAAAAATATATCTTAAACTAAACATAAAACTAAACATTAACAAATGCTTAGTGCTTGCTTTGAGAAAATGGTTTTTGGAAAAAAACTCTAGCAGAATTTTCTTATATGAATCATCAAATTAATTAGAAATCATTAATGTTTTTTTTTTTTCTATTATAATATATTAAATTGTCAAAAACATCACAAAAGAAATTATATGAAAATTGCTGACAAAATACATAATGCTTATTATAAAATACCTTCTTTGCGGTAAATTCTTAAATCATAAAATTTTGTTCAGATTGTCGAATAAAACTCTCAAAGTTATACATCTGAGTCATTAATATTATAAATCAAAGCCATTTCTTTGTTATTCTGGATTCTATTTCTGAAAGAAAAACGTCTCAATATAAAATAAAAAATTAAATAATGAAAAATAAAGAAATAAAAAATTAAAAAATCAAAAATAATATTTTTTATTACATAATCTAAATACAAAAAATTAATGAAAATAACATAATATAATCAAATATGTACAAAATTATATGAGAATTTAATTCACATATATTTATAATTATTTTAAAATAATAAAAAAATAAAATTTAAAATAAAATATTCACAAAATATAATAAGTTTAAAAAAAAAGATATATATGTGTATATAACTGCCAATTATCATTCAACTAAACTATTATTTCTTTAATATTTAAAATTCATTTAACTAATTATACTTTATTTATATTATTTATTTATACTTTATTATATTTATTATTTAATTTATATATTATATATATTATATATACATATAATTATATATATTATATATACATATATATTTGTATGTACATATATATTTTATTGTTTTTTAATTTAAAATTTTAAGAAGAAATAAGCAATAGAATCCCAATCAATTAATTGCATCCAATCTCAAATATAATATATTCTTGATGAACTAAATGATTTATTTATATTTATTGTTTTTTTATTGTTTTTTTCTTCTTCCTATTCTATTTCTATTTCATAATAACATTTCTTTCCTTCCCATCTATCTCTATTACAAATTATAAATTTCTTTACTTACCTATTTTATTTATCTAACTTATTTTATCCAAGATCATATTTTCTTTTATCCAGAATCATTTTTATTTTAAAATTAATATTAATTCTAATAATTAATCTTTTTCTTCTATACATTCTTTCTCTTTTTTTTTCTTTTTTCTTTTTCACATATACAATCTTTATTTTTAAGTTTCTCATTTTATTTTCTTTATTTTTTATTAATTATTTAAAAAAAATTAAACTTCTTGTTAGTTCCTTTCTTTTCTTCGTTTTTCTTCTTCTGCTTTTTTCTATTCTTCTTCTTCTTTCTTAATTGCTATTTTAATGTTATCACTTTTACATACTTTTTCTTTGTTCGTGTTTTTTCTTGCGTTTTTATATTTTCTACAAAAATTATTATTTCTTTTATTGTAATACTTTTTCTTATTTAACCTCTATATTTCTTTCTCTTTTTTTATGTATATTTCCTTTTGTTCTTAAAAATAATAAAATTGAATACAAAAAGAAAAAACATAAGAAGAAAATAAAATAAATATAAGAATTTTCTTCTCTAATTTTTCTTTTATTTTTATATATATAAAACGATCTTCATATTTGTTTCCATGTGTTCTGTGAAATCCTTTCTTATTTCTCCTTTTTTTTTCTTCTCTATTATTTTACTGCCATCTTGTGTTTACCTTTTTAACTCATTTAATTAATTAAAAATAACTTCTTTACCGATTTTTCTTACATTATTTTTTTTTTCGTAGTTTTAGTTCTTTTAATTCATTTTTCTTTGCATTCGGCTTCCTTTTTTTTTAATTTCATTATTCTTTTTTTTCTTTTTCAAAATTTTTTTCATATTTTCTTAATATTTTCTAATATTTTGATGTTCTTAAATCTTTTATATATGTGTGAATACTTTTTTTAGATTTTAAAATAATATAACTATAATAAATATTGCTTATATCTTTTATTATACAATACAAATAAAAATTAATTATAATAAAATATTCAGAGAACAAAAAAAAACAATAAATAAAATTTTCATATTAAAATGCAATGAAATTAATTATAATTTAAATCAAAAAATTAAAAAAACAAAAACTTTATAAACATAATAATAGGTACAAAAGCAAACTGTTTATTAAATCAATATCATAAATCAAATAATCATTTCAATAACCATTCAGAATAGAAAATTCTTTACTTCAATGATTTCAATGATTTTTAAATATATTAGAAATCAACATTTTTATAATGGATGAACTATATTCGATCTAACGAGACAAATGAATAGATGTAAATATGTGCTTGATGTATAGGCAAGGCCGGTAAGACAGATTTCAAATATATTTAAATATTAAATATGAAATTATTTTCAATAAATATATCGAAATATATTTAATAACAAAATAATAAATATAATACAAAAATATATATATATAATTATGTACAATTAATATTTTTTTATTCTGAATTGAAATTATTTTATTTTGAAGTTTTGTTAGTTATCTAATTTCATCAGATGATTTAAATTTAATACAATAAATGGTTTTATTGTTGATTCAATTATTCCATTTAACTGCGAAAATTTATCTTTGTAATAATTGTAAAATTTGCAATAACATGTTTTATACAGTTTAATTATATATTTCATTATTTCGTAAAATACATATTTTTACATATTTTACATTTTACATATCAGAAAATTTAAAATATTTTTGATTGCAACATAATTTTTTATTAGAACTCATATACATACAATTTTATTATGGAAATATTTAATTATAGAAATCTTAATATAATTACATTTTTTGTTTTTCATTTCATTTATTATATAAATATAAATATCATTTATTTTTTACTGTTTAACAATATGTAACAATCTATCTCTTTTTATATAGCCAATATTGAATATCTTTTTTTTTCCAATTACTGTTGGAAATTTTTTACAGGAATGATACAGAGCATTATCCATTACAATCATTGAATGTTCTTCATTTTTTTATCATTTTTAATCATTTTTGAAAATCATTCCTCAAATTTTGTTATTTATTCTTATTATTTCTTCATTTTTAATTTAAAATTTTTTTTTCAATTCAAAAGACAATATACTTTCCATAAAGTCACTGATTAATACATGTAATTGTCATGTTTCCTTTTTACGAAAGAATTTTTTAAACCAATTGATAAGTCGCTGGAATATAATCAAATTCTTCTATATTGAATTCATCATATATCTTATACTGATCCAAATTTCATTTAAATATGACGATTGATTTTTCTTAATTGAAAATAATTTCTTCTCCAAACGATTATTTCGTATTTATTATTTAAGAAATTATTCCATTTTCATCAAGCAAATTTAAAAATTAATATTTTTTAATAATTTACGATATGAATTTATATTATGATATAAATGAACTCTTCTTAAAATTAAGTAAGAGTCAATATTTATAATTTTTAAAATTTTTTTTGTCGATAATTCATTTCAATGAAAAAATTGGTGAATTATTCCAATGATATTCTTATTAAAATCGTCTATTTTTTAAAAAATGTTCTAATGCCTTTTCGTTCTCTTTGAAAACGATGGATTGATAGACTGAAAATTAAATTATATTTTTCTTAAATATTCGTAAAATATAATTATATTTTTTTAAAAAAGTAAATATAATTACATTTTTTACAATATAATTAAAAAAATAAATAAATATAATTACGTTTTATTAAAATATATATATATATATATATTTCTTATTTCTCAAAAACTCTTGCAATTTTTATTATATTATCAATTGATTTTTCCATATTCATTATTTCATTTTTCTTTATAAATATTTAAGATGATATTCTTCTTATTTGCACTAAAAAAAAAAAATAAATGTTCCTTTAGTATTTTTTAACGGATGACATGTCAATGTTTTATAATTCGTTCATAATCAAAATTATGACATAATAAAAAGGTAAAAAATGTAACATATACTTCGAATGCTTGTAAAAATGTGATCATTTTTTAAGTCTTTTCTAGCAATTACTTCAAGGAGGAATAATCTTTCCTCTATTGAAGAAAGAAAAAAATGTATCCTCAAAATTTCTTTGTGGTCATTTGAAAATTATGTAGATTTCTATCTAACTTTACATACAAAAATCTTCGATAAGAAATCAATTTGACCTAAGCTTAATAAGAATAAAAATAAGTTTCATAATATTATATCGTCAACGAGATATTTATAATAAAATTATCGTAATATTCTATTTGGATATTATTTATATTAAAAGTTTTTAAATTGTTTTTGTGCATCAGTATTAAACATTTATAATATTTCTTTATATATTCTTATAACATTTTTTTGTTTTAATTTTATTTCCTTTAATCATATATAATAATATAATTAATATACGACAGATCACGTGGCCTCCGTGGCGCAATCGGCTAGCGCGTTCGGCTGTTAACCGAAAGGTTGGTGGTTCGATCCCACCTGGGGGCGAATCAATTTTTTATGCAATACGAAAGGAGATCTCTTAAATTAGATGAAGATGGAAATAAACATAAATGATATTATTTTCTTAATATTTACATTAAGAAATGTTTTTTTTTTCTCTAGAACAATTGTGGAATTGTTTCTTTACTTATTTAATATAAAGATAATATTACGATAGTAAAGAGACAATTATTATACAATATAAATTATGAAAAATACTATGAAAAATATATATAAAATTGAATACTATTTGATGCAAGAATTCGTTACTTCAAAAAATTTTTAAGTTGAAAATTGATGTAATATCCAAACCTTATTAAATATATCCTTACTGATTTGGAAGTATGGATGAAGATATAGCAACATAAATTATCAAATATAATAACAAGTATACAAAGATACTCTTTGTGTCGGTTCATTATGGTTTCCTGCTATTTGAAATACATGAGAATATATTTATGGATATATATATATATTATATATATATATATATATATATATATATATATATATATATATATATTTTATGGATATTATTCATCAAACGAAACAGAAAATATATTGTTTAAGATAAAGATTTAGATAGAATTTAAGATAGAGTTTTTATTAAAGTAAATCAAACATATTTTGAAGAGTCAATAATCTTTCTCAATATTCTATCATTATTATATTATTAAAATCTTAGGAAAACATTAATGAAGAATAAAGTATTGAAAAAGATATATGGCTTCATATGAGAATGAATGATTTTCATACAAATCTAAAAGAAAAAAAAGCTAATCTAATCTAATCTAATTTAACTTAACCTACTCTGATCTAATATAATCTATAATATCATCAAATTATGAAAAATTATAAAATAATCAAATTTTGAATATATTAATAGATAGATCTTATATAAAGTTTATTAAATTATTATAAAAAAAAAAGTAACAAAACACTGGTGAATGAAATTATAGTATTATAGAGAGAAGACAATATAAGTTTTTATAAAATTAAAAAAAAAAGTAACAAAGCCAGAAAAGAAATATGTTAAGAATGCATCCATTTTAAAAGTTCCATATAAATTAAAAACAAAATTTAAAATTAGCATGGAAGAAATTTATGTGTAATTAGTTAGATAAAGATTCTTAGGAAAGATCTTAAGAAATGCTTGAGAAAGAAGTAAAACAATTGTTCTGATAAAAGATGAAATATGATTATTATATTATTAAATAAATTATTAAATCCTTATAAATTAGGATATAAAGAGAGAAGAATATGCTGAAAAATAGATGGAACAGTTTTCATTGATAAGAAGATTATTGCAAAAATTTGCAGATTCTATCCAAGAATGATGATAAACTGTTGAATGATAATACGATTATGGAAAGAATTAGAAATAAGATAGAATTGAATCTTTTATCCTCATATATATTACATTGATATCTTTTGGCAAGAGAGTACAGTAAACCGTACTCCAGCAAATGTGATATATATATATATATTGGTGGCATTTAATAGACGAATTTAGTCAATTATACGAATACGTGATTCGATTACATATTTATGTAGATTGGCTTATCTCGATAGAATCTATATTTCTTCTGAATGTCAACTTGAAAATCAGACAATTGTTGGTAAATGAACTTATACAATACAACTGGACTAAGAGATTTCCAAAGATAAATTGGAACATGAAATTGAAGTTTATCTTGAGGTTAGACTTCTTATGACACAAATATTAATAAAACACGTTTTTAATAATTTTCGTTTTAGAATCGAAAAATTCACAACAAAAATGTGCTGCAATTGTAGAATACAGAGAGATGATGCCGAGCATATCCTTTTCATATAGATTGGATTTGCGGAGACTCTGAAGAAACAATTTTGGAATTGAGATGTCATCATACAATCTTATGAGAATCTTTCTAAATAGAAATAAAGAAAATTGGAGAATTCTGTAATAGCATAATGAAAAAGCAAAAGAAGAAAAAAATATTAAAAGACACAAATCCATTAGAAAGAAAAACGATACTTATGTGTAGATATATAAATCGAATATAATTTACAAAATGAATTTTTTCGAAGTATATCATTGTTTATTATATACAATTATTTATTCACATATTTATTTATTTATTATTTGTTTGTTTATCTATTTATATCATTATCATCACATATATCATTTATTTATTTATCGTTAACTATATATCTGTAGCACGACGAATATTATCTAATGTTATCATTATTTATTTAGTAGTATTATTTTATTTTGATTTAATGATCTGTTTTAAGATAACGCTTGCAGATAATTCTATCACTTCCTAAAATAATGCTCTCATATTCTCGACAAGTGATGGATTCACCATGTTTGCTTTGCGACCAGGAAAAAATTTTTAATACATAAAAAATGTCTAAAAAAGACTTTCCTATATTCTATATGAATCAATAGGTCATAAATACATAAGAGCATTTTTTCCTTCTCGCGAAAAAAAAATGCAAAAAGTAGAATTTAAATATATTATGTAAACATTTTCCCAATTCCTTACATGTGAGATATTACTCACTTTTTTCAAATGAGTTTTGATTTGTTTGATACTTCTATAATTTTTATAATCTACAAAATATAATAAAGAAATAATAAATTAAATATAAATTTCTTTTTATATCATTATGTATTGAATTTATTATTTTTGATTTTTTTATACAAGAGAATATCTAATTCATTTAATTGATTTCTGAATGAATAAAGTCATATCGACTAAATAATGTAAAATAAACGATGTAAATAATTCAACAATGCGTCGGTCGATAAATCAATAATAAATTCAAAGTAAATGGCTTTGATTGTGAAACAAAGAAAATATATGATGTAAGCTTTTCAAGCTATGCATATTAAAAAAAACTCGTATAATCGAAAATAACAAAAACTCTGGTCAAAGTTACATGATTAACACATAAATTGTCTATTCGATAATTAGTTAATTAAATTTTCTCTGAAAGCACTTCATGCACTAGTATACAATTTTTCTAATGATTTATCTATCAAATAAAACACAAAATTTTGTTAACGTGTAATAATTTAACAGGTTCATATTTTATTATAAACAAATGAGATGCCGACAAGAAATTTTTAGATGCTTCTGATCAGAATAATTTGCAATCTGAATTCGTCGATGAATGGCTAATCAAAAAAAATATTTCATTGCATTATTCTAATTAAAGATTTCTTTGCTATTTTTAATTATCAAGCGATCATTAAGAACTTACATTCTAATCACTAATTTTACTGTTCCTATTAATTTTTACTTGAATTTTGTCAATGAATTTAAGGAGTACATGTTGATAATTATACAGTATAATTCGATATGTAGAAAGAATATTGAAAGAAAAGTACATATATTCACAATAAAAATAAATAAATAAAAAGAAATTGATGTGGTTATGTGCCATATTACTCTCAGATACTTTGTAACAGAATTATATATAAAAGAATAAATATATATATATTCTGATTTTTATGAGTATGATCTTATTGTATTTTTTGTATGAACAATTTTACACGTACAATTCTTTGTATCATATCAATCATAAATAATTGAAGTAAATAAAGATATTTAACTGAAAACTTTTCGTGTTTTGGAGAATGCCATGATCGCTAATTTTGCGCAATATTGCAAAACGTATTTATTTTTTTCATTGGATTATTTATTGCATGCTTAGCATTTATAATATGAATTTAAATTATGTACTATTTATTTTTCACAAAAATTTGTCAATTATGTTATTGTTATCTTGACTTTTTTTCTATTTTTTTTTATAAATAATTCAAATCAGATTTATTTAACTATACGTAATCTAATATTCAGGACAGACTATCTATATGATAAAAACCAATCTCAATATGACTATATGTGGTGATACAGTGAACAAATAAATGGTTATTTTGTTTAGTGACATTGTACAATGTTACATGCAATGTGGTTTGAATAATTTAAACGATCAGAATTTAAAGATCTTTTTTTACGAATTTTTCAGATTACTATGGCTTGAGATAATGATGATCTTGTAGGCATACAATGAAATCATATCCGACCTGAAATGACCGGTGCAATGGCGCATACCAGAAATCTTATATATTTAATATTGTACTTTGATTATATTCATCTTTATAGTAGGCTAGAATCCATAATTTATTTCTCGAGGAAGTTGAAATCCAAAGTGATAGTGATTCGTCGAAACTCAAGAAAGATTCGATTTTAATTTGAAATAATCCAAAAAAAATTTACCGCATATATGATGAATCGACTGGAAACAGATGAAAATTTTTTTAAATGTGAGTTTTTATATATTTTTTATGCTTTAATAAATTTCTTCGAATGAAAAATTAAATTTAATACTTACGAATTCTCATATGTCGCTTAGCGAATCTTTCTCGAAATAATAACTTGATGATTTCTACGCATTTAAAATAAGCTTAAGCTAAAAAGAATTAATCACATTTTCTTCTTTAGTTCCAGACTTTTAACATATATATTCTTCCGTCGATGATCTGCAATTGAAATATGTATTTTCGAAAGATTTCTCTTTTTCAAATTGTGCATTTGGTTATTCAGGCCTAAATTTAATCCATATATTTTCAATTGCATCTTTTTGAATCTTCTAAGCAAATCCTTGACACGTTTCTCAAATATAAATACCTCAAATATAAGAATATTCGTTGTTGAATAAACCTACGAATAGTTTGAAATTTGAAAAGAATAAGTTTAATTTTCAAATCCATATATTCATTATTCAGAATCAATTATACACAATATAATTGAAAGAAATTGAAAGAAAAACAGACTTACTTTGGAAAAGACGCAATTGAATTAATAATGTTAACATGCACTTTCCAAATATACGGTAAAGATTGCCGTGCTTTAATGCTGAATTTTTCAGTTTCCAGAAGAATATTCTCCTTTTTTTTCAAATTATCTGCTTCCAGGATTCTTGATAGATCATGTTGAATATACACTAAACTATGCTGTCTTAGAAGATGTTCTGTTTATCTTATAATGATCCGTTTTATTATTATAATGATAATATGTACTATCTTTTTTCTCGATATAAACAATCGTTTAAGTCTCCAATGAAGTTTTAGTTCTGTTAAGATGACATCTCATACGAAGAACCATTGATATAATGCTTGGAATAATAAAAAAAATGATTTTAATTATTTTATTTCAAAAGATCAATTTATATTAGATTTATAAAGATTAATTTTTAATTTTTTGTCATATTTCATAAAAACAATGTATATTTGAGTGATAATTCTTGTTTGTGAGTTGTTTAAATTCTACATTTTTGATTTTTCCATGAGGCAATTGTTTCGAACGTTTTATGTAAAAAGGATAAGACATACGGATTTGTTGATTCTATATATTACGAATTGACAAGAGAAAATTTGTCTTAGTAACCAAAAAAAAAGTAGCAAAGGAAAAAAATTATTAATGAAAGATGAATAGTAAATCTTTCAAATTCACTACACGAGCAAACAAAAGTGATCCTATCAAACAATTAGGTTAGAAAACACTACAAATCTAACAAATAAACTGAATCTTGAAAATAGATGTTAAGAATATTGAAAAGTAAATGTTAAAAATAAAATTATCATGATTTTATAAATTCATGTTATGAAACATGCTTAATAATTTTAAAATCCTATTTTAAAATAAATTAATGGATAAAATTGGCTATAAGTTTAAACAATCATGAATTACATTTTTATGATACATCAAATAATTAATATTTTGTCAATTACTGTAATGTTTTTTCCAAAGTTTGTTATAATTTTTGCTCTAATAATTTTAACTTTTGATGTATCATAATTAATTATCATTAATACAACATTTTTTTCTTTTTGTAAATTTTTATACATATATTTCAAACTTATGTTAATAATTTTTTTATCGTAAAATAATATTTATTTAGAAATAGAAAACTTGATATAAATTCATTTTAGCAAATGGAATTTAAATAAGTGATAGTTTAATTATCGTAGTTAAATGTTTTTTTTCATTCAATTGTTTCAGTATGAATTCCGAGATGGACCATAATAATATCATATTCTATAAATATATATTTTATGTATTTTATGTATTTTCTTTAGAACAATTATTCATTTCAAATATTAGATATTTGAGATGAAATCAAATCGAGTATAACTATACCAACTATTTTTTGATAAATTTTGATTTTCAATATATATTTTTGAAAAGTTTAAATCAATTTTTAGATTCCTTTTGAATATAATAAAATTAAGAATTTTAGAAAAATAAATTGTAATATTTCATACTATACCTTTTATTTGTGAAAACAATAGTATCAGGTAGCGATCACCACAGTCGCGATTTTGACTGAATCATTGTATAGATGTCACTGCAATCCATTCGCTCACAATTTTTGTCAACCATTATAAAATAGTTCCAAGCGCCTCCGCATTTATGATGAAATCAAGTTGTAAATATGTATAAAACCAAATCCAATGAAAAAAGTTCATTATATAGAATGTGATTGCTACTTATAAAAGATAATATACAAAAAATTATATATAAGCGTAAAAAACATTATAGTATGATTCTATATTTCTGAATCAATAAAAATATATTTCTGATCAATAAATAAAAGTTCGTGCAAAAAATAATCCATGGATTGAATCGATGTATGACATCTTTTTAATGTGCAAAATAAGTTAATAGTGAAAGTAAAATGTATCACATTGAAACATTTGTTTTTCATCATTGATTCATCATTGATATTTATCAATGGTTTTGAAATTCAAGACACGTGCTCAATTTTTTAATAAAATATGCATCATATAACAATAGTGTTTTTGATTATGTTTCGAAATTAAATTAAAATCTATCAATTGTCTTGAATAAATAAAAAATTACAATGTTTGTATATAAAAATATTCGTTATGTGCAATAAATGAAGTAGAAATTATAGATTATAAATATATCAAAATATAATGAGAAATAAAAATAGCAATAAAAAATAGTAGGAAGAATACATCGAAAGATTATTTCATACACGAGCGAAAAAGATTCCAAATAACGGTATTTTCAATAAATTAAGAATTGATATTGCAACATTTATATTTATATCAAATAACTAATTGAGCATTTATTAACGAAGAAATTTTTGTTAAAGAAAAGAAAGTTATTGTTTGAGTTTATTTTTCAAATGAAAATAAAATTATATAAAATTACTCGTCAAATAGAAATTAATCACATGACAGTGCAAAGAATAATTTGAAAAGGTTTACGATTTTTCGTCAAGACTTTGATAAAATAAATATGATATGTTTATGCTGCTGAATGTTTCAATTGTAATACCATGATATAAAAACTATGGTTTTTGGATAATGTATTATTTACAGAAAAAGGCAATATTAAGCATTCTCAATTAACAGGATGCTAAGAAATATCATAAATGATTGAACGATTTAATCAAAAACGATTTAGCATCAATTCTACACAGAACAGAAATTTTTGGCAATAAAATTATCATTAGACACATTTATTTGTTCAACGATAAAAGGCACAACTTATTTACGATGTTACCGTTCTTCTAATTGTAAGTGAATTATGTAAAATTATATTACGTTACAAATATTATTTTATTTTATACGATAATACATTATTTCATTTATATATCTGCATTACAGGTAATATTACAATTTTTAACCGAAATATTTAGAATAATATCTGTATAACTTTTGCTTATTAAATTTTTTTTCCGAAATAATTGAAGAAAATACTATAACTTGTACTGTCAATACTGTAATAATTCATATAAATATAAATATACAATTTATATTTGACATTAAAAAAAATAAATACGCTTTTAATTGTATTCGATTAATGCAAAATATAAAGAAATGAAAAAATTTAACGTAATATAATCAAGTTACAAATACTTCGGCAATGATTATGTAATAATAAAAATACAAACATTCCAATAAGTATTATCATGAATGATGAATGATTTATCATGTTTTTTTGAATTTGCAAAAGAAATAGGAGACAATAAAACTACGTAGTAAGTATATTAAAAATATAATATTTGTAAAATACTTTTTAATAATAAAATTCTAATAATAAAATTATTATAATAATATATATATATATATATATATATATATATTAATATATATTATTATAATATTATAATAAAATTATAATATAAAAATAATTTCTAATAATAAAATTTCTATTTCTAGCACGTTCAAAAAATTTTGGAAATTAAATTTTTACTATTAAATATAGAAAAAAATCCATTATATCTAAGAATGAAAACATAAATTTGAAAAAATTTATGTTTTTATGCAAATAAAATATCGAATTATATCTCAAAAATATGAAAATATTCATAGAAATTTCTGAGCTAATTTCAAGCAACATTTTGCTTTTGTAAAAAATTTTCATTTTTATTGTTTTGTAATGAGTTATTACGAAAAAATTGACACGTAATCTAGTTGATGGTAGCTATGTGATTATATACATCTAATGTTGAAGAATACATTGAATATAACAAATATTTTTTTATCGATAAAAAATTATATCACGAATAATATATAAATTGATTAATTACTTTTCGTGTAAAATGAATAAATCAAATTATTCGTCATTTAAAATGAATATATAAAAGTATAATATAAAAAGAAAAAATATAAAACTTTTTTAATGAACAATCAATAATGCATATATGAATTAAAAAAAAACAACATTTATTAAATTAAAAGAGAATTTATTGATAAATAAAATTAATCATTTATTCAAAAATTCAGATATCTAATTCAAGTTTTAAAAAATATTTTACTATTATTTTCTTATATATTTATAAATTCATGATATATTTATTATTGAAACATGCAAATGTTGAAAGCTAAAAACTGTTTATAATTTATTAGTTGAATTATGTCGATTTCATCTATAAGTATTGTAATAGTAGTATCCATTCAAATGATGAAAATCATTTTCACTCATCAGAAATTCAACTCAAATTTTAAAAAATACCATTACAACTTATATTAAATTAAAAAGAAATTTATTAATAAATAAAATTAATCATTCATTCAAAAATTCAGAAATTCAATTCAAGTTTTAAAAAATTATCAAACCATTAGGTCATTTTCTAATATATATATAAGTTTATAATATAAAATTTATTAAAACATGCAAATATTGAAAGCTAAAAAATAAATTCATAATTTATTAGTTGAATTATATCGAATCCATCCATAATTGTTGAAAATGATAAAAATATTTTTTAAACATTTTCAAAAATGGCAATCAATCTTATTGATTATAAAATATCTTATTGTTATAAAATTTTTTATTATAAATATATAATAAATATAATATATAAAATAATATAATCTCTATTATATTTCTAATTATAAATTTTACATTTTCTGTTGAATAAATTTATTTTATTTCTATAAATTATTTATTTTATTATTTAAACTATTTATTTTATAATTAAAAGTTGATTGCATTACATTGCATTTATAATTTATAAAATGAAAGAAAAACTCATTAATATTATATTTTCATATTCAATTTATATTCAATTACTTTTTTTGTACTGAATTTAATTCATTAGAAATATAAAAGTAATTTAATATAATTTAAATTATATACTAGGTAAAGCCAAAATGAATTATAAATTAAATTAGAATTTTTTCTTATAAAAATAATTTATTTTTTTTTAATTATATAATAAAATTCTATTCATCGAATTTTTTCTCAAATACTCCTTTTAATCAATACATTTATGAATAATCAGTATATGATGAATTTTTCTTCGAAATATACCAATTCTTAATTCATATGTTAATAAAATATACCAATTCTTAACTCGTGTTAAGGCAATTAATTTAAAATTTATAAAATGATATTGCGTGAGATCAATCTCACTATTTCTCATTATTTTTCACTATTTTTAAAAAAAACTATTTAAAGAATTTACAGAACTATATATTTCTTAAAACCATTTCAACTAGAATATGAACATTATTTCGAAATAATATTTTTTTAACCATATTTTAAACAAATATCATTCTACACTCGAAGAAATTTATTAAAAACATTCGATCAATTTTCTTGAGAACAATAAATCTATATGCGATATTCCTCTCCAATTTAATTCTTTATTAAAAATTCTTATTAGAATTTTCTTTAAATTGGAGATCATATAATCACAAAACCAAAACCAAAAAAATAAAAAAAAATAATAAATGTAGAAAAGATCCAAATGTACTTAAAAAATTAAAGAAAAGTTGTGAATTTTTAAACTATTTGGATTAAATAAAATTTTCAAGTTTGTGAATTGAGTGAATTTTGTCACAATGCACATTTATCATGCAAATAAATATAAAATATTATAATATAATTGGATATAGCTTATAATGCTATGGAAATGCGACATCTGCGGCTCGACTATATCAAGAATTACATCAGAATAATCACATTAGCAACAAAAATTTTGAATTACAACAATGAAATCTATTTACTATTAATTAATAATAAATATTCTTATTTTGTTCAGATTGAATAACGCTTACATTTTCAAAGAACATAGATTATATACATATAAATATTTACAAAATTTGCATTCCCAGAATTAACGATGAACATTTCAATATTCGAGATAGCTGTTAAGAAAAATGGAATAGAATTTCCCATTTTCAAATATTATATTTATAATGAAGCGTTTTTTATACAAGATCACAATTTTAGGAATGAAGTCTGTTTATGCTACGTTCATGTTCGCAATGCAAGTCCACTGGTTTATCATTTTATGAGGTTAGTAGTTCGTAAGGATCGTATATATTTCTAGATAATCCAGTATATAAAATATCCATATATAAAATATTTCTAGGAGATATTTTTCCAACACTCCTGAAACAAATTCCATTAGATATCCGGAAAAACATAATCTTTCAGCATGAGACTATAACGTAAGAAATATCCTGATCTATTTATGAAACTTTTGAGATATATAAATTGATTAGATAAGATCTTAGAATTCTAAATATGAATTTTTTGGAATTTTTTTTTACTGGGGATACTATATAATTCATCAACATCGGCAAAAGAAATGATTAACAAAAATTCATATTGTCATATCAATATTAATATTATAATACATTCAAATGAAATATACGATGAACAGAAGTTATAACAGTAACAGGATGTTACTGAGAGTTATATCGAATTTTATAAGAAAATTAACTTAATAAATTTGTCAAATTATATTTGTCAAATAAGTTTGCTCGTCAAGGTTACGGAAGGATATTCAAAAGAAGATAATATATTTCAATATTCGAATTGAATTTTCAATGAATAACTTATTTTGTTAATTGGTGAATTGTTTTTTAATTTCATGCAGATGCACATAATGTATTTTATATTTATTTTTTCAAATATGTTATTTATCATTCATTTGTCAAAAAATGCTTTTATATTCTTTTCATAATTTTACATCATTCATTTTGACTCGAATTATTTAATTAAATTCAATTTATTCATCTTATAATAATTAATCAATTTATTCGTTGTAATTCGATATAGATCTTTATTGATGAAAAAATATTTATTATATCGCGCTCTGTGATTGGCCAATATTGTCATTAACAAAAGCATAACGAAAATTTTTGCAAAAAAAAAACCGTTTTTTGAAATTACCTTAAAAATCTTCAGTTAATGGCTGTTTCTATATTTTTGAAACTTCCAAATATATATATTCTATAAATATTCATATCATGTGTATTGATTTAATAATATAGAGTACGAATATTATTGATTTAATAATATAGAGTACGAATTATGCACGAAATAAATAATGAGAATGATGTAATTTTAAAATTTTCAAATATATTTCACTTATTATTGATGTAAACAAATAATGTTGTTGAGAAATATCTTCGAATAAATTTTTCCATCTTTGTATACCAATTCTAATAATCAATGTGTTTTCATCTGTAAATAAAATAACTCGAAAAAATATGATTTAAAAGTAATAGTAAAAATTTATCAAGTAACATAATTAATTCTTCCATTTATTTTTAGAAATTTTACAATTGCTGAAAACCTTCTTATTATATCCATTGCAGTATCATATTCCTCGATGAATTATTTTATGATTAGAGAATAAGAGAAATTTAAAATAGAAAAATTAAAGAATACAAACAAAAATGACAATGAATGAATTAATCTCTTTTTCTTTATGTTAATTATCTTAATTATCAAGAATCTTTGAATTTCTTATATCTAACAATGTTTTGAATCCAAATGGAATATTTATATCTAATAGTGTTTTGAATCCAAAATACTTCGTAGATCAATAACAGTTAAAAACAGAGACATCAATGTTCTCAATCAAAGCTAAATAAGACTTGTATTATATTTTTACATTATTACTGGCCAATCAAATTTTTTTCTCTTTCTTAATCTATTTTTTTCTCGTTCTTAATATATATCATCATAAACACAAAAACATTCGTCGATTTCGATCGTTCATGACAATCTAATATTCAGTCTCAATCCAATTCATATCAATATTCAATTAGTTTCACTCAAGTTAAAAAGAAAAACTAAGACATATATCATATATTAATGAGAAATTAATAAAATTAAGTAAAATTACAACCAAGCAAAACGAAATACTCGAAAATTCAGATATCAATAGAGAAGCTGCGAAAAACATTAAATCTTTTGTAATTCTTTGGCAAATTACTATACTAAATTATTCGATCATACACATTTGAGCATTATTTAATTTTCGTTCCTTTGATGACGTCTTACAAGTTCGATCAAATCAGTGAGTATATTATTAATTCATCTATATTTCTTACATTTAAATTTATAATTTCTTATTTTTAAACATATAGAAATTTAATTATAAATTTAATTACATATTTTTACTATATAATGTAATTATATACACAATATAATTATATATGTGATAATATAATTGCATATTATATATTTTTAATACTTCATAGATTAATTATATGTATATTAAAATATGTAAGTATAATAAAATATTTGTTATATTTTATATTTTAGAATACTTATATAAAATAATTTGAATTCTATTAAAATTACTCGAATTTTTTACTTTTGTAGGTGAGAATTACTTTGAAAAGAAAGATCCCTTCAATATCATATAATATCATATAATAGAAAACGATCACAAAAGAAAAGTAACTGCTGTTTCTGATTTTATATTAAATTCAGTAAAAAAAATTGATATTCAAAAAATGTTAATTAAAGAAATTATATAGATTATATACAATTATATAATTTATATGCGAAGAAAAATCTATTTCATCACAAAGAAAAGGAACAGAATTGTCAAAAGATCTTGATCAAGATTCAAATTTAATAATGCAACAATCATAATAACAAAATAAGAAAGAAAAAACTTAATTATCGTTTTAAAGGAATTAATAATTAATAATTAAAAAATTTATGGCTGAAAAAAATTCCATTCTCATTAATGAAAATTGCCATTTTTTTATACAACAATAATTTAATAATTAACATCAATATATAAATATTTGATTGAAAAACGAAAGAAAAAAGTATGATATATATTCAACTCTTCTTGAAAACAATAAAATTTAAATTATTGTAATGGAATTATTACAAAAGGATAATACTGTCAAATTTTTCACTACAAAATCTTTTTCAATATTTTTATATAAAGAATTACATTATCGCAAATAGAAACAATTGATAATACATCATTTTAAATAAGAATGATGGAAATTGAAATAATATTTACGGTGAGGTGGTGATGGACATGCAATGTACAAATAAATATTTGAAGAATCGAAGAATTCACCTATTTTAGATCGTTTTATTATTATAAAAATATTATTAAGATTTTCAATAATTAGCAATATAATTATGAAATGATATATCATAATCTATTAAATTTTATAGATCATTGAAGTTATAATATATTAAAGAAATAGCAAAACATATTCTTTAAAAAAAAAATATCAAGAAATATCAGGAATTTAACAAAATTTAATTTGGCAATTATGTTAAGTTAATTTTAATAATTTATAAACTATATATATTTGTAATATATACAAATATATTAAATACAATGTTTTTGTTTGAACATTACAACAAATCTAAAAAATTATTATCTAATAAATTATGAAAATTCATTAAAAATTTTGAATTTTCATTAAAAATTTGTAACAAGAATTTAGTCTCTTTTATCTTATATTTTCATTTTTTCAAAATTCTTTCATATCTTACAAAATTAAAATAAATAATGGCAAATAAAACAAAAAAAAGACAAAGATATATTTTTTTGAAAAAAAATATATATATATAAGAATTATTTTGAAAAGAATTAATTTTAAATATTGACAATCTAAATCTAGAGATAACGTATTTTTATAAGGTGTAAAATAATATATAGTCAAAGGCTAAATTTTTTTTATCTCAAATTAGACGGATCTTCAGCATTAGAGTTTGATAGTCATGGCAATAGAAATATTATTTTTAAAATTTTTAAGTTTTTGAAATCATGAAATACGGTAATGAAATTAGTTCAAGTAAAGACGAATTTGATTTTTCGTTATTGAATGACGAAATTACATTTATAAAAAAATTAACGATAGAAAAAGCAATGGAAATAGAGATGAAATGAGAGGTATAAGAAGGCGAAAAATAAGAATAATAGATAGTGAATGTGAATGTGAAAGAGCAATAATTAACAGGAATTAAGAAAGATTGTTTTCAACAAAATAAGAAAGATAAAACATCAAACGACATATTATTGTATTTGCCCTGACAAACTGAGGATGCATCTTGGTAATTGCTTTATAAAATATCATACAAAACAACAATATAAACTTTAATATTCAATAAATTTTTTTTTTATATATAAAAATACATAAAATATTAAAATATAAAAGTTTTATGCGTTAATTTATGTGAAATAATTTTAAGTTAGTAAGAAATTCCATTGAACGTGCGAATCCGAATCGTCTGGAGTTGTTGATTCGATCGAGAGAAAATGATCTGGAGCGCAAAGGATTAAAACCTAATTAAAACCTAATTTTTTTTTAAACATGCAAGAAATTCCCATGCATAGTTTGAAAAAATAATCAAGGAAATATCTTAGCAATTAAAATTCCCATAGTGAGCATCCTCTGATACTACGAGATCCTAAAAGCCCAAAGAATGCAATCTTCTCTAAAAGAATGTGATATTACTTTCTCCATGCTTTTTCCATCCATGGCGATTGTGCAATTTTCGTTCAAATATCAGAGAAAAGGCAATTATTCCAATGGAACCTGCTTTCACGAGCCAACGCAGATTACGTTTCTTTTAGCCAATATGTGTATATGTTAGAATCGTAAAATTCAAATCATAATAAGCGCTAACTACAGGCTTTTAATATTTATATACATCTTATGTTGTTGATGAGACATCTTCGCTTATTTTATTTATGACCGAGTGAGTATCATCAGTTTTTTCTCCATTTTTATGAATTTTATTACATCATTATAATTTCGCAGAAAGACGTGACCGTTTTCCATTTAATTTTTTAAAATATTAAAACAGAAATCCGATACAATTTCTGTCGTTAAGACACAGCATATTCTTCGAGGAATTGCACCTTGTTGCTTGTGTTCCTGGTTATATCATAATGGTGAAATGCGGCTATGAATTCTTATCTAATGTGACACAGGTATGAGCCGAAACATCCATAACTCATAATATTAAAAAATATGATTATGATTTGAAATGACGAATATTGAATTTTGGAATTAATGCATTTATCTAATTAATATCAAATTAAATATAGATTCTATGTCTATGTCTATAAATAGCGAACAACTTCATGGATATTTTTTACATGCAGACAATTTAAATAAATTAAATTATTTGAGTTTAATTTATTTTTTTGCGATCCTGGAAAATGGACTCGCATTATCCGCTTTTTTGAATTTTTAATGAATACGTATAACATGTAGTCTTTAATGCATAATAGCATTTTTCCCTTGCTCACGAAAGAAAAGATATTTCTCGAAAGACACATGATTTCAATTTGTTCCTCTATAATTAGCGATAAAACCTTGTCCATTTCGTAATTAAAGTAAAATTATTTGGAGATGATATCATCAAGTTTTGAAAATTTATCTTGAACCTGGCAAATGTATAATTTAAATTGACTTTTTTTTGCGGCCTTCTTTTTGTAGGTGACTGAAGAGTAAATTTTTTATCCAATGATTTACTGACACATTTACTTATACATATATTTTGTATTATTTAGAAAAATGTTACAGTTATGCAAAAATTATAATGTATAGATGGCGTTTTACTAGCCTATATAACCTAAGTTTAAACATTACAACGTGTGATATTTTAAGTCCTTGGTCTTAGCCAGAATTCATAATTTTTTTTTACTGGCAATATGTTTCTGAGCATATGATGATGCCTTTCAGGAGGAAAGATTTCCTTTCTATTATAACATTATGAAACTGAATTATCCAGTCCTAACAAGTATATCTCGGCCATTTTAATGAGACAAATTATTTTTCTTCGAGCGAATAGCCTCAAATTTTTCTTCCATAGAATATTTCTTTCATTTTTTCTTCTGCTTCTTTTTCGTTTTTTGGGTGGAAAAGTGTTTTATTTGATAACTTTTTTCTAACTATTATTTTTGTCCAGATATTGATGCCTCACTGATCGTTCTGTCAATATGTTTGGTATCTTTAATAGCCATTAGACTTCTTTTATTTTTTGACTTATCATCTTTTATGACTGAGCCATTTATCCTTTTTTTCAATGAACTTTTTTCAATAAATCTCCAATTTTATTTGTATATATATAATTGATATATCTTCTTTTTATTGAAGGGAAACTCTATTGTTTCTTAGTGAATCTTTTTTCTTGTTATTTGCAATTAACGAGATCAATGAAGATACAGATGGCTGGTGACTCCTCCAAAGATATTCCATCTATGTTTTCACTGTTGTATATCTATTTATAGATTCAGTATTATATCTTCATTTATAGATTCTCAATTTGGGATTTGAACTGTAAATTTGATGTCTCGAGTTCAATTGTTGAGCTAATTTAATTATTTCCGCCATAATAATTTATAGATGCATACCAAGATAATCTATACATCTTTTGAATTTCTTTGAAATCTTTGAAATGAAGGTTTGTATCGCATCTTGTCATAAATTTTCTCTTCACTAGGAAATAAACAAAACTTTAATGGCAAGATCAATGGTCATCAATTCAAATTACAATATTCCATTTCTTTCTATGTAATTTCAAGCAACTGGCGTTTTACTTATGTTAGTATTGCATATTTTAGAATTCTTCTTTAACATGATCGATGAAGATATATCAGAATCCTGTTGTCTTTGATCATAAGCATATTTTGTTAAATTAACATTAATAACAATAATATTCACTTTGATATCGTTAGCTCGATGAAGTACGTTTCACTGTCCGTATTTTATCTTTTGTTACGTTATTTTTTATTAAATTTGTCTATAAAATTGAACAAATCGCTCATGTTAGAATCCTTTCTACAACAGATCTTTAAAGAGATTTTTACATTCGAATAGATTCGAAGAAGGAAGAATATTTTTTTGGCGTGCACTCAACCGATTCTTCGATTCATACATTTTAAGGATTTTATGTAGATTACATAATATTGTTACGAATGTTGACAAAATGTCTCAATGTGGAACATCACAATCAACATGAAGCAAAGCAGAAAATACAACATTATTTATATCTGAAATATATATTTGACAGAGCAGAACTATCGCTTTCTTTCTGTCGTAATGTTCTTCGAACGAAGATTATATCATTTAATGAATAAATTATCGTAAATATTTATAAGTAAAATAAATATTTATCGTAAAAAGAGATCCATTGTAAATAAAGGAATATTATGGAAATATCGAATAATATTATATAATAATATTATACAAAATATATATAATTATGTATAATTATATATTTATAATATGAGTTGAAAGTTCAGGTGATTCGAGTTTATTAAACCATACTGCACCCAACAACGACTGACAGAACTCGGACAGAAATTTAATTTAACATAAGTTTAATTTTTGTATTGTAGTTCAATGGATTAGGATATCGACATTGTATTTGCAGGGAGATATAAAAGAAAAAAGTTTTCATTTTCCAGTGTTTCGGTCGATAAAACATTACTAATGCACAAAAAGAACTATTTTCTGATTTTGATTAAAGATTTAAAGAAATTTTCTTTAAAAATGTTTTTTGATCCACTCGTGCAATTCGTTTCGCTTTATAAATTATTGATATGTTACATGTTAATATATATATAAATTTATGAATAATGAAGTTTATATATTCCTGTAACATATAAAAACACACAAAGTCTGTAAAATCTTTTGAGATAAATTCTTCCATATTAATTTTTCATACATATTAAATATTATTCAAATTATAAAAATAAACATTAATTACAAATATTATTCGCATTAATGTTGTTTCCCTCTAAATTAATTTTAAAATATATTCAAAAAAGAAGTTTTTCTACTTCATAATTTTACATTGTATTTTACATGAAAAACACTTACAAGACTTATTTAATGTTTTTGAAATATTATATTCATTAACTACTGCAATTTTCACTTAATCTCGTTATTTTATTATTATTTCTTTTTTCTTTTTTGTAATATTTTATTTTAATTGCTATTGATTAAACTCATGAAAATTAAATTTTGGTCATCTAATATAGCTGTAATAAGCTAAAATAAGCTCTCAAAAACAAACGAACTATCATTAACTTTAAAATATTCTATTTTAAACAATATATTCATTTTTAATCTACACATATATTAAAAATATATTAAATCGAATGTTTTTTTGATTCTTAATTCTAATTTAAGGTGCGTAAATGATATCCAATAATTTTGAAAGATTGTTTTAATCGAGAAAGAATGATTGGAAATAATTAGAAAAATGAAGGAATCTTTTGGACTTGTGAATTGAATAAATCAAATATAATTTTATTTTGTTTAGCATTTGGAAACTCGAAAAAATGAAGACTTGAAAAGAAAATTTCTATAAATTTTAAAGAAAAACTTGAAAGCAATTTTTATTAATTATTATACTCATTTTTTCACATTTTGTGATTTGATCGACCGAAATATATATATTCATGTTTAAATTCTTAAAGAGAGCTCAGCTCCTATAACTAACAATTTTTTAAGACTATCAAGACCTTTGAAAAATACCAATGAAAGTTTTTTTTATTTCTCTTTTTTTTGAAAATCGTATTATGAAACTAATTTTAAAATTAATTTTCCTTGCCAAATGTGATGCTATCAAAGCCAAGCTTATTCTATTTATACATTCGTAGAACTCTTTTTCTAAAAAAAAATGCGCAAAGATAAACGAATGATAAATTCAATAATATTAATCCTAAATCGATAGAAAAAAAGAGGAATATTGAGAGCATGTGATTCAGAGGTTTTCCATCGAATTATCCAACAATTGGATAACCGAAATGCAACACGACCACTGTCTAAAAAACAAATTTCAATGGGAATTACAATAGATAGTCCATAACATAATTGAAAAACTAACTAACATTGAAAGACTTCATTATCAATACTAACCAATACTACAAATTCCATTTTTATTGTAATATAAACTTTAAATCGCAAGATCACAAGATTTTAGAGAATTTTAAATTTCACCACTCTAATTTATTAATAAGCAGACGAACATAAAGAAATGAAACAGTTAGATACTTTGTAAATTTATCGATTCAATGATATTAAATTCTTGATAAAAATCTGTCTAAAATTACTCCCTTTTCTCCAAATTAAATTCAAAAATTCTTGATAAATGGAATGAATATGATGAACACATTAATTTAAAGTTGTTCGAATTTATCATTTTTTATTTTTCAAAAAGCAAGATCAAAATCGAACACCAAGAACAAATTGGTAATATGATTGGATGATTCAAAGGATTGTATTGTCGAAATAATTAGAAAATAAATGAAGTATAAACTAAAATAAATTTAAATTATCTTAATTTTTGTAGTTAATTCTAATTTTTCCTCTTCATAAAATAATATTTGTTATATTTTTTGTTAATCTATTACGCAAAATATAAAAATATGCTTGCAATAATTTGATACATATCAATTCTCTATTCGTGTTTTCTTTGCAATAAAAATTTAAAATCTATTTTTCTACTGTTTTAAATTGTTATTAATATCAATCTTTAAAAAACAATAATTACAAAAACTGCTTCAATTGTCTCCGCCAGGGGCACAATAGCAAGAATCGCATGCGCGGTACGTGCAAAAAATATGAAAAGAAATGTTAAGCAGAGAAAGCAGAGAAGACAACAATCAAATAATCTGCGAAAACATCTCAAATCGAGCCAAAACGTTCTTAAAACATTCTTTATCTCTCTAACTTTAATCCTGCTTCCGCCATTTACACCATTCTTTCATCTATAAACGAGATAAAAGGAATAAACAATGAATAAACAAGTTTTATACATTAGTTTCTAATTTTCTTATTGACGAGTTCTTCCAATCCTTCTCTAAATTTATATCTTCTCCGCTTTACAATGATTTTTAATCATTCCCGAGCCAGAATTTCATAAACCAAAACACGTAGATTTAATTTTTAGAGAGTTATAATAATAGAGTTAATAAATAATTAAAATTGATTCGGAAAAATTGATATGACATAAAATGCGACTGATTTGAATCCTTGAGGATATTCCTGATAACTAATAGCATGTGTCATGAGGGAATCCTTAATGACATACAACTTTACGACATATTTTTTTTTTAATTATTTTTACACGTATTTTTTTCTTATTTTCTCATCTTTTTCATCAATTTTTTTTTCATCAATTTCCTTTCTATATTTTTTACTAAAATACTCTAAAGTTTTACTAAAGTACTAAATTGTACGAAAATAATTCAAAATATCTAATTACATATAAATATCTAGTTACATATATTGGAAATATGGAAAATGAATATTTTTAAGTGCAACAATTTACAAGTTCTAAATTGTAAATTGTAAATTAATAGGTCAATAAATTTGATCTATTAAATGCAACATTGTAAATATCATAACATTCTATATGTTAATATAATATTAAAAATTTTTAAATCTTTCTCTCTCCGATTTTGATAATTTTAAAATATCGTTATTCTATAAATTTTTCTTATACATATAAAATGCGATCTCTTTTAAATTTCAAGATATTCACAAAAAAAATAATAATTTAAAAATATACAATAATTCGACAGATTTTGCGTTTAATAAAATATTACATAGATATTTTTGTTTCCTAAACTAGAAGTGAATATTTAATAAAAATGTAAAAATGTAAAATGTATAAATGTCAATTAATTGAAAATTATGCAAAAAGTATTTGTATTATAATTTTAAAAAAGTGCTTGTATTATAATTTAAAATTATATAATTTTCAATCTTAAAATGAAAATATTAATTATTTTTAGATATTTTCAGATACTTTTAAATAGATTAGATTGCAACAAAATTAGTATATATATACATATAAAATAGATATAATAAACAATAATCTTAACGCAAGATTCTATGAAGTTTCTTTATTTTAGAATAATTTACATCGAATGTAGTATTCATGTATACTTTAAAAATAAGTATTGATTGTCAAATGGTAAACGCAATATGTATGCATATTATAGAATTTTATTTTAAGAATGAACATACATTAGACGAATGATAGGTGCAACAGAATCAAATAGATACAGAATCAAAATCAAACCGATATTTATTGGATACTATTCAATGCGCATGCGCAATAATGTGATCTCGACGCATATGAATAAAAAATAATATCAATTTTGAAATTATTTATTTTGAAATTTGAAAATAATTTTCTCATAAATCGCGATTTCAAATCGATATTTCTTGGAATAATGAAAGAAGATTTGTTAAAATAATATTTTTCGCATTCTAATTCGGTATTAAATTCTTCCTTAACGAAGTAAAAATATATTTCTGAATGATATTCTTAAAATAATTATGTAAGATAATAATGGAAAAGCATGGAAATTACGCAGTGATTTGTAGTATATGATTTGATGGATTATCGAAGAAAATAAAAAATTATATATTTAATTCCTTTTTTTCCACCAGAGATAATTTAACGGTAAATGGAAAAAGTATATTAGAAAGTTTTAGACTAATTACTTCAAACATTAGAATTGTAACATGTGAAATAATTAATCAAATATTGAAAGATTTTTTGTGAAGAAATTGTACAATATTTTCTGGATATAAAGAAGAAGAAAATAATACAAAGAAAGAAAAAGTAAAACAATAAAAAAAAATGAAAGAACTTTTTTATTCTTAGGCAGAGATCGTTTATGCAACTTCTATGAAACTAAGAAAAGATCAGATAGTGTAATAAAATTATTAATGAAATACAAAATCTTTATTAATTTTAAAATATAAATAATAAATTTGAATTTTTTCAACCACAAATATCATCCGAAGAAGCATTATCTTTAATAAGAAATCCGTATCAATTGAGGGAAACATATAAAACTCTATGTTGTATTAAAGAGTATTAAAAAAAAAATTATTTTAATAGAAGAAATTTTTATAAGTATAAGTATATTTATAAAAATGTAAAATGTCTTTTCAAAATTGATTAAATATTAAACTAGTAAAAAAGTATGATATAAATTATTCATTTATCTTTGTGAAAATGATATAAACTTATTTTGAAAATGAGATTTTCATAAAAATTTCTGTTTTACAAATTATAAACAAAAACTAGAAATAAATAGAATAGAATAAATAGAATAAATAATAGAAGAAATAATAGAATAAATTTAACAATGATAAAAAAATCTTTGTTATTTTTTATGCTCCAATTTTTTTCGGTTCATGTAATACAAATAATTCGATTATATTATATTATATATAAAAATTCTACTCAATCATTCACATTTTTGTAAATTTTCTTGCATAAAATGAGTAAAAAAAATAATTAAATTGTTTCGGAAAAAGAATTGTCTCAGCATGATTGAATAAATTAAAAGTTTACGATCATATTTTTTAAAAATAGAAAAAATACTTTTTTTTTTAATAATCAAGATCGATAAGAGTATGCATTGGCTAATGCATTCAATATGCACTACTATTTGTAACACCACTTTTGAAACGACTTTAAAAGAATCCAATGTAAGAAAAGCTTATTTAATCGTAGAGATACAAATTAAAATTATTGATTCTTTATATATTCGATTTTTTGAATGTTTGTTCCACATTTCATATAGATTAGAGTTATAATATGAAAAATTCTCAAGATACAAAAGCAATTTTTGAAGAAAAAAAAGAAGATGATTAGAAATAGATTTCTGTAAGATAATAATCGATATTTCAAACCAACATATGAAACAACAAATAATGGAAATAGCATTAGAAAATTTTTCATAAATAATAATCAAAAAGTTTCGAAAATAAAACGAGGATACTTAATAAAAAAATTTAGAACTATTCTACAAATTATCATAATAGTAAATATGAGATAAACTTAGAAGAATTTAAAAATTACTTTATTGACTATCTAACTCGTCTCTGGAGTATGGTATGTAATAATAAAATTGATTTATTACAAAATTCTGTTGAGAAATTTTATTCTAAGATG
Source organism: Apis cerana (assembly GCF_029169275.1). NCBI lineage: Eukaryota > Metazoa > Arthropoda > Insecta > Hymenoptera > Apidae > Apis > Apis cerana. The sequence goes on along the minus strand of NC_083864.1, from coordinate 966,554 downwards.
ATCAAAAGTGAAATTCATATGCTAATGAAGATTTATGTTTATTAAATTCACAATTTCTAAAATTCGAAGTTATAAGTTAGGAAAATTTTAAGATAATTTGGAGTTTTAAGAAAAGAGTTTTAAAAAGAAAGTTTAAAAAAAGTTCTGAGGTTAAAAGAGTTTCTTTGAAAGGATTCAAAAGATTTTGATGTTTAAAAAATTTTGATGTTAAAGATTCTGAAGTTTCAAAAATGCAAAGAATTCTAAAATAGCTTGTTATTCGTATTTCGTTCGCTCCTTTTTAACTTTCTTCAAGATTTTGAAATAATTTCACGACTTTATCGTTATTATTAATTATTATTATTAATCATCATGAAATATGATATATAGTTTCTCGATTTGAAATTATCAGAAAGTTATCAGAAGACAACAAACAACAATAAGAGTCATCTGATGATGTTTCTTTCGATTGATTTTATAATATTTGATATATTACGATTGAAATATTATAACTGTCAATAATTTTATATACTTTTCATCGTTTTTTATGATGAAAGTGAAAAAAAATACATTGTTCCAATTTATAGAATAAATTTTCTTTTTTTTTTTTAATTTTATTGGATATAACAAAATTGATATATCCCCCATATAAGATTGCTTTTCTGGCAATGAATGAAATCTTTGTCTCCTCACCATTAGAATAACAGAATAATAATAATATCATTTTTTTATAGTTTTTTTATTTTTCTGCTATTTCTTATCATAGTTTAAATTAAATTTTTATAAAAATATTATGAAATCTTTGTAAAAAAAGGACAGATTCATAGCAAGACTCAAAACATTATGTAATTAAAAAAAAAGTTCTTAAAGTAAGAAAAAGTCAATTTCTTCATAAAATTCAACAAATAAATATTAACGTGATAGATTATTTTATCTATTAAATAATATTATTATATATATTATCTATTAAATGAGTAAGTAAAAAAAAAAGATTAAAAAGAATGGAAAAAATATTTTTTTTTTTGAAGAAATGAACGAATAATAAAAAATATCATTTATGATTTCTATATTAAAAAGAAAATTGTATCAAATGGCTCTAAATTATAAACAAAGAAAAAATACATTTCTCATGGAATGAGATCCTCCACATAAGTATTAAATTAGAAGAAGCAACAATATTCATAAAGTTTTAATAAAAAAAAAACCAAATATTGTTGCTGAATGGAGAAAGAAACATTTAGTATAATTTAAATATAAATTCTATCAATTCCAGTGCATAATATTTTTGGTAACATCAATCTTGGCCTTTTGTTTTAAAACGATAACAAAAATATTATATCTAATATTTGCCTATAATTTATAGATTTTCATTTCAATTGAATATATGATGAATGTTCTTTAAATTTCATCAATCATTTATCAAAAGATGCATTTCCTTTTCTTTTTCCGTAAATTTTATAGAATGCTTCATTTTAAAAATTGATTATATGTCTAATTTTATTTAATTGATCTTATCATTATTTGCAAAATACGAATATCTTGAAATTTTTAATATTGAAAAATGAATATTATTTTTAAAAAATTTAAATACTTTAAATCTGACTTTTATAGTCATGATAAGTGGAAAATTAATTCTTTAAATATTCAATATTTCAATAACAATAGATTATTATCTTATTCTTAATATTAAGAACTAGACGTGATTTATCAATGACACAATAGAAATTTGAACATATTTTTAATTACAAATTCAAAGGAATTGATAATTAAATATAGAGAATGAAAAGAATAAATCTTTAAAAATTTATAAAATACATAAATATTTTGTTTCAAAATTTTTGTTTTAAAGTGTTCAAGTGTTCACGCGAGCTGCGGAAGAATTTTAAAATAACTTTTTGAACAATGTTACAAAAATATTTTGAATATATATTTCTTCATTATGTAATTAATGATTAATATAACAATTTATTGATTAATTTAATGATTAATTTAATAATTAATTTAGTGATTAAACTATTTCTTCTACGAATTACATAATGTCAACCATTGAAAGGAAAAAAAGCTACTTCTGATACGCAATGTATGTAGAAATATTGCAAAATTATAAAAAGATCTCTCTCCAAAACACTTGGCATGAATTTGAACTTGTAATATATAAAAAAAAATGCAATATGACAACAAATCATCATCGAATCATTGTTAATCATGTTATAACATGCTAAAAAAATTAAGAAAATTAGAAAATAACAATACGTATTTGTTGATTTTTTGAATCAACAATAAGCAATATTTTAATAGAGAAGCTTGAATGAAAATTATAATAGTTCATCAGCCTATATAAAATTGATGACATAGATCTTTTTTAAATAATAAAATAGAAACATGGATTATATCTAATATTTTTAATCGAAAAAAGATAAAAAAAAAAGAAAAATATTTATAACATAAATTAAATTAATGTGGAAGAATTTTGAAAAATGAATGGAGACAAAGTGAAAAAAGACAACTTTATTATAATTCATGCAAATATTACATGAATATATAAACCATTATTCATAATTTTATGCATAAATTTAAAAAAAGCATTATAGACTTACAAGAATTTACCAATAATTTATAAAGCATAAGTGAAATGCATAAATGGATATATTTTTTTTAAAATTGAACTAACAATTGGAAAAATATTTTTTTTTGTATGAGTCGAAGCAAAAAATGAAAATTTCCTTTTCTTATATATTTTTCCGCAAACACAAAATCGATATTGTAATCCACAAAATAGTGAAATTTAAATTATACTTTCGTTATAAATTAAGAAGGATTAGTCGAATTTTATAAATAAAAAATATAATATAGAAAATTATAAATGTATCAATAATAATATATCTTATAGATATAACAAGATATAACTGAAGAATATATTAAAAAATATTAAAAATCAATTCAAAAAATGTGCAAAAATGAGCACAAAGAAATAAAATATAAAGAAAAATGGAAATATTTTGGTTCAAAAGCTTTTTATAATGTACAAATGTTCTAAGTTAATAAGAAAATGAAAACAAATTGAATAACATTATATAACATTATATAGTTATATATATTATATATGCACGAAAAAATATTTTTATTTATTAAAAAATATTTTTTAAGAAGAGAAAAAGAAAATAACGGACAAAAAAAAAGGATATTTCAATTTATTGTCAATTTGAAAAAACAAATGTTACAAATATTCCTTGTTGTCACAAAATACAATCCAAAAACAGACAGATCACACTTTGAACAAGGTAGTAAAATGTATGTAAAAAAATCTATATATAAAAAAATATATAAAAAACTATTCAAAAATTGCTTCAATTTATAATAATAATTTGGACATTTTCATATATTTAACTTAGAATCCTATTTGGATTCATTTTAAGAATCTCAATAATTCAATAGTGTAATTTTATTAATAGTATACTTGATTTCTTCATTCGTATTTTTCAAATATCGAACCTCAATCATCAGCAAGCGCTTATCTCTTATCATATTCTCATTCTTTCATTAAACGATGCTCAATTTTTAGAATAAAATATTACAAATTAATCTTAATATCATATAAGTCGGTTCACAACTTATTTGTAAAAAATGTTCGAGTTAAAGGCCGATTTTATCACGATTCTTGAATTATATTGATTTTATCAGAAAAAGACAAATAGATAAATCAAGAAGCAGGAAATATGGCACAAAGAATTACAAACAAATGATCAGAAATAATGTCCTTCTTCATCATTTTCTATTTTTCTAATTTTATTGCGATCAAATAATTGCTGATTACATTTCCAAATCATAAATAGAATTCGTAAAGAAAGTTTCGATTTTGATAAAGGAAAGAAGCAGTCTTGATTAAAAAAAAATATTAAAAAAAAAAAGAATTTCGTTGTTCTGAGTAAGATAAACAAATAACAAAAGATATTATTCGCGAATTTTATATAAAAATTAAATAGAAAAAAATATAGAAATAGAAAAAAAATAGAATTATATAGAAAAAAAAAAGATTATTTACCAATAACAATTCGTGAAAAAATAAAATTTTCATAGAAATGATCTGAATTGTACATATTATTACATAGTATACGTTTCAAAAAAAAGAACAAGAATTTGCGAAGAATTCTTATTGAAAAAGCAAATATGGTATAGAGGAGAAGATATTTAAAAGCCGTGGAACATTGTGGAAGAAAAGGAAGAAATATAATATATCAAACGAAAGTGGGTATTATTTTAATCAAAAAATATTGGTAAAGGCATATTACAAAATATAAATTTTTTTTATCGACCAATAAATACTCATGCCAGTGAGAAGAACGGATTTATAGAAAATACAAATTTAATTTTTGAAATTACAAAAGCTGAAGATTATCACCATATCAACATTACAATTATGAACAAAACCATACCATATATAAATTAATAGAATTTTCAATAAAATTTATATTCCAAAAAATCAATAATGATTGATTAGATTAGATTTAGATTTAATTGATTAGTTAATTAAAATAATAATGTTTTGCATGCTGAACAAATATGAATTGATACAATTAATAGTTAATGACAAATAAACTTCAAGAAAAAATACGTATAAAATTGATGAAATTTTGAAATTGTATTCAAATATTAAATATTAATTAAACTTTATAGAATTAATTTAAAAAACAAGAAAAATAAATTCAATAATATTGAAACATTAATTTTTACTGAATTAGAAAACAATATATAAAAAAAATTATAAGTGAAATAAATCGTCAAAAATTTTATCAATAAATTAAAGATATCGAGGAAAAATTTTAGAAAAAAGATTGTTTGATATAAAAAATGTTTGATATAAAAAATCTAAGCCAAATTTTGACTTAAATTCAGTTATTTTTAAAACAAAATATAAATTAATTTTTCCAAAATAACAACAAATTGCATTTGAATTTATTTTCATTAAGAGATAAAAAATTAATCAAATCAATGATAAATATCTTAAAAATACAAAAAAAAAATAAAAAATTGAAAAAAATAATTAGTGATATATTTTAATATTCTGATTGTGGAATGAATATGCTATGAATCTATGAATATATTAAAATTATCATTATCACGTTACTTTATTCCAGTCATGATGTTCATTTATTTTCTTCATCAGATAATGGATATGGAGTGATTTTTTGAAATAGAATAATTAGTAGACACATCATGTGCAAAATCAATCATGTCCAAACATTAACAATTACATTATTTATTTTATAAATAATCAAATATATTGAATTAAATTTTTTATAAATTATAAAAAAACAAAATTTTTAATAGAATTTAAATGAACTTATTTCAAAAAATTACATATTAAAGTGTTTTAAGAGAAATTTAAAGAGAAAACTTCACTCTAAAATGAATCCAGGCAAATTGCTATACAATTTTTTTTCACGAAGTTCAAAAATCAATCAAAATTTACTGTTTCTATATTTTAATAATTCTAATATATAATAAATGTTTTATGATTTTTGTTTTTTTTTTTTTTTTTTTTAGTTACTATACCAAAAATGGAATTTTTCCATCTTTAGCAGAATTTTCGGAATTGAGCACATTTCGCAAATGAATTTTTGATAAAATTAATTATATCAATAAATTGGAGATATTAATTATTTGCAAAATTAGAGACATAACATTTTTAGGATAATTCGAAAAAAAATCGTTGAGTAAAAATAATGGATGATAACACGAATATTTTTTCAATAAATTTGAAAATTGACTACAGAAAGATTTTGTTTTATTTAAATTTTTCCATACTATCAAGTACCAAAAATGTAATAGTTCAAAATCTGCAAAAAGAATAAAATTTTTCAAAGAATCTTCATATAAAACATAAAAAAATTATAAAAAAAAAATTCAAAATAGATAAAATGATTTTCGCTACATTCTATATTCAAAAACACAGACATGCTACTAATTTTGTCAGTAATGAGGCGTTTGTAGGAAAAAAAGAAGTAAAAATTTTAAAGAAATTTTGGAAATTAATGCTAAAATTACTTCATTTTTTTACAAACTTGATAAAAAAAACTTAACACTATCATGCTATTATAGAGTCAATAAAAAGAAAAATTACTTTTGATGATAATATATTTAAAGGATAAAGTAAATTAAAATTTATTTTTAAATAGAATTGCAATGAAAGTGCAGGATACAGCGTATATAAACAAAAATTTTTGCTAAAAATAAACGAGTTCCTGTTTATAATTTTTTTTGTATCAATCAAATTCTTCAACGAATCAAAGTTCATTTTCCATTTTTAAAATTTATATTTTACAAAATCTTTTTAAAAAATTGAAATAAAGCTAAAATTCAAAACCAAAAATTTGAATCTTACAAAATTACAAATTGATGAAAAAAAAAATTGTGATTGTGTGAAATTATAAATTATTAATCTTGAATGTAGCAAATGCTTTGCAATATAATTAGTACAACGATAAATTCATTAAATAAAATTTCTTAAAAAGCAGACAAATTTAAATAAAAAAAATATAGAAATATTATTTTAAAAAAATGAATTTAATTGTTAATATACTTTCCTTTTTATTCTATTCAATGATTGCAATATTAATTTTTTTATATATAATTAATCATTATTTTAATATTATTATATTATTAATAATTTTTAATAAAATAAAAAATAGATTTGTTTTCTTTTTTAAATTTTATTCAGTTATCATTTATATTTGAATCACTGGCTGAATCAATGTTTGAATTATTTTGATATCCATGTTATTTTAAAATTTTAAAAAAATATTTTAAAAACAGAACATTGAATTTTTAGTGAAAAATAATTTTTCTACACGGATATTCTATTAATCTATTTGAACATATGTGTCGGTAATTCAGAAAAAGATAGTAGGATGATAAATATGAGATTTGATCATTTTCGATGATTTTGATTTTAACCATCATCATCCTTCTGAATAAGATTTAATCGTAGATCATTACTTTTTAAAAATTTATACATTTTATAATTTATACTTAAATAAAGTAAATAGCCCTCTCGAATAATCGATTTTTCAATATCTAAATAAGAATTAATATTTGGAAACATAATAAATTTCCTTGTCTCTACGGCAAAAATTCTAGACGTTCTCAGTTTTTCTGCATTAACAATATTATCAGTTACACACGATGCATGATGATATTGAAAAATGCTCTGCATATATTAATAATAATATAATATGATATTGAATACTATATAATACTATATAATAACATAATACTATATAATAACAATTTACAAAATATATTAACACTATTTGCAATACTTATAACATTTGTAATTAACAAAATAAAATAATTTTTTGTATAAATCATATATAGATTATTAATATATTCGTATGATATCTTTGAAAAGTGTTAATTCATTTGGATTATTCAAAATCGAAAGTCGAAAAGAGATGGCGTGACAGTAAGATAAGACTTTTTCATCTCGCTTCATCTAATGCAAACTTTTATTATTTATAATAAAATTTATTTTTAATAAAAAAGGTTCAACCTATATTTTTGTATCAATTTTTGTATTTATTTCAGAATCGAAAAATATCTCTCAACTATAATATCACGAAGAAAAGCATGAAAAATCTCTCGTTTCTTCACGCTTGCAGCTAATTACAAGAATTTTTAGATATTGCTAAAATAACATATATTTGATCCCGATTATGAATTTTTAAGTGGACTATAACATCTAGAAATGAATATCCATCTATTAAAATTTATAATAATACTATATTAGACAACAATACTATATTAGAACAAAATGAATTAGAAAAATATAAACAAAATGGTTGGGTAACCGTATGACGATAGAAAAAATCTTAGAAATTATAAATTATAAATTATAAATTAGAAATTAGAAATTATAAAATCGATTCTATCTAATTTTTAAAAAAAATTATATCATAAAATATTAAAATACACAAATTTTAAATTTAATAAATGAGGGTAAAACAACTTTTTAAAAAATTAGGAAAAAATTATCGAATTGGAGAAGAAAGCCATACTATTTGAATGAAATTTGGATTAATTTTCAGGAAAAATTTAAAAAAATTTAATCGAGCTGAACATTTCATTTACCTGGATCCATCAACTGGTTTAAAAAATTCTCTCGTAAAAAGAAACGTTTGATGATTAGTAGCTTTGTAAGAATTTTAATGGCATTGTAGATTTTTAAATTAAAAAAAAAAAACTATAAATTGAGATGAGGAAATGAACGCAAATTCGAGGACTGCAGTTTTCGAAAGTGATTGAAAAAAATTCCCAAATGTAGTTGGGAAAAAAGAGATATTCAACAATGACTATGAACAAAAAAAGATAATATTTGCAGATGATAGAAAGATCTAATTATTACATATTGTCAAACAGCAAAAAATTAATAATATTTAATAATTATAAAAGATAGCAAAAAAAAACTGTATTAAGACTTCTTGTACTAAGACAATTAAACTCAATAGAATTAATATGAGTTCAAATAAAAAATTACAAGTTAAAATCAAGAATATCGTTAATTTTTCGGTATGAAAAATTTATTTGCAATTATTATAATTATGATGGGAAATTGGAGAAAATGCATAATATAGATTATTACAAATTTTGAAAACAAATTTTGACAATTAATTATATCAATTATGATAATTGAATCAACAATAAAACCATTTATAATACTATTTATAAAAACATAAATGTAAATAATTTTAATGATATTTTCAATCAAACAATTTAGAATTCAGAATAAAAAAATATTAATTGTATATAATTTTTTTATATCATAGTTTTTTATTATTATTATAGTGAATATTTTTTATTTAAAAAAAATAGTCTTTGATTTTGTATTTTATATTTTGCAGAAGTTTCAAATCAATCCTGATTCCATATGTTGATTATATTTATGCCTATTAATTCGTCTTGTTGAATGAATTTAATAATATGTATAATTTTAATATTATTTTGACATTAATTAATTCAAAAGTAAAAATGATTTTGTATTCGAAATCAAGAGCTTTTGCAAAACTTTGTCGAAAATAATCTGTTCTGCTAAATAATCATCTCTTGAGAGAAGAATAAATATTTATTCAAATAAATAGTTTCATTTATAACCATATCTTTTTTTTATCTCATTTATGCATTTTAAATTTTAATTGTGAAAATAAATGATGTGCAATGTATGTGTTTTTGCGAATAAAAAAGATTTAAAACGGCAAATTTTTTGAAAAAAAAAAAACTTTAATTTATCAATGATAATATGATACGAGTCATTTTCATTTTCTTTTTTGCACATTTTATTAAACATTTTTCCATTCAATTCTAGAATCAACATATACAATTATACAATTTTATTAATTAATTGTTCGAAATAAAATTCAAAAGCAAGTTTATATCGAACACTTTTTAGAGATAAATAGATACAAAAATAAGATATAATTCGAGATATTATTGGATAATCTATTTAATGGTTAAATCTTCAAAGATGTTAAAAAAATCTTGCGAAATAATAAGAATAATAAGGATAATTTAGCTTTTTAATCAATTTATTATTACAAAATAATTTAATTGCATTTTGTATGATTAAAAATGATAAATTAAAAAAAATCGAATATCAAATGAATGTCAATGCCTGCTTAATTTTTATAAACAAAAGATAAAAAATGTGAATTTCGAAACTCTTCAAAATTTCCAACAAGTATTGTAATCGTACAAATACGATCAATATTCTAAATATTAAATCTAAATAAAAAACCACAAAAATACTTTCCAATTTTGTTTTAATATATGTGTTATGTGTATGTCAAGATAGTGAAAGAACGTGAAACTAAATACTTTTGATGGTTTTATACAATATAATGTGTAAATTAAATGAAGATATTCAATTTCTACTTGCTTAAGAATGAAAAAAAATGTTTATGTATCGAATATGTTAATTATTTGCTAACATTTCTAGAATAGTAAGCCGAAAAAAAAGTCGTTGGAAAAAAAATAGACAATAATATGAAAATTATTTTAAATAGATTTGAAAATTGATTTTAAGGAAGATTTTGTTTTCAAAGATCTATCAGCGAATCTTTAAATAAAACAAATATTAATAGCACCGATGTAACATCAAGTTCTGCAGAAGACCAATGAAATTTTTTTAAAGAATTTTCTTGTAACAAGAAATAAATAAAAAAAATAGATAAAAATTCAGTTCATAAAACGATTTTCGTTGCATAAGAAATTTTATGTTCAAAGATGAAGACGATATAGAAGACGATAAGAATAGACGAAGAAGATATTGCCAATTTTATCAATAACGAGTATGTTAAAAAAAAAAAATAAAAAATTTTAAAAAATAAATTTTGGAAATTGATGCTAAAAATATTTCATTTTCTTACAAGCTTAATAAAAAAAAAATTTTAACATATAAAGTACATTCTTTTTATCAAGTTTTATGAAAAATTAAATATGCTATTACAGAAACAATGGAAAAAAAATTCCCTTTACAAATAATATTGGACCATTGAATAAATTGTTTATTAAATTTCAATGATAATATATAAAAGACAAAGTGAATTAAAATTCATTTATAAGTAGAAAAAAAAAGAAATGAGTGATAAGTGATCAATATCAGATTTTGATTGAAGTATTAAAATTCATTTATTTTTATAATAAATTTTTATAATAAATTATTTTTAATATACTAAAAAATCAATTTTTTAGGAATTATTTGCAATTGCTTCATTTACGACTTCTCTTTTTTTTTCTGTTAAATATAGTACTGCCCTCTTGAGTTTAACTTTTCTATTTAACTAAGAATAACTTCCTTATCCTTGTTATGTTTTTTTGTTTTTGATTCACTTTTCTTTGTTAATTTTAATTTCTTTGTCTTTTTTATTTCCTTCTCAAAATTTTGCTGATATTTTCTTCCTATCTTCCAATATTTCGATATTCTCGAATTTTATATCTATCAACAACTTTTCTGTATATAGTTATGTATATAGTTTAATATATATAATCTAAATATATAATATAATATATATATAATTTAAATATATAATATAATATAATATATAATAAATATATAATATAATCTAACTATATAGTTATAGTTAGTTATAGTTAGTATACATATACAGTATACATATATATTTATATCTATAACTATTTTTATTTTAATAACAAACAAAAGTTATTAATTATAAAATATTCAAAGAAATTATATACAAAAATAATAAAATTCTTATGGAATAATGAAATAAAAATTATAATTTAAATCAAAGAAGTTCAAAAATTTTATAAACATAAAAATAAATACAAAATTAAACTGTTTATTAAATCAATATGCGAAAAAAACTATTTCTTTTGATAATTACTTACAAAATATGTTGTTTCCTATTTTATTATTCTATTTTTTTTTTACAGAAAGACTCAATTATATGTATATTTGATACGACGCAGCTCATAATAGCTAATTTTATGAATTTATTTGAATAAAATAAAAGAATTAATATTTTAGAAAAGGTTTAAAGTCATTTATATTCTTAAAATACATATTATAAAATAACTAACTTTACACAAAATGCCTTTGTTTCTTAGGTAAATAACTATTATATATAATAGTTATATATATATATATATATATAATATTTATTTATTCAATAACAAACTTGTTATTGATTGCTATGTATATATAGTGACATAATGATTCATTTATTATTGATAATGTACTCGGTCTATCATCTCATTCTACGTAACGTAAAATTATATTTTACGTTATAAATGCTTATAATTTATTAACTAATCCTTGTCAGATATATTATCGAATCATAAGAAGAGAACTTTTTTCATTATTTCGATCTCTCCAAAAGAAATATTTTAGATTTTTATAATTTTTTATATTTCTTACAAACTTTTATAGATAAAATTAATAAAATTGCAAATGCTACAAAAGAAATAGATATAGTATAGATTATTAGCTTTGCAAAAAAAAAATCTTTGTTGCAAGGCATCATCAACATTAGAATTAATTGAAAAAAATTCAAAATTTAATACAAATAAAAATATTATTACGTTAGAAAAAATTGTTGCAAAATTTACAGTAAAAAATATAAAAATCAATTTATTCATTTAAGTCTTAAATTACAATATTTTGACTTCCAACAATATCTCTCAATATAATGACATTACTTTCATATAATAATGATAAACAATTATATATTAATTTTTTTATTAGGAATCTTTTAAAATTCTGAAAATCTAAATAAATTAAAAATTGAGGAAAATATTTTTTTTTCTTAAAAGTATTTTAAAATGTAATATTACAAATAGAAAAAATATATATTGTAATAATAACAATTTGGATATTATTAATTTATTAATTATAATATGATATTGCAATAATCCTAAAAAAATTAAGTTTATTTTAATAATTGAAAGAATCAATTCGACGAAGCTTGAAGTTATTAAAATAATTGAGTTTCTGTATATTATCGAACAAATAAATATTTATGAGATATTGGATAAAATAATATCAAATTTGACAATGCTAAAAAGTGAACAATTTTCAAATACAAATAAATCTATAGATTATTTATATGTATTAAAATGAATTAAAATATATTTTGATGTTACCATTAACTGTTCTTTTAATATGATTAAAAAATTACATTAAAAGAAACAAGTATAAAATATCAAACTAACTGCCTTACAAAATAATATTATTATTTATATGTATCGAAAAATTCTAATTAATAATAATAATGATAATTAATCATCACTAACAAATTTATTTTATGAATTATTGTAACTATTCTAATTCTATGACATTAATATTTTATCATAGTTATTTATAATCATACTACAAGATAAAATAAAAGTAATATTTGATATCTATAGAATAATAGCATATCAAAATATGCATTCGAGTAAAAATCTGCAATATGCAAAATCTATTTGTTAAATTTAATGTGATACTTTTTAGTTATTCTTATTTAAAATTAATATAAAGAAATATTATTAAAATAATTCATATATTTATTTTTTATACTTTAAATTATGATATAACTTACACTAAAAGTACGTTTAATTATCTTAACTTCTTAATTATTTTTATTATTAAAATTATATTCGAATAATTTAAAGAATGAAAATTATTTAATAAATATCAATAAACGTGAAAATTTTCGTTTCTAATAAGCAGATTCAATCTTTTTTTTAATATAAATTTTAATATGCAGAAGTTAGTAATATCATAATTTTAATGTCAGTTAGCTATTTAACGATCGAAATTTTTTGCAGGTATTTTTAAAAAATCAATAATGAATATTATAAATCAAACTCAATTGAGAAGAAAATTCTTTAATTATCTTCTTTGTTTTTCATATTATAAATACTGTTTATAGAATTTGAATGATTTCAAAAGAACAACATCCTTTTTTCTATTAAATCATTTTCTTCTCTTAATCTTCTCAAAATAATTGATATTCTTTATTAATGAAATATGTATAGAATTTTTTCTATTATTTTTTAAATAAAGAAATTATATTTGAATATGTCTAATTCATGATTTTAACAATCAGTAATAGAATAAAATTGTTAAAATGTAATTGCATGTGAATGACTACTTGTGTTATAAAGTATAGGCAATGTATAATATAATATTTCAATGCAACATTGTAATAGTTTATAATACTATTTATTTATTCTTCTACGATTTTCTCTATATTTTTCATATATTTCATTTCATTCTGCTTTGTTCATCATGCATGTTTATATGAGATATCTATATAATATTACGTTTGTTATTTTTCTATTTATTTAAACTGCAACAAATTTTGAATAAATTGTTTTAATCTCTTTATAAAGTATTTCAAAAACCGCCCATTAATTGATGATTTCTGAAATAATTTCAAGCATTTTTTTTTGCAAAAATTTTCATTATGACTTTTTACGTTTTTTGTTGATGAATTATAGAAAAAGCCATTATGATTAATGGAGCCGCAGTAGTGTTGGGTATATACTGCTGATCTTGAAAAACAAACGAGTTCAAACAAAATATGTTGAAAAAAATACATAGAATACATTTAACATAAATATTTTTTTCATAATAAACAATGAATAAATTAGTTAACTACTATTTGAGCAGATGGAATAAATCGAATTTATTCGTCGTTCAAAATAAATAACGCGAAATTTATATAGTGAAAAAGACGAATATAAAACTTTTTTAATAAATGAACGATAAACGTGAGCCAATTCCAATATAATGATAAATTAAAGCCTATAATAAATTAAAAAACAGTTTATTAAATAGATCAAAATCAGTACTTTACCAAAAATTCGAGCTTTGAAATGTACTATTTATCAATGATTTTCTTTTCATTATTCTTCCTTAATTGACAGAAGAGCTAATTTCTAATAGATCCTAATGGAGTAACACTAAGCAGATAGATGAAAAACGTAATCAAAAAATGTATAATGCATTGTCAAATTAACGTATCTATCATTCATTTCATTGCACAGTCATTTAATCATTTGATGAATAATAAATAATTTTAAAAATTCATCAAATTTTTTTTATGTCAAGCAAGATATCTATCTTTTACAATAGATAAAAGTTGTAGCATTTTTATTATATGTTTATTCGATGATTATATGTTTATTCGATGTTTTCCGTCGATCGTCATCCAATCATTCTTTAATGTCTAATTTACAATTCGATTCTATAAAAATTTTATTTGATCATTAAAAATTTCAAAATTTCAAAAATTTTTAATGATCTTGAAAATTGATATGATATTTATTAATAGAAGATTTTTTTGATGACATAAATTGTTCCATAAGAAGAACATTGTACGTGAGATTTCACATTAACAGCAAGTAAAACTTCATAAAATACATTAATATTTTTTCGTAAATTATAGTGTTATTATAGAAATTTCGTAGATATTCAATATTATAAAAATCATAAAATCTTATTAATTTTTATAAATATATTTTTATAGATATGAATAAACATATCATATAATCAAATTTAAGTGCATTATTATTAACGATTTATTCAATGAAGAGATAACTTAGAAATTAATGAAAATAATTTATTATAAATTATTAATATTTGAAATATAATGATCAGAAATTAATGATCATCCATCGTATGGTATCTTTCGAACAATCAGGAACAATGTAATACAATTTTAATAAATTTTGTATCCCATTGTTATCCCATTATTGTTTCATTGCGTTTTTTAATGTAAATTTTATAAGCTCTTGATGTTTTTTGCTTTAATATTGAATAAATATATTCTGAAAAATGAATTTGTTGCAATTTTAATAATATCTCCATTTGATTTATTTTTAATAATAATTTTGCTATATATATATATATATATATATATTTTTTTATATATTAGATTGACAATTATCTAATATATATATATATATTGGATAATTGCCAATCTAATATATAAAAAAAAATTTTCGACATCCTTTCATTTATTTTCTTATTATAAAAATAATAAGCAAACAATAATCACATTTTATATAAAGATGCATGATTATTCTAATCAACACAATTTAGTTTTTTTTAGTTTGTTGTACAGATCAAATAACTCTTATTTGTACTTTTATTATTTAATTCTAGATTATTTAATTTTAGATTTCTTATAGTCATTCGCCATTGCAAATCTATTCAAACAATTTATATTCAATTTGAATATATTTTTAAAATAATAAAAATTCGTTAACCAAAATTGATTTACAAAATATAACTTTGTTAATTTTGAAGATACAATGAAATTTACAGAATAATATCTATAAAAAAGAATATGGAATTTAATTAAGTATTTTATTCAAAAGGAATCTGAAACTCAACAATATATATAATTGAGGACTGATTTTCTATTGAACATTGTTATCAAAAATTATTTTAAATCATCATATATAGGATTTAAATAAATTCAAGTTATCTGTGATATAAAATTTTTAATATTATTTATGAAGCACACTTGTACTGAAATCTATAATCTATAATCTTTATTAAAATCTATAATCTATAATTGATTACTTGATAAATCATTTTTCAAATTCAATATCCATAAATAAAGTTTTTCTCGAGATGTATATAATGAATAGATATTCACACGATGTTCAAACTGAAAGAATATTAATTATAGAATCATGGAGATGTTAATATATCATTCTATTCCATAACAAGATAAATAGTTTTTGTTGAAACAAACTTTACACGATCGTGATAAATGGCTATTTCTGAATGATATCATTAAAATATTAATTATCTGTCGATACTCTTTACCTAATTTGTATATTTTTTAATGTTCAATAGTTAAAGATGTGTTATTCGATATTTCCAAAAAATCATTCAGTAATAACTTGTAATGAAACCAGTTGCTAAATTTTGAATTTGGAAGGAACATGTGAATAGAGATATGTTCTTTAGATTTTAAATCTAAAGAAGGCGTAGTAATAATCACATATTTAGAACGTCATTAGTTGGAAATTTTTTAAAAACAGCCAATCTAAGAACTATGCGTTAGTTCAACAAATAATAAAGCATAATTAATAATTTCAAAGTTTTTACTTCAATTCGTTATACGAATTATATTGAAACATTCAATTATATAAAGTTTACTAAATCGGTATATTGGTTAAAAATCAAGAAAATTAGAGAATTTTTTTTAAAGATTCCTACAGAAACAAAATTGAAGAATAATTAGAATGATTTTACATGCATACGTTCCATTTAATGTTTTATCTACGTTTTTTTTTATTATAATTTTTTTATTATAATAATTTCGTTATTATACTTATATTTATTTAAATTTATTTAAATATCTTTAATATTATTATATATTATTTTTTATATTTTATATTTTATTTATCTTTTAACTTGGATAACACTTCTATTTCTTTAAATTATTGAGATATTGATTACAATAAATTGGCTATACAAGTTCCGTACATAAATTTTTTATTGAACAGATGGATCGATCACGTTATATTATTCATGCTTATTCTCAGAAGTAGCGTTTTTCCTTATACGGAATAGGGAATATATTCGTTTTGCGTGTTTTGTAACTGTGATTTTGTAATTGATTTTTGACGAGTATTAATACCCGATCAACATCTTTTTGAGAGATCTCACAGTATCTATTGGTATGTAATCATATATTTTTTTTATCGCAAAAAAAAGGTTAGGTTAAGTTTTAATTCCCTAACTCATAAAGCTTTAAAGCTTCGATCGTCACTGGTGCGTGTTGTGGTTTAAAAAACATTTGTCTAGGTGGAGGAAAAAATAAAGTATTTCGGTCTTCTTCTGGACAATTGTTGATGCTTCTTATCTCTCGCTTGGAAGAGACTGCACTTTAGCGTCTACTGCTTATCTGGGGAGGGATTACGCCGCCTCTATACGAGTCATGCACAGCATTGCGGCAGATGTTTGCCATTAGAAGGGTTATGAGGGGTTATTATACAATTTCCCCCTGGTAACGTATCCTCCCATTTCAATTATCTATAATAACAGAGGATGGTCAAGTGGTCACGTAGGGGGTAATAATACAAGGACGAATGATGGATCGCAAACAGGGGATGATAACCTTTCGTATGACATGGATTTTTACTTTGAATCGTAGCCATGCCCCCATTGGAAGGGAGGACAGGAAGGTTTGTCATCAATATACATTGGAGGAGTGACTTGGCATCATGAGGGGATGTGATTGGCGAGGATTTTTCTCTCTATCGATGATTGCACGTGCAATGCCAACAGGGAGGAGACAATAAAACGCGAGCAGAACGTCGCAGAAGTGGAATTGCTTCTTTATACCCCAATGGGCGTAAAAACCTAAACTTCTTTGCGAGCTATTGGAGGAGGTATAGAAGAACTAGAGGTTCTGCCAGTTCTGACACTTATTTACCTCTATCTTCTTGCTCTTTATTGGCATATCTGATTGGCACACGATGTCTTCGTGTGACGACTTTCGTCTAGGTGGGGACTGTGTGTTTCGCTCTCTGCCAGTCGAGAGTTTCAACCACCGACTTCATGGATTTATAAAGTTCTTATTGGCAGTTGTAATGCTGATCGTATTTTGCTATTGGCGAGAATTTCTCTCTCTGATATGATAGGTTAAATGCATGGTTCTCTTATTGGATATGTTTTCCCGGTTTCTTTTTATTAATTAGAAGATCACCGTGAGTTTTAGTCGATAAAAGTCTGACACTATTTGATCCAACTCCTTGCGGGATGTTCTATGAAGATTTCCCCTACGTCAAAAAAAAGATTTTAATTCTCTAGGGATTGTTAATTACATTATTATTTAGTGAATCCAGACAAGAAGAACATCTCCAATATTCCTCTCTTCTCTCCAGCGTATTCAATTCTGTCTAAATGGACCATTAATATAATATTACAATAAATTATTGATGTAAAAAATAATATTATATTAATTGTAGAACAAGTACATCTGATTCCACTTTTTTTAATTCAACCAACAATGATATAGAAGCGAGAAAACGATCGTAAGAATTCGAGTGATAAAATATCATAGTACGAATTTTTATGAAGAAATGAGAATCGTTCGGCGTTACAATCGCATTGAGCATTCGCATAAAACGAAGATCTCCATTTTCTTTGCTCTATGTGCAAACAATGATCTGATTGATAGATTATTGATCGAAAATTTAAAAAGCCAAAAATTCCTTACAACGGAGAAATGTAATTCTAAAGCAAACCAAGCAAGCAAGTTATTGGAAAGAGAATAAATAGGCGGTCCAAAATAAACAACAGTAGTGAAGAAAAGACACAGCTATGCATTTGTCTGAAAAGAACCGTTATTAGAATAATGATTTTAAAAATCTTCAATCCGAAGGATCAAACAAAATCTTCAATGACACGAATGTGAAAATCGCAAGGGAATCGAAAAGATAGCAGAAATGTACGTGCTGGGACTGGACAATTCCGTTTCAACGGATAATCTCGGCGGATGCGCGAAGAAAAGATCAAAAGCAGGGAGATTCGATAATTCAAAAGATCACTCATCCAAAAAATCAGTAAATACATATAATAGATCTCTTTCTGAAAATGGAAAAAAATTCAAATTCCATAAAGAGAAAAAAAGGAAAGGAACAATTTATGAAAGAAAAGGAATTTCTCTTAAAAAATCCATCTAAAAAGAATACAACTTTGCATAGAGAGTGCAGAAGATTTACAAAGCATAACGAGACTTTTAGATTGCTTAGAAAAGATAGAAACCAAATATTATAGTATCCCAGAGATGAAGAGAAAAGTCAAATAATCACGTTCTTAAGTTATTATCGTCACAATTAATGAAAATATTATATTGAAACCTATAAACCTAGAAATTGGTGAATAAGAATAAAAGATAATAGAAAGGAAGAAAGTTTTTTTTGAAACACGTGTTAATTTAATAAAAATGAAAAATAATCAATAATTATTACTATCAATACCAATCATAAGATTGATGTTGAGTTTACATATTCAATAAATAGAGATTTTTAAGAAAAGATTATACTGCAAAGAAATAAAGAAATCAAAAATCATAACTTTTTTTAAATCAAATTATAATTTTAAATTATAATCTAAGTGGACTATACAAATTAGAATCATTCACATATTTCTTTGATCAAGATATAATAATATCAATAAATAATAATCAAGATATAATTTTATATTCAGTTGGTTTTACATATCTCATCCTATATATTCTGAATGATTATATTTTTATTTGTATCAAATATAAATCTAATTTAGAAAAAATCAATAAAAAATTTAATAAATTGATAAAATTATATTTTTTACTTTTTCAGAAAATATTTTAATATTTCTTTTTTGTAACAAAACATTTTTTATTATATTTTGAGACCAATGAAGTAATTTTTAAATGTGTAGAATCCATTATAAAACTAGGACTTTGATAATATATTTTTATTTATAACTACTTTGAAAGATTATTAAAAAGATTGAATGTTGATTACATTATAAATCTTAAGATTAATAATAAAACAAATTGAAACAATATTAGTTCTAAATTTTAACAAAATCCAATTTAATACAATTTAGAATGAATCATATTGATGTGATTTGTTGAATCATTTCATTATCGTTTAATACAAAAACAATGAAATATTCTTCAAAAAAATATTGTTTATCGATAAGGTTTATTGCAAATGATCAAGCAAATCTCAGGAATATATTAAATTGAAAAATTTAATAATTTAGACAGATGGTTTACACAATGGTTTAGACAGATTGATAAGCAAAGACTGATAAATTATAAATATTCGATGTGGAATAATAAGATAATTGAACCTCTTTATTAACGATACGCAAACTGGACAAAAATATGTTCAATTTTTTAAAAACATTTATTAAAAAAATATATCGATAAGTTGAGTCTCTCTGTTCTGATAATCAATACGATGAATGTCCATCATATTATTCACATAATATAATACAGATGCTCAACAAAAAATTTCATTGAATTGGATTCATATCATGGATTATTGTCAATTAATCCAATCTTAGTTTATATCTCTTAGTTTTTTCCTAAAATTAAAAGTTTATAAAGAACAGCTAGTTATGAACAATACTAGAAAATATTAGGGAAAGAATAATTATTACTATGTGCCGATATCTGAATTTATTGAAAAGCTATTGAAAATTATATATATAAAATTATGAGATCTATCGTCTCAAAAATTGCAGATATCATATTTATAAAAATGATGAATGTGCTCATTTTAATCATCAAATTTAAAATTTTAAAATTCAAACTCTTACATATAAATAAATGTATAATATCCATTTATATTCATTTATATACATATACACAGGAAGAAAAATCCTACATATGTACAAAAAATTTCAGAGATAATATAGAAAAGAATAAAATGAATAATTTTTCTAAATATGAAAAGAATTTATACATATATATATAATTTTCTAAAAACTAATGATCTACAATTATATATTCATATCATTTCTAATTCAATAGAAGATATTCTTCTTTCTTGCACAATATTTTCGAAAAAAGAATAGAATCAAATCCAGAGCTTGCAAACTTATTTATACAAAAATGGCTTCAAATAGTATACTAACAGTAATAGAATAGAAGCCTAAAAATTTAAGTTTATGAATAATTCAAAAACTAAAAAAAAAGTTAATCAAAATCAAGTTTTATAATATTTATAGTTTTTATAATTTTTAAACTGATTATTATTACTGATTATTATACAAATTAGGTTAGCTTTAAAGTTAACGTAGTTTAAAATATTGACGATCGTATTGTAAATAGGGAATCTTTTAAATTTTCTTTTAAAACTTTCTTTTAGAACAAAGATAATTGTAATAATAATATCATAAACAGCATTCAATGTATTAGTTACGTCTATAGAAGTAGAATTCAATTATTATATTGAAAATTTTCTATCTTGAAAAATAATAAAAAGTTAAAACTTAGATTTATCGTCTCATTCAATCCTTCAAATTTCACGTCAAGAGAAATCATGCTTTTAGAATCTAAATTTTATCCATTTCACGATGTCAAAAATTTTATTTGCAAAATAATCCAAATTTTTTTGAATGAATGTTTAATGTATGATGAATTAATTTTTATAAAACAAGGATTCATAATTAAATAAAAATAAAATTACAGTATATTGATCTATTAAGAATCTTCGATGTTTAGAAATATCGATCTTTATTAATTTTAAAAGATAAAATTAAAAAAGATTTTTCATTGATGACATGTTAAATGACGAAAAATATAAGGAATTTTTTATCAACAAACTTTTAATTATTTATATTTCATATCAACAAATAATGGTAATATAATATTAATATAAGAGATAAATATGGTGTTTCAAATAATTAATGAAAATGAACATGCGATATAAAACAATCGAATACTTTTTCTCGATATTTTTAAAATACTTGAAAAAAAAACATTAATTTGAATTAACATGGACAAAACGGAATTGAAAAAAAGAAAAATCTATCTCAAGATTTTATACAAAATGAATAAGAAAATAAAAATATATAAATATATAAATTTAAAAAAAATTTATTTTTGAAAACTTATAATAATTTATGAAGCATAACAAAATGAATCATTTTTAAAGATTGGTCTGAAAGTTTATTTAAACATTCATTCAAGGAAAAATAATTTTTAAAAAATTCTTTTTGTAAACAATTGTAATATTTTTAATGGTAAAAATACTAAAAAATTTTTATCTTTTATATCTTCCTGCAAACACAATGTCCATACCGTAGTTTATGAATAAAAAATAATAGAAAAATTAAATTGTATTTTTGATATGAATTAGCAAAAAAAAATGGAAAATAATATAATATAATGATTATATCAATATATATTATATATAAATGATTATATGCATTTTTTGAATATATTGGCTTAATGAAGAAAATATTAAAAAATTTTGGAAATACTTAAAATTAATGCTTAAAATAAATTCGAGAAGCGCAAGAAATAGAATAGTATGTAAGAAAATTATGCTTCAAAAATTTCTTTTATTGCACAAATGTTCCAAGTTAAAAGAAGAAGTTACAAATTGGATAATTTATGTATAAAAAATGAAAAACGAAAAAAAAAACAAACAAATAATAAATTGGAAAAAGAAAGAAAAAGAATTCTTCTGCTTTTTGTCAATTCAAAAAGGAAAATGTCTCTAGACCTTGTCGTTGCATGGTCAAAGCAATTTTTCGATCCAGAAAAAGTTGTAAAAGTACGTGTGTGTGTGTATATGTATAAATATGTGTTCTTTTATAGAGGTGAAAAATAAAGAAAAATAAAGATTTGTAAATTAATTGATTTGATAAAATAAATAATTTACTTATTTTTATGAAAAATGATTGTATATGTACTATTGGGTAATATTAGTATTTTTTTTTAATAAATAAATTCATATATCATATATTCATTAATTAATTTATTATAATTGAATATATAACAAATTATGTTAAGATAATTGTTATTAATTTATAACACTGTGATATATTATAAATTCATTTTGAAGAATATAGATAGCAATAATGAAATATAAAAATTGCGTAAGAAATTTGTACATAAAATAATTATTTAAAAATGTTTAAAGAAATGTTTTAAAAAATTTGAAATGATTACATGAATATCTTCATATATTTATTTTAATCAGCAAAAAATTAATTTACATCATGATTAATCTCATCTCAACAAGCCGCGATCTCAAAACCTAGAAAACAGCGTTATGAGATTAAAATCCAATTTTTCAACTTCGACTTTTCAATGAAATTTTTTTCTATATGAATTGACAACAATCCAAAAATTTCAAATTTGCAAATTTTTCGCCTTTCAAATTATATAATAACAATAACAAATGAAAACAAAATTGATAGAAATTATGTATTATGTCAATATCAAAATAAAGATTTGTATTATATTATATAAATATAATAATATAAATATAATTATAGTTATATAAATATAATTATATAAATAAATATATTTTATATATTTAATATTACTATTACATATTTTTCAATCCGTGTACAAATAATTGAACACATTAAGAATATCTTAATCTCAAATAAACTTAAATAAAAATGATTAAGATATCTTTTTTTATATGATAGCTTATACAATTTATTAATAGAAAAATCTGTTAATAAAATTTGTAAATTTCAATGTATACAATCTTGTAGTATCTTGTAATTTTATATAAAGTTTTATAAAATTTAAATTATTTAGACATCTTGAACGTGTATTGTCGCTATAACATTATTATAACTACTTGAATCCCAACTTAGAAGAAGAAAACTATTAGATTCATTGTATAATATAATATATAAATATTTTTATTATTTTCTTTCTTCTTAATTGTTTTAAACTTTATATTTTTCTTAATTGTTTTAAATTTTATATAATAATATAAGAAAAATACGTTCCAAATACGTTCCAATTCTTTATTGCAAATGATGTCATTAGCTCAAAAAGTGAATAATTTTTATTTAATTTTATTTACTCTTATTTAAGCCAGTATCATTGCAAAAATAAAAATTTCTTCCACGTGTAACAAAATGAAAATAATTTAAACGAATCGTTTTCTTCTTCTATTTTCAATAAAATGGAAAAAATTGAAATTGTCTGAAAATGAGAAAAAAATCAATTGAAGAGAAGGTTCATGTTATATTGCAATAATTTATCTAAGAAATGGAAATGTTCTTAAATCAAAAACATTTAATAAAAGAATTCATTGAAGCAAAATTTTAAATATTGAATTAAATATTAAATATTTAAATTTTGAACTAATTGTTAATAATAATATAAAATAATATAAAATAATAATATAAAATAATATAAAATTGTTAATAATAATATTAAATATTAATCGAACATTATGACAAAATTTTGAATACAATAATAGGAACTATTCCCACATAGATTGTAAATATGGATGATTTTCAGACAAAAGTGTTTAAACGAAAAACAAAATATAGACTTTTTAATTCTTTATACATATGGATTCTTTGACTTTATGTTTTAAATCATATAGAATATTTGAAAAATTTAAAAATAAAACTTATAAAAAAAAATAAAGCTTCTTTGTCCGAAAGAAAAGATGGAATAATTATTTTGGGAAAATTTTAATTTGTAAACAAACCTAAAATAAGAGACTGATAAGATAAATAATGACTCATTTCAATAAATATAACCGATATATATATATAATCGATAAATATTAATTTATTTAAAAATTTAAAAATAATTTTTCCTCTCAATATTCAATTTGATAGGATTTAAAAAATTTTGCTTCGATTCGTCTATTTTGAAAAAAAGAAAATTTACTTCATATTGTATATGTTGTAACAATATGTAAGATTTTAGTGTTGCAATAATATATCCTCTTGTTCCAAGAAGATTATATATGCCTTCTTTAAAAATTCGTAACAATAAGATTACTTTTGAACTGAATGTTTTTCAGAATCTTAGTAACAAACGTTTTAGAATTTTTTCTGCATTTTTTCTTCTTAATAGAAACGAATTAAAAATCAGTTTTTTTTTAAAATTGCTATAGGAAAGAATTTTGAAATTTCGCAAGTTTCATTTCATTTTTTTTTTTTTTTTTTCCATTAGTGAAGATCATTAATTCATCAATCAGCGACATTTTGATCAAGCTTCGCAAAATAAAATCAAATTTATCAAAGAAGAATATTCATTGTCAACGAATAGCAATGAAATTATTCTTCGTATCAACAAAAATTAATATCATTAATTTGAAAGCACAGAACACATATAATCCTCAATAACATAAAAAATAAAAAAAACTTGAAAATTCTATTAATTTTTAATTTTTGATTATTTTATTTTAATTTATACACACTTCGAAGACTTTGAAGAGATTCTTAAAGATTTCTTAAAGAAAAATATCGTTCACATTCGTGTACGCTAATCATATATATTTTAAATACATGCTAACTTATACATATGAAATCCGATCTGTAATATACCTCAAATTATTTTAATGCTGACAACATGTTTTTCATTCAAAGTGTGATAAAATGATGAGAAAAAATCGTATATCAAGTTTTAAAAGAAGTTATAAAAAAAAGACTTCAATTTTTAAATTTGTGATCGTTTTAATTCTTAAAAAAAATTATTCAATGTTTCATTAGAGTTCATTATGTTTCAAATTTGAAAAATTTTCAGAAAAAAAAAACATCTTTATCTTTCCACTTTTTTACATATTTACCGAAATATCTTTGAAAAAATTATTTAATAATTCTGAAAAAAGAAGCTTTATGTTTTAAAATGAGTTCAGAATCATTATATGTATGATTTTTTTTATTAAGAGATACAATAGTTTAAATATCGATAAATTTTTCGAATCGAATCATGCTGCTTTAATTTTGTACATCAATATATTTTTTTCTTCAAAGTATTTAAATAATGTATTGTCAGAACTGAAAAATAAATTTTCTAAACAGAATCAACAATTTCATGTCTAAATAGAAAAAATATACAAAGTGTTCTGTAACTATTACTATAGCCAGAATAATAATTCAGGCAATAATTCAGGCAATAATTCTGAATAAACAAATTATAAATTAGAATAATTTTCAAATATAATTAAAATTAATTATTTCTCAATTACATACAAATATTAGTATAGTTAAAAATTTTGTTTTATTTGAAAACGAAGCAAATGAAGCATTAAAAATTTTATTCTTGAATACTTTTATATGAAATCAATCCTTATTTAATTGTTTTTCAAAGTTATAGAATATCTTTTTTATTTCATGAAGCATTTTTATTTCAACATTTTATTCGTTTATATCTCACCCACAAAAAGAATATAAAAACAAATTAAATTAATTATTTCATTGTTACACGTTCATTTTTCTAAGTATAAATATTATAATATATCATCAGTCTGTAATAGCTGATAAAAAATTCGATAATGATCAAAAATATCAAATTGATGATTTACAAATCAAAAAAAGGCAAGAGAGTTATAAGAAAATGATTCTCTTTTGTATTTTCCCAAACATAAATAAGTAATTTTTCAAAAACTCTTCTTTAACATAGAATTCAAAATTGATAATAACATATTTGTATAATTAGTATAAGTCTAATAATATTAATAATATTAATAATAGATTACAGAAAAATAATTTTCATAATTAATGTAATCTTTACTTTATAAACAAATTATATAAATATGTTTTCTATCTAAAATCTCAATACATGTACATTATAATAAATTCGAAAAATTTTATTTTGTCATGAAAATATTTGAAATAATATTTTCAAAATCTAAAATCATAAGACAAAAATATCGGAATCAATTTCCTCGATTAATTGATTTCAATCGCATAATTGTTGAAGTATATTTCTTACAACATGATATTTATTTACAAATGTATCTTAAATGCAAAATATTTCTCTGGTGAAAAATAAATTTGCAAAAAATATATGATCTATTTCATTAAATAGAATAACTAAAAGATTACAAAAAAATATGTATTGGAAATGTTAAAGAGAAAAATTATCGAAAGAGAGAAACTTAATAAAAATTAATAAAATAATTTTCATAATTAATGTAATCTTTATTTTATGGACAAATTATATAAATATGTTTTCTATTTAGAATCTCAATACATGTACATTATAATAAATTCGAAAAATTTTATTTTGTCATGAAAATATTTGAAACAATATTTTCAAAATCTAAAATCATTGGAATAAGACAAAAATATCGGAATCAATTTCCTTGATTAATTGATTTCAATCGCATAATTGTTGAAGTATATTTCTTATAAAATGATATTTATTTACAAATATATCTTAAATGCAAAATATTTCTCTGGTGAAGAATAAATTTCCAAAAAATATATGATCTATTTCATGAAAATGAAAATCATTTTTTTTTACATTTCAGATTTAATTATAGAAACAAAATATAGAGCAAATGACGTGCTACGTGTAATTTTTCTCTCTATTCTCTTTCTCTCTCTATTCTCTTTCTCTCTCTATTCTCTCTCTTTTCTCTCTATTTTCTTTCTATTGGTTCCTTTTCTTAGGATGTGGAATGAGAAAAGAGAGATTTTACAGTCTATATACATATGTATGTTCATAGTCACACATAGGAAATATGAAATGATCAATAATGGAATAATCAAGATATTGATCAAATCGTGAATTAATGATAGGGACAAAATTGTCCAAGCTTGATGTAGAATATTAAATGTTATCAATGAAAGCCATAAAAAAAACTCAAACAATTGTGATTTTAATAATCATATAATTTAACACAATTATAAAAAAAATTGTATTATTAAAAAATAAAAATTATTTTTAAAAACCAACTTATTTTATTCTTCAAAAATAATTTTTGAAAAAATGAAATCGAATATTTCA
This sequence comes from Apis cerana, assembly GCF_029169275.1. NCBI lineage: Eukaryota > Metazoa > Arthropoda > Insecta > Hymenoptera > Apidae > Apis > Apis cerana. The sequence goes on along the minus strand of NC_083864.1, from coordinate 938,604 downwards.
TTCTCTCGAATGATATTTTCTTTAAATTATTACTATTAAAGAAAATAATAGAATAATAATATTATAATACGACAAATAGATTTTTGGATTAGAAATTCTTTTCAACAGTTCGGTCTACAGTCTTTCGAAAATATATAATATTATAAATCGGTAATCCATAACTCAAAGAATTGTGTAAACATAGATCTTGATAATTTCTATTTCTAAGCCATTTCACATCTCTCGAGTTCCATAGATCCAAATAAGTCCATTCTTAATTTCTTGATAATTTTACAAAAATAGAATTCTTAAAAATAAAACATAATCAAATCAAACTTGATTTGTTTCGTTTTTTAAGTAAATTAAATAATCATTCAAGCTAGAATTAGATATAATAATTTAATTATATGCAAAATTCAAGCAATCTTTTGAATAATCTATTAAATCACATTAAAATAAATGGCTTTTTATATCATTTTATATAATAATCTTGTGTATCTCGATTTTATATATATTTTTCATTTGTTTTTTTTCTTTTTATTAAAATTCTTTTAAAAAATTCTTTGTTTTCTTCTTTTTCTCTATTTAATAAAAATGCAAGAAGTTTGATTTCAAAAATTGGTTTCTATTTTTCTATAAAAATCAATAATATATAACTTTTCTATTTGAAAGATGACAATATACTAAATAATTAAATTAATCTGTGATTAACATAAAATATATATAATATTTGATCATTATATCTAATCATATGTGTCAATTTTAATTAATAAAATATAAGACAATTATCAACGACATGATGATATAGGAAATCTCGCCTTAAAGAATTTTTCCCTCAAGTTTCATACAAATCCATAAGCAGACTATGTAATAATGCAGACCTAGACCTAGACTATTCCTATGCAAAAGGATAAGGAAGCTACATTATTGTCTATATTTTAAAGAAGAACTAGAGAAGCTAAAAATCTATATATTTTTATTCACACAAGGCGAAACATAATAAAAAAATGATCAATTGTGGAGGAATTGGCACTTTAATAAAGATCGTTGCTGCAATAGTATTAAATAAAATTTCACACGTTCAGAAATCAATAATGAAATTCGTTTTTTATTTATTAGTAATAGATTCGAGTATAGCTTCATAGAATGAAGGAATAGATATAATAAAAAGAAAAGAAATAGACATATTTTTTCGTTTACAATATTTCTTTTATATGTATTTATTTTTTTTCTTCGTATCATATTTATTCTTTTTATAGAGACACAAAAGATGAATCATAAACATTTAATCGATTTTATTGTTAATAAAATGAACTGAACACTACTTTAATATTTCTTTAAATTATACTTTATTTGAAATTATTTATTCATTATATGTTTATATTTATATGTTTTACTTGAAATTATATATTTATAGATATTTTCATAGAAATTCCTTGTCAAACTTCACGAATCAATGAATGATGTTCTATATTACCAACGAATATTAATGTTAATGTAGTCATGTGATAAATTTTACATTAATCGAAAATGTATATTTAAAAATTAAATTTTATCCATATTATGTTTCATTGGATCAAAAATTTTATGAAGGTTATCTTCATCATGTATAATGTACAATTTTGTGAATGGGATTTACAGAATGGACAAAATAATCCAAATTTTTTTTAAATATATTCTTATTAATAAATCAAATTTTATAAATCAATAAAAAAAATAAATATGAATATGATTTATTAAAAATCTTCGATAATTTATAAATATCATTCAATAACTTCCTTGGAGTATTAATATATAGTGTAACATCTTAAATGATAAAATTATCATTTTTCATAAAAAAATTTTTTTTTATGAAATTATCATTGATGATATGTTAAATTTCACAAAAAATAGAAATTTCTTATTAATAAATTGTATGAATTATAAATGATTCCATATCAACAACGATGGCTTCTCGATTTATAATCCCAAAAATATACATAATATATTAAATAAAATATTTTATAATCTAATAAATCTAATAAATTAGATATGATGCAAATATAATATAACTTACAAGAATTAACAAACACGACGGATGATTGTTTCGTTTCCAGCCATTTGTTTTGGTATTTCTCTTTTTCATCTTTATCAGTCTATTATTCATATGAATCAATCACAGTATGAAAAATACAAATCTGATATTTTCAACTAACTGTTCGAATTCATTATAATTCCAGTTTTATTCTTTCAGTTTGAGGTATTATATATCTAAATTATTTCATTTTTTAAAATGTTTGTGAATCTTGATTCAAATAATCGTATATCTAAAATAATAAATAATGATGTGATGTTAATCATAATGCATCAAAAATACAATATAATAAATTGATTAGAAAAAAGGGAAACTATATGTGAAATTAATATTGGATTTTCCAATTTTATGATTTAAAAAAAAAAAACAAAAAAAACTTAATACATTTTTATCTTGATTTGCTATAAATGCAATTAATATTCGAGAAATATCAAAAAAACTTAATCAATTAGTATTATATATGATTTATATATGATTTAGAAAATAGTAAAGAGATCAAAAATAAACTCATTACAAAATCAATGATTATCAAATAATTTAATTAAACTTTTTAAAGAAAAAGTTTTCTTCTTGAAAAAAAAGATATTTTTAACAATAAATATAATAACAATAAAAAAGAATCATCAATTTTCTAAAAAAATAAAATGATCAATTTTATTTAGAAGATGAAAAATTCGCACATATATTGTAATTCGAAGTTGTAAAATTCGAAATTTTAATATAGCTATTGTAAAAAACATGGGAATTAATTTGGAATTTAATGGGAAAAAAAATTTCGATTTCTTTTGTTATAATTTTCATAAACATTATTATATATAATTATATAAAATATACTACATAGTAGACTGAACCAAATGAAATTCTATTTTCAATATCTTAGAAACATTGATAACAACAATAAGAAAATTTTTGTGGATAATTAAACAATTTTGGATCATTATAAAACAATTAATATATAGCAAAACTAACAAAAATTGCCACTGAAAAATACAATATGAAAAATTTTCAATGGAAGATTTTTACGCAATATGGTTACAGCACAATTTAAGTTTAAAGAAAATAAAAGATAATAATTATACCAAAATATTATTTGAACAGTAATATGTAATCAAAATCTTCATCTATATCTATATATAATACTAAATAAATTTTATTAGACAAGATTAATAAATTAGAACAAAATAAAACAGAATTATAGAAATTAATTTTTTTTAACATATTTGGATACATTATTTATTTTAAAAAAATTTATATATTTTTTTTTTTACAACATTTAATTTTACTAATACTTTTTAAGAAGTCTTATAAATTTTTATTTAAGATCGATATTAGAAATAAAAAATTCTGATTTATTTAATATATATTTAAATGATATATTAGTTATATTAGTATATTTAAATGGTATAAGTTAGAAAAAATATAAAATATTTTAATTGAATTAAAGACATGTTTGAATATCAATAAGTACTCTAGATATTGATAAGAAGTTAACATCAAATAAAAAAATGAAAAAACTAATCGAAAACGGAAAAGTTTTTATCATGGGTGACTGTAGTTAAATTAATACATCTGAAAATATTTTAATTCAACAATTTATTTCTAATAAACCACAGATTTCAGTCTATGGAAAATTTCTAGAATCAAATTGAAAATAAAAAAAAAACTGCATTTTACTGTAAGATTATTAAACTTTTTATATATATAATTAAAACAATATATTACATAAAATAATTTCATTATATTTTAAATCTAAGCTATCAAAAAGAATATATAATATTCCTTTCGTCTTTTGTCAATACATTACATAAGAAATATTTTCTAAGATACAAAAAAATTTAAGAATATGAAAAAATTATTTTTATCTCCAATACCAAAATGTCTGCAAAGCGAAATATTTATCAAATATTATCATTACATAATAATATTTTAAAAATGATTGATATTAATAATTGTACAAATCTAAAAATGATATAAATAGGATAATAGAACAATTGAGTAAATGAAAGTTTAATAGTATAATATTTATAAAAATTTACTGAAAGTATTTCTTAATACGAATAAATTTTTATTTGTATTTATTTAAATTGGCAGATGATTGTAATAAAGAGTGTGAGTAAATCTTTGATAGTCTTTAGTACATATAATATATAAACATTTTGTTAATCAATAAAACTTTTATTTGTGAAAGAGAATAAATTCTACAAATAAAAGCTTTAATAAATCATTGATTTATATTTTATATTATATTATTTATATTATATTTCTTTATAATTTAATTTAAATGATATCAATATAAAAATTATTCAATTACATTTTATTATGTTAAATGATAATATTTTATCTAATAAAAATTTCGAAATATTTCGAAGTGAATTTGTGAAACGAGTTATTATTTACGGAAAATCATTTATAAATAAAAAAATAAATTTGAATAAAACTACGAAAAAATTTTCTAAAATTGAACATTATTTGATTATCTACTCTGCATTTGTAAATTAAATTTTGAATATCTTATCTATGTATGTATTATATATGTATCGATTATTATTTCAAAAATGAAATGAAAATAAAAAATTATTTATATAAATAATAGAATTTAGAAAGAATTTAAATCTAAGCGTTATTATAAATAAATCAAAATTTGCTTTCAATAACGATAATGAGTTTTATTATAAAACAGTTTTAATAAATCAAGAAATTTTTAATAATTCCGATATTGCAAATTGGAAAAATAGATAAAAATTTAATATATAATATAATTAAAATATAATTAAAATTATAAATAGTAATACAATGCTAAATACAATTAAAATACAATTAATATTTAATACATAAATTTTATGTAATTTTATATAATTTTTTAGAATATTATCAAGTTACGAAAAAATAAAATATATAGATATATTTAATATATTTTTAAGAAAAATTTTAGAATTATATTGAAATAAATAGAATTAAAATTATATATCTATAAATGTACATAAAATTTTAATTTATAGTTATGATATTATCAATTTTTTTGATTTCGATTAATAAAGATTTTTTCTGAGCTTTAGAAGCTTAAGAAATTAAAAAACATTAATTAAATCTTACACATAAAAAAATAGACACGAATATCGATTTATTTAATCTTTTTTTAAGTCGGATTTCTTCATTTCATCATATTGAAAACTAAAATAAAACTATTATCAAAAAGGAATATCATGATTTTATTGAAATTGAGATAAGAAATATGCAAGAAAGATTATTGATTTAAAAATTATTGGTTTTATAAAATTTGTTAAAAAATTTTTATTATATTTATCAATTTTTTTGTTAAATTTTGAATATTTATTGTGAATAATATATTATTAATAATAAAACATTATTAAATAATATTAAATATTTTTATATTAATAATAAATTTTATTAAAAGTTTTACCATTACGCCGCATTGTGCACTCCAAAATAATTAAATGATGAATTCAATTTGAATTTTTTTATGTTCAACATTTTTCGATTATTTCAATGTTTTCCTCAAAAAGTCTGAATTGCTACTGATAAGTTTATTTGGAATTATTGCATGTAAGCATGACCAATTCACAATATTTGTTTACATTTTTTATTTCGAAATAACGTTAAATTTATAGGTGACCATTTATTTTTGTCTCTTGACATAGCTAATATTCTCGTTAAATATTGTTTGTTTTGAAGAATATTATATATATATATATATATATATATATATATATATATATATATATATATAATATTAATTCCAATATTTCTATTACTCTACGTATTATAACAATATATAATAAACAAAATTTAAATATTGTAACAGTAATATGTAACAGTAATATTCGTTTAAAATAGTGTTAAATCAAAAAAATGTTAGTTCTTTATCAATAAATATATCTTCTATTTGTCTATTTTTTGTTCATTTATTATTTATTATTGTATCGATATATATGATTATATATATGTGTGTGTGTACTTTTTGTTTAAAATATATGTAAAATATATGTAATGTACAAAATATATATATAATATATAAATCATATTTTTTTATAAAAATTCACAATTTAATAATAATAAAATGAATATTCATCAGAATTATCAATCAATAAATATAATTAGATAAAGAAATAAGATTCAATTCGTTTATTCAAACGAAAAAAAATATTCGTAATATTTCTATAAAATATGAATATTTCTTATAATTTTTACTAAATAACTAATTGCCGAAAATAGTTTCTTTTTATATTATTATTAAAAAATAAAAAAATATTAATTTGAATTTATACATATAAGTTTTAATACTCAATTTTAAATATAAAAACTTAAGATATACACAGTGAAACAAAATAAAAACATTTTTTTTTATCTTACTTATAAGAAATGTTTATATTTTTTGAGCTCAAAAGTAAAAGAAATTAACAAACCAAAAATTTTCAGAATATCTATCTTTCCAAATAAATAACGTAATCCTATAATATTTAATCAAATATTAAAATACTGATTAAACACTTTGTTGATTTTTTGTTTATCAGTCTCGAAAGTATCGATATAATCAAAAAAAGTAATAAAAATATTCTGTTTAATTAAATTAAATGTTTCAAAAATTAAATTAAATTAAATTTCTGGCAAAATTAAATTAAATTTTTGGTAAAAAATTTAAAAAAATAAAAAATACTTGAATAACTATAATCTATATAGTTTTCTTAAACAAATAGTAAAAAATTATTATATAAATTATTATATTCTCAACAATTTTGAATAATTTTTGTAATTGAATAAAATTTTTACAATATTTATTATATAAAGCAAAATCAGTTATCCATTCAAATTTTTTTTCATTAAATTTAAAATTAATATACATTTTATAAAACATATATTCTTAAGATAGGAGATATTAATCTATAAATTAAAGATTACATGATTATAAGATTACAGGATAAAGATTATTATTTAATATATTTTATATATATAAAATAATTTTATATATATAATATATTATATATTTATAAAATTATTCATTATGAATATTCTGAAATAAATAGTGCCAAAATGATACCAATCTTTTTTCCTGACAACTTTATTATTATAATAAATAATATATATAGAAATTAAAAAACAATAATTAAATTAATGTTTTTTTTATTTATGAAAAAGAAAGCTACTACTTCCAATAAAATAATCATAAATTAAAAAAATTAAAAAAATTGTATTCATAAATTTATTCAGAAATTCATAAATTAATTATAATATTATAAACCAAATTTTTATAAATATGCTGTATTGATTTGCCATTATTATCAATCAAAATAATAGAAAATATATATGTATATAATATAAAATATAAAATATAATATATATCTCTAATTATTAAAAATAATCAAAAATAAAGTAGAAAAAAACTGTCTAAGAAGAAATAGTTATGATCAAAAAGAAATAAATTTATCAGAAAAAATGCGTTAAGAATAAAAAAATAAATTTATATTATTCTATATAACAAACAGGCAATATAAGAATAGAAGAAAAAGTCAAAAAAAAATTAAAAACAATTATCATGTAATAAGATTAGAATATCACTAAATAGTATCATCAATAGTATAAAAAATTAAAAAATTAGAAAATAAGATTAGAAAATAATATTTAGAAAAAAAATAAAAGAAAAAATATAAAGAATAAAAAAAAGATATTCAAAAAGGAATTTGGAAATATAAATAAATATTTCATGAAAAATGTAAAAATTAATAAACAGGATAAAATGTAAGAAAATAATAGAGTGATAAAAAACAACAGATAGAAAATTAAAAAGAAAGATAATGCAATAAAAACAAAAGATTATTATAATACAAAGAATAAAAATCAAATATATAATATACAAAGCAATAAAAATATAATATATTATGTATTATATATTAAATATAAATATATTTATTGTAATATATAAAATGAACTAAGATTTTTCAATTATAATATGTGGAATAACGCATGCAAATAAAAAAATGCATATAAAAAAATTAAATTCCAATTTTTGAATTAAAATAAATAAAGTTTATCATATGTGAAAAATTATAATATAAAGAACATTTCTTTTTACAAATTTATAACTAAATTTATAACTATTATATAACTATCTAATAAATAATTAGAATAATAATATTCAAAATATCTATTTGCTATAAAAAAAAAAAACAAAAATTTATAATTATATTTTTTATTTAAATTTGAATTTTTATAAATATAAAATCACTAAATTTTATAAGTAAAAATTTTAATTAATAATTTAAAATAAAAAAAAATAAAATAAAATATAATAATAATATAAATTATAAATTATTAATTAATAATTATCAAATTATTATTTCTTTAATTTAATTTTTTAAAAATATTAAAATCTCTACACATTTATCTAGAATTAATTTAATTATTTGATAAAAATTATCTTGTTAATTTTATTTTTATCATAAATTCCAATATAAATACAGAATAATATTATATGAAGACAAGATAATTTTCTAAACAATGAATAATAATATTTATAACTTTAGAAATATACTTACTTACATATTATTTAATTTCTATTATATTACTTTTTGAAGATAAACAAAGAATATTAATACCAAGATATCAAAAATACCAAAAATCAATAAATTAAATTTTAAATGATTTATATTAAATAAAATATATTAAAAAAAATATATATAAATAAATTAAAACAAATGTAATACTATACATAAGATTAGATATATAGATATATATAGTTAGATATAGAGATATTTTTTTTTATCTCTCTTTTTGAAAAATATTATAGAAAAATAAAAAAAATATTATTTATTATAGAAAAATATTTTTCATTATGTACACATTTTCTTAAATCAATTTGAGGTAATTCTAATAACTACAATAATAAAAATTGTTATACTGATTTTTGTTTAATAAGTAAATTTTTTTATATCAAAAAATAAAATATTTATATTAAAAAATATATATATAATTATAATTATATAATTATACAATACATGTATATACTTCTACAAAATATAAGTATATAATTAAAAAATGTTTATATTCTATCTATGAATTAATGCTATTCATATTGCATTCAAATAAATATAAATATTGAATAATTTATTTAAATTATATTTTTTTTAAGTTTTTTTTAAGATTTAAAATTTAATATTCATTTGTTTTTATTCGTATATTTTTAATATCTATTTCATTTTATTGAAAATAAATTATTTAAATATGAATTTTTACTATTCTGTTTAAAAAAATATTAATGTAATTTTTTTAAACATTTTAATCAAATTAATAATTAAGTAAATAATTAATTAATTAAATAAATTTATCAATAATTACAACAATTACAATTATAAAAATTATGAGAACAAAATATTAAATACAATAACTAAAATAATTATTATTTATAATATTAAGACAATATTATAAATATAAATAATACAAGATTTAGATAAAAATTTTAAATTTTTATATAATTAATAATAAATAATACTTACTTTTTTGCAGATTATTGATTAATTTTTCTAAAATTTTTAGATTTGATTATGTTTAACTTATTGGCTACTGATTCTAAGAAAATTACGTTCAATTTACTTCGCTCTTACCAAACCACATTCGTTTTATGAAAATATTAAAGGACACTTTTCAAAATATATTTGTGGTGAAAATCTCCAATCACACGACGAATAATATATTCCGACTATATATCAGCATTGGCTAACAATTACGTCATCATGCGAACTCTGTTTAATAACATTGTAAACCAGGAATGTCAGATTAGCAGTCTATTCTTTTACCTTTTATTAAGAATTGTAGAATTCTCTCCATATCTATTTGAAACAATTAAATATATTTATTCCCACTTACTTTTGAAAATTATTTTCAAGTTTAATTTTATCATAAAATATAAATATTTATAAATATTATTTATAATCTTTATATTCATATATATTTATTTTTATATTTATAGCCTGAATAATCGATAAAATATGATAATAAATATATTATTTATCCTAATGATATTATATTTTATCCTAAATAACATTAATAAACAGAATGTTATCTATACAACTTACATTACATTAACAATAATTTATATTACGATCAATACTATTTCAATAATATTGATTTTCATGAATATGCTTCATTCCATCATTTGAAACAGTGTACAATATTTTCTATATTGATTCATTTTTTTTATAATTTATAATAGAATTATAATAGAATAATAAATTAATAAAATAATAAATTATAATAGAAAAAGACAGATGATAGATAAAATACAATATACATCCTATAATATATATATAAAATAAGTTAAAAATTTGAAAAATGGAAAGAAAAAAGAACACTAAATATAAAATTTTTATTTTTTATTAGTTTATAAAAACTATCAATGAAGAAATATATAAAAGTAAATAAAAAGATTTATACAATAATTACGAATTGAAAATAATAATATAGATAGAAAATTTGAAATTGTTATATCGATATCAAAAAAATGATATCTTAGTAAAAATTTAATATTATATATTAATATATATATAATATATATTATATATATATTAATATTACATATTATATAAGTGAAACAAAGTGAAAATTATAAATAAAATAATTAAAGAAAAAAACAAAATACTTTTAGATAGAAAATTTCAATCATTTTTAGAAGATATTATTATTACATATGGAAATATTTAATATTTTTATTTAATAATATATAATTAAAAATATGCAAAAAAAAGTTTTTGAAAGAAATCACAAAAGTACTTTTGCCATCAAAAATTCTACAAATTTAATATAATATAAGTATTTTTAGATACTTTTTAAAATTATAAAAATCAATAATTTATTATCTTTTATTTAAAAAAACATTAGAAAGAATTGAAAAAGAAGTTTCATATGACACTTATATTTGAAAAAGACAAAAAGAAGTAAAAAATTTTAATTTCGGAAATTTATTGACTTTTATGATATTAATAAAAAACTTTTAATACTTATGTTGAAATTTGTATGTTGAAAATTGCAGATATATTCAGATAATATTAATAATATTAATTAATAATATATTATCTTCTTGTTATGGTATACTTCGTATATTTAGCGAATTTTGAATTAAATAAAATAATATGATAACGAATATTCTATCTGATATAATTTACCAAAAATCTGATTATTGACTTTCAAGAAATTAAAAATATTTGATTTACCAAATACCATCATGTATTGATAACATATACATTTGAATTGAAAAACTAATTATTAACAGAATTATGATGAATGCAAATAATAAGTAAATGAATGATTTTGAAAAAGATGTTAAATACAAGCAGAAAAAATCAATGTATAGGTAAAAATATTTGCCATGTAAATGTGATAATTGCATTATTTTCGACAATTATTTTAGACATGTTTCGAATAAAAATTATATATTGACTATTAGGTTAGGAATAGTAAAATTTAAAAGTATATTATCCATAGATATTGAAACAGTGGCATCATTATGTCATCAGTTACTCTACTTGATGAACTCGAAACTTGATAATAATTACTATAAGAAACTTGTATAGTAATGTATAATTATACATAATTGTATAATAATATTTAAATAAATAGAATTTAATTTATCAATGTCTGCATATACAGCTTTTAATATATAATATTTGAAAGTTTCTCATTAATATTTTGAAAACCAATAAATTCCAAACCAATAAAAAAAAAAATTAAAATTTTATATTTAGGATTCTTCTCTTCAAATATCATGCTAACTCGCAATGAAACTTTATCCCGAAAAAATAAAGTTTCTGGCAGTGAATTACACAAGTTAAAACATATCATGTTTTTTTAAATTTGTGTTATTTTCAGAATTAAAAAAAATTACAGAATTTGGATTATTTCGTTTTCAATGCTTTATTATTAAAATTTGTAATATCGAACTGACTTATTTAAATAAACTTATACAATGATATAAACGATACCATGTTTCAGTCAATTTATTCGTCAATGTTCAAAAAATACATTACGATGGATTAAATGTGCTACATTTAGTGGTATCTTTTTCCACTTGTGAATCTAATGGACTTTTTAAAAAAAAAATTTTTAAATTATAAATCTCAATGATTTCTGATTGTGTTATCTATTAACAAAAATCTTATTAAGTTATATGATCATTTAATTGAACACTACATTTGATTTCTTTCCTTGTTTATTTTTACTCATCGATAAAAGCAATGATGAATGTTTCTTTTTCAGTGTGAAATTTATTTAATCTTTAATGAGTATTAGAATAATATAATATTAATTTCTAATCAATAAATTGTCCATTTAGTTAATGAAAATCGAATTAATATTGATTCTTCTGGATGTTTTATTCACTAAATTTTTTATATATTTTGCAAATCAATATCTAGTTAGCTCGTCATATTATATATTATATAGTGACATTGCAATCGCCTTCAATATAAAAAAAATATAAAGATATTGGATAAAAATTGGTTATTGGATGAAATTTTTGAATCGTTTTTCAAAACGATTTATTCACACTAATAGTTTCCTTGAGACTTGCTTTTCACAACGAATACTATATGATGGAATAAAAAAAAAACTGATTTTGAAAATCTATGTCAAAATTTTTTTTAAAGCAAAAACTTTTTACAAATCTCCAATTCAAAAAATTACGCTATGATGACCACCATATTTATTTTTTATACATATATATTGTTAGCTACTTTTTTGACTAATTTTTGTTTCTTCAATTAGACAACTATTCGATTTATATTATTACTATAATGTATAATAATATATATACAATAATAATTATTATCACAAAAACTATTATTTAATTTAAATATTTATTAAATAAATGAATTGAAATAAATATAAATTTTTCTAATATTTTCTAATAAAACAAATAAGATTCAAACATTATAAAGATACGATATATACCTTTTTTTTTGTAAAATAATTTTTGTAAATAATTTCAAGGAAATATAGATAGTTTAAAAATTGAAGTATTATTTATGTAAAATATATCTAAAAAATTTTCAATAAATCTAAAATTTGAAAAAAAACTGCAAAATGAATATTTTTATAAAATTTTATTGCTTAAGTTGATAATTAATTTCAAAGAATTTGATATAATATGTATAATATGATATAATAAATGTACTTATTTTTAGCCTAATTCATTCTACTTTAACTTATATATGCGAAATTTCTAATATGAAAATTTTTTATTAATAAATGAAAATTTATTAAATAAATTTATTATCAAAAATTTATTATTTTTCAATAATCTATCTAAATCTTCAATTATAATAATTTTTTTTGATGTAAGTAAAAAATAAATACTATATTTTTTAATTTTTCATTATTTATTTACTTACATTTATACATATAAGATATAGTTTAATGAAAAATCAAATTAATTATTCTGTCATGATCTATAACATCAATATAACTAGCATTTTATTATTCAAGAGACAATCACCAATGAAATATTGTAATCTAATATAATTTTTTCTTATGATATTCAATTTTATATTTAAAAATTGGAAATATTATTTTAAATACCAAAAAATAAAATATTTCTATCTATATAAAAGTACATTGTAAGATAATATTAATAAGCAACATTTTTAGAATTACTTATTATATATTTATATTTATTATTTAAAATATTAGACAATAATTAATAATATTGAATATAAAATAATTAAATAAATTTTTCATAAATCAACATTATCTTTTATGTTCGAAATTATATTTCAATTTTACTATCATATATATTTCGAAATATTAGATAACATTTATATTATTTTATTTATGAATATAAAATTTAGTAAGTTAAGAAATATATTTGAGAAATATTTATTGAGAAATATACGTTCAAAATTTATTACTATTATTATTTCAAAAAATTAACTACATAAAAATTTGAATATGATTATTTGAATATTATTATTGAAAATTATATATTAATATTTAATGCTAGATCTTACTGTTCATTTTATAAAATGCATATTCTTTGTTTCACAAATAAAAAATGATCTAGTACATATTTTAATTCATGTTTTTTTAATATTAGAGTTCAATTGAGTACAGTTGTCAAGATGTAATTTTTATGACTATTTGTAGAATAGAATAACTTGACTATACTAATCAAGTTATAATATGATATATATATAATATGATATATAAAACATAGTCATATTCTTTTAAAATCTCATACAGTTTAATTATGTAATAATACGTACGTTCAGCAATTCAATCTGAAATAACTAAATTAAATAATATCTTAATTATTATCTTAGATAACCTAAAAATGTACTCAACATCTTTAATTATCATCAGCATCATCATCATCATCTGATATATATTTTTTAGTGACTCTTTTTCTTCGTCCTCCTCTACCTTCACCTTTTCTTCCTTTCAATTTAATTTTCATTCTAACACTAGAATCTGCATCCGATCCATCTTCACCATCTTATAAAAATATGAAATCATTAGTAATAATAATTATTGTAATAGTTTAATAATAATTATTATATTAAATTATAATATTTTACCTTTATCATCTAAATCAGAATTATTTCCTTCTTCTTCGATACGTTGACGTGCATTTGTGAAAACAGATTGTAAAACAATGGAATCTTCGTGTATGAGAGAAGCTTCTTCATTATAAATTTGTGCATTTTTGCAGAGCTGCATAAAGTCTTTCTCAAGATCATCAAAGTCGGCATACTATGACAACAAATATAAAATAAATTTTGTCATTGTAATAATAATTATAATACAATAGTTACAATAAATAATAATATATGCTAATAAAAGAAAAAAAATATTTACCTTTCCTTCCTCAATTTTTTGAAGTAATTTATTGATAGTTAATGGCTTTTTAATAATTTCATAATAATCTGGTAATTCTCTTCTGGATGGTAATTTCATAAATGGTTCACTAAGAAGTCTACCATCTGTACTATCGGTATAATTAACAACTACCATAAGCAATTTTTTCATAGCTCGTTTCATTTTTGGATCAATTGAAGATCCTGTTCCTCTTCGTTTTTTTGGCATAGGCTCATCATCTTCTTCGCCTTTTTTCTTTCGTTTTCGTGTTTTCTTTTTCTTTTTATCATCTTCCTCTTCTTCTTCATATTCAGCGCCATCATCATCAATTGCTTTGAGCCATTCTTTTTCAGTTAAGCTATCAGTATAATCAACTTCTTTTCGTTGTCTCGAGCCTCGTCCAAGGAATCTATCCTCGTCTTCTTCATAAGTCCATCTTTCAACTTCATCATCATCTTTAACTAACCAATCGGGCAATTCAGCTTCCTCTAATAATCGAGATTTTCTATTTGGACCTAGCTTGGCTTCTTCTCTTCTTCGTTCTAAATCTAATTTTTGGAATATTTCAAATTCTCCTTCAGTTCGTGCAATCATTTGATTAACTGTTTCATCATCTGGTACTTCATTTTCTTCTTCATCTTCAGCATCATCTTGATGCAAAATACTTTGTAAAAATTGTTGTCGTTCAGAACCAGTGGATTTTTGATCGAACATTCCTGCTTGTATAACCTTTTCATCCATATTCAATTTATATCTTGCTGCAGCCAATATTCTTTCTTCAACTGAATTAACTGTCATCAATCTGAGTACACGAACTTCATTCTTTTGGCCAATTCTATGTGCTCTATCTTGTGCTTGTAAATCCTGGTGTGGATTCCAATCAGAATCAAAGATAATAACAGTATCTGCAGCTTGCAAATTTAATCCAAGACCACCAGCACGCGTTGATAACAAGAATAAGAAATATTCAGAACCAGGATCATTGAATTTTTTCAATAAATCTCCTCTATCTTCAGCTTTTGTAGTACCATCTAATCGTAAATACATAAATCCTCTCCAACTTAAATAATCTTCCATAATTGTCATTAATTGTGTCATTTGACAAAATAATAATACTCTGTGATTTGTTGCTTTTAATTTCGGAAGAATGCGATCTAATAATTCAAATTTTCCAGATGCACGATACAAATCGGGACCAGTAATGACACCAGATCCTTGTGTACCTACATGTTCACAATATTTTTCTTCAATAGCTTGAAACATAAATGGATGATTACATAATTTCCGCAATTGTACAATAGTATTCATTAGAGCTTTAGCGCCTCCTTTACCCTGTTTTCCTTTTTCTGAACCATCAGTTAACAATACACCTTTACTTTGCATGTGTTTATAAAGAACTTTTTGAAGTCCAGACATATCACATTTAATAATATATTCTACTTTATCTGGTAACTGTGATTCAACTTCTTTTTTTAAACGTCTTAATAAGAAAGGACGTAATACTTTATGTAATCGACGAATTATAAGAATAGTTTCTTCTTCATTTAATTCAACTTTTTCACCAGTAGTTGCGAATGGAGCATTAAACCATTGTTCAAAAGTACTGCAAGACTTGAAAATTGAGGGAAGTAGAAAATTTAATAATGCCCATAATTCGGGCAATTTATTTTGTAACGGTGTTCCTGTTAGTAAGAGTCGATGAGGAGCCAAATAATGAGTATTTAATACTTGAGTTAGTTTACAATGATGATTTTTCATTCTATGTCCTTCATCAATAATCATGTATTTCCATTGTAATTTTGCTAAGACACCTTTGTCTTTAATAACATATTCATATGTAGTAAGCAAAACATTAAATTTAGTTGCTCTCATTTGGGATTGAATAGCTCTTCTACCAGCTGGCGAACCTTTATATGACACTACTACAACACTGGGAGCCCATTTTTCAAATTCTAATACCCAATTTGATAAAGTTCTAAAAAAAAATATTATTATTACAAATATAAAAAATAATTTTAATTAATTTCTTATATTTTTTTTATTTATTTATTTATTTTTATATATAATAAAAATAATACATACGATAATGGTACAATGATTAGGAATGGTCCGTTAACTTTTTTCTTTTCCATAAGATATGTTACCAAGGCTATTGTTTGAATAGTTTTGCCAAGGCCCATTTCATCCGCAAGTATACCATTGAGATTATTGTTGAATAAGGAAACTAACCATTCCAGACCCTAGAATAAATTTTATTGTACCTATTATTAGCCTTCATATAAATTTTATAAATATATATTATAAAACTAGTTTTAAATGTAAAACTATATATTAATATCAAACCTTTATTTGATATTCCTTCAATTTTCCATTCACCATAATAGATGCTTGTTCTGTTACTACTTCATGCACAGTATGTGCAATACTATAATATGTTTGTTCTTCTGTTTTGTATTCATCATCTTCTACTTTCGCTTTATGTATTGTCTTTTTCACTTTTTCTTCTTCTGAATCACCAGTACATTTTTCTTTATTTTCACTTTTCTCTTCGCCTTCGTTTTCTTCTTCTTCTTCATCTTCATCTTCTTCGCTTTCTGATTCAATTGGTTCCCATCCTGGATGGGATTCTAAAAATGTTGAAAGTTGGCTCATTAGTGGAGCTTCTTCACCAGTTAATGTACGACCAGTAGCTGTTTCAATTACTCCAACACGAGTATCCTCATTGGCGTTTCCTTCTTCACCTCCTTCACCATCTTGTAGTTTCTTCTTTTTCTATTTGAGTAATCAAATAAAATTCATTAAACTATTAATTACATTAATTACATTAAAAAAAACAATAAAAGATATGCATACTTTTTTACGTTTTTGTTCTTCCACTTGCTTTCTTTTTTGTTCAATCTTATGCTGTTTTACCATTTCAGTAAGATTACTGATATATTCATCTGTCTGTGATAATAGAAATGCTAATCGTTTGTCTTTCTTTTGATCAATTAGTTTTCTGTACCCTTCTTCATCTTCTGCCATAAGACGCCTCATACGTTCTTTTTCAATCCGTTCTTGTTCTTTTTTCTGTTCTCTTTCAGCATTTGCATGATAATTGAGAACAGCTTTATTGAGTCTAGCCAATTTGGCCACATTGTTTCGATGGAATTCTTTGAAATCTTTACCATGTTGAAGTACAGAACTAAGAAACTCCTTTTAAAATAATAATAAAAATTATAAATTATTTTTCTATTTAACAATTAAAATAAAAGATTAGAAATTTAATTACTTGATGCTTTTGTCTACGTTTTCTTTCAGCTTCTAATTTTTGTTGTTTTTCAAGTTTCTCAGTAGCTCTAGCTTCTCGAAGGCCTTGTCTTTTCGTACGCTTATAAGCTTTTACATTTACTGCAGTTTCTAAAGTAGTATCTTTTCGAGTACATGCTAAAATCTAAAATTAATAATAATCTAATTGAAAGAAATATTTATAATAATGGAATAATATAATTAATATTGTTATAATTACCTCTGATCGTAACTGTCTTTGAAAATTCAATACTCTAAGCATTCGTAATTCAATTTGCGCTTGAATACGAAGATCTTCTGGCATATTAGTTGGTAAATTGCTCAATTGTTCCATTCGTAATGCTATACGTGCTGCCACTCTGTTAATAAAATATTGATAAAATAAAATTTTGAGATTATCATTTTTTGGAAAAAAATTTTCATAAATATATTCAAGAAAATAATAAATATATAAAATGATATAATATGATTTTATAAAATATATAGTATATTCCATTGAATTGATACAATGAAATATTTTTAAAATTATGCTTTATATGTTTTTATGTTAAAAATTATAGTAATTATATTAAATATATTTATATTTATATAATATAAATATATATATATATTTTAATTGAAATTAATTGACATTAAGTTAACACAATGATCAATTTAGTTTAGAATCCTATTTTTTTATGACAAATTTTAATAAAAATCAAGTACTTTTTATTCTCTTTTTATTAATTTTTTATTAATGTAACTTTCTGTTTTTAAGATATTGATTTGGAAATTTTTAATCCTAATCATTCAAGTTTTTAATATTAAAACTTTTACTTAATTTAAATATTAATATATAAACTGCAGATATTATTATACAAATATATATTTTTCATATTTTATATATATGAATATTTTATATATTTATTCATTTATATATATTATAAATTTCATATAAATGAATAAATAATTTTATATATGTATATACATATGTAAATATGGATATTATAAATTTTCATTCTTCTATTAATTGTACTTCCATAATAGATAAATATAAATAAATTTAATTATATTTCAAATAAATCTTTTCATTAGAATTTTAATAATATTGAAAACCAAAGAAAATTTTGTAAATAATTCATTTATAGAAAAAAAAAAACAAACCTCAATATGATACTGAAGCAATATATTTCATTAAATATTGTAATACGGAATACAATTTTTTAATCTTTCTCATATAATAATAGTAATAATAATAATAATAGTAATAATAATTTCTAAAAATATTATATAATAATTTAGAAAATTATAAAAAAAATTTTATATAATGTTATAATTAAAATTTTATTAATAAATATACATAATAAAATTAATTATATTTTCTAAATATATATATTCTATATAATTTGGCATATATTTTAAATAATACAATTAATACAATTTTTATTACATATTAATTAAATATTTAAACTTTTATTTGCATAAAAATCTTCAATCTATTAATAAAATATTTTCAAATCAAAGGTGTTAAAATAAGTGTTAAATTTATTATAAGAATTAATTTCCAAATCAAATATCTTTTCAAAAATAAAAAGTCAAATTGAAAAAAAGTATATAAAAAATTACATATGATAATTTAGAAAATTATACATAAAAAAAATATATAAAAAAAATTATCTTTCTTGTTAATCCATTATTAAGAATCATCATAACAAATCATCGTAACAAAAATGAAATTTTCATTTAAAAAAATTAATCATAATATAATTATAAAGTTTTTTGTGAAATATATTTTGGAGGTTTATTTTCATAATTTTATATTATAATATAAACAAAATAATAAGATTAAAAAAAATTTATAATTTAAAATTTATATTTAAATTTTATATAACAATATTTTAAGTTGTGTATCTTTGAATTTGTCACGAAAATGAAAATAATAAGAATTTTAAATGAAAATTTAGAATTATATTATTTCTAAATTATCATTTTTGAATTTATATTTTTTGAAAAAATAAATTTTTAATCTTTAAAATTTTATATTATTATATTATTATTATATTATATATTTATATATTTATATATAAAGTTTGACAAATGTTTCAAATAAAATGTTATATTAAATTATTATAATATTTTTTTATATTTAATAATACTACTTATATTATTGTATTTTATTTAATTTTATTATTTAACTTAAATTTACTTTTAATAATTATTATTTATATTTATATTTAATTAATTACATACTTTATTATAAATGCATATTTTTATTTGCTTTCTATTTTATAAAATTTTTCAAAAAAGTATTAAATATTACAATTAAAGATATTAAAAATATAACATAATATATTAAAATATATAATATAATATAATATAAAATATATAATATAAATATAATATAAAATATATTATATATTTATATTATATTATATATAAATATATATATAAATATATTATATATAATAATATATAATAATAATATATAATATATAAAAAATAGCTTATGTAATATAATAAATATAACTCTCTTCTATCTAATAATATTAATATAATTTAAATCAATTTTTTATTAAATTTAATAAATAGTTTTTAATAAATTTGATAAATACCTGTTTTCACGTTCTTGTAAAATTAACAATGGATCTAAACCAGCTGGTTTTGTAACACTTGTCACTCTGTTAGTTTTAGCACCAGGTTGAGGAGGTTGTTGTTGTTGTTGTGGTGTCTGGCAGCTTGGTCTTGGAGGAACTGTAGAACCAATTACGTTTGGTCCTGTGATTTGTGGACCTGTAGCAGCAGTGGGTCCTTGAGATGGATCTATAGGAGTTCGTTGTCCCATAGGTGAAGGAGGAGGAGCTCCACCTATATATGTATTATAATATTAATCTTATATAAATTATATATAACATTAATCTTATAAATTTGCATTATAGATTTCATTTTAAATGACAAATATAATGTTCATTAATTTAATAAAAAAATAAGAAATGTATATCTAAAATATAAATTATATTTAATAAATTTAAATTAATAAAATTTAATATAATAAAATTATATTTAATAAATTTATTATAAGATTTTTAGTTTAATTTAATATAGATAATTAAATTTTTTTACCAAAAAATGATTATAGAAAGTTTATATACAATATAAAAATGTTATTAAAAGATGGATATTATCTAATACATTACGTAATTCTAATAGAAAATCAATTTATAAAAAATATAAAAATATAAGATTTGTTTAAAAAAAAAATTAAAAAAAATTAATTTCTTCATACAATGTAATATATACATGTAATATATATATATATTATATATATATATATATATACATGTAATATATATATATATTATATATATATATATATATAATGCAAACAATATAAAATATAAAGTAATCATTTAAAACATAAAATTAAGTATATTTTGTCTAATTTACCTTGTACTGCAAGTGCAAGTTGTTGCGATAATGGTTGATTTCTGGCTAATAATCGATATGCCATTATCTGAACTCTGTAATTAATGACTTATAAAATATTGAACTTATAAAATATTTACAAAATTAATGAAAATAGTTATAAATATAATTTATCAATTTATATACCGTAATTGTTGTAATTGCTGCGAACTCAAAGTTTGTTTTTCTCCCATATTGCCTTGTCGGGCTCTTAATGCAAGTAATTGTGAATAACGCGGATCTTCTTGAAGTCCTTTTTCTTCCATTGAATCAATAGCTTTTTGTAAAGCATTTAAGTTTTCCTGTCCAGCACCAGGTGGACCTCCAGGTCCACTAGGACCAATTTGACCAGGTCCAGTCTGACTCATTTGATTTACAGGTGCATTGGGTACAATTGGCGCTGAACCTCCAGGTATAATTTGTTGATTTTGTGAACCAGGTCCCATTTGACCAGAAGGTGATTGTCCAGCTGGTCCACTTAATCCCATTTGATTGGTTGCACCACCATGACTAAGTTGATTACTTGGACCACCGGGTCCCATTTGATTACTACCAGATCCCATTTGATTTGTAGTGCCACCTGGTGGTATTTGTCCTCCTGGACCACCAGAAACCATCTGTCCTCCAGAATTACCAGATCCTATTTGACCACTTGGACCCATTTGTGCACCTGGACCACCAGATCCCATTTGATTACTTGAACCATTTCCTGGACCCATTTGTCCACCTGGCCCATTTCCTGGACCAATTTGACCACTAGCTCCACTTCCTGATGTCATTGGATTTCCAGAAGGATTTCCAGGTCCCATTTGATTTCCACTACTTCCAGGTCCTATTTGTCCTCCAGTATTATTTCCTGGAGTTATTTGTCCTCCACTATTTGATCCAATTTGTCCACCAGGTCCACTACCAGGACCAATAGGTCCTCCAGGTCCACCACCGGAACCCATAGGTCCTCCAGGTCCACCACCAGAATTCATGGGTCCTCCAGGTCCGCCACTAGAACCCATAGGTCCTCCAGGCCCATTACCTGGTGGTATTTGTGATCCAGGACCACTTCCCGGCATCATTTGCCCAAGACTATTCGGTCCTCCACTTCCTGGGCCCATTTGACTACCAGGTGGTCCGCCTGGTCCCAATTGATTTCCAAGTCCCCCCATTCCCATTTGTGATGAAGGAGTTCCCATATTTATTTGTCCAGGGCCATTTGGACCCATTGGCGAAGGCCCATTATGTCCCATTTGTCCTCCTGGACCAACAGATCCCATGAGATTGGGACCCATTGGAGCTTGACTATTAGGGACCATTTGATTTGGTCCTAAGTTATGTGGAGCAGGACCACCTGGCGGCATTTGGCCCGGTCCTGGACCT
Source organism: Apis cerana (assembly GCF_029169275.1). Classification (NCBI taxonomy): domain Eukaryota; kingdom Metazoa; phylum Arthropoda; class Insecta; order Hymenoptera; family Apidae; genus Apis; species Apis cerana. The sequence continues at coordinate 915,593 of NC_083864.1, read as the reverse complement.
AAATGATTTCCACTGGCAGTCATATGTCCAGGTCCTGATGGACCATCTGCATTCATATGTCTTGGAATAGGTGGTCCAGTATTTAGATGATTTCCAGGAGGTCCACCGGCATTCATATGAGTTGAACCTGGTGGTCCTGTAGTATTCATGTGTCCAGATCCTGGAGGACCACTTTGATTAACATGTCCTGATCCTGGCGGTCCATTAGCAGTCATATGTCCTGGACCAGGTGGACCACCTGAAGCCATATGACCTGGTCCTGGTGGTCCAGTAGCATTAATATGACTCGATCCTGGTGGGCCACTCATATGTCCAGGACCTCCAGGTACCATTTGCGAATTCGGAGGTCCTCCAGAACCCATTTGTGGACCTGGCATTGGTCCATTTCCAGGGCCCATTTGAGTAGGAGACTGACTCATATGAGGACCTCCTGGTGGTCCTCCACTTGTTTGTCCCATATGAGTTGGTCCAATCTGTCCTGGACCACCTGGGCCTATTTGTCCAGGTCCACCGGAATTCATTTGCCCTGGTCCATTTGTATTCATTTGATTTGGACCAGATTGCATCATATGTGATGCTCCTTGAGGTCCATTTGGTCCCATTTGACCTGGTACTATAGGTCCTCCAGGAACCAATTGAGAATTAGAATTTTGGTTGACTGATCCACCAGGACCACTTTGATTCTGTAACATTATAAACAAATTTCTTTTATTTATTGTGAAATTATTTTTTTTAAGATATTCTTTAAAAAAATTCTTTATAATACAGAAAAATAGTTATAATAATTATTCATAAAGATATATCTATTTATTGTTAGAATTTAAGAAAAATATTTAACATAAATTATAAATATAAAATAAATATTTAAATTAGAAAATATATTTACACAAAATATAAATATACTTATATAGAAATAAGAAAATATATTTCTTTCTTAATGTAACATTCATAATTTGAAAATTTTATTGAATAGAAAAGAATTGTATTTTATTTTATTTTATTTTATATAATTTTAAATTACCTTCCTGTTTAATGTTTTACTTCCTATGATATCAATAATTCAATATTTTATTTTTTTTTCAATATTGATTGAATATTTGATTTTTATTTCTCTTTTTAAATTCTATTTTCTTTTTAATAAAGGAAAAAATCAAAGAATGAAATTTAAAAAATATATATTAATGCTATTCAAATATTAATTTAAAATTGTGATATAATAAATTAATAAAATTACAAATAATATAAGAATTTATTATATTTTATAATTATTTATTTAAATAAAATATACGTAATACATGTAATAAATTTTGTAATAAATAATGTAATATATAAGATAATATATTTTGTAATAAATTATGTAATAAATAAGACATTTTAAAATAAAGAAATATTAATTTTATTAATTTATCAATAAAATCATAATAAAATATATATTTGTCAATAAATTTATGAGATTTTTAGAAGTATAAATGTAAAAGTTAGTATAAAAATATTGATTGTTGAGATATTTATTAAATTATAAATAATTGAAGTTTGCAAACAAAGCAAAATGAATAGATCAAGATACATATTCATTTATTTTTGTTATTATATAATTATGTATGTAATAATTAATATTTTTGTATATAATTGTATATAATTGTATATAAATTAAATCATCAAAATGAAAAAAATCTATTTAAACATGAAAAATCAATTTTTCAAATCTTCAAAATTAATGAAATTTAAATTTATATTCCTAAATATTCAAAATTCAGAATTTTTTTGACAGTACTTTAAAAACAGAAAAAAATGGATGGATTGCAAAATTACATTTTTTTTGAAATTATTCAATTTTGCATTATATTTTTTATTAGCAAAAATTTATTTAAAATTAATGATATATTAAAGAATAGATTTTAAAGTATAATATATATATAATATAATATATAACAATTATGAGAATATATTTGTTTTTTTCAAAAAATATTATTTTAAAAATATTTATTTTCTTAATTATTTTAGCAATATTTATAAAATGGAAATCATGAGAAGTTAATGAATTTTGCATAAGAACATATATTAATATTATCTATTAATGTAAAATGGATAAAAAAATTTCTTGCTAATATTTGTCTCTTTGAAAATTATAACAATAAATAAATATGTTACATATACATAGTGTATGTTACATATACATATAGTGAATATGTATTTGTAACTATCTGTGATATTATTATATACATCATATATCATCATGAACTTAGATAAATGCTTATGAAATTTTTAAAAATAAAAATGAGAAGTACCAAAATTTATAATAATTTTATGTAGCTTAAGAATTAGGTACTAAATTGTGCGTAGTCCTAGATTTGAAATAATCAATGGAAATTCAGAATACAGAAAATTCTGAATACCATCTAAAGAAAAAAGAAAAAAAGAAAATATAATCTATTAGTTGCATTAACTTGTGTTGAAACTAATAAATGAACTAATAATATTTCAAATTATTCATTTTTTTAAAATAAATATTCAAATAAATTACTAATATTTATATATCTCAATTATTCTATTTATAAAAAAATTTTTTTTACTTATTTATTTATATATATATATATATATAAATACTTATTTATTTATATTTACATATATATATAAATAATTAAAAATCTATAATATTAATTGAATGTTTACCTGTGGACTTATAGAAGGTTGCATTTGTTGTGGATGCGGTGGATAATTCTGTTGTTGTGGTGGAGGTTGTTGAGGTGGACCAGACATAGGTATACCACCAGGTGGCATTTGTGGACCAGTTTGATATCCTTGTGTTGGACTATGAGGATGATGTTGTGGTGGACCCATAGGACTACCTTGTGGATTAGATGGTGATGGTGCCTGCTGAGGGGGACCCATAGGACTTGGTGTTTGCGGTGGAGGCATAGGAGATGATTGTGGCGATGGACTTGCCATACTGAAGTTTTCGAATTTGATAATATATATAATTTACCTAAAATACATAACGAATTATAAACTAGTAATACTTATTTTTTAATCATATATTAAAACTTATTTTTTTTATCATATAATATTTAAAATATAAATTACGAATTATTACTTATACACTTATATAATTATTTTTGTTATAAGAATTGTTAAAAATAATATAAATTATCAGATTATAATAAATTTTAATTAATCTCGTAGAATTTAAAGTCATAATTAATTAAAAGTTGAGAATCTATTAAATGTTATAAATATATTCATGCAATTCGTGTATAATATAAAATAATTAAAGCAATATTTCTAATGATAAAAAAAATTATTAATATACATTAATATTTTAATTATATTATATTAAATAATAATATTAAAAATATATAAAATAATTTAAGAATTGTTAAAGATTATAAAATTAAATAAAAAATTAAAATAAAATATTAGTAAAATATTCTATTACTTTTTCTTAAAAGTTATATTAATTTCGAAATTATATTAATATTATAATTATATTAATTATAATAATATATTATAATAATAATATTAAATATAAAATAAATAATTTTTAAATATATTTCATAAAATTAATTTTTTTTAAATAGATATTTATATTTATATATAAATATTTATATATATAATTAAAATATATATTTTAAATAATTTATTTTAAATAACATTGTATATAATATAATATAAAGTATGAGATTTTTATATATAATTGTTTATTTATAAACAAAAATGTAAAAAAAAAACTGAATATTATTATCATATTATCGTAGAATAATAATAAGCAATAATATATAGGATATCTATTTTATTTGAACATAATCAAGTATTTTAAAAAAAAGAATAAAAATAAAAAAAAATGTTCACACAAAAAAAAATTATTCGTTATGAAGAAAACTTGATGTTACATAAATATATTTTTTTTATTGAAGGAATGAAAGATTTCAAGGTCAAATCAATTTATAATTGAAATTATATGTGAATCGAAATTAAACTTTTTTTTGTATATAATATGACAATATATTAAAACAAATTTTATATCATTTTGTTCAGTAATATGTTTAAAATTATTGAGCAAAATATGTTACTCATTTTAATGTTTTGTTAATTTATTATTTATATTAATTGATTACTGTTTATTGAAAATGTATTTATTATTAATCATCTAAAAATTTCTTAATATATAAACAATTTACAAATTTTCTATGAAATTTCAATTTTGTCGTTTTCAAGTTTTCAAAGAATCAAGAATAAGATATTGTTATATATATTGTGTGTGTATGTATGTGTGTGTGTATATATATTCTTTATTTCACAATAAAAAATATTAAAATTATAAATCTAAAATTTTATCATACTAGTTGATGTACTAATGATCACACTATTATTTTGTGTATAAGAAAATATAACATTTCATTTAAAAAACTAAACTTGACTTTGAAATCTTTTATTTCACTAACAAAACACAACAATTATATATTATATCTCCCTTTATATAAAGTAACTGAACGTTTTTTTTTTTTATATTTTGTCTTTCTTGAAATATTCGAAAATCAATAAAACAAAACATATCTTATATGTTTCTTAATACTAATATTTTAAAAAATCAGATATTTTCATGTAAAAAATTTGACAACTCATTTCTTTGAACAAATACGAATATTTCATGCAATTACAAAATCATTATGCACAAAAACTTATATACACACATACCGTTTCAAAATTTATTTTATCATAGAAGAAAATTTAATTTTAGTCATAAGATCTATTTAAAATGAAAAGATTAATAAAGATTTACAACAACTTCAATATAACTGATCAACATACGCTGCCGACCATTTTCTTGTTGTCCCTAGTCCCTAGCCATAATACAATAGCACATCAATAATCATGGCCATCCATTTAAAACTATTTTCTATGTTAATATATATTCTTTTAAATGATGATATTATATTTTATATTAACTTTGATTAATAAATATATTCATTATATTTGATTATTTAATTATCTCTTCTTTAATGAGTTTGAACATAACTGTAAAAATTAAATATTGATTAGAATTGTTTAGAAACTTTAATATAATAGTATAATATGTTATAATATCAATATTTGGAGATTCAATAATTACATTAATTTTATATTATTTTGTAAAACATCATAAACATATTACACTTCTTCACTTAAAAAATTTTCATGTCTAGATACATTTATTCAAACTGAAACTTTTTAAAACCCTAGATTTCATAACTCGATTATAATAAAATAATTTAAAATATATTTTTTGACATAATATTATTTTTAAAATTCCTATTTATATTAATATAATTAAATAAAAATTTATATAGATTATAAATGAATATTTAGTATAATCAATAGTATAACATTGATTTTTGAATTATCATATTATGGCCTATTTTAAATACAAATTATAGTGAAAATAAATTCGACAATAATGTCAGGATCCATGCTCAGTTACTGAGTTACTAGAAATTACTAACTTTTTCCCGCGATTTTATGAAATGTTTATTTCTAGTTATATATGTTACAGTAAATAAAATATACAAGGATATAATAAAATTCTGTTATTCAGTATATACACATATATAGTATGAAAAATATAAGTAGATTTATATTTATATTAATTATTAATTAATTTCTTAATATTTATCTCTAATATAATTATATTAAATATTAATTATTTCTTTTTTTATATAATAGAGATTAAAATCAATTATTTCAAATTTTTATTTCGCATTTTTTTTAAATTTTATATATTATAGAATATATAAATACAATAATATAATATAATACTACTTTTACTGTTATATTTTCATTTTTTAAATTAAAATTAATAAATTTTTTTAATTAAAATTTATAAATTAATAATGCTATAATATTGTGGTAATATATATGCTAATATATATATATATATATTATTTTAATATTTTAGAACTAAATAATTATATTTATTTTTATATTTTCAAAAAAATAAGGAAATTGTAAAAAAAATAAATAACTAAATAAAATTATCTTATAAATTATTATATATAAAATATATATATAAAATAATACTAAATTATTATTGTATATATGGATTAGAAATAAATGTTGATAAAATTCATCTATTTTCTTATTAGACTTAAGTTTTTGAAATAAAATTTATTAATAAAATCATATTATAAACAGCAGAGAACAGATTATTAGTAGAAATCTGAATAACAGAAATCGCATAATTTGTCAGATTAAAAGCAAAAAGAAAATATATATTCTAATAGCAGAAAGAAGATTCCATAACTTAAAAATCATTTAAATAGAAATGCATGTATATTTAAATGAACTCTTTAAATAATTATTCTTATTCTTATTATTATTTAGTTTATTATTACATATATTTATATATTTATTATTTTATAATATATTTATTATATATTTATTATTTTATAATATATATCTACAATTTAAATTTCACTTAAAATTTTAAACTTTTAAAATTGTAAACTTGTACACACTATGAATTAGAAGTTTAAAATAATTAAATATTTCAATAAATGATAAATTTTAAAAAATTATTATTGATATAATATATATCAAAAATTTAGAGCATTCTAATAACAAATTGTATATTTAATAACAAATTGTATATAATTATATATTATACATGATTTTTAGAAAATTTAATTATATTAAATTATATTATGATATATAAAAATTATAGATAAATTTTTATAAATATCTTAAATGTTATTGTACTTTTATGTTTTTTCAATTTTTACTTTTGTGAATTTGTTAAATGATACATCCCATTAATGATTTAAAATTTTTTTCATACACTCTGATAATACTATTGTTACAAATATGTTACAGATAATTGATTCATTTTCTGAAATGCAATTTTTTATTTAAAACATTTTTTGGGACTTCTTCATTTCAAAAAATAATTCATTTGATAAATTTTGTAATAATTAAAATTGTGAAAATTATTTTTTTTTTTGGAAAAGAATTAAATTAATAAAAAAATAAATCTTTTTAATAAAAGTGAATTTTTTTAATAATTTAAGATGAATATTTGAAAATTTTGACAAAGATTATGGAAAATTCAATAAAAAATAAAAATATATTAAACAGCAATTGTAGCAAAAAATAGTAATATTAATTACTAATTTCAAATTATTTTTAATATCTAATTATTTTTATCTATCTATAAGTAACTAATTTTTTAAAATTTTGTTTAGAATGTTAATTTATTTTGTAATTTTAAATATTAATCTTAATTGTTAATTTCATAATCGACTGTTTTTATTATTTAACTATTTAATTTTGTTTCTAATTATGTATAGTAATTATATAGTAATTTTCTAATTAATTTTTATTAATTTCTAAATTTATTCTATAATTCAAAAAACAATACTATTATTATTTTGACAATTTCTTTTTTTTTAATTGAAAGTAACATTAAATTTTAAATATCTTATTTTATTTTTGTATGTCTTTGTTTATTCCTCTAAATAAATTTGAATGAATAAAAACAATTTATTATTAAAAACCTATACATAAATATTTAATATTAAGTTAATTTATAATATTATAATAATAAATTCTTAAAAAATCATTAATAACAAATTTATTTTTTTCTTCTTTTATATCGATTATTATATTTTCTATATAAAGATATGAAATTTTATATTTGATAATATAATATATCATAATATAACATTATCTTTGATTCTTCTAAAGATGTTATAAATGTTATATTTTATATTTTCACATTTTTGCAATCATGTTACGAATTTAGAATCCTAAAATCAAGCATCTCTATGCCTATGTGCCTCAAGAAAACATAAAAAAAACCCCACTATTTATTCATTACTTTATAAATTTATTTCATAATTAAAAAAGTTGTATATTTATTGTTTTAATAATTGTTTTTTTTTTTGTTTTTTTAAATGATGAATATTAAATACATGTCTTATCTGTTTCCTTTGAATTAATTTTAATGATTGAACTTAGACTAAAAACTACTTTTTTATCATAATTTACACATAAAATGTCCATTATTAATTTATTCAATATTAAACATAATTAATTTATATTGTAACAATATATTTTAAAAACTTTAAAATTATAATTATTAAAAGAAAAAACTAATAAACATATTTAATATTTAACACATATTTAAATGTGTAATAATATTTAACATATACAAAAATAAATAAATACTTATATTTTAAAATACTTATATTTTTAAAAATATAATTAATTTCAAATTATATTAATTTATAATTAATTTACAATTTTAATTATTAAATATTTATCTTGTGTGAATTTTTATTTATTTGTAAATAATCACATTTATAAATATTTATACATTTAAAATTATATTTATAAACATTTAAATCTTCTAAAAAAAAAATATAAAATTACAAAATTAGTAAATCAATATATTATAAAATACGAGACGAATAAGAAAAAATATTTAAATTTATATTCATTATAAATATTTATATTCATAATATAACATACGCGTAATTGGTGATGTTCGAATTATACTCTCTCTCTAATTATTTCAAAATAATAATTTTTTATTCTAATAAATTTTTTTATTTTCAACATTTATAACATTTCAATAATGACATAAGTATTTATTTCAACTATTTCATTCAACATTTGATATTAGTTAAAAGTAACTAAACATTAAATTGTGTGAAAATAGCTACATAAGAATATCACGCTGTTACAATCAAGGGCAAAATTTCCTATAAACATCAAATATCGAACGTTGCTATTTCAAGTAACTTTGTCAAATAAGACAAATATTAATAAGACTTTATTAATATACAATATATTTTACTAATATGCTTATTTATTTGTAGATTTTCAATGATATTTTATTTTATTTAAAAAAAATAAGAAAATAAAAGAAATAAAGAAATAAAGAAAGAAATTCATTAGAAATATAAAGAAAAAACTTGATTTTAAATTGGTTTTAAAAATAATAACGCGTATATAAGATATTTTCACAAAAATAAATCATGATTTAGAAATAGATAGCTAGGACATTAAATATCACAATTTTTCATTGTATTGTCATGATATTGAATTTATTTATTAATTATATACTGTGATACATAGTGTCATATTATCAAACAGTGTTAAAACAAAATCAAAATATTATTTAAGAAGAATATATCTTAACGAGGACTTCTATGCTAATGAGATGCCAACTACAGGATATCCTAAAAATAGAAACATCGATTAATTGAGAATTTCTGAGGTAATTTCAATATTTTTAACATTTAAAATTTTCTTTTACAAAAACTTTTATTAATGAATTATTAACAGAAAACACTGATTAGTTATAAAACACATAGTTAATATATCATAAATCACAGATGTTTGGGATTCGCAGAATGCAAAAATAAAATATAAAATAATTTTGGCTCAAATTACAATGATCAAAGTTGAATATCAATATCTTTTAATATCGTTGTAATTTCAATTGTTCAATACAAATCGTATTAGATTTAAAATATTTTAAGTCTATTATAATCTATAAAAAAGTAATTTTTTAATATATTTGATATACATTTTGGATGTGCTGTGATGTGTAAGAATAATAGATAAATGGTAATCGTATATAGATATATATGCATAAGAAAAATTTTGTGTAATAATAACTTTTTTTTACAAATATCTTGAAAATTAAAGTCGAACGGTAATAACATGTAAAAGAAAAAATTTTTTGTTAAAAATTTTGTGCTTTAAAAATCAAAATTGATCAGGATTCCTTTATTTCAAATAATGCTGAAAGAAGAAAGAAAGTTTATATAAACAGACCTTCAACATTTTAAAAAAAATTACACAAAAAATATGGAAACTAAAGACGAGTTTGTTATCGATATATCATTAAATAATAATGTTAACTGTATTTATTCTTAGCACATTACGCGAAATCTATAGAAAATAACTAAATAAATGTCATAAAAGATTGGTCAAGAACATATTATGATTTGAAAAATTTTATATCATTAAACTTTAATATACAATAGGCAATAATAAAAGTGATAGTGTGTCGTACAATAATTAATTCGGGACGAAAAATTCATGATTTAATTGATACAAAAAATTTATGATTTAATGAATTGAAACAAAATAAGAATCAAGTTCGAAGAATAATAAACTAAATTTTTCAGAGGTATTAAGTTTCAATTCGATTTTACTTTGAAATGAAAATATAAAAAAATTTGGTTTTAGTTTTTATATTTTTTTTATATAATTTTTTTATAAAGCATTTAAAAGCTCTATTTATAATATTTTTTTATATAACATTTTTTTCTTTCTTGTAATTATAGAACATATTAACAAAATTTATTTAAAATTAAAACATTCTGTATAATTACTAGATTTTTGTAGAAAATAACGAATTAATAGAAAATATTGCACTATTTTAAAAATTAAAGTTGACTTTTTAAAATTGAACTTTATGTATCAAATTATAAACAAATTGAATTAATATTACATAATGTATTATTAAATTTTATTAAACAACGATAAAAAGGAACTCTCTTTCAATGATTTCAATGATTTTTAAATGTATTATAAAGGACTAAAAATTCTAAACAATTTTTTCTTATATTAGGTCTTAATTATTTGTTATTATATATAATTTTGCCTAGATATTCATGAAAAAATGTATATCAATATACGATTAACTATTTATAAAAACATCATGGAAATAACATCCAAAATGTATAATAGTATGAACTATTATTACATTTAGTATCTGTCTATGATATATTTGATGATTTTTCACATTTGCGGAATACGAAAACAAAATATAAAATGGTAATTATATAATTTAATTTTGTTTTTTCAATTTTAATTATTTTATTATAATTTATCTTTAAATAGCTTCATTTTATCAAAATCTATTAATATATTATCAATTTTATACACGATGGATCGAATAACGTATCAAACGGATAAGAGATAATTCTTTTAATTTTACCTATTTTATTATAATTTTTTTATTAGTTTTTTATCAGTTAGCTTTAAAGGATTCTTTGTGAAAAAAATAAGAAGAAACATAGAATAAAATTTTTTTATCCAAGGTTGATTTTTAAGATAATCAAGTTTGAATATTCATTATGTATATATTATTCTATATATACTATGTGTATATATATATATACACATTTCAATATAAAAAATGTCAAATTTGTTTATTAATTAATATTTATATTTATATTTAATTAATATTTATATTGTTTATTAATTATTAATTAATACTTACAATATTCTATTAATTATTGCAATTAAAATCAAAATAGTATTTTATTATATTAGAAACATTTTACTATTAATATGATGTTCTTACATAATTGTAATTTTTATTATTGATATTTATACTCTTGTTATTCTTTATTAATTTTTGATTTTCATATCACTAAAAATAACACTATATATATATCACTAAATACATTAATGCATTCTATCAAAAATAATTTATGAATTTTGAATGTCTTAAATATCTGATATTCTAAAAAATACTTTACATGATATCTATTGTTTTTTTTAGAAAATTTATATAAATTAATAAATTTATTTATTAAATTGTGTAATAATTTTCAAATTTTATTATGTATATATTATTATGTATTCTTATTCTCGCGTAAATTATTTTAAAGTATTACTTTTTTTTTACACAATGTTGTTTTTATAGAATGTGTAATTTGTAAATTTAAATTATACAATACCTGATAGAACAGTAATCGTAATATATATAGACGAGAAATGATTTTGCATGAAAAATAAAAAAAAAATTGGTGTAATATTTTTTTTTTTAAACTTTCGTTTTCCAAAAAATTGATTTTGAAAATTAATAAAATTCGTAGAATCATCATTTATTCAATGGTATAATTAATGCCTCATAAATTATATATATATGCAGTTCTTGGAAAGAGATTTATGAATCAAGTTAAAATAAAACATTATTTATAAGAGATAATTCAAAATGAAAAAATTAGATTGCAATAGATATTATATATGCAATAGATGCTATAAATATTTAAAAACGAATGAAATTACAGATTTTTTTATAAATAATTTTTGAAAAATTATTAATAATGATACATAAATATGTGTGAATTGCAAAGAATGACAAAACGTATAAATATATCTTTTCATCAGTATTATTTTCATTAATAAGTATTTTTTATTATTTTTTATTATTTATTTCATTAATAAGTTACTTTTAATATTTAGTAACTAAATATAACGTTATATAACCTATAAATATAAATATAATAAAATTTAATGTATAAATGAAATTAAATTTTTTTTAAGTTCTAAAAGAATTTATTTACAGATTTCCAAAAAAATCCAGAATTAAAACAGAAGTGGATAAAAGCAATAAAATATAATTTTGAGCAAATCATCTCATTTAAAAATACGTTAAAATATTTTACAATTGATTGTTTTGTTAAAAATCTTTGGAATTCAAAATGATTGTTAAGAACTATATGATCAAATGTATTAATATTAATTAATCAAATATATTATCAAATATATTATGTGATATATATATAGTATCAAATATATTATATACACTTGAAACATATGCAACAGATATATTTAATATTTCACAGAATGAAACAAAAAAATGAAAATGCAAGATATAACTTCATAATCAGTATTTAAATTTAATTTCTATTGTTTTAAATTTATATAACTCTATTAATTTATTTTTAGTTTAAAAAATGATGAATCTGAAAATAATATATATATATTATTACTACTGATAAAAAAATATGATATTTGATATCATATATGAATACGAAATCTTTAAAAAAAAAGCTTTAAGAAAGAAATGAAAAGTTTATATTGGTGATTTTAAAGAATGTAATATGATAAATGAGAAAAAAGATTATATATACAAAATTATTGCAACAATAATAGTAAAAAAAAAAAAAATAACATTACAATAGAAAAACAAAAGGCTTATACAAAAAATTAAAGATTTTTATTTTTTATGGGTAATTTGAGAAATGAATGTATGATTACTGAAAATGTTTCTATAATATTTTTGGTATGTATAAATTTTAATGGTAAACATAAAAAAAATTTTAATGAAATCTTTATTATCTTAACTTTAATGAATCTTATTTATTATAAGAAATTGTTATGTTTGCATGTCTTACTAATTATTATTAATATAAATGTTTTATTATTATATATATAATAATATATCATTATAAATATTTATTATTAATATAAATATTTAAGTTATATATATTAATTATTATTTTTTTTGTTTTTCTCTCATTTTAATGTATTTTAAGATAATTTATCTGTTTCTATTAAAATTTTATTCAAATAAATGATGCAATTTAAATTTATATGAAATATGATTAAAACTTTTATACATTTAATTTCTCGTATAGAAATATCCAATTAAAAAAATTCTTTTTTGTTGATGCAATTTTGTAATATTTGCCAATTTTTAAACTATATCAATTTCATTAGCAAAATTTTACAATGAAAAACTTATATTTTAGTGTACTTAGCAATTTTTCTTTTCAAAATTTCTTTGATAATTTTTGAAAATGTTTTTTTATGATTTCATCTCTTGTGAATGATTTATGATCTCTTGAGAAATAAGGTCATATCAAATAATCAACTAGCATTACTTTTTATTAAAAATTCATATTAATAAGTAACACTAAATGAAGAGTTATAATGATTCAATTTCATGTATCAGGAAAATTGCCAAGTACATTAAAATCTAAATTATTCAATTCAAATATCTTATTTATAAAATATAGTTAAAAATTAGCTCAAATATCAGAAACATATTTATAAAAAGTATTTTTTTCATAATAAATTAAATTGCATGAATTTTTTTATTATACTTCATCTAGCCGAATTGAAAAGTTTTGCATTTATTTTTATTTATTAAGAGACTATAAATATATCAGAGATATATTTCTTAATATCTTACCTTATTCTACATAAGAAAAAAATGTTCTAAAAGCATTTTATTTTACAATCAATAATTATAAATAAATAATTTTTTTAGATATTGTTTTGTTTTTGTTATTTTTTTTAAATTAAAATAAATTATAAAAAAATAATTATAAATTAAATTATAAACATCTCAATTTTTTCGAAATTATAATTTTCAAGATATATATTATAATCATCACTATTTAAAATTATAAGAATAAAGTAAAAATTAATGAATAATAAAATATATTTCAACTTGATAATAATTAAATTACATTTTGTAAATATTTATATATTATATTGCTTTAAAAACTTCTATAATTATTTTGCATATATGATGTCACATAAGTGATTTTATCTTTGTATCAATTATCTGAAACTGTGTTTATAAATATACAAGATTTGTGGAATGTGGATAATATGAATTCTAGAAATTCAAAACAAAAATATTTTTTAAAATTCATTTTTGTAATTTACATATATATATATATATATATATATATATATATATGTATTATAATACTATATATATGTATATATATAGTATATAATAATGAAAAGTATTCATATATTATCGATTATTGACTTTAAATGATAATAATTTCTGAAATATAATTCCAAATTAAAATATCTTATAAGAATTTAGCTTTAAAAAAAGGTATATTTTATCATTATAAATTAACAATTAATTATAAAATTATATAATATAATTAATATCATAGCAATAAAATATAAGAAATTAATAAGAAAAAAATATTCATATATTATATTTGTGAATAATATAAAATGGAATAAATAACTAATATTTCGTTTCTATATATCTATTTGTTTTGATAATTATTTATTATCTTATTGAAATCAAATTATTTATAATTATTTCTTCAATGTTACGTTATTCTTTCATCAGTATATTTTCTAATTCATTTTTATTTGAAAATTATTTTTTATATTTTTTAATTCTCTTTTTTAATTCTATCTGTAAATGTTTTTTATCAAATTTTATTGAATATCTGGCGATCGGGATAATGTCTCTGATACATTATTTTTATTTTTTATCATTTTTAACTAATCGAGATTTGTTTTTCAAATCATTATTTTGTTGGAAGTAATCAAAACAACAAATTTTTTGATTTTTTTCATTAAATTCGTTTTCAATACATTTAAATACAAATTTCTTAAATTAAATTTCGTAAATTTCTTCACATGTTGCCATGGTTCATATTAGAATACCTATTTCTGTTCTATATTTAATTCTTTTCCTCTTTTTCTTTATATTAATTTTCATTTATGTGATCTATATATTAAATATATATATATATTATATATATCAAATTTAGAGAAATTTTTTTTTTCATTAGAGAAATTTACATTTTTTCAAAACTTTACTGATTTATTCATATAAATTTTTGTAAATTGTAATTTTTTTTGTCTTTGATAAGTAAGATTTGTTATAAGCAACATGGTATCTATATTAAAGTTTTTGGTGTTATTTTATTTTCATATATTTCATTTAATTTTAAGAACATTTTCGAAAGAATTATTTTTTACTTTCGATAATAAATCTTTCATGCCTTGGATTTCGATGATTATTACCAGATCATTATAATAAATTTTCTTCTTATTTTAGTAACAATATTTAATTTTTCTCTGTCTGCCATCAATGCCTTTTATTTATTATTATTTATTTATTTATTTATTTTTTGCGTTGCGTAATCATAATTTCTATATGTTTTTCCATATGCTTAATGCATTTTTTTTTAAAATTATCATTTAATTCAGTATTCAAAATTTTTTTGAAAATTTATTATTTAGCCATGGATACAATAATTCTATATTAAAATAAAAAAAATTCTTTTCTTTATATGTATTATTTAAAATTATATTATTCTGTTACAGAAATATTAAGCATGTTTTAATTGTTTAATATATTTAGATAAATAAGTTGCAATCATGATGAAACTGTTCCATGACGTGACATTATGAAGATTTTTAAGTCTGCAAAACTAATAAAAATATATTAAATAAATAAAATTGAATTTATTTTAAAAAATATAATGGAAGAAAATATTTAAATATGACTTTCTTATACATTGTTGCCAGAAAAGTTGATTATTCATATATTCATATATTTTTGCTATTATAATGAGAATTATGCTTAAAAAAAGACTGAAGTCTTTTTCGAGAAGACGTGTTGACAGATTAATTATTTAAATTAAATATTTGTAAAATTAGTAAGAGTAATTGTCCATTAGACATAATTGGAAGTTTGTTCATATTTGAAATTGACAATGATCATCTAAGCTAATAGTCATAAATATGACATATGCTGAAATCTTTGAGCGATGTATATTATAAACTGACTTTTCAATCGAAGTAATAATTGTGATGAAATACTGTGATTCGAATAGTGTATGCATGGAATAAAAAAGAATAGAAAAGAGAAAATCCAAAATTTGCTGTAATTGATTGATAATTAAGGATTGGATTCGCATTCAAAGAATGTATTGCAGTTTTGAATGCTATGAGACTACAAGTAGAGCATGATGAGATTATCATAAACAAGAAAATGTTTGCACTAATGTTTGATACATAATTTTATTAATTGATTATGATTTGACAGAAGTTGTTTTAGAAGACATTGGTACATGCAGTAATTTTACTTTTTCAAAAATTTTAAAAAATATATATATGATAGTATTTTCTTGTCCTTTAAGACCAATTTTCATTACAATGTTTCTTTAAGAGAATCATGTTCCATAAGATTCTCTTTCACGAGATTTTATAATGAAGATTAATGGTATTTATCTATTCTATTGTTTTAAAAGTATTTTTGGTTGGTTTGAGAATTTAAGTATTTAATTTTATTATATAATATTTGCTGTCGTAATAAAATTCATCGGAGACAATCAATAACTTTTTTTAAGAACTTCTAAATATATTTGATATAATTTGATTCAAAGCGATTGTATACATGCAGTGATCTTTTTCAATGTTGATTGAAGTATTGCAGTTTTTGAATGGGAATTAAATTTTTCTTTTAATTAATAATAAAAGTTTTCTATTAAATTTTCAAAATTTCTAAAAAAAAATACGAAATCAAATTTTTTAAATTATTTTCATATAATCATAAATTTTTTTAATAAATTAATGGAAAAAATTAATAAAAATTTAATATTATAAGACTTTTTATTCCATTGAAGTAAAAATAATATTTATCAAACAAATAGAATAATAAAAAAATTCAAAGAAAAAAGACGCGTAGCAAAATTTTAAAATATACAATAATTTTAAATAATTGACTATATAAATGATAAACTCATTAATTATATAATTAATATAATTAATATAATTAAATATATATAATTAAAATAATAAAATTAAATATTGAGTTTTCTTTCATTATATCATTATATCATAACATTTAAAGTAATTACATACATGCAATATCTCATTTAAATAGATGTAAAGCGATATAATTTTTGAAAAAATTTTTTATTGAATAGAAAATAAATATGAGAAAAAAATCACATTTTTATCTAAATTTAATATCAAATTATTTAAAAATTTATTTTTCGTGTTATAATTAAAATTTAATTTTCTATAATTTTTTATAATTTTAACAAATTTAAATTTGTTAAAATTTGTTTTTATCATTGTTTTTATCATATAAAAGCAATAATCATATAGAAACATTAAGCTTTTAGTGATTTCAAACTTATTATTTTTTTCTATTTCTAGTGACACTTTTACAGATGATATTTCTTTTATTTTTACATTGGTTATTATCTAGAATTAAAAAAGAAGCTTTCTCATTTTTGATAATTTTTGAATATATTATAGAACAATATTTTAAAGACAAGATTTTAATAACTTTTTTCGTTCAGCTTTAATTTTCGTAAAAAAATTGCTATTATTTTATAAAATTTTAGTTATATATATATATTCATAACAATATGTATATGTAAATATATGATTGCCGTTTATTTACAATGTGTTTTTAAACTTATTATATCTTTATCTATAAAGAGTTTTAATAGAATTACATGAATTAAATAATGTTTTATTCTCTTTTTTTTATGGAAAAAATCTCCATGTCATTGTGATAAGTAGAGCTAAAAGTCGAAGAAGTTACTTACACTTCTTTAGTTTATTCTCAAATTGATATTTGTTTTTTTAAATAATTGTTCCCTATGTTCTTCCTCCTTGACAATCTGTAACATGAATAAGTTTATTTATTGATCACTCAATTGTCGATATACATTCATGTACAATATTCAAGGAATGAATTGGGATTCAATTTTATTTTCTTTTTTTTTTTTTTTTTGGTCTTAGATTATTTGGTCTTAATCTTCAATAATAAGATTTATGTACTTGACTTCACTTCATACATAATCTACGTCGTTTTTGTGTATATACCCTTAAATTTTGATTAGAAATTTCAAAACGCCAAATTAGCGGCTGATAATATTTTTCAAATGCATTTTTGAGGTCTTAAACTTCGTTACATTGTATAAGACAACTATATTCTTACGTGAAAACTAATTTGGTCTAAATTGAGCTTAAATTGATATTACAATCTTTTCTGTATTTAATTTATCTCAGAAAATATAAAAAGAGAGAGTCAGATTTTCAGATTGATCTTTTCGTGTTAAAAAACTAAATTTATTTATCAAATCAAGTAGCATGAAATATGACTCATCTCTGCAAGATTCAAATATAGCTTTTTTACGTTAGCAATTAGATATCTTTTTCACGTGGAATATGAATCATTTCGCAAACTACCTATGGTTCAAGTATAGTTTTAATAATTCTTTTAAATTAATAATCGAATATCTATTTTCACCCTTACTTAATTTAAAATATGATTTATTTTTGTATTTTTGTAAATTATTTATGATTGAAGCACAGCATTAATAGTCCTTTTGCATTAGCAATAAGATATCTACTTTTAATAGTAGATGAATTAGATATCAGAATAGTTTTGTACAATATATTGAGAAACTTTATACTTTTGAATGTTAAATATTTTTTATTTATATAGTTTATTTAACATTTGTGGCTGTACCTTTATATTCAATATCTCTTAAATCTGTCAACAACTTGCTATTTATAATACTATGAAGATTCTCTTTTAAAAATAATTAATTACACTGTGAATTCTTTTTATTTATTTGTTCCACAGATCCTTAGGTTATCCTGTGCATATTATCATTAATGAATTCATATGATATAATTAATTTAACTGGATATTGCTATATGTTAAGATATATTGCTATCATGTTAAGAATATTTAATCTGTGCTTCGTACAAATTATGAAATTAATTCTATAAAAAGATTCTATTATATAAAATTCTATTTTAAATTTATAAAATGTATAAAAAATAAAAATATTTCTTTTATTGGTGATTATATATATTGCAAACAATTGAGTAACTATTTTAATTACAGATATATTTCTTATAGATTCTAATATAAAAAATTTTAAAACTTTCAATTAATGAAATTATAAGTATAATATAAGTATTTTTATTTTTTTATTAGGTTCAAACAGATTACATTTAAATAAATTGTATAAAATGAAACAATTATTTTCTCAATAGAATATAATAATCCAAGTTTTTGATAAATTTATAATAGATAATTTAAAAATACATTTATACATTCTGAAATAAATTTTCAAATTCTTATTCTTAACCTATTCTTAAATTAATAATTTTCTTTTTAAAATAGGAATAAAATCCTTTTAAAACAAAATAATTTTGATTGTCCTGATATAATTTTTATTGAAGGCTTTAGATTATTAATATTTCATTAGTTCTCCTTTATTACAATTTTATTCCTTTAGTATATGTGCTTTAATACATCTGGGTTATAGTGCTCAAAAAAAGATTTAAAAAAAAATTAAGAGTATTTCGTTAATTATAGATTCTAGAAATATTAAATAAAATTAATTATTAAATATTAATAAATATTGCGATAATAATTTTATCATATTAAAATTCGAGTTTTGAAACATATTTCTAAAAATTGGTATAAAGCTATAACTCTACTGACTCGAAAATTTTTCATATAATTTCAATCTTTCAATTTGAATTCTCTATTTTATTCACTCGTTTCTATTGATATCAATTACATTTTATATACATTACATTCTATTAGTGAATTATTACTCAAATAATTGAGTTACTTAAACTTTAAAATAATAAACTATCTTAAAATAAAAATTCTATACTTAGAGATATTTCACTTTCGAATTAACTTGATGTTAAATGTTTCAATTTTAGTAGATTAATATCAATATGAACTTCAGTTATGCAATGGATCATACAACATTTATATTGAATCAATTTTTTAATTTTTTTAAAATTAAAATTTAAAAAAATTTTTTTCATTATATATTCCTTTTTATTCTAAAATCAAAGAGCATTTTTTTCTCCAATTTGTTATTGGAGTTTGCTTTCGAAGCAAAATTGTTCGAATAAATTTTTGAAAATATCTAATCAGCTTTTATATAAACAAGTAAAAATTAACAATTGTTTTTCTATTATTTTTACAATAATATTAAAAAATATAATTTAGCATCGATGAAATTAATTTTTAAAGTATCTCTGTTTCAATAAAACGTCCACACTTAATTCACTTTTTAATTCAGTATTGTTTCTTATAAATTTTTCATTCAATAATATGCCAAAGACTTTCACTAATCAGAAGATCAAGCAGTTTATATTAAAACTTTTTTTTTTTTTTTTTGAAGAAATCTCTGCTTCATATTTTAATAGTGTGTAATGCAGCATTGTTATGTTGATAAATATTATGTTGATAAATGATACTGGAAAAAATTCGTGTCATTTTCTTGTTCTTGCATTTTCTTTTTTTTGCAATGAAACGAAATTTCGATAAATAATTCATAAATTTAATGCAATAAAGTTGATATTAACAGAATACTATTATCTAAGCCATCGTATTGATATGATGCTTAGTTTTGAGTTGTTTCACTATTCCTTTATATATATATGAGATTAAAAATGAATAGTGAAAACATAAAACTCTTCTTATTTTATGAGTTTAAAAAAATATTGCAACAAATGCTGCAAAACGCATATATAGTATATGGATTATATTAATAAAATTATATTAACAAAAATTAAAACGATTCAAAAAAAACAATGAATCATTAAAAAACGAACCGAACATCTGTTATAGATGATGAATTACTATAATCCATTGTGCAAATCCACAGAAAAGATGTGCAGATATTGCATAGATACTCGAATATGAAGAGTCTAGAAAGAGACCTCATTTATTTATTTTTTGTAAAATAGTAAACAAATGTAATATCCTACGATCATGATTTGCTAAAAAATAAAAAAACGTTGAATAAAATGCTTTGCCTCATATTTCTTACAGTTTTGATTTATCATCATGTTATCATTTATCATATTAATATGTTATCATATTATGATTATCATTTTTTTCTTATTTATGTCGAATTTTCTTGCAAATAAAAATTTTAATGATTGTTAATTTGTTAAATAAAATGTATCAATAATTAATTCGTTCCGTGATAATAAATCAAAAAAAAACTTGTGAAAAATAAATAATAATTAGTTTGTCAATTAAAGTTATTTTTCAAAAAAAATTTAAAAGTTTGAATTTTGACATAGAAATACGAATTTTTTCTGGTAATAAATAAATATATTTAATATTTAATATTTTTACATAATATTTTTTTTATTGACATTGAGATGTTTTTTTTTAATTTTTTGCAATATTAATAAAATTTTTTTTTCAGAATTTGAATTTCACTAAAGAATTTATCGTAATTATACTAAAATATTAAAAATTAACTTAGAATTTAGAAAATATTAAAACTAAAAATATTAAAAATTAAGAAAGAAAATTATTATTAGAATATATTAGAATTTAGAAAATATAAGCGGCGAATAATTAAAATGCATTGCATTTTTTTGTATAATTTATTTAGAATAATTTAGATGATAAAAAAAATGATTTTTTCTTGACATGCAGATTAATTATAGTTTTCAATTTCACAAATATATACTTTATGGGTTAATAACTGTGACAATGATTCGTTATATATATATATATATAAATGACTGTTAAAAGGATATTATTTAAAATGAAATAACTTTTTTTTGAATATTAAAAGAATTAATTTATTTAGTTTATAAAAAAACTATGAAAAAATTAGAAAATTGATCGAAATTTCAAAGAAAACTCACAATGAATTTTTATATATATATGATGTATGATCTTCATGAATTTTGATGATTTTTTAAAAATATTTTTTATTAAATCAAATCTTTTGATAAAAAAATATTCAATAAAAGATCAGAATATCTTTAAGAATCTTAATAGTAATCATAAAATAACTGAAGCTGCCTAAAGCTTAATAGGAACACTCGATTAGCAGCTGCAACTGAAGCTGGAATAAAAAAGTTTAAAAAAGTAGTCATCTTCGACTTTGACTTTGACTTCGAATTTCTAATCTTAGAAAAATTTATCCAATTATCAAAATCATTCATAATTGAAATATTATGAAATATATTTCGAGGAATACAAGAGATTGGGATTCAATTTTGCTTTTCTTTTTCTTTCAATTTTAAATTGTTTAATCTTATCCATTATCGGTATATTTATCTTATTTCATATATAAGACTAATTGATATCATTTATGCGTTTAATTTTTTTTTTTTTTTTTTAGTTTTGATTAGCAATTATATATTAAAACGCTAAGTTAACGACGACTGATAATATTTTTCAAATTCATTTTTTAAAATCGTGGTCTTCGTCACATCGTATGAAAACGAACCCTGACATCTTATTTAAATTAGAATTATATAGTCTATACTTAATCTATTCTCACATCTCACATAAACAGGAGTCATAGAATAAGTTAGATTCAGACTTTTTTCGCGACAAATTAAAAACTAAATTTACTTACCAAGCGTGTTGAATAGAATATCGAATGACCCATTTTTAAACTATTCATGACAAAATATAATCTATCTCCATAATTCTTATAAGTATTAATAGTTCAAGCATAGATTTAGATCCTTTTTAGATTAATAGATGCCTATTTTCCTTTGTAGAATATGATCTGCTATCTATGGTTTTTTGCCTATTTTACATTAGCAATTAGATATCTATTTTTGCTCACAGAATACAATACATTTCTGCAATATATATTCTACAATAATTCAAGCATAGTATCAGCAATAGTTTTGAATTGGTAACAGGATATTATTTTCGTTTTTAGAATATGAGCTGCAAGTTATTCATAATTCAAGCTTCAGTAGTTTTTTTTATTAGTAATCAGATACCTATTTCATAAGAAGATTAGAATCACCATTATCACATTTTCTATAATGTATTGTGTTTTCTATAATGTATTTGTAATTTTTTTTTGTATAATCTATTCATTATTTGGCTGTTTTAATCTGTTTCCATAAGATTAATTTTTATCCAATATTTCTTGAATTTCTGTCAATAATTCAACATCTGCAGACTACGAGATTTTTATCCTACAAAAAGTTGATTAATTTTATTCAATTAATTAATTTTATTAATTCTATTAATTAATTGTGCAGTTAAATATTCTGATTACCTTGTACTTTGCTCAAATTGTTACTCTACATATATTAATGCTGATAAAGAATTTAATATAATATAATTCATTTACTCACATTATCTGTTGATTCTATCCTAATTAATATATGCATAGTTAGCACATAGTTATTATATGTTAGTATGTAGTGCGTTTTGAAATAAGTATTACGTTTTTTATGTTTTCTATTACTTCTTGACATCGTTTTCCATATTTAAATATGCACATATTAATTATACACATATACAAAGGCACAAATGTAATTTTTATAATATTTTTATTTTAATGTTGGTAATATTTAAAGTATGATAAAACGGCGAAAAAATCGTACATCTTATTTCCTAAAGAAGAATGCATTCAAATTTTAAAATTACAAATTTATTTACATTTATAGTTTGTTCATAATGATGCAAACAAATCTATATCAATTCTACGATATTTTTATATCGCGGATAATTTTACTTCTTTATAAATAATATTTTTTTTATATAAAATAGTTAAACAATCCGCCATATTTTATTATCAAAGTAACAAATTTTTAAAATTCATTTTTATATGACATTTGAACACAACGATTTATCTAATACTGATTGTAAATCATCTTTTTTTGAAAAAGATCAGTCGTGTTAATTATAAGAAATGTCAACATAGTATTTCAATAAGAAAGGTAAACAAAAGCTAATTCTATTTATCAAATTTACACTCTTTTAAATGTTGCCCAAAAATTGATGTATCTTTGTCTAAACTTTCTTTCTTCGTAATTCTAATACATATAATTGTAATCGTTGATTAATATTTTTACAACAATATGATAATAATTGGTAACATATTAAAAAATTATTAAAATTGTTTCTTTTTTGTAAACATTTATCAAATAAAGTAATCCAAGCAAAATATTATATAATTCCTTTTTACGAAATTACAGAGATATTATTAATAATTTTTTGGTTGAAATTTAATGTTTCTTTAATGTTATGGAATAGTAGAGTATATATATTTAAAATGATAATATGTCTTGTAATTTTTAATTTTCCATATTGATGCAATATTGTCTAAATTTTGCATATATATTTATATAAAGTATCCTTTTTTTAATAATAAAAAAATATCAACTCTATTTTTTTTATAAATTTGATTCGTTTATGTGAAAAATAGATGGAACAAAATGATGACACAAATATTAAAAAATATATTATCGAAATTTTTTGAGAATGGAAATGTTTTATATGTATTTTGATTTTTATTTAATCATAGGAATTAATTATTTTAAAGGATAAATAGAAATATAAAATAATAAAAAAATATCATGTTTCACCAATATATATTAATATACTGTACATGAAATAAAATAATAATAATATTTTTACTTCAATCAATAAAATTGAACTTTAACTTATAAAATTTTTCTCATTAATATATTTTTAAATTTATGATAATATTTTTATAAAGATATGATATATAAATATGATATATATGTATATGTAATTATAATTTTAATTACGATTGATTTTAATGAAGTATGAATAGATTATGAATTTTAATATATTGTTATATTATATTATTATTTATCTTAAAAAATATATATAAATATATAATATAAAAATATATAAAATATATAAATATATAATATAAATATATATATAAAAAATATATATAAATATATAAATTTATACTATTTATATTATTATACAAATATTATACATATTTTTAATATTATACATTTATATATATGTATATTTATAAATAGTTTATCTACAAAAACAAAACGAGGCACTATTTACAATCTTGGAATAAATGAAATATAAATATATATAATAAATATATATAAATACATCTTACGAATTTTAATGTTTCTCAATATTAATCCAAATTTTAAATCTATATCTATATGAAATATTTTTTTCTTAATAGAAAATACTTAAATATACATAATATTTAAATATAATTAACATAATTTTTTTTATAAATTTTATATGAAAAAAGATAAAAATAAAATGATAATACATATCTGAAGAAACAGATGAATTTTTTTCATTTGAAAATAAAAACATTTTTTTATATATTTTTGTATGTTGATTTTTAATAAATTTTCCATCTGATTGTTATCAAAATCATATTATAACAGATTGTTTTCTCATGCTTAATCTCTATTTTAAAATAATTTTAAAATAATTTTCATACTATTTTTCCATTAAAGATGGATTTCAGATTATTAATATTTCACTACCTCTTCTTCATTACAACTCTATGTTACAAGTATTTTCGTACATAAAATATGAATAAATATTTGAACGAATAGTTTTGCTTTTCGTTAATAAAATATGAACGAATATTTGAACGAATAGTTTTACTTTTCGTTATTCTATTTTAATTACTACAGAATTTTATTTTTTAGATTGCGTTCTTTTAAGGTTTGTATCCCGATATATTTTGATTGGAGACACATTTTAGATTATTAATATTGCACTTTTTCTTTATCTTTTATTTTTATTTTCTCTTATAATATAGTACTTTATCTTTCAGATTGCGTTCTTCTAAGGTTTGTATCCTGATATGTTTTATTATTACAGACAATTACAAACAATTATTACAGATCATTACAGACAAATATTGGATTATTAATATTGCATTTTTTATTTATTTTTTGTTTTTATTTTTTCTTATAATTTTATAATTTTCTTATAATATGTTTCAGATTGCGTTCTTCTAAGGTTTTTATATATTTCTGATATAGACATTTTGGATCATTAATATTGCATTTTTTGTTTATCTTTTGCTTTTATCTCTTCTTATAGTATTTTATTTTTCGGATTGCGTTCTTCTAAGCCTTTTAGTCTGATGTGTTTTTGGAACGTTTGGAAGCTATCAAACAGATCGAATTTCAATGATCGAAAAGAAAACGGCTTAAATTGTTAAATGTCTGATACAAGGATGCATTGACTGCATCATATGTGTTAAATCTATATAGTGTTAAATCTATATAATAATTTTTTTTCGGAATTATACATTCGTCGAATAAGAAATGTATTGTTTTGCGATTTATTCATAATTATTGCTGAAAAAGAAGACAGTTACAGTATTCAAAAGACAAAAAAAATTAAGATTTTATTTCGCTTATCATGGCAGTTTTTTAAAAATACTATTTAAACAATTGTAGATGAAATAATAAATATTGCAATTATGTATTATAATCTAATATTTTTATTAGATTTATAAGAAATATAAATTCGCTGCTTGAATTCGAATGTTTTAAATTTGAATTATAATAAACTTTTCCAGTTTTGATTTTTATTTTATTTTATCTTCTCAATAATATTTTTTTTATAGTAACATAATCATGAAGTTCGTCTTCTACGAATCACTTCTTCATTATCATAAAAATATTTGCTTTTTGTTTTACTTATTTTTTGTTTTATTATTTCAGAGACTATATCTTTCCTATTTTTTTTTTTGCTTTAATTATTTTTTTAGATATTTTGATTCTTTTTATTGACGAATAAAATATTTTTGCATCAAAAACTATTATAATTTAATTGATGCATGATTTTAAAATTTTTATAATTTTTCATATTTTCATAATTTCTTAATTTTTGTTAATATATTTTAATATTTAATTTTTTTCATTTTGTATCCATTATTTTTTCTCGAATATTCAAACAAAATTGATTTAGATAGAAAACTAAAATAATTCTTATTTTCTTATCTTAAATGAAACTATCATATATAGAAAGAGGAAAAAATTATTAAAAATTATTCACAATCGGTAGATTAAAATGCAATGTAAACATACATTATTTAAAAGATTTAGACAATTAAATCATTAATAATTAAATTTGATATTATTAGAATATTATTGTATACAATATCTATATATGTGTAACAAAATTTAATAGTATATAATACTAGTAACATAGTAATTTTTGTCATATAATTTTATTAAAAATGGTATATGTACAAAATATATTCTTTTATGATTCTTTTTTATTTTTAAATAAATATTACAAACTAT
This sequence comes from Apis cerana, assembly GCF_029169275.1. Classification (NCBI taxonomy): domain Eukaryota; kingdom Metazoa; phylum Arthropoda; class Insecta; order Hymenoptera; family Apidae; genus Apis; species Apis cerana. Next base: position 887,972 of record NC_083864.1, on the reverse strand, counting down.
CACTATTTGTGTCAAATGAATTATTTATTATTACATAGTATATTTTGTTTTCTTTTTATACTTTCTCTAGTATTCTGATATATTAGATTTAAATTTAAGTAATTTTAATCAGTAAATTTAATATAATAATTACAATCTTATTACAATTTTCCTTGTAATAATGCTTGGAATTTTTATGATCTCACATATGCTGAATAATTTATCAATGATTATTATAGAATATAAAATGGAAATTTATAAAATTTTCATAAATTAGTAATTTGTGCATACAATTATATACATTACAATATGCTTTACCATTTATAAGTATTTAAATATATTGTTTTATATATTTTATTCTAATAGTTTTTTAAATCCTATTTCATTAATTTTTTTGCATATTTTAATATTAACTCATTATCTATTATATTTGTATTTTTATTGAAATTATTAAAAAATCTTATTTTTGTTTGTAGCTAGATTTATATCAACTAATAATCATATTTACTTTAAATTAATTAAAAATTTTTTTTTATTATATTTGTAAAAAAATTTTTATTTTGATCTTTTCTCACTTACTATATTTTGAAAAGTAATGTAGAAAATATTGATATTAAAGTAAATTCTCAAAATATTTGATTTATAAATGAAAGAATAATATTTATAAAAGTTTATTTTTAGAATTTTTTTCATTAGCAGTTTCTTTATTCATATCTTTTGATGTAAGTCATAAATATAGTGCACTCGACATGACATTATTTCTAATATTACATCATATATATGCTTTTATAAATTTCATATTATAAAAAACAATTACATTTACATTATTTCAATATATATTGAAAAGAGATAATTTGTTTATAAAATTTTTTATATATTTTTAAATCATATTCTTCTTTATTTAATTCTTTTATTAATTATTTTTCATTACTATTTTTCCAAAATTTAAATAATTTACACAATAAAATTGATTTGAATTTGATTTTCTCACACAATCTTTCAAATATATTCATTAATCATTTAGATCAATACAATAACAGATACAAACATAAATTCATCTGTTATCTAAATCATTAAATCGTTGTTCATATTTGCTATAATTGAAATTTCCATGAAAATATTTCATAAAATCTGTTGCAATTCTCTTCATCTAATATTAATTCTAAAATTAAAGAAGTTTTATCTAATTTTTCATATTCTTGCATATTCGTTAACTTTATATTTTTTTAGAAAATAAAATAAAATAAAAAATTCTTTAAAATTCTTGATGAAAAGAGAAGAATTCTTGAATTAAATAATTAATTTTATTATTATATTAACATAAAATTTTATTCTGCTTTACTGATAGTTTTAAATTTAACCTCAAAGTTAAAACTTCAATCAGTGAAAATCCTTAACGATATTTGTACAGAATTTTTAATATTTATGCATTTTTCATTATATCCATAATAAATTCTTCGTTTGATTTATTTTTAATCAAATTAATTTTACATCTTTTTTTATCATAAAATTCTATAAAGAGTTTTAATGGTCTTTTTTCCCTCTAAATAATGTATTATTTAGTTTGAAGCACAATTCCAACCTGAAATTTATTAATAATGAAATTATAAAATTTTTTAGCATAATTTTAGTTATAAATAATTTCATGATGAATCTACTTTATAATGAAATCTATATCTATATATGCTGTTATACCTTTAATATTTTTTTTCTATAAACATTGTACTTTCATAAATGTTTTATTAATCCAATTCAATAAATTAACTAACTTTAAATTATCTTTAATACATTGTGAATGCAATTTTATTTGATTTAAAATTTTTCCATACTTCCAGGCATAAATGATGAAACGATTCTGATCCTGAAATAAAAATTAACTATTAGGAATTATATATTTCATTTCAAGATATTATTATTTCTTCAGTTATGTGATAAAAATTATAAAGGACAATTTTATTAATTATTCAGAAAAAGAAAATGTTACATGTAGAGTTTTTTATTTTTTTTCCTGATTAAAATAAAACTTTATAATGCGAAATAAAGCAAAATTTTTCAAATAAAAAATATTTAATTTTTAATATTCCATTACATTGTGGTAAAAAAAATTGCCAAATAAAATTGCATACAAAAATTGAAAGAAAGTTAAAATTTTAAAGATAAATTTCACTTCTTTAAAGAGAGTTCTTAAAAAAGATTGTTCCTATTTGTTTCATTTATTTATTTATTCTATAAATTATGCGTTCGAAAAAAATGAATCCATGAAGAAAACTATAATTGATACAAACAAAAATCATTAATTTTTAAAATTTATTATAATGTTGTAAATAGAATAATGTTATATAGATGTGTAGTTTTTATTAATATATTTAAAAATTTATCATCTATTAAATATATCATCTATTTAAAATTAATTTAAATGTAATTGTCGAAAATTTTTTTCTTATATATTTCAAATTAAATTTTTTTAATCTTAATTTTCTGATCGATATTTTTTTTTTCTTTAAGCATGTATTCTGTTATCTGTTCTGTTATAAGCATATATCTGTTATTTCTAAATATATATATATATATATTTTTTTTTAATCGAAAACTTTGATATTATTGTGATGGCAAAAAGAGAATAATCTAAAGTAGCTGAATTTTCTAATTCCCTGAATATTTGTTTATTTATTGCTATATATAACTATCAATTGTAACTAAACATTATTTCGATTTAATTTAAATCTTGATTTTAATTATTTTTTTGGATATAATTATTATTAACAATTATTATGATCGAATTTATTATATTATTATTACGAATTATTATTACGATCTTAAAAAAGATTATTATAGTTTGAGTTGCCATTGGTTATTACGGAGAGATACATGTAAAATTTATAACGGAAGAAATTAATAACAAAAATTATGTGAAGCTCATCAAATCTACTATGAGAATTTCTAGCAATAAGTTCATATATCAATAAAACAATGCTTCAGTTTATATTATAATAATAAAATTGTATTATTAGGATTAGAAAATTAATATGCAAAATTTTTTAAACATAATTGAACATTGTTGAAAAAATTTTGTAAAAACTATATATAAAAATGATCGTCAATTTCGAAATGTTAATGAATGAAAAAAATATTTACGAGTGAAAAAATTTCGATAAAAAAAACATTCAAAAATTATAAACAATTGATTGAAATTGTAACAAATAAAAGAGATTTCACAAGATAATAAGCATTTAAAAAATCGATAAATTTCTATAAGTAATATTAATGTTTTTGATAATTATCATTTTATTCATATTGCAATCTACAGAAATTATAATTTTGAATCTTTTTGTTCTAATAGAAGAAAAAGAAAAAAAATTGTAATATAATTATTTCCATGTATTATATCATTCAAAAAATATAATATAATTTTTTTATATCAATATTACAAAATACGGAAAAATAGATATGCCTGAGTATATGTAATTTAAAAGAAAATTATACCATTGCTCAAAAATTTTCTGCTCTAATTTTCCAAATTTCAAAGTAAATTCAAATTTCTAACGTTTCTAGCAATCTAAGCAGTAAGATCGAGATATAATGTTACCTAATAATCTTTTTCTTCTTTTTCTCCTCTTCAAATTCCTTATATTATTATAAAGAAAAAAAAATTTGTTGATCTAATAAGATTCTTAACATTCATTTTTGAGAAGTTTATTATATTTATCATGTGATATGCTATAATTATGCTATGATCTATGATACGAAGACATATGATAGACAAAAAATATGCTAAATTAATTAAAGAATAAGAGAATCAGATTAGTGAAATATAAAAAAAAATTACTAAGAAAAAAATTTGGAAAAATTATATATTCATTATAATTGTTGCAGATCTCAATCTATCAAGTAGTCATGAAATTTATGATCTAATTTTGGTGACTATTTGATGAAAGTTTTCTTATATTCAGAAATTTTCTTTCACCATATTTTCAAGTATTCGTCCCTTATTAAATTATATAACAAAGTAAAATAATGTCGTGAGAGGACGATTTCATTTTTGAAGTGTTTAGAGACTATTTAGAATTATATATTTATTAGAAACATTTACATCTTAGACTTGAGATGAAAATTTCCACTCATATAATTTCAATGACGACCAATATTATTCTACACTCGAAGAAATTTATGAAAAACATTCTGTTATATGAATATAACAGATTTTTTCTTTGTATAATATTTATTCCCAATTTAAGAAATTTTTCTTAGAATTTTAGAAAATTAAAAAAAATAATTAGAAATAATAAATAATTAGAAAAAATAAAGATTTCGCCCTGATCATATTGTATTTTAAAAATAATAATTAACGTTGATTATATTTGTTTTAAGGATGATATTCTGTATCGGCTTGCCTTGCCAAATGATACTTGGCTAATACTTCTAATCCAACTCTTGCGAAGAGAAATATGTGGCACCGATGTTTTGTTATCCTTAACAAGAATCGTAGAACAAATTGAACTTATCATTGTTGAAAAAGTGATTCATTCACTCATCACTGAATCTATCGAGAATCAAAGAAATAGAGTTAGACTTAGAATTGATTTTTGTTCATTTTTATACATTGGTTTTTACTGTTAAACTTTACTGCATTAATATTGTATATACTATATTAATACTATAAGTACTACTTGTGACTGCAGTCGAGATTAATTACATTTGGAAATACAGCTGGAGAGAATATTTAGAATTTAGATAACTGATTGAGCATAAAACTTTTCTTTCTATTTCTGAGATTCTTCACCATATTTCTGAAGAATGTAAGAAAGAGGATTCTGAATTAAGATTAGAAGTTTATATTATTGTATTCGGATGAAGTAAAGCACGTTAGAGAATATGGAATGGTTCATAATTATATAGAGATATATAGAGAATTGGCACACATAATGGTAATGAAAGTCGTAAAGCAATAACAAAGAAATAATTTTCCAGATGTTATTCATTTGACTTAAAAAAAACATAGACTTCGCTAAAATAAAGTGATCTGACTTAATATTGATTGATTGATTAGATAAAATTCAAATGTTGCAATTTATTTATTATTGTATGAAGATAGATTATTTTTTTAACATCTAATTGTATCTAAAGAACATTAACACATACACTTATTGATTTTCTGTCCATTATTATCTTATTCTTTTTTTCATAAATTATTTATAATATTATTTATAAAGATAATTTTAGAAATACTTATAAACTATATACTATTATGTTATAAATATCTTTTAATAAATATAAAATATAGAATAAAATACAATTAAAAAGAATATATAAAATATAATGAACAAATATAAATATATATAAAATTACAAAAATAAAGATTGAACAAAAAAAGCCAATAAATTTTGAATATATGATACATTATTTTATTTGTTTTCATATGCTGAACATGAATATTATATTCGTTTTTAGCAAAAATATATTTTCTAAAAACTTGTTAAAAATAATATAAATCTTGTATATAATAATTTAACCAATTTCAATAATTTTCTGATATATTATCAAGATATTACATATTAATGAGAAGAAAATATAGTATTCATATTTCGTAAAATTTTTTATAATTATAATTTAATAAATAATAACTTAAAATATTCATATTATATTTATATTTATATTATATTACATATTATATCTTAATAATAATAAAAGTATTAAATTTTAATTATCTTAATTTTGTTTTTATTTGGTTTAATAATATTTTAATAATTAATAAAAATGTTAATAAATTTTTTTTCATAATACATCATTTATATTACAAATTATAATCATATTCCAATTTTATTAAGTGACATATTTGATCCACATAGTCTCGAATTTATCATATATTTTTCAAAGTTTAATAGAATAATTAAAAAAAAGTTGTATAACGATTTTTAAAAGATACTTTAAAGAAGAAGATTTAATCTTTAAATTTATACTAAATTTATCCATAAAAAAGAATTTTCTTATTCTCGTAGAAACGTTTGAATATGCAAAATTTTCGATAAAAAAATCTTTTTCTTTATGCTTTTTCTTTCTCCTACATAATGCATAAAAGAAAAAAATTTGTCATAGAAAAAAATTAAGAACTCTGAAAGTAAAGACTTCATGTTTTAAAATGAATGTTGCACGATTTTTTTTCAGTTATAATAATTTAAATATCAATAATTTTTTAGCAAAGATTCAAATATTCGCTAATTTAAGAATGTATATGTATATGTTTAACAAAAAAATGAAACCGAAAGATATATATATCTTCGAAATATGACAATCGATAAAAAGATGTTTTTTTGTTAGATATAATATATAATTAGAATTAATAACTTTTCATTATTATTTCATTATTAGCGACTCTATAGTTTTATATAATGTTCGGATTATTCCTTAGAATTATTCTTTTTGCAAAGGATTAATTTGAATTTTGATTTGAAATTTTTGTTATCCCACATGATGCATTGGCGTGTAATATTACTTTGATTAATTGATAATTAATTGATGAACTTTGATAATTTTTGTTAAAGGAAAACATTATAACATCACTGCTATTATTAAATTGGATAAACAAAAATACATCATATAATTTTTTTAATAATTAATGAAATATATATATCCTAAAGATATATATTTGAATTGAAATTATAAAAAAAGATATTTTTGATGATTTGAAAAAAATTAACGTAAATGAAGTTAAATATTTATGAAACAAAGAAATACTTTTGCATTGTATTATTTTTTATTATCACAAAAAAGAATATTAAGGAGTTAATCATCAAATCTTATTTTATTTATCGAACCTAGATTTCTTCAATTGAATGATACGATATTTTTCGATCATTGTTACATCTTATTATGTAGTATTGTTTTTTGTTGTAAGCCAACCTTTCTAAAGCGTCAAAACAATTAGAGAGTGTATCAAAGTGTTTTCATTGAAATAGTTATTTAATAAATATTTATCTAACAAAATATTGCGTCTCTTTAATCTTCTTAAAAAATCTTCTTGATTTCGATATATGCACTAGATCAAAATATAATAATTACAAAAAGATGAAATACTAGAAAAGGTTAAAATTTAACAAATTCTTATTGTTAAAAGAAATAAAAAGCTTGAATATGATGTCATACTAAATTTATTTAAAAAAAATAACTATTTCAATAAGAGTACAAAAATACATCATGTATTTATTGATAATTTTTTTTATATTATTTAGCTTTCTAATATTATCAAATAATATACAAAAAAAATATATAAAACAACACACATATCACTTCGCAATGCAAAAAACACTCATGTGCATAGATACAGACAAGAATCGACAAATGGAGTTAAAAACGGAAAAATAACAAATATAACAATGCTAGTTTACTACTAATCCGCTATTTTATATATTCGATCTTATAAATGACAAACAATAAAATATTGAAAAAAGATAGTACTTAATCCACTCAATATAATCAGACGAATTTTAAATGCATATTTCACTTCTAAAGAATCAATTGAAGAAAATATCTTAGTTAGAATTTATTTAAAAAATTATTTTCGAAATTGAATGGAAGAAAAGAAAAAGGAATTTTTTCAACATGTTGATAATAAAAAAAAATATTTTAATAAAATTACGTAAAAGGAAATTGTGACAATTTATAATAAAATACAGTTTGTATTAATAAGGATATGAAATTTTATTTAATTTGTAGTATAGAAAAGATGTTCATACTTTGATAAATATATCTATATATATATAATATGTATACGTTATAAAATTTATTAAATAAATATTGTTTGCTTTTTAGTTTATATATATTTATTGAATAAAAATAATTGACAATAATGTTAACTAAAAACATAACGTTTTATTTATATGATTGAAAAAAAATGCGAAGAACAAATAAAATTGAATATAGTATTTTTCAAAATAAAATTTTAACAGGCATAATTGTGTCGATTAATTATTTAAATTAAACGAATTAGAAGCTAATAATGAAATTAAAATTATTCAGATCACTCCATAATTTCTGAATCTCTGTTGAAAAATTAGAATTAGATAAAAATAATAAAAATAAAATTTTGTTCAAAATCCAAAAAAATTTGTGAACATAAAAACAAAAAAGTTGGAATAAAATTCAACTAAAAATTTTAAAGAAATTCGTTGAAAGATTATAATTATCATAAATATCCACGAATCAAATTTTTTATATTATTTCATGTTAAGAATTTTATTTTTTATATATTATATATATTTTACATATATTCCATAATAACAGATTATTAAACTAACAATTTTTATTAATAAATTTTTAATTTGTAAAATAATTAGAAAGTATATGAATGAGAGTATATTTAATATAAAAAAAAAAGAAAAAGTTGATATAATATTGGATGGAGTACTTCGATCACTTTATAACCATTTATTTTCATTATTAGTGAAAATCATCTTCTAACATGACCATTGGTTCTTCTAAATTATTTTTATGTAAGATAATGATAGAAAAACCAAGATCCGTAACAATTTTTCAAGATCAAATAAAATTCAGCATGGATACAATTCGAATCAGAGTATAGTTAGAAATGAAATACTTTGAATTTTGAATATTGCAAACTTTAAATTTAAAATCGATTCGATTCGAAATTTTTCTTTTTTATCCAAAATCACGAATAACTAAATATTATAAACTTTCGAGATTTCGACTTGACACCAAGAAAATTTCTCGATTTCAAATCTCGACGATTTTGAAATTTCGAATGCACTTTACTTACACAGAAAGAAAGAAGAGAAGTTAACAATAGATTGCGTTTATTTATTTTTAATAACATTACCTATAATATAAGAATATAAGAATAATAAATTCATTTCAAAAAATAAAAACAAATAATTCATTTAGTTTCTTTTATTTTTCTAAAATAAAATAAACAACGAGTTCGAATCTCGATAGATTTTTTCGAAATTTTATAGAATTTAGTGATAACATCATTAAATAATATAAAAATGAGGATTTTTTAATTATTAATCACTTCAATTAATTAATGGTATAGTAAATAATTACTATAATATAGTAATATAGTAATATAGTAATTTACTATAATATACTATAATATAGTATAGTAAATAATTACTAAAAATTATTTAATATATTTATAAATTATTATAATATATAAATAAACATTTTTTTTTATAATTGAATTTTATAAACAATTTTTCTAAAAAAAAAGAAGAAATAATTTATTATTTCTACGAATATTATAAAATATCTTTTTATGATTTTATGTTTCAGATATTTTTAATACGTAATTCTATAAAAAAAAAGACAACAATTTTAACTACGACAACAAATGAAAAAGAAACGAACATATAATTTTGTCCAGCATTGTATAACATTATAATACATTACGAAAAAAAGAATATCAGCTGATAAAAATTGAAGAGATATATTTTATTTAATATTTATTAAATAACTATTTCAGATTTTAATACATTGTTGTAGATATTCTATATGATGTATATCTGTTATTTATCTTTAAGAAGACATAATTTTCTTCAAGAAAACAAAGAATTGAAGAAATCTAGATTATAAATAATCTAGATAATAAAATCTGTAATTATTCAATGTTATAAGATATTTAACTATTTGCATACAATTTATTTAATTATTTAACTATTTGTATACAATCATATTAAATTTATTATTTCTTTATGGATTCGATTAATTTTTTTATCGATATTTTATTTATTTTCTTTAATGAATTATTTTCTTTAATTAAATTAAATAAGTCGACAAAAACGAATAATTTTTTTTTCTCTAGTAAATTTCACTTACAATCTGATATTAACTGCATATTAACTGAAAATAAATATAAAATTGTTACTTGATATCATATATTTGTATTGAATTTGTTTACATTTACATAAGTCTTATGCATCATCATATCCTTTATTTAAATATTAATATAATAATAATATTATATATAACTTTATTTAAATTTTTTATTATTTGTTTAGGATTTTTGTTATATGATTTAATTTTTATAAATCTATTTTTTATATACATTTTTATTTTAATTTTACATAACAATTTTTTCTACTAATAATTTAAAATAAGATTGATTGTATTTTATATTTCAAATAATAATATATTAAAATTGGATAAATATGTTATGATAAAAATGCTTAAAGTTTTTTTTGCCTTCCAATATTTTTTTTTTGTAAAATATCTTTTTTAATTAGAATTTTATGGCTTTTTCTCCAAATAAAAATTATCATTTCGTGCAAAAATGATGAAATACAATATATTAGTACATTTGTTAAAAGTATATGGATATATTTATAATTTAGAAATATATTGTGCATAAAAAAATATATTTACATCAACAATATTTTCTTTATTGAATTCTTTTTTAAATATATGAAAATAATGATTATAAAAATATATAAAAAAATGCGAAAAAAAATATTTAATTCTAAAGGAACTCTATAATGTATAATAAAATATAATATCTTGTTGCATATATATTTGCGAATGAATTAATTATCACTGAATAATAATAAAAAATTGATGCCAAAAATATTATTTTTTTCAGAGTTTTTTTTTCTTCAATAAATGTATATAATATATAATATATATAATAAACTATATAAAAATATTAAAATAAATATTATAAAATATAATATTAGGTAATAGATTGTGAAATGATTTGATTAAAAAAAATAAATAATATGCAATAGAAAATAATATATTTAATGAAACAAATGAGAATAAATAATATATGTTATATTTATGTAGATCCTTCGAATGCCTTTGTTCTACTGAGCTCACTATGTCGCGTTGTACGGCGTGGCGGTTGAAAGAGAGGAGGAAAACCAAAACAGAATCGAACAAGTGATAGTTAATTCACTCGCAAATATATACCCAATAAGATATAGGTCCCATTTTTATACGTATAAAACAGTTAGATAAACTCTCGATTCTCTATTTCTTTATTTATACATTTTTTTATAATTGTCATTTTTTTATTTAGTTATTTAATTATTCACATTATATTTTTTTTGTCTATTTATTAAACAATATAATATTTATTGGAAGAGAGAAACACGAGTATTCTGCGTCTAGGAAATTTTACTTAATATTTACTTAATATTTATTGATATCAATATTATTTATATCATTTATCTATATTATTGCGATCCATGTTGATCATGATATTTAAGAAATAATACAATATATAAATAATATATAAGTAAACAAAATATAATTTAAAATATAAAATAAATATAATATATATTATTATTGTACACGCATTATTTATTCTAATTACAAAATTATTTATTTTTAAAATTATAATATGATCTTTATAGATATTTTCGGATTTAAAATTTATTTTAAATGATTATAAAATTAAATTATATATCGAAAATAATCATTTTATCAATATTTGAGTCATATATTGTGTGTAACTTTTATTATTTATTATAATATATAACTTGTTAAATTAAATATTAAGTTCTTTTAATTCCAATTATATTTTATATTTACATTTCTCTCAATATTCTATATCTAATATTTTCTTTTTTGTTTAACGTCGCTATTTCTAAAAAAGCATTTAATATCTGTTTTGTCTTATATATTTCAACAATATTTATGTCATATTTATTAAACGAACAATAGGAATATTTTTTTAAATTTAAGATTAATAGTCTTTTAACTTACATTTAAAAAAATAAAAGTTAATAATTGATAGAATTTCATGTTTGTGGTTATATATTGTTTTAAGCAATGTTTTCGCAAAATTTTTATCTTCAATTTTTTTTTAAACTTAAATTGTATTGCAACCATATTGCATAAAAATCTTCCATTCGCAATGTATTTCTTCAATGGTAATTTTTCTTGATTCGAAGATTATTATTAATTATATAATGGCATGCTAATAATCCAATTATTTTCTGACAAAATCCAAAAGATCTTTCAATTATTAAAGTCTTGTATCTTGCATATAGCTTTTTTAAAATATTTAAAATATTGAAATTCTCTATGTTTAATTTTGTTTAATATTGTTTTATGTGATTATAGTTTTTTTGTGAGAATTTTAATAAAAGAAATTCAAAATATTTTTTACTATTTTTAAAATTTCTAATTGTATTTTATAACTAATTGCAACACAACACATACATATTCAAAATTATTTTCTTTTGTAAAATTTTCCTTCAAAATAAGAATATATTCTAAATAATTTTATTATGAAATATTTGATAAGTTAACAAGATGTAATTTTATAATAAATAAAAATTTATTATTAAAATTATTATTATTATTAAAATCAATCATCTGTTATAAATTCAAAAAAGAATTAATTTTCGATTCATATAATAAGCAAAATTATCGATTTTGGGATTCAAAAACTTATAAATTATTCATTAATATTCATTATATCCACGTCCATTATATCCAATTATTATTACTGATATTGGAGACATTATTGAATCATTTTTTTTCGAAGATAAAAGAAAACAATATAGTAATTGTTAATATAACTATATTATTATATAATACTTAAATGCTTTTTCAATCTGAATTCAATCTAAATCTATTGAATATATAAGAATATGTAATCAATAGGATGGGACTACATCATATATAATACATAATATGATTGAATATCGAAAAGTTGGAAAAAGTTTTTTTCTGCATAGATTATGAAAAAAATACTAACATTAATTAGTTCCTTTACTCTTCTGATTTAACATTAGGTTTTTTTTTATGGATTTAAGTATTTAAAGAGAAAAATCTATGCAAACAAACCAATTCAACAGCTAAATAATATTTATGAGAAATTAATAGAAAAAATAATAGAACAAACATATGAAAATGTTATAAAGAATTAGAAGATTAGGCATTTTTTAGGAAATTTCATATTTTACAAATAACTGGTGAAATTAAAAAAATCATTTATAAAAAATTATTTACAAACAAAATGCTATCATTTCCCTTTGAGAGATATATTCTAACATTTGTTTTATTAATAATAAAATTGAGATTTATTAAGATCTTATGCATTAAGAAATATAATATCAAGGATAGAAATATATTGGCACATTCAGATATATATATATTAGTGAAATAAGCTTAAAAAGTTGCATAAAATATTGTTTAATTAATCTTTCATCAATGCTTGTTAAAAAAGGATACTGAATTTTTAAAAAAATCGTCAAATTTGTGTTAAAAATCACAAGTGACTTTAAATATTGCACGAAATAATATTTAAAAAATCAAGCGTAAGATATTTGATAATCCTTAAAAATATTTAATACACAAATATGAAAAGTACTTATAAAGCGATAATTTTCGAAGATTTGTAAATAAGTGCTTACAAATATTAAAATTGGAATTAAAGTCTTGAATTGAAATTCGAATTATTGTGATTTTATAAATCAATCTTGGTTACTGTTTCTAGCAATTATCATTATTCGAACAATCAAATTCTGCATAGAAATTCTTTTAAATTATTCTTATACGATTTTTTATTTTTTTTATTTTTCTTTATTATTACTTCTTTATTATTATATTTGCAATTGATGATAAATACAACATTCAAAAGATTGAGTCCATATATAAAGTGAAGATAAATATAAATATTTTTCATTGATATCTCTTTGTTCCAACATTATAACATAAATAGCATCAATAGAAGAGCCAGCATTATACATTGTACATTATATATTTGTTTATTATTGTAAAAGCTAGATTATGTAGGATACAAATTTTTTAATCATTGAAACGAATAAGAGATGACATGTAAATTTTCATTAGCATGGACATTGCTCTTGATCATTTCAAATAGAACTTTGTAGTAAATCATTTTTATTACTATAAATAATAACTCCATGAAAAAGTTGGAGCTAACATTTTGATTCTTCGAATATAACCAGGAACTTTAAAGTGTATAAATTTCGTATCCATAATCCATAAATATTTACTGTACGTGGATCATTAAATAATAATTTTTTCTCTTTCACAAATTTTGGATATCTTATCAGAAATGTATATGAACATGAAAAGCATTATTTGAAATATCTAAAGTGCTTCTAAATAAGGCTAGCATAATGCAAATAAGGCTCAGTCCTATATGTTTCTTTGTTACCTAATGAAAAGTGTGGTTCTACACAGATTCGTATCTAATTAAAAATGAATTAAAACCAACATTATATTTATTTGTTTGTATATTTTACAATAAAGGCAGTTCATATTGAATTAGCAGTCATTGATCTCTCCACAGAGATATTTTTAAAAAAAAATATCTATTTACAAAGATTTATTGATAACGAGGTACGAAATTAATTAATTGAATTTAAAAAAATTTCAGATAAAGAACGCAATGCATTTGAAATGAATCATCGAGGATAATATACGAAAAATTATACATTGTTTTGCTTTTACAGACAATCTTTAGTTCGCCTAATGCCCTAAATATAATGAAATTAGAAGAAAGTTGAGCATTGGTAATAATTTCAATGAAACTTTAGTGAGATTCTGCAAAAGCATTGAGATTAAATTGTAATAATTTTATAAATTTTTTTTTGTAAATTGCTAATAATTTATATTTATGCGACGTTAAATTTATTAAATAAAAAAAAATTAGTTTCCCTAAATTCTCTATCGTCTAACAATTCTTTTAAAACCTAATCATTTGCCTCTTATATGATTTATATGATTTAACAAGGATTTGTTGTCAAATTTCAGATGATCCAGCAAAATATATATCAACGATAGCAGAAAGTACTTATATCAATTGGAATGAAAATAAATGGCGTACAACAATAATTGGCAAATTTGGAACAATAACCTTGCAATGGCAATTTTGGAATTACCCTTTGGAAACCATCGAAAGAATAAACTCTAGATTAGCTATTGCTAGGTTTGTAATAATCAGAATGATAATGATTAAGGTCTATAAAAATGACAGAAACAAAAGCTTAATTATTCATATTAAATAATAATTTGTTTAATATAATTATATGTAGGTTTAATATAATTATATTTAAGCAATTATATTTAGTAATAATAATTATGCACTCGAACATTATTAATTTATATAATAATTTATTGAATTATCATTTTTTATGATTTTATTACGAGTAGCTTAAATGATTATCTAGATAGATTAATCAACGTGGTTTGTGGACTTGTAATTCTATTTTTATATATTTTATTTGTATCATATTATGTATTTGTATGTATTTGTACGTATTATTATATTATAATATTTTTATTTGAACTTGTATGTGTAATTGAAAGCGAATGATATATTAAGTGTTTCTCTTTCTTAACAAATAGAATTCTTAGAATTGTACATTTTTTAGAAACACTTCGGCATGGTTAAACGCGATCTTGATGATATTTTTCAGTTATCTCAATCAGTATTATTCTATATTCGAGAAAATTTATTAAAAATTCTAAAAATAAAATTTAATTCTAGAAATTTTCCTTAAATTGAGAATGTTACATAACTAAGAGGTTGATGTGCTTTATCAACGATCCGCGATTCTTTAAGATGAATATGGAGAGGACTTCAGAATACTTGTTAAAATTTGAGAAAAAAATTAGAATAATTTTAAACTTTGAACTATTAAAATGTGTTTGAATTCGAACTTAGTAAATTTGAATAAAAGAACTGTTAGAATCTTTTGAATTCATTTAGTAACAAGATAAACTTTCATTGAAATATGAACTTTATTCTTAATTGTTTAAGATAAAATTTCAATTAACAATATATATTTAATATACATATACATAATTTAATAGTTAATATATAATTTTATAATAAATTAATTTTATTATTATATATCATAAATTCACGAACAGAATGAAATTATTTGTTCCACAATATGGGAGATTATCATGGTGATATAAGTTATAGTGGAAATTAGTTTGAGAAGTTATAATTTTTGTAAAAGTTCAAAGCAAATAAAGTATCTAATAAAACTCTCTAATTCGGTTTTAAGAGATGAAATCACGTTTTGAAGAAAATTTAAAATTTTCTTTTTAATGAAATATTTTTAATACGTGTTTATGTTTTAAATTATTATATAATTTTATGTGAATATTAAAAAAATATTGTAAAAAAATTGTATTGTTTTATTATATATATTTATCGAATCCTATTAAAAATTTTTGAAAATTTTATTTGATTTTTGAGATATCAGCACCATCCTTTAAAAAATTTTTTTTTCTTATTACATATGCTGAAATATCCTCTTTCCAAATCTGAATATTTTATATTTTAAATATTTTTAATGTATAAAAAGCATCATTGTCAAATTAAAAAATTTCTAATAGTTTTTTAATAAGCTGATCTCGTAAAACAATATTCAAACAATTTATATATGTTTTTAATTTTGTTTATGAAAATTAATATAAAATTTAATTAGAACATTTGAAACAATTTTTATCAATAAAATAAATTTTTATGAAACAATATTTTTCGCAATTTATTTCCAATATCTTCAATATGCTGACAAAGTTTTTCCCATGAAATTTTGTGAAATTTAATTTATGCTTGTTTTGTAATATTTTGTAACTTAGGATATGTTCCAATATTATTTGATTTTTTTTAATTTTTCTTTTATTTTTCATCCAAGTTAACTTTAGTGATTTAATTTGCACATAATTTTATTTAAACTTCAATTTTAAAATTTTATTGATTTTATGTATTTTTTCTTGGGGCTTATTTTAATTTTAATGTTATATTTTTAGCAATCATTAGCGATATTTTGGTATATTTGATAGGAATTTTATTAATTTGAATTATATTATCTATGATCACAATATTTAGTGATTTGGTATTAATTTTTCTCTTATACACTTTTCAAAATTTGTAAAATCCATATATAGAATTTATGTTTTTAGAAATTTCGTATTTTTAGCTTTGAAAAATTTGCAATTTCTATAAATCTATTCTTTCCATTATGTGACAATCGTTAATTTCACAAAATTCGAAATTCGAGCGATTTTATTATATTTATCAATTGATATGTTTAGATTCATATTAAATAAATTTTTGTAAAAATTAATCTATTTTTATTAATCATACAACATAATTGAATATTAAATTATTCATAATTAAGTACAACTAATTATGAATGTTTTATTTTTTGTTTACTTATAACACGCAATATGCAATACTTTATTAGAAAAAACTAGAAAATATATTTAAAACTAGAATATATATTTAATCGTGTGTTAATTATGATATCATAATTTACAACCTTATCAGCATTTGAAATATTCAAAAATTCCAAGTAATATTGATTATAAAAAATAAGTATGCTGATTTTAATTTATGATAATTATTAATATTACTATAATATTACAACAAAATAATAGATAACAATAAGAATATAATTATTTACTTACACTATTCCCATTATCCGAATACACTAATATATAAACATTTTATTATCCGTATATTCTGTTATCCGCACAACATTTTGTAGTAATGTTTACATACAACATATTTAGATACATACAACATAATTAGATTATAACATAAATACAACGTATTTAGATATAATAAATACTTTCTTGCGTTCAGCCAGTTAAATGTAATCATATCAATTCAGTCTGAAGCAGAGAACGCAATAATAACGAAAACACGTAGTATATTGAAGAGAAATACAAAATAATTAAAGATCTTAAAATTGGTGAAAGTACAACAAAAAGAATTAGCAAGAATATATGATATTGGGAAATCCACAATCATAAATATTAAAAAATAGAAATACAATATTGAAAATTATACACATAAATTATAATTATATAAATTATATTATTATATAATGTAGATTCAACGGATGCTAGTATCGGTAGAAAAAGCTTAACAAATCTAAAAAATAAAAGTGTAGATAATGTTGTCTTCCAATGGTTTCATTAACAAAGAGATAAAGGCACGCGGATACATGTTATATAAAAAAACTCTAGAATTCAATAATGGATTAAAGAGAAACCCATTTAAAGCTAGTAATGATTGGTTACTAAAATTCAAAGCAAATTTATGATATACGACAACTGAATATCTATAGAAAAAAACTTTCAACGAGTAATATGGCTGCAGAAACTTTTAGAGCAGATTTTAATAAATTTTTAAATAAAGAAGAATATGAATTAACAAATGTATAATATTGTATAAAATTGATGAAACAGGTTTAATTTGAAAGGTACTACTACAGACGTTAGTTTCTCATTATGAAAGATTAGCAAAATTAATAAAGAACGCATTAGTGTACTTTGTGCGAATGCTACTGGATGTCCAATTCTAATCATCGAAAAAAGTTATTTATAAAAATCAGACAAATGATTGGATGAACAACAACATTTTTGTTAAATGGTTTGAAAATATTTTGATAGATTAAAGAGCATCAATTAAAAAATAATTATAAAGAAAGAGTTATTTTTCTGGTAGACAATGCATTCTACATGTGATATTTCTAACCAGAAGGAGAAATTTATAAAAGTTATGTTTTTACCACTTAATATAATTTCATTCATTAAATTTCATCATTTCACAGCCATTAGATCAAGGAGTAATTGAGTGCTTCAAACGATTATATAGAAAAAAATTGCTTAAAAAATTTCTGTTTATGTTTTACATGGCAAACGAATGAAGCAACATTAAAAGTACAACATTGAAAAGAGCGTGAAGAAAACTTTTGATGCGTGAAATTAAAGAAATTAATAAACAAGAAAAAACAGTCGAAACAAATATTGAAGAAGCTGTTACTATATTGCATAGAATACGAAGGTGCGATTGTGATAGTAGTGATGTAATGCAATGGTTCAGTGCGATAAAGACAATAGTAACGATGAAGATAACATAAATTTTACACAAACAGAACCAGTAAACGAAAATATATAATGAGGATATATTTCTTATGTCGAAATATTTGAATCATTTGAAAAAAGACATCGATGATTTGAGGCACAACGGGAATGTAATGCTACATTACAATAAAAAATTTCTACTGTACAAAAGATTAGAACTGAAAATAAGAGTAAGAAAAGTAAAAATAATGAAACAATATGGTAAAACATATATGGTACCATATTAAGCTTGAGAGTCGATTTTTCTTGTATTCTTCTATCTATGATATTCTTTTGTTTGTAGAATATTTTCTTTTATATTAATAATTATAGAATCTATATTGGAGGATTAATTATAGGAATTATACTAATATATATCAGCATATGAATTAAATCAATAATTGTATTATGGTTTTTCTGCTATAATTTCACTAAAATAATTCTGCTAAAATTTTCTGCTATAATTTTTACAAAATCTTTTATAATTCTTGTTTTTTGTATATTTTTTAAATTATCAAATAAGATAAAATTTATAATTTTTACAATTATGCAATAACAATTTATGGATGAAAATATATAAATATATAAAATGATGAATAATAATTTTAAATAAATGAAATGAATTAATAATTTAAAATAAAATTCAATTATTTCTTTTCCGTAATTAGAAAATGTATTGATATCAATTTCATTTAAAATTATACATATATAAAACAATAAAAAATTAATTTATTAATTTTTATCGATTTCTGTGATTTTTGCAGATATGCCTGAATCAGTCAAAAATCTTATTATGTTTCTTTCATTTATGTTTCCACTTCCTTATTTTGTGCATTCAATTAAATTTAATTGGCTTTTATTCATTATTTCTTTTTCTTTTCCTTTTGTAATTTATTTTTATTTTTTAATATCCAATTTTCACAATATGGAATAGATATTTGAAATATTTAATCTACGTATGTAATATTGTTGAATTATGAGAATGATTAAGTTTAAGATAATATAATAAAACGATACATATACTTAGCAACGATTCTTTTTTTATTTTATTTTTATATGATCACTCATGGCATAATCGCTTTCCAATTAAATTTAGGCGAGAGAATCATGCATCTACATATAATAATTCAAAATGAGAAATATCTATATTTTCTAAGGTTTTTTTTATATTTATTGAATTTTCAATAATTATATACATAGCATTTTTGAGATAATAGTTTCAGTTACACCATTATAATTTTTTATATTCATTATTATAAATTATGATTTATTTTGTCTGGTTTTAATTATATATAATTAAAATTCGTTCTTTATTTAAATTGATTTAATCTTTTGATTACTAAAGTATTACTTCATATAATAGCTCTAGAAAAAATATGTTATTGTAACGATATCATAAAAACTAGA
The DNA here is from genome assembly GCF_029169275.1 of Apis cerana. NCBI lineage: Eukaryota > Metazoa > Arthropoda > Insecta > Hymenoptera > Apidae > Apis > Apis cerana. Next base: position 867,728 of record NC_083864.1, on the reverse strand, counting down.
AAATTAACTCTAGAAAGATCTATACTCGGGAGGGGAAAGGGGGAGGAAGTATACCGAGCTTGTTTAATTGTAAATTAAATTATTTAATAAATAAAATAATATTTAGTTTCAATGTATGATTTAAAAGCATATTTTAAATATATTTAAATTTTGTATAGTATATATATATATATATATATATATATATATATATATAAAGTATTTATAAGTAAGTAAGTATATATATATTTATTATAATTATATTTTATTATAATATATTTATTTAAAGTATATATATATATAAAGTATTTCAGTCAAATTTATCAAAGTTATCGATCATATTTCTATTGCTTTTAATGATAAGATCTATAATATATTTTTGTACATTTATTATCTAGTTTCTTTATATTCTTATTAAAATTTTTACTGGAAAAACCTTTTTTCATTTTTGCTAGGATTAAACTTTAACTGAAATAAACTTTATAAATAATCTGCTGTTCATTCGAAATATTTCGCCTGCCTCATCATATACAGATCGAATGACTTTCAAATAAATAATAGAAATACTTTTCTATTCAGAGAGTACATGAGATATAATTTATTTTATTATTTTATTATTTATCATAGAAGATTGTCAATGATCAAAAATAATTTCGCATCATTATTTTTCAACAATTTTTTTTTATTTTTTATGATAATTCGAATAATTTGTACTACTTAAATTTTATAAAAAATAATTTTTAATTTATTCAGAAATTATTAAAAACAAAAAAATTTTATAATTGAAATTTATAAAATCTTTATATCGATTTTGAATAAATATTAATTTTTTATATTGTAGAATTTGATTATTTATACTAATATGTTAAAAAAAAAAAAGAAAAAACAATATTATTTATTGAACATGATTGATTCATAAAGCGACTCGAATTTAATTTTCTCAATTTTATCAATTTATTAATAATAATTTACAAATAGATTTCCTTACATTATTCGAAAACTCAGATATAATAGTAATAATCACTTCATAAGCCATATCTGCATATCAAATGCTTTATAATATCATCAGAGATCTCAAAAATCACCAAATACCGGCATCATTAAATATTGTTTTCTAATACGATAATTATTTCTCCGCTTAGTTTTACTAGATAAAAATTGAAAGGGAGAATTATGATCTATGATAGTTTCAAAATAAACTTTTTGTAAATAAACAGTCTTTCACTGTTTTCATAGTCTTTTCAGTATTAGTTTAGATCATTTTTCATGCGAATTTATATTCAAACATTATCTATTCGAGTGAATTGAAACATGAAAATATTGAAAAATATATGTGTCGAATTTATGATAGCAATAAACTATTGCTATTTTTGAAAAGTTTTTTGCTAATTTGTTAATCTTTAATAAATAAATCTTGTGAATAATCTGCTATTCGTTCGAAATATTTCCCTTGCCTTGTATATCGATGGAATAATAATATAAATTATAAAAATATTTTTTTCCTATTCTGCGAAATAGAAAAAATACAAATATACATGCAAGAATTTATCGGCAGAAATCGAAAGTTAAAGTTATTTGATTGAGAAATTTCTCATTTGTTGATCAAATTCTCGTTTTCAATAGCATAAACATTGACTCTTTGGATCGCAATCAATCGCCAAATTTTTCCTCGTCTTATTGTTTGCATTCTTCTCCCATAATTAAATCTTATTCAATTTGATGAATGATTAGAACGTCACAATGATGGAAAGAAATAAGATGACATTAATTTGTAAATCCAAAAAAAAAAATGATAAATATTCAAACTTTTGGAAATAAATTAATAATAATAAATTTTTTATTAATTAATTAATTAATTTATACAAAATTTAATTCGTTTAAGCACATCAATTTCATTTTTTGAAATATTCTTAGTCAACGTAATATTTTCTAGATTCGAATTCGTTATTGTTAATTATTATTGTAAACAAAAACATCGAAAATTGAAATCGTCACTAAGGATAATTAGAAGAAGAGTTTCATTTAAAAGCAATCATCTATACTGAAATATTTAAAAAGATGACAATATGGATTATATACTAAATCCTTTAGATTTAATAGAAAATCAATGGAAATTGATCAATTCGATTTACTAAGAAGATAAATTTATTATTCTAGTCTTTTCGAAGATAAAAGTCAAATCTTTTGTTCTCCATTAATCTCAGGGATTGATTGCATTTTCATATGTCGATTAATATGATTTATATGATTATAGAGACTAAATTAGATTTATTACAGATAAGGAAAAGAAAAAGAAATGTTTTAAATATAAATGATCTAGACAAAGATAAAAAATACTCGAATGTTCTACTAACATCTAAATGGAAAAAATATTCTGACGATTTTTTCTCTAATTTTTGTTCAAATTCTCTTGCAATTTTTCTTTGTTAATTGTTAAAAATTAAAAGTGGAGTTCGAAGGATAATTATTCATGACTATTTCATTGAATTTCATTAGAATGACTATTCTAAATCATCAATAAAGTGGGATTATATATTAAAACTAAAATTAGATAGTAGATGACAGCTTATCAATAATAATCAAAATCTATACTATCACGATTTTTTGACTTTATGACGATACATTGCCGATCTATAAATCTATTATTCTTTTAATTTTAATTTTTAATTTTTTCCATTCTTGAAAAATATTTCTAAACTAAAATTTCTAAAAAAGAAAACTAACAATAAATATATTCGATTAGCTTTAACAAACTAATTTAATTTAAGCTCTTTATTTAATTTGCATAACTTTATTAACATTCCAATTTTAAAATGGACGATTAATTAAAATTCTTAATCATGAAATATAAAAGTCAAATTGATCCTCCTTAGTTTAAAATAAAGTTTAAGAAACAAGTAATAATTTTATATAATCTATTCTCTTGAAATAGAGATTCTTATAATAGATATTGACTACGAATTAGCTCATTTATAATTATAACAACAATTCAAGATAATAAGAAGATTTGTTATTATAATGTCATTTTGTATGTGCAAAAATTGTTAAAAAAAATTCGTTACAACTTCCTACAATAACTGAAATTGAATTTCTTAATTAGACTATTGATTTTCATTGATGACTTTGATCAAATGTACTCGAGTTCAATATAAAACATGTATTCATTAATTGCTTCAGCTATCTAGTTTCGTTTATTTGCGATGAATAAACGCGAAAATAATTTAGATAAGATACGAATTAATATTTTTCTATACAAAATGTTTCATTTTTAAGATTTATAATCTAGAATATAATCTAGATATAGTCTAGAAATTGTAAAATCAATCTAACAAAAAATTATAGTAAAATATATTGGTTGCACATTACATAAAATATATTGAATATTAACAATATCCAAACTATCACTGTATCGAAATATATTCGAATCATGAATTAATAAAATAATTGCTATACAAACACAAAAGAAAGTATCACAAAATGCAAAATATTTGTTATCATTCTTTTATTATAACATTTAAATTTTTTTTAAAAAATTAATTTTTCATAATGCAATTGAACGATATGTTTTGAAATAATATTCTCAAAAGATAAATTGTAAAAAAAAGGAACATTTTAAATTATTGTAAAACAAAATATAAGCTAAAAGGTAATGTATACAAATCTGATTATTATAATTCATTATAAACTATTTAAATGTCTAAATATTAACATCTTCTCATTTTTTTTATTATCATTAATTTGTTCTGAAAAAATAACTTAAATATATAACTATGTACTATATAACAATGTTAATGTTTCTTATATAATAGATGAAGAACAGAATAATAATTAATGGTTATTTAAGTTTTTATTTATGCATTATGACTTTCGAATTGATAATTGAAATAAACATATTCAAGGTTTTCATTGCCTTGTTAAATATATTCAAATTATTTGTCCTACTTTTTACACTTTTTTTTTTTTACTTTTTATGAAACTATCATGCTTGTAACATTTATTTTTTTGATTCGGTCACATTCTTCTAATAAATATCTAGAATACAAAATGTAATTTTAAAAAATTTGTACCATATAAAGTACAAGATTTTATGAATTGTTGATAGCATCGGATACCATGGATATTTTTCCTTAAATATGCGATTTGTTTCAAAACAAAATGTTTTAAATTTTTTCTAAAATTAAAATAAATTAATATTAAATTATAATAATTAGAATTATTTTTAAATTACAAAAGAGATATTTATAAAAATATTTATATTTGTTATCTCAGTTAATATTTTTATATTTTGGAAAACGATATATTTCCATCATTTAAATCTTCTCTCTTTGTTTTATCAACATTTCATGCTAAAAAATAATGCTTTCTTTATTATATTATATTATCTATATAATTTTTCTTTATTTGCTTTCTGTCTCACTATTTTTAAATATATAAAAATATATATTTTTTTTATAAAACTTTCATAAATTAGCATATTTTACAAGTGAAAATAATATTATATAAATACAAATGCTTTATTTTGTTCAAATGCTTTGTTAAAAAATTATAAATAAAAATATGAAATGATAATCGATTGATATACTTGAATGATACAATTAGTAGGAATAGATTTAAAAATTATTATGAATTGATATCGAAAAATATAATCCATTACATTAAATTCATTTATTTTTCTTTATCAATTTCTTTTTCAATTTTTTCTTCAGTAAATATATAATAAATTTTTTGTCTTAACTTCTTAATATGTGTACTTTGCATTTGATACATTTTCTTTTTTATAGTTCTTCACAATATATCTAATCATAGAAATCAAGAAAATGATGCTATCTATTATTAAGCGTAATTATTTAATTATTGCTGTACTAATAGCGTATAATTAAATAACTTAATATTTAATTGGATCTATAAATTTTGATTATATATATATCTATAAATATTTATTTTCTCCTATCAATTGTGGCTGCAATTCATTTTATAAAAAGTCCAAAAGAAACTGAATAGTTAATTTTTTTAATAAAAGATGATATCTAAATATCTTATTGTTCTCTAATATCTCTATCTATATTACATTTGAATTGACTTAAAACATTATTTCATGGACAATACATGGATTTTTATGATTTCACTGATGATAGAATTCATTTGATTTTTTCAAAAGTGTCAATGTTTTCTATCTTTGTGATCTGGATGACTTGTCTTCATATAATACACAACCTTGTACATATATATAGAATATATATAGAATATATATAGAATATATATAGGATATATATAAGATTCAAAACAGGCATATTTGCATTTGAATTATTTTTCAATAATAAAATATTTTTTTAAGCATATTTGTTATTTTTATCTTAAATATATATTCAATAAGAATATTTTCATTTCTTAAATAAATTACTGCAATATAATTTTTCTACAACTGAACGCATAATGCATATTTTTTATAAATTTCAGACATTAATTTCTTATTCTTATTTTATTGAAAGTAAAAAAAAAAAAACAGCAATTATCTTTCTGTTTAAATTATTTTCATTGTACCATACATGGAAAATATCTTCATCTTTTTTAAATGATATTTAAATATAATTATTCAAATATTTAAATATAATTTAATTAATTTAAATAAAAATAATTTAAATATAATTTAAATAAAAATAAAAATAAAAGTTATTTTTTTTATACGGATATCTGAAAACTTTGATATTATAAAATGTTTAAAATAATTATGAAAAAATATATTTCACATGTTATAATGTCAAATATAATTTAATAACTATTTATATTTATATAACTATAAAAAGTATATAATAATTATATAATTATAATATACATATAATTAAATTTTAATATATAGAATTCATACTTTGATATATAGAATAAATTTAAGTTTTTAATACAAAGGATAATTAGTTTTGCAATTTCGTTAGAAAACTGATTCAAAGTAAAATAAGAAAAACAAATATTTAATGTTTATAAAAGTTAGTACTAATATTAAATAAGATTCACGTAATTTTCTTCTTCTAAATAATTATTCAAATGGTTAAGAAACTAAGATAACGATATACGTTAAAATAATTCGAATATTTCTAGAAATTCGTGTAAAATTCGAAATTGCAAAAACATTGTACTTGAAATTTAACAAGCACTTATTAACAATTGTGTAAGTTGTCATATACAAAAATATTCCATAATGATCACTGTTAATCGTTTTTATATAAGTCAATTTAAAGTTTAAAATATTACTAACAATTTATTGTTTGATTCATTTGTTAATATAAATTAATATTAATAAATATTAATAATATAAATATAATATAAATATAATATAATATAAATAATAAATATTAATAATATAAATTAATATTAATAAATATTAATTATTATATATAACTGACTCATATATCATAATATAAATCTGTATTTTGATGTCGCATAATGCGTAATTAAAATAATTAAAAATAATTAAAATCAAATCGATCGATTTTTTAATGAAGTATTCATAAAAAAATACAATTATAATAAGCAAAGGGCAAAATATTTATAAAAATATATTTTCATATGTAAGAGTTTCATTCTATATTGAATTAATAATAAAATTAACGAACATTTTATAATTAATGTTTCTCAAAAATTAAGTTGCATTATTTATAAATAAAATTGTAATTTTGTTAATCATAGTAATAACTGAAAGTATTTAATAAAAGTATTTAATAAAAAATTTGATATCTTTTTCTTATAAATAATCTAATATAAATATTTAATATTAATTTTTTTTAATATTAAAATCTGTTTCTTGTAGAATTTCATTCCATGTCTTTTTTAAAGTCATTATTAATTTCAATTTTATATATCGTTTGCTTTTTAGTATTTTTCTATCAAATTCCAAGAATGCTCAATTGGATTTAAGTTGATATAGTCAAGAAAACAATGATATATATTATTATAATCAATAAATTTTTTAACTATTTTTGAAATATGTTTTAGATTATTATTATTATGTATTATTTTTATTATATTAAAATATATATTATTTTCTTTGAATTTCTCAATTAATTGGAAATAAATTTTTTTAAAAATTTTTTTTATATATCTTGCTATCATTAACGTCAATAACTGTTAATTCTTTAACTTTTATAATTCTTCTTTTCAAATTTCTTTTTGAAATATATAGCTTTTTTCTAAATATTCTATCATGTAATTCAATTTCAGATAAATATGATTTTATTTGAGTAATTGACAATTTTAATTTTTCTTCTATCTGTTTAGTATTGATAAATAATTTCTTTTTCTCTAAAATAACAATGATCTCGATCTTGACATTCTTTTTTGAATATTTTTACAAATATTTCCTGTGTTCTTTTTTTTGACATTCCAAATTGTTATAAAATTGTTATAAAATTTTTCCTTTTATTTTTTTCTATCTGTCGCGTGTTATTTTCATCTTTGCATGCTATAAATAAATAATCATTAACAATAACTAGAAAACATTATATAAAAAAATAAAATAAATTATGAAATAGAAAAATATATATTTAATTGTAAATTTTTATTATAAGTGTAATATTTTTATTATAATAAGTGTAATTCTGCTTACTAAATCATGCGTAACATTTTTAATATACATAGTTATTATATATATAAATATATATATATATATTAATTATAAATATATTAATATATATTAATAACTATATAATAAATATATATATATATATATATATATATATATATATATATATATATTTCTAAACATTCATAAATTCCTATATAAGTAAGAATAACTTTATGTAAATAAACTAATCGACAAATATGTAATAAGACATTTTTATTGAAAATTTTAAAAAGAAATATTCTTTATTAAGGTTAAGCGATAGTTCATTATAGCTTTGAATGTAGCACTTATGCATTTAGATAGACGAAGATGCACTATTGTAATAAAAATTGATTCTGATTACTAATTTACAGACATAATATTTATATATGAATAAAACAGTGTTAATTCATTATTTTTATATAGTTATTAAATACATTGATTTATTATTAAACATATTGATTTATCATATGCTTTTATGATATGAATGATATTGGATAAAAGATGCAAACAGTGTTGATTTATTCTGTATTGCTGAATTTAGATCAATTAAAAACTGATTTATCGAATTAATTTTTTTGTAAATGCAATGATTATTCTGACTTGAGATATATTTGCTTTGTTGCCTTCTCGTATCCAAAATATTAAAGAATGTTTTTTAATTATACTTTAATTATACTTTATTTTTACTATATACTATACTATATATATATGTATATTTTTTATTATATATATTATATTTTTATAAACAATATATAATTTATGAATATCGTCTTGAATTATTTTCTAGAGAATCTACATATCTATCTCTCATATTCAAAAATTTTATTTAATTTATTTTATATATCACAATATGAATTCTATATATTATATTACTATATATTAAAATTTAATTATATATATATATATATATTGTGATGAGATTAAAACAATAAAATAGGTATAATTTATAAATGAAATTTATCAATAATCTCGTTCAGCATCAGAAATCCAATGGCAGATATAATGATACTTTTCATGAGTAAAAATATTAGTGTTAGATGTTAGCTGCATGCAAATTTATTAAAAAAACAAAAAAAAAAACAAAAAAATTATTATAAATCAAGAGAGCATAGAGCGATGAATTTATAAGACATCTTATTATCTTTCTAACATTTTTGTTTATGCTTTTATATAAGAAAAATTGTTAATTTTACTGGAAAATTACAAAAATAAGAAATCCAATTCTATTTAATAGCAATTAATTTTTCTGTATTCAGTATTAAATTGTACGAAGTATTAATAAAATATTTTTAAAAAGAAACAAAATGCATTTGCAAGAACACATACATTAATAATAGGTGGTCAGAATTTACAATAAAAAATATTATTTCGAACAATTACTTTATTGATATTGCATAAGTATATAGATATATAAATATATAAGACACTTAACAAAAAATATGGGATGATATACGAATACTGTTTTAAGATAATTATTTAAAAATTTCTTATATATTTCTTATTCAAACTTAGAAACATTTCAGTATGATTGAAATATATAAATTTTAGGATTTGAGATGATATTTTTTCATGTCAATTTACATCATTCTAACTCAAGAAAATTTATGACAATTCATTATTTAATTTTTTTTAAAAACAATAGATTTTGTGTATAATGTTTTTATAATTTTAGAAATTTTTCTTAGATTAAAATTTGAAGACTGACTCACAGTATTGCATTTATATTTCCATAATCTTCCGAAATAAATGTGAAAAAAAGAAAATATAAACATTTTTATAAATTTAAAAAAAAATCAGAAAAAAAACTTTGAGTCACTAAGAAATTTTTTAAATTTTACTAATCATAAAAACTTCTTTATACCTTGTAACTAAATAAACTTTTCTAATTTTTGAACTAATAAAAACTAAGTTGAATAATCAGAATATTAATAATAATGAATAAACTTGAATTTTGAATTAATTAAAAGAATCTAGATTTTTGTTAATTTTTGAACTATATTAAGATTTTATGAATTTGTAACTAAATTTATATATTTTTATTTGCATATGAATTTTGCATTTAAATCTTTTATCTAACTTTGTAATAAATTATTTTTATTATTTTATAATATTTTTATTCCAGTTCGGGTTTGAGCTAATAGATAAAATATCATGGAAAATTTTTTTTGTATTTTTTTGCATTACTAATTTGCAAATAAATATTATTTATGATCATCTTAGCATATCTTTTTTGTAAAAATATATTGAAAAGAGAAATTTTGATTGATGTCTCATTATAAAATATTATTTGGCATAAAATTCAGTTTTAAAATCAAAAAAAAAAATCAAAAAAAAAAAAAGTAAAAAAATCTTTTATTTTTGAATCATTCTTTTTAAAACTTCAATTTTTCAAAAATTAAGCTTTGAATAAGAAAAAATTATATATTTTTTTCAAAAATTACCTTATACTCGCTATATAACTTTTGATCACATCCTATATTTCATTTTAAATGTTACAGTCATAGTATTAGTAATTTAGAAAATACAATACTAATTCAAAATCCTAATTAGTATTGTATTATCAAATTAAATAATATAATAAGTTCAATATTTTTCAGTGTATCAAAAATATTAAAAAGAAATCTAAGAATAAATATAGAGAACTTTATATCTTTTACCTGAAAAATTTTCTTTGATATGAAAATTATTTGAATTACTTTATTTTTTTTTTACATAAGAATTATTATCATTATATAAAAATTATCTTAATATTAATTAATATTATTAAAAAATCATAATATTTTCATATATTATTAAAATTATATAATTATATTTTTACACTACATTTTTTTTTTTTATTCAATATTACAAAATACTAAATACTATAACAGTTGATTTTTATATCATTAAACTTTAAAAGTTAACATTCAAACTATATTATAAAATATATGTGAAATTCTTGAGATTATTTTCACTCAATTTTTCTGATGATTTAATAAATTAATATTTTAATCTAATAAAAAGTTTAACTTTGCAATTCATTATTTGATTTAATTATTCAATATATTTAATATTTAAAAACAAATAAATACTTGTTAATATTTATTTAAATATACTAATTAATATATTTCATATTAACACTTTTAGTTATATCAATTATTCAATTATTTATATTTTAATTTATTTTTTTGCAATGAAATATTTTAAAATAGATATATGTATGTATATATGTATATATGTTGTATATATATATATATATATATATATATGCATATATACATATATGTAGTTTATTTAAAAATTAAAATACATATTTTAATAAAAATTTACATTTGAAAATATACATTTCAGAATATAATTGTATGTAATTGTAAATGTATTTCATTATTAATGATTTTTTTTGTTAACTTGTTAATATTTATAATATAATAAATAAAAAAATTTATAAAATTTATATATATCACATTACATATACTAACCTCATTCCCATCAATATAATACTTTAATTTTGCGTTTAATATTATATAATTAATATTTTAATTAATAATATACATGTATTTTATGTGTTCTACTTAATTATTTCTTTCACATTTTGAAATCATCACATTTATTATTTCACTTATCAAATATTTTATAAATATTACTAAACATGTGAATTTAATACTTCTGAATCACGATTTGATTTGATCATGTTTCCAATTGCAATAATTCTTCATATTAATTCTTGTATGGATTCCAAGTTACTAGTCATACATTAATAAGAAAGATAAAATTCATTTTATTGTCATAAAAATTATTTTGTCGTTATATCGGAAATTGCACATTCATTGTTTACTATTAATTCTAACTTTTGCACTGAATTTAAAATTTTCTTTTCAATGTTTCTAGATTATAAATATCCCTAGAAATGTTTATAGAAACTATACAGATTAACATCACTGTATTACCTTCCTTTCATTATTTTATTTTTGTTTCCAGTATATAATCAAAATATATTTTTTATATTTCTATAATCTATTCATTCTATATTTACATTAATGCTATATTTCATATTCTGCATATAATAACATTTATTTAATATTTATGATTTTAATCATTATATTTACTTTTTTTTTTATTATATATTATGTATATTTAATTGTTACATATTACGTATATTTAATGTTTTCAATATTATTATTGCTCATAGCATTGTTGTTTTTTGTTATTATTCAATCAATCAAATTCAATCAATACTAATCTGTTTATATTTATATTAAGTTATGTAATCTTTTAAAAAAAATTAAGTAATATCAATTTTTTATGAAATTTGTCTAATCAATGATATATTTGTTCAATGACTTTGTTATCTTTCTAATAATAAAAAATTTTATATTTTTTTTGATAAAAAAATTCATTCTTTTTTATTAAAAAATTTAAATAGATGAAAAGCGTTCCATAAAAACTAAAAACTAAACAATTTTTTTGTTATAAAAAATGAGTATGGTTATATGTTATCATGATGAAAAAGAATATTTTTTCATAATGAGTCTTATTAGTTTCTGTATTGCTTTTTAATAATATGAAAGCTTATTATCGAACAAATATCGATGTTGTTAATTAATTACAAAGTGGAAAGTGCAATAACTTGTATGCAGAGATGTCATAAATACATTTTTAGAAAATATTTTTTCGATAACTCTCCATATATAGTATATATATATTCTGTATATTTGCATAACATATTTTGAAAATATATACATAAACTTTTTCATGATTAAATTTTAATGGTTACTCAATGTTAGATTAATACATTCGTGAAACATCTTTGAAAAGTTAAAGTCAAAAGCTAAATAAACACAAAATTGATATACAAAAATATGAATTGATTGAATGAATTATAAATTATTATCAAATATTTTTTCAAATAAAATCTTAAATCAATTTTCTAATTCTATTATATTAATTGGATAATATATTTTACATATATAAATTAAAAACACATATTATTGAAGAATAAATATTTTTATTTAATTAATTAATTCAATTCAATATTTTGTGTTAAATTATTTGTTATTTTATTTTAGTCAAATATTTTGCAAAAATTTATTTGAATAATATTTAAAATAAAATTACTTTTTATGTGTTACTTAAAAAAAATAATAATAATAAAATATTTCAAATAATTCATTATTTGAAGATTAAAATATAGGTTACTCTGCTTATAAATTAATTTTCAATTGAAATTTTTTTTTAATTTTTATATATTAATTTTTATTTTTGTTTTGATTTCTCTCAATTGATATTCCAAATATGTCTTTCAAATATATTATTCTGCATAACTCAATTCTATTAACATTTAATAATTAAAACTATTAGTCATAATTTTCTATCATTAACTTTAATAATAATTTTCTAATAGTTAGATTATTTTTGAATGAAAATTCTTGGTTTTTTGATAATATTTATTTATTTTTTATTAGAAATAAGATATTTTTACAAAAATTCCAAAAACTAAAAAATAACAAATGTAACGAAATATTTCAATTTGTTAAACAGTATAAGTAGCATTTTATTAATGTGTCATACTCTTAATTGAATAGATTTTATATTATACTTAAAATACTTTATATTTTTTTTTTTACATTTAATAAAGAAAGAAAGATATTAATATATATATATATATATATAAATTTTTATTTAACTTCTGAATTTTTGACTTACTTTACAAATACTTCATAACTATGGACACAATGTACCAGGCAACATATAACTGAAAAAAACAGTTATTAAACTAATTAAAATTGATATAAATAATAATTTTATAATTATTAACCAAAATTTCCTATATTCTATATCAACATAATATTAAAAATATTATTTTTATATTATTTATGTTATGGAAGATATCATATTTTGTCATTTAATTTAAGTATAATCTGAATTTTATATAATTGTAACATTAATAATTAATAGAATTCATTTTATAAATTCAGAACTATTTAGTTAAAGTATATTAATTAACTATATAAAATATTTTATATATTGTTCCAAGTTAATTTTTATAAATATTTCATATTGATTTGAAAAATAGTATCTAATAGTTTTATTAATTTGACTAATTATATCTTTATATACTTAATTGCCAGTTATGTAATAGATCATAGATGAAGTTATAGAAAAGATTATAAAGGTTAAAATAATTAACATTATTATTACATTTATATTTAATTATTATTAATCCTATTAAAGTAAAATTCAAATAAAAATGAATTCAATATAATCCAAATAAAGACTTTAAATATTAATTTAAATGAAATAGATGTCTTAAATATTGCCTTTTCTATATAATTATTTTGTATGAACACTGCAAGTTTTATATAAATTACATAAAATAAATTTTTACCAATAATAATAAAAAAATTATTAATTTACAGTGGATAATCAAATTATTTTGGACATTTTAAAATTATGATAACTAGAAAATTTCTGTAATCAGTATGAAATAAGTGAATTTTTTTTGTATTTTTATCTTTTTTAATATATCATATATCATAATCAATATATCATAATCATTTTAAAATTTACAACTTATAAATTTGCACGAAATTAGAAAATTGACTTAAAACTATTTTCAAATTTAAAATAAATTGTTAAAATAAAATTATTGAAATAATATAATTAAATAATGTATCTTTTTTACATTTAATAACAAATTATATAATTAATATTTTATACTTTTGGTTACAATTACAAGTTTAAAAATACAAAATTACAAGTTCAATTTTTTATTTAATGATTTCTTAATTATTTATATTGTAAATAATAATAATAATTTTAAAAATAAATGATTATTCTGAACATTAAATATTACAATTATTATTTATACTTAATTAATTATTAATTTATTATTTAATATATAAATTAATATATAAATTAATTTATTATTTAATATAATCCAAAAATAATTATTTATAAGATTTCTAATCTAACTAATAATGTTGATACAATCATCAAATATTATTTTAAGAACCATCATTCATACGATCAATTCTATTTTTTTTTGATCAGTTTTATTCAGTGTGATTTGAAATGTTTATAATTTGATTACCCATTGTAAAATGGATTCTTCAAAAATATGTACATTAACATCCCTGATATAATATCAATTCATATTGATAATATCAAAATGTTCAACTGAAGCATTTTGTATATGTCAAATAAAATTAATTTTTTTAGATTTGTTTGTGATGATGTGAACTGGTCAGAAGATGATATAAATAATTTGAATAGAATTAAAAACCTTGTGTTATACGTAGTATTATCTTCCATTGGAATAACTGGAAGTTGATAAGGAGGCTTCTCAGCCCAAGGTTTTTCAACTGGAACTATACTTTCCACAGGTTGATAACTCAACTGCATAGTAGTATCTGATTCAAATGGAATATCTGATGGACGACAAGAACGTACAGGTGCATATTTTTGAGGAGGTATTAATGATTTAAGGTCATTTTCGAAATAGGAGAGTCTGTATGTAGTACAACCTGAAAGAAATATATCAATGGAATTAATAAAAAGTAAAAAAAATACATTTGATACAGATAGATTATATGTGATTTTTGGTAATAAAATATGTGATCTGAAAATGAATTAACAATTTTTATTATAAATTGTTTATTAAACATATTGTTTATATAATAGAATTTATGATGAATTCTTTAAAATAAGCTCTTTCTGCAAATACATTTCATTGAAAATATTTAATTTCTAACTTATTTTTTTTTTATAAATCAACTTATTAAAATTGTTTTTAACATTTTTTCTAATTTAATAATTATTTTTTCTTTTATTTTGAAATATTTCTCTTTTAATGCAATTAATGTTTCAAATATGAGGAAAAAATAAATCAGTTAATAATTTTGATAAATAGCATGCAATATAAAATATTAATTTTATGCTAAAAATTAGCAACGAGATATATAATTATATCATTATCATGAAAAAAAAAATAGAACTTTTATTGTCCTAATTAATAGGAAACAACCGTTCGGATATTTTTAATATAATGGAACAAAGAAATTTTTCTTAAATAAATTATTTTATATTTTGAGAAAAATAATAGATATATTATAAAATATAAAATTGGGATAAGAATGTAAAGAACGATTTTTATTATAAAAATTAGGGACTTTTTTTTAGCTTAATTGTACAAATTTTCTAATACACAAAATATATATATATATTATTATTATTTTCCAAAATAGAAAGTGAATTAATGTTACATACTTTCAATAGGTGAAGTTGCAGGAACAAGATTGTCATGGTAACGAAGATCTGGATCTAATGGTATATTCTTCCATGTATAATCATGTCTTTGTGTAGTTACATCTTGTATGGGCCCGCGACCTAGCCATTGTTTCTCACAAGGTAAAATTGGAGGTTCTGTTTTGAAACACCAATTACCTAAGAAACTCATCTGAAAAAAAAAGAACATGGATATAAACCGATTTTTCATTTCTGATAATCTGACAAAAAAATGTTCCGAATAAAAATTAATCTTTTTTATATTTATAAATTTATAATATAATATAATTTTTCCAAGTTTTTTCAAAAAAGGAAATACGCTTAAAAAATTGAAAACTAGTATTGATAAACTTGAAATTATTTCTTTCTTAATTTACATTAATCTACATTAATTTTTAATTTTTATATTATTGTATATAATATATTTTTTTAAATACATTATATATAAATAATGAAAAAAATAAAAAAGTTTAAACTCTAATCGCTTTAAAATATCAGAGAATGTTACATTGCAATTTTAAAAATAAAAAGATTAAAATATTGCGCGTAAAAAGTTTTGTGATACATTAATATTCTTAGAAATTTCTCGAGGCATTGAGGAATCATGTTTTTTATTTTATTTCATAATTACTTTGAATGATAGAAAAAAATTATATTTTTATATTAAATTTGACATTTATACGATCCAGCATATATCAAGCATTTTATAATTATTAATATATTATAATTATTAGATTAATATTTCAATATATATGAAGATGAGGAACATGATAAATAAAAAATATTTTATATTTTAAAAAATATCATATCATTTATCATTATGATTTGATATCTATTTTATATTTATTAATTTAATATTATCTATTTTATATCTATTTTACTTACACGATGAGTGGTATCATAAGACAAAGGACAAGATGAAAATTCAATATTATTAGGTTGTATTATAGGATTTCGTTTATCCCCTCCACAACCAAAATAACTTAGACGATAAGTTGTATTATCGTCTGTGCAACAACCAGCACTTAAAAGATTATCGTTTTCCGGTATTATTATTGGTGAACGTTTTTCTATTGTCTGTGGCCAGTAACTTAATTTATAAGTTGTGCAACCCTCTAATGGTTCTACTGGTGGCATATATTCCTTTTTGCCCCAGGAAGGTTCTTCCTAAAAAGTAGTAAATGTTAAAAATATAAAAATATATTTTAATAATAATGTGAAAATTAATGAATGTAAGTGACTGTTATCCAAAAATGATACAAAATTAAATACAAAAATCGTTTAATTATACGACTGAAAGATTAAATGCGAAATCATAATATAAATGAAACAAAAATAAATTTTAAAGCAACTTAAAAAATATATAATAGGATAACATGTGTGACATTTTTAAAAACATGTTTAAAAAAAAAATAACATGTTTAAAAAGAGACAGTGAATGAAATTCATTATAATATATTTTACAAAAATTTCATATATTGCAATAGTATTAAAAAGAAATTATAAAATAAAAAAGAAATACTATAAAAAAGCAATATTCAGAATTAAATAAATCTGCTTTATTTTTATTATAAATAAAATGTAACAAATTTTTTAATTTAATTAAAAATTTAGCTTAAATGCAAATTTAATATATAAAAGTGCAATAAAATTTGTATAAAAACAGCCTCTCTTTCTCGATCTATATATTTACATATCTATATATATATATATATATTATTGTTCAAAAAATTTAAAAATTATATTTTTATATAAATAAAGAATCTCTTATAAATAAGATTACTTAAAATTTATGAAATAATAAATGTTTATTAATTATATTATATTATAATTATATTCATAATAATTACAATTTTAAGAAAAAATTAATAAATTATTACCATTCGTTTAATAGAAAAATATTTTTACATAAGAAGCTTGTTTTTAAAATATTAAAAAACATTAATAATTTATAAATGTGTATTTACCTTCTTTGCTTCAGTTGGCCAATAACTAAGTTTATATGTCGTATAATCTTCCATTGGAATATCAGATTTAACATATTTTCTTATGGGAGCATAAGATGGAGGAGGTATTTTAGAAGCACAATCAGATTCAAAGTAACTTAATTTATATGTTGTATCGTCTAGAAAAGATATAAAAATTTAAATTAAGTTGTAATATAAATTATTCATAATATATATAAAAAAAAATAATATAATAAAAAGATAATAAAAAATAATAAGAAAATATAGTAAAAAAATTTTAAATTAGAATTATTTGTTTATAATTTAAAAGAAATTTTTATAAATTTCAAATATTCAAATATAATTGTAAGATATATTATATTATGCCGAAAATTACTAGAAATTCTTTTATCTAGAAACATTACTATTTTTAGTAAAAATATTATGATACAAGATTAGGAAAGAAGAATATTAAAAAATAAGGAATAATATTCATAATTTTCAATATTCATAATTATGAATTAATATTCATAATTAGAGAAACTTTTATTTTTGCTATAAGTAAAATATAACGATTTAATGTATAAAAATATAATAAAATTAGAATAAGTTTCTCTTTTCTCTTTTTCTTTATTCCTTTTTCTTTTTCTTCTCTGCCTTCTAATCTGATAATGTTTAAAATGTTTGATGTTCAAAATATATAATATTACATAATAAAATATTTGATATATTATTTTTATTAAAATTATTAATTTATTATTATTTTCTTTCTTTTGTCTCTTTTGCAATAAAAACTAGTATTAATAAATAAAAAATACAATATAATTTATTTATTTTCAATTGATGCTGTTTGAATCTTTTTATTTCAAGAATAATAACTTGCAAAATTTTATATACTAATAATAACACGTGTTTGACTTCGTTGTTTTCTCGATCAATTAATAAAATAATTTGAAACCTCTCTTTTTTGAAAAAAGACTTAAATTATTCTTTGTTAAATTTTGTATATAAGTATATATTAATGTATATAAGTATATATTATTATATATTTACCGAGTAACGGAGCAGGAGGACAAAATAAATTATGTTCTGCTTTATAAGGTTCTATTTGCGGAATGGATTTCCATGTAAAATCATGTTTCTGAGTTGTAACATCTTGCATAGGACCTTTACCAAGCCATTGTTTTTCACAAGGTATACAAGGTGCATCAGGTTTTACACATGGATGATTGAAGTAACTAGACTGAAACAAATATTTAAAAATATTAATAATATTTTTTTTACTTAAATTAATCTTGTGTTTAATTTAAAAAAATCGTAATAATTAATTTGTTAGGCCGATTAATATATTCATTACTTCATCCAATATTATCAAATATCAATTATATTAATCAAAAATATATTTTAAAATTTATCAAGTAATCTATTTATATTATAGCAAAAAACATAATTATCATTATCGATCACGATAATCCGATTCCAATTTAATTATTAGTTTCAATTAATGATTTTGTGATTTAATCAATTCTTTCATATATAGAAAAATATTAAATATATTGTATTACATCTATTGTCATATATATAGATATGAAATGATTCATTCGATTCTTGATATTGAAATCTTACGATCCTATTTTAAATCCTATTAATAAACATAATATAAAATGAATGATTATTTGAATAATATATTTTATTAATATTTTAAATAATTAAATGCGAGACAGATATATTTTAAGTAAGATTTATTTCAAAAAAGATTTATTTCGAAAGAGAAAAAGATATTAATTAGTATCTTTTTTTTAACTTATTTATCGGTCATTTAATATTAGATTATTTATTATTGTATATTGTATATTATTATATATTTATTATTGTATATCGATAATTTATAATAACTATATAGAAAAGAGATTACTTCATTATTTGGATTTACTTTTAATATATTAATATAATTTTAAATATAATTATTATAATTTAATATATATTGTCAAATCATCATTTTAAATAATTTAGTTTCTAAAATATTCTCAAAAAAATTTTCTATTTAATTTCAGATATATTTTAAATTTTATTACTAAATGGAAATTTTTTCCACCATTGTATTAAGATATTTATATAGAGAGATCTAATAATACGATCTAATATTCCACAAAAAGAATTCAATGCTACTATATTTACTTAACAGCATTGTAGTATTTACTTAAAGCAATTTTTATTTAATCACAAATAATGATGGTCCAATACTATTTTTTAATATAATAGAAAAAATATTTTCGGCTAATAGTACAAGAAAAATTCAAATGGAAAATTTAAACTCTAATATATAACTCTAATATATCTAATATATCATAAGTGTTTTCATTTCATTAAATAATTATTTAATTAAGATTTAAAATATCAGGTTTAATTTAAATTTGAATTAGCTTTAAATTTAATTTAATATAAATTTAATCTAATTTAATTTAAATATAATGTAAATTAAGATTATGAAATATTAAAATATCTATGAAATATTAAAAATATGATACGATTTTATTTGATATATTTTTATGTATAATTCGTAAATTAAAACCAAGTGGCAATAACATATGTGATATATGTATACAAGAAAAAGTTGCTCAAAATAGGATTTTTATATATTTTAAGGTATTGAAATCGGTGAGATGACTTTTTTTTTGCATAATTTATAATGAATGTTACAATAAACATTCGTATCAATTATGATGTTTATCCAATTATTTATTTTTTTAGGAAAAAAATTGTGCTACTGAAATTCATAAACAACTTTGAAGTTTATATATCAAATGTAATTAATTATAATAAAGTAAAACCAGAAACAAATATTTATATCGATTGATAATGATGGCAGATGATTTAAAATGTAAAATTTAAATTTTTCAAATTTTTGCATTCTTTCATTTTAATAATTAAGAAAATCAAATAACAATATACATCAATGCATAGGTTTTGATGACAAATTTGACAAATTTCTTTAATGTTAAAGTGAAAAAATTAATGACATTCTAATATATTCGAAATTTGAAATTCGCGTGAATATAAATATGCAAATATTTTTTTAACTAAAAAAAAAAAATCATTTATGTCTGTATGATTTTTTTTTAATTTGCAAACAGATTTTATTTTAAAAACATGTTTCGTATTTCTTAGCTCAAAAGTATTTTTATTTTATCTTACTTTGTATGTTGTATTATCAGATATTTCGCCATCACCAGTAACTAACCAATCTCGTGGTCGAATAGGTTCCACACCAACGCTTGGACATTCCCAATATGAAAGTCGATATGTAGTATTACTATCCATTGGTAAACCTGATTTCCAAAAATGCTGAAATAATTTGTTAGATTAATTTTATAATAAAATAATATTAAGGAAAGAAATTTGAAATGAAAAAACTATGCTTCTTGAGAAAAAATAGCATAATTTAAAAATATTATCATTTATTTTTATCAAAAATGAAATATAGACAAATTTTTATTAGTAATTTCACTTGAATATAATTTTTTTATATAATTCACTTGATAATATAATAATATAATATAATATAATAATAATATATAATTCACTTGAATATAAATTTTTGATTTTCTTTTGTGGCAATAATTTTAAGTAGTTCTAAACAAATTTTCGAATTGTTTTTTACAAATTTTGATTTATTCAGATGAATTTTTTTCTTAAATAAATATAATAAAGTTCAGAACATATTTTTCGTTTATTATATATTATATAATATATATACATATATATATATATTTATATATATAATTATTATAATATATATATTCATATATAATATATATATTTCATAATTATTATAAATATATAATTATAATATAATATATATATTTTTTTATATATTATAACAATAAAATATTGATATAAGCTAAAAATTTTATCATATTAAGAAATTTACTAACAGTAAGAAACATGTTTTTGATTTTTTGAAAATTCATAGCAAATATGAAAAATTCATAAACTATCTTTTTATCATCACGAGTTTTTTAAAATAATAATAAAATCACTCTTAAAGCAAGTCAAGAAATATTTAAATTTAAATGATAATTATATAAAAAAAATCATTTTAAAAAACTAACTTAATTTTAAAATCTTTTATATTTTTTCGTCCATAAAAATATATCACTGTGTGTATCATTTTTATACCAAATAACTTTTTATGTTGCAAATAATATTTTTTTATATTTTTTGAACACTTTTTTATATTTTTAATCCTTCTTGACATATTCGACTATATCTAGACATTGTGTATAATAAGGACACACATCTAATTGATGATATATTAAATACTATATTATATAAATATAATATAAATATAAATATAATATAATATAAATATAAATATAATATAAATATAATATAATATAATATAATATATAAATATAATATAATATAATATAAATATAATATAAATATAATATAATATAATATAATATAATAAATATAATATAATAAAATATAATATAATATAATATAATAAAATATAATATAAATATAATATTATATATATATAATATAAATATAAATATTAATATAAATGTTATATTAACTACTTACACGAATTGGGATATAGGGTTTCGGTATTTCTGGTTGCACATATTTCTGTAAATAAACGAAGTCTTTAAAACAATGATTGTGTACAATATAAATATTTAATATAAAAATAATAATGTAGTACTTACATAACACACGCGTTGATTTGTACAACAACAGCAGTTACAGCATTCATCGTGATTCAACTGAAAAAATAAATATTAATATTTTAAAAACTTAAATATTAATATTTTAAACAATTTATTGTTTCTATAATAATACAAACATTTTTAAAAAAGAAACTTTAAAATATATATATATAAAAATAGCAAAAGAATATGAGAAAAAAAAGAATTTTTATTAAAACTTGATATAAAACTTTTGTTGTTGTTTTATGTAATATTTTTTTATATATAATACAAGTGATTTTCATTTATATAATGAAATAATTTCAAATTTTATTTTTTCGTATTGGTAGATACAATTCTTATAATCTAAATTTACAATTTTTTAATTAGAAATATTTTAAGAACATATACAAAAACAATGTTATATGTTCGATACTATATTAAAAATTATACTGAAAATAAAAAAAGTAGATATTTTTATTGTCAATATACTTAGATGGTTCATATTCATAGATTCGATATTTGAAAATATTCATTCTATGTATCATATAAATTGAATAGTCAAAAATAAAAAATTAAAAAAAGAAATATGTGTGTGAAATATGTTTGTTTAAATGAATAATAAACAAAAAAAATTCAAATTTTAAATTCGCATAAATTTAATTGTAAAAATATAAATAATAGAAATACAAAATGCCATGATAAAGAAAAATAATAATGATTACATATTCATTACGTACAATAATTATTCATTTCTAAGATTATAATTCTTTATACAATATAACATTTATATAGCTTAATTTATAAGTAGTATAATAATTTCAAAGATTAAAATATAATAAAACTTTTTATAAGAACATAATGATTTATTGCGAAAAGTTCATTTATTTTAAAAATATATATTACTAATCTGAAAATATATTTCGAAAATTGTAAAATAACAAATGTAAGAAAACTCACATATTTTCATTTTATAAACGAATATTATTATGAAGCAAAATTTCTTTAAGAATTTATAAATTTTTCTTAATTTTATTTTATTCTATATGCATATGAGACATTGAACGAGCATTGAAAATATAAAAATATATAATACAAAATTTTAAAATATTTATAATTATATACAAATAATATTTATATAATATGATATTGTACAATGCCGCGAAAAAAAATTTTGATTTTAGAAGATATCAGATTTTCTATTTAAAAAATGAATAATAGAAATTAAATAAATTTATTTTTGTTAATTTTCTAAAATTATGCGAAAAATATGATAAAAATCATTATATCGATACCCTTATGCATTAAGAATGAGATCATTTTCATTTTTAAAGAAATAATAAATAATAATAAATTTTCTTTATCAAGATGCATTTGGAATTAATTAATAAGATAATAAAATTACTTCTTACACGAGCAAAAAAATGCAAAATTAAAATTTGTTAAAAATCACGATGTAAAATAAAAATAAAAAATTATAATACTTTTAAAAAAAAGTTTAATTTTGAAACTTTGAACGGATTTAAATATTATTATTCATAAAAATAGAATTATAAGCATAAATAGAAATTTCTGCAATGAAACTTTAATTTGGATAGTGTTTAATAATAATTTTAAAATATCAATATGTAAAATTTCTACAAAGATAAATGCAGATAAATATATCGATCTTAGATTTTAGAAAACATATAATTTGATTTATTGAAAAAAACCATAATAATGTTATTTTTAGCAAAACAATAGTTAAGACTCAAAATAATTAAAAAAAAAAAATTATGAATTCACATCTTTAATCTGAAAAATTTATGGGGAATTTTATCACATATAATATATAAAAATACAATATTAAAAAATTAGAGAATGCAATAAGATATGAATGAAATACAATAAAAAAAATTTAATATAATATAAAAAATAATATTTGAAATAATTAAAAATAAGAATAATATTAATTTTTAAATATATATTATTTTTAGTTTCTTGAATTGAAAAATATTCCTATAGAAATTTATCATACTTCTATATCAATTTTTTTTGCTTTCTATTACTTTTTTAAATTATTTCTTAGCATTTCTTTCATCATATTATAATAATTCGTAAAGTTTTTATTAAAAATAATAATATTTTTATAAAAATTTTGTCTATTAAATGTTATTTTGCAATTCTTTTTTTTAATATTATAATATCCTCAGATATTCACTTTTTTATATTCAAAAGTTATTTTAATTATTATTTATCATTAATTAAAATATATTGGAATGAAAAAATTATAAAAATTATATTCAAAGAATTTTTAAATTCCACACTTGTTAATGAAACAGATGATTTTTATATTTTTGGAATAATTATTCAAATTTTATTATTTTGTTTTATTTGATTATATAATTTTTCACATGTATTAACCTAACATGTCTCAAAATTATATTTTACATTACCTTAATTTTCTTTGTTGCCTCGATAATTGATTGCGGTTGTGGTTTGCATCTGTAATATGTTTTAATGTATTAAATTTTGTTTATAAAAAATTAAATTTTAATTGAATTTATAATTTTAAATACTATAATAACTTACAGTTCAGGAACACAGATTTCCATGATATTAATTATCGTTTATAATATCAGAATAATTAATAGAAGGAACTAAATAAACAAAATATATTTACATTTTATCAAAAAGTTTTAAAATATTAATATCAAATAAAAAATAAATAATTTTACACCGTCACGATATGAAAGGTTAATACCATAGTAGGCAACGAAATAATAATTGTAAAATTTAATTGAAATGTCAATTTCTAAAAAAAGACAAGACAAAGAGAATACAAAACGGTACTCTTCTGTTTATATTTTCCTTGTCTTCCATATTAGAATGTTTTTAAAAATATGTATATTTTCAGAAATTATTATATATATTTGTATATGAATTTAAAATTTTTTACTAGGAATGAAATGAATAAAAAATATATAGTTTTATAAAATATATAGTTTTAAAAAAATAAATTTAATCTTCATATGTCTTATATATATCCTTATTATATTTTATTATATTTTTCATTAAAATGATTAATTATAAATAAATTAATAATTAAATAGTTTATATTATATATTATATTGAATATTATATTAATATATATACTTAATAAAAGTAAAACTTAATAACTTACATGTTTGAAATTATTAAATATTTTATGGAAATAAAGTATGAAACAAATATTTCATATTTTCATATACATATGCTAGAATTTTTTTATTTTATTTATATTATATATATTTATTTTATATATTATATATTCTTATGAAAAAAATTAGTTTTTTTTAATATTTTTAAAAAAAATAATATTTTTCTAAGAATTTATAGTCTATATGAATGTTAATATTAGTTATTATTGCTAATAATAATAAGTTGTTTTATTATTAAGATATCATTTATTGTTAACAGTTAAACTAATCAAATGTTTTTTTAATCTAATTTTTTTGAAATAAAAATTGAGATAAATATAATATACGAATAATTTTTTTCTTCTGTTTATTTATTTTATTGAATGTGATTATATATTCGATTGATAATATCTAATTTTTCTTATCTAAAATCCTTAAAACCTAATCTATTGGAATTTATTACAAAAAAGATGCATTAACACAAAACGAAATACAAAAAGATTTATATAATATCTAATATTAATAATTATAAGATTATTATAGTTTTTATTATAAAATCTATTATGAATTCTCGCTCAAGGCCTTCTAATGTTTTTTGAACTCTTGTTTTAGAATTCTAAAAAGTAGTTTTTCATTAGATTCACCTGCCATCTATGCGTTTATATACAAATAACTTATATCAGAAATTATTTATCAACAGTTAATACTACAATTTTTATATATTTTTGCGTATTTTTTTATTATTTTATATTATTTTTTATTTTGAAATATTTATATATATTTTAAAATATTTTTTTTTGTAATAACATATTTGCGAAATTCGTTTGCAAAAAAAGTTGTTGTTTTGATTTGATTTTTCGCTCTGTCAACTTTTATGGCAATTTTATTATCAGTTTTTTATTGCATTTATTTATATACATGTCGATTTTTATTTTCCGTTGTTTTTTTTTAATATTAATATTCAGTATTTTTTACACAAAATTATAAGAATCACTTTCAAATTTTTGTAGTAATTGTTATACCAAATAGAATTTGTGTTATTTTGTTATGCTTAATGTAAGTTGCAAATGTCAAAATTATATAAAATATATAATATATAATAATATATAAATAATACGAATTATTTTATATAAACATTTTATTTAATAAAATCAAATTGGATTTTACATTTACATTCTAAAACTATAAAATAAAATGTTTTTTTAAATGTATCAATTATTTGATGGAAATATTCAGATATCTATTATATATTTTGGATTATTTTGTTAAAATTGTTTTAAAATTAAATAAAAATATAATAAAAAACTGTATTTAAATTTTTTAATATATCATTGTTATATTTTTCAATTTCTTAATATTTTCCCTAATGAATACATAAAATTGTTTTTTTGTTTAAGAAAAAATTAGCTATTTTATCAAACAATGATAAGTTCATGTTAATTGCTAATTTTTAAGAACAAAAAATATTGAAATATTTCTACTGAGCTATAAGTAGAATGAATATGAAATTCATTAGTGTAAAATTATTTCTTTATTATATGTTTACAGCAATATTATATACCTTTTTGGTATATAATAAAGAATAATACACATATTATATAAGTTCTTTTTTATATGAATCTTAAAAATGTACTTTAAATAATATTAGAATGAATTGACAGCTTGACAAAAATACATAATATTGCGCGAAAGTTTATATTCATTATAATATTAACAATATCATTATTATTGTAATATTTTTGTGTATTGTTGTTTTTTATAAATAAATAATTTATATAATTTACTATATATAATTACTACAATATAGATTCAATTATCATAGTTTTATTATAATGTGTTTCATTTTCCATAATAATCTATTTCATTTTTCCAATGAATATTTTTATAGATAAATAATTATTAATTACTATTAAAAAAATTATTAATAATTTTAAATAATAAAAGCATACGAAATCGATATAAAAATAAAACTATTTTTATA
Organism: Apis cerana; assembly: GCF_029169275.1. Classification (NCBI taxonomy): domain Eukaryota; kingdom Metazoa; phylum Arthropoda; class Insecta; order Hymenoptera; family Apidae; genus Apis; species Apis cerana. The sequence goes on along the minus strand of NC_083864.1, from coordinate 840,111 downwards.
TATCTAAAATCGAATGATCATTACAATTCTCTAATACATATTCTTAATGATTAGAAATCATTTTATATTAAAATAGAATTTAGCAATTCACGTTTTATATGCCAAATTTAACTATTATAATCTGCGGATTGCATCTATGATCCAAGAATCGGATTCGTTAATTCAATGATTAAAATAAAATTGTACTATATATCTTGTTTTATCAAACAAGAGTTTAAATTTTCAATATGTGATGTCACTATTTTCAAAAATCATTAGATAAAGAAAACTTCATTTATATATGAAATTACAAGACTTTCAGAATTAAAATTATATTCAATATGAAAAGAATCTCTCTATTATAAAATTCATTTAATCGTGTAATTGAAGAACTTTCAATATTAATAATTTTGATTATTGGTTTATTACAATGAAATAAAATTTTCATGAAATATAGTTATATATATATATATATAAATACATAGTTATATATTTTTTTCAAAATTATTTTTTTCTCACTAAAAATTGCGAATCTTGATCATCACATATCAAGTCTATAAGAATTAAAAACATCATTAAAAACTCATTTTTTATTAAATATTTGAAATGTTATTAATTTCTAAGAAAAGAACCAGCAAAGAAAATAAGAAAAAATTAATGATAAAATCACAAATTTCGAACAATATGTTATATTTACATAGTTCATAAATAATCTGAATAACAAATAAAATATCTTCCTTATTATGAAGATATTTTATTAGTATCATTATTATATTAGTATTATAACAAATATATTGTATATATTTATTATTTATTATTCATCTTAATTTTCTCCTAATATAATGAAAAAAAAATATAATTAAAATAAATTTCAAAAAATAAAATAATTTTTGTTTCGTTCTAAAAATAAATTCTTTTCGAAATTTTTATCGTTATTCATTTTACATTTAATATCGATAATTTTTTATTATAAATTTTTTTGTTACAAATATTTTTTTATATATCAAACAAAATATCAAAAAACTTAAAATAAATTTTAATTTCGAATTATTTATATTTCGATATTATTTATATTTCTAATAATATAAATATACTTTATATTTAATAATTATACGATAATAAATTTATCTTCTTAATTTTTATTATAACTTAATTTATTTTTGATTAATTTTTTTGTCCTACTTTACTGCATGATGTAGCGAGTAAATATAAAAAGTATTCAGTTGGAAGTTTCGAAGATAATTGTTGTGTATATGTATTCAATAAATCATGCGTTTCTTCTTCGTAATCAAAATAAATATTTGATATACCAATCTCTTCATAAATTTCTTTCACACGTTTTACTTTTTCTTCATCAGTTATTCCATAGCATTCCTATGATATTAATATTATTAGTAATTTATTCCAGTTAGAAGAATAGAAGAAAATAAATGTGAAATATTATTAACGAAAGTTTACTTTTAAAACATTTTTTTGTTTAGCTGTAGCGTGCTGCAATGCAACTACTAAGGGCCACGTACATTTTCCTTCTTGTATATCAGTTCCACTTTTCCCTATGATATCGCGTTTACCGTAACAATCTAAATAATCATCTCGTACTTGGAAAAGATGTCCTATTTTTAGCAGAATTTGTTCTGCTTGCTTATATATTTCTGGATCGGTTATCCCAGCCTATAAATAATTAAATTGTAATAATGTAAATAGAATATAAAAAAAAATCTATATTTTTCTTAAATATAATTATAATAATACAATTATGAGAATTAATAAAATCAAATAGTGCAATTAAATACTTACGAAATGCATAGCAAGAACGAATGGAAGTACAAATGAATAATAAGATGTTTTATATTTTACTATAATATTGTAGCGGTCCATAGAAAAAAGATCAAGATTTGATTTTTTCCCCCAATCAGTCGATGTCAATATATCTAGACATTCACCTTGCACTGTTTTTTTATGATACTACAAATAATAAATATCTGATAAATTGTGTTTTAATAATTACATTATTTTAAAATGTAAATCTATATAGAAAAAATTGTATATATTGCATGAATAAAATTCAAAATTATTGTACACAATCTTAAATAAATTGCATTATTTGTGTTGTATTATATTACATTATTCTTTTATTTATTATTAAAATTTTTTACTAAAACATTTTTAGAATTAATAAAATATCTATAATATTTCTAAAAAAATTAAATTAAATAAAATTAACAATTTTTAACGTTTTTAATTTAGCAAAAAATATATTACTTAATATATATATAATTATATATATAATATATAATAATTATATTACTAATACATATTTAATCAATTAATATTATACTTTATGAAAAATATACAATTTTATTAATTTCTATAAAAGTATACAAAAAATAATATTTATAAATACGAAGGTCAACTGAAAAGCTTGCTTATATATCGAAAATAAAAAAAAATTTAAGGAAATCAAAATAGAAATGAAATATATTATAAATTAATGAATATAATTCATTAACTTCAGAATTGCTATTTTTCAATATAATTTGTATGAGAATATAAATTTTCCCAACATATGATATATTTCTTCACTCCGTTATTGAAATATTTCTATTGTCGATTTTAAATCCAAAATTTCATCTACTTCACTTCATTGTCTATAATGAAATGAATATCTTTATAAAATATTTTTACAAAAATATTTTTTAAAAATATCAAAGAATAAAATGTTAGAATTAATATTACATCCATTATAAAATGCTAACCATTTTACATTTAAAATAGTTATATTTTGATGATATATTAATGTTATCATAATGTTCTTTTTATTATTATTATTTAAAATTATATGCAAATATACTCTTTTTAGACGACCTTCGTATATGATAAAATAATCTAATTTTTTTTTTAAATAGAAATTTATATAAAGAAATTATTACTTTTTTAAAAATTAAAACTATAAAAAATAATAATTTTGTTTTTATTATGAAAAATTAATTTGTTAATACAAGAATTATTTATTTGTAAATATTATTTATAAAGTATTATTTATAAATATTATTATAAATATAAAAATCTATTACTCACTTTCGAAAATAAATTTAAAATATCTACATAACAATCTCTCGATTTAAAATATTTCTTAAAAAGATCATATATACATGTTTCCATAATTAAAATATCATTAACTGCAGATAATCCAATTTTTACATGCCAAGTTGGTTGATTTCGTCGCATGTCTGTACGATCTACAATATCATCCATCACTATGTAAACTGCTTGCAACTGTAATAATCATAATATATGTAAACAATTTTTTAAATTAATAAGTTAAAAGAAATAATTTGAATTTAAATTATATATTAATTAATTAAAAAATTAATAAAATAATAAAAAGTTATATAAGATAAATTTTTTTTCATTGTAAATAAATATATAGTAATGAATATTAGTAAATTAAAAATTCTAAAATAATATGAAGTAAAAAAAGAAATAGAATAAAATTACTAACTATTTCCATACACCAAGCTAGAATACGAGCTAAATGAGTATTTTCTTCTGTTAGTTGATCTTGAGATGCCAACAATTTATATGCAACAATAAGTGATATTGATCTTCGTCTTCCTCCTTTCGGAACATTATATTCCAATATCTAAAAATTAAATAAAAAAAAATATTGTTTTATCATTTAATATATTATTTTGTTAATTTTTAATTTTCAAAATTTTTTTGTTATATATCTATTATATATATCTATTTTATATATTATATATATCTATTCTTATATATTATATATATATATATATGTATCTATATATTATATATATTATATATATCTACAGTAGACTAAAAATGACATGACTTTGGAATATAATTATATAGAAATTATTATAATAAAATAATAATAAAAAAAAAATAATAATAATAAAAATTCTTACACAAAATTATTTATTTATCTGACATTACTAAATTACAACAGTTTTGTTTTCATATCAAATAATATCCAGGTTGTTAATGGAAAATATTTCTAATCTGATCCGAGTCAATTTTAACGTAATTTTATGTTAAAAAATTAGAATGTTTATTGAATTAAATTATAATATTAAATGAAATTAAACAAAAATAATCAAGATGGTAATTTCAAATGGACTATATTGTATATACAAGATATTCAATGAATAATAGTATAATTATTATAAAAGTGATTTTAAATGAAAATATAAGCTAAAAATATTAATATTGTAAAAGTTTATTACTTAAAATATTACTTTATTACTTTATTATTACTTATTATTAATTATTATTATTATTAATTATTAATTATTACTTTATTATTACTTAAATTTTAAAATTTGATTTTCTCGAGAACGAAGTTATAAATAAAAAAATGTTATTGTATTATTTTTCTTATTTTTTCATGAGAAATCACTTTATACGCCATTTATATATTATTCAATCAAATCTTATGTAATTATAGTTATAAAAGAAATAAAAATCCAGACTATATAAAAATTGGTAAGGTCTTTATTCTTTTATACTATACTCACGGTTGAATTTTAGATGATTGACAATAAAGCACATCTTATCCTCAATAATGTATCCACTTCTATAAGGTTATTTATGTAATATATTTATTATCTTCTTTGACATTTTAGAAATTTTTCCAGATATGTAAATTAGTACGAATCATGTATATTAATTACGTATAAACTATTTTCAATTTATTTAATGTCTATCAATGACAAGTTCTTCTTTAAAATAAGAAATGAATTTTTTTTGCTTGTTTCACCATCTCTATGTTCTTATGAATTGCAATTTTATATAATAAGATTTTTTTTATACGTTTGTATTTATTCATTAGCATTTTATGATATATCAAAGATGTAATGAAGAAAAAAAAATGAAATTGAAAAATTAAAAATAAAAATTATAAAAAAAGATGTAATATATATAGTTAATATAATATACTTTTATGTTAATTTTTAATGAAGCAACAATTTAGTTATAATTTATGCTCAAGGCTTAAGTTTCAAATTGATAAAATTTCATTTTCATATTTTACACATATGAAATTATGATTCACGCAATGATTATATTATCTGATATGAAAATTAAAAGAAAAAAAAATAGATACCTTTGCTATCCATTCGTTAACATCTTGTAATTCTTGATTATTATTTTCTGTCAGTTCACGAACAATATCCGGCCAAAGAGTCATTAATTTATGACTTTCATCTTTGACCAATGAATCGGTATGTTGTATATCATTTGATCTAAAGCAAAAAAATATTAATAACATTTTGTTCATTTTTAGATTTCACTTTTTAGTTAATAATGATTAATTGTTTAATTCTACTGTTAATCTCGCGGAATAACATAATTTATTTTTAAACAAAAAACTTATTACTACGAGTAATAAAATTCTAAAAGCTTCGATAGATTCGAAACATTTGATAATTTTTAAAATGACATTTTTTAATAAATGTTCTAATAAATTTTGAATATATTTTAATTTTTATCTCTAATTAAAAATATTTTTTGCTTATTTCAATAATATTTTTACATTATATATATTTCTATATTATATATATTAATGTTGCTAATTTTCTTTTATATTTTTTATCTTTTAAATAATTTTAGAAAAAACAAAGGACAAACATATCTCTCATATATTTAAATTATAAGATCACATAACTTTCAAACAACATTTATATCATACAATAAAATAAAAACAAATTTTCTATTCGAAATAAAATTTTACAGATATTTAATATATACTATATTATTAAATATAATAATTAAATAATATAATATTAAAGTTTTATCAAAACAAAATTTTTATATAGCAATTTATTTTTTGAAAAAATTTTTTTAATATTCAAGTTTTCTATATATATATAGAATATTTTTCTATATATATATATTTTTTTATATGTAATTAATGTATAATAAATCGAAAGTAATAATAAAGAGACAAATAATAATAATAATAATAAATTGTATATTTCAAAAATATATATTTAATAGACAAATTTTAAATATATGAAAAATAATATTTAAAATACATTCATCTTTATCAAATAATATAGATAACAATAATACAGATGTGTATAATAAACAAAATAATTTGTTGATATCTTAAACTAATTATTTTTTATTGATTTAAAATTGTAATATAAATAATTTTGCAAGTAATTGTTTTTTCTATTTTTTAATCTTTTAAAATTAAATGTCATTATTTTAAATTTATCTATTATAACATTTATTTTTTATTACTTAGCAATTTCAAATGTCTCATTAAAATGTTGTAAAAATGTTAATAAAAATTTAAGTTTAATCAAAAATAATTATAATATAAATAGACGAACTCGTTTATAATAACTTATGTAAAAAAAATTAATATAACAATTTTAATTAAGAAAAGTACAATGGATAAAAATATTATCGCCTTATTTGCTTGTTATCAAATATAAAAGTTAATACAGTGCATTGAACATAAGTTTAAGCTTTTAATTAATTCTTAATTTAATATTAAGATAATTTATATAACTTAATTTAATAAAAATTTTTTTAATTATTTTTAACTTTTTTACATATAAATAAGATTATTTTTATTTATTTTTATTAATTATTATAATTAGATTCAATAAATACTACAATTTTTTAATATTAAAATTGAATTAAAATCGATCTAAAAATCACATATAACATTATAACATTTTTTTCATTTATCAATTTTTATTAACAACTTGGATATTATTTGAAGTAAAATGAAATTTTTATAATTATTTTTAATATCAATAATATTTAATATAAATAATATTTTTAATTTTTTATTTATATAAGAATTTTTTAATTTTTTTTAATTTCTGCATATACATATTTATAATAATCGTATTCCAAAGTCAAAGTATTACTATCAATCCCAATTTATTCTATTATCTATTTTATATCTAAAATAATTTTTTTAATATTCCAATATTTATATTCTTTTTTCTAAAATTCTTTAATAAAACTCTTAAAAAATTTATTAACATTCAACATTTTTGCTGTTATATTAAAATATTCAAGGTGCTAGATTTTAAAAGTATTTGCATATATTGCACAAATTACTACATTGATAATTTACATAATACATTATAATTTTTATAATATAAAAAATCTATATGTAAACACAAATATATAAAAAAATACAAAAACTACAGGACATGATTTATCTAAAAATGTTTTAAGTAAATTATAAATTTTTAGAAAATTTAATTTATTTGAATTTTTCATAAATCTGATAAAACCTTATATAATAATACAAAACAATACATACTTTGAATTCATTTCTTTTCACAAATAAAAGATTTCTTGAGATTAAAATAATGTAGAATATTGTAGAATATTGTAGAATATTGTAGAATATTGTAGAATATCGTGACTGGTTTATATTACACTATTTTTTTTTTTTCAGAAGTAGATCTCCCGAGACTAATCCAAAAGTAATATAGAATACTGTAGAATACTATGAATAATTTATATTCCACTGAATGTATAAATATATACTTATATACATAAGTAAATACAGTTCATGAAAGAAAATACTGATTGTTTGATGACCCAATATATTTATAAAAACAGGCTTATTGGTCGAAATGTTATCCACAGATAAAATCTTATATATTGAGAAAAACTTCCTTTTCTTTTGTCCATTCCGAGATTTTTTTCCAGTCAATATTTAAATTTTAGTACATTTATAAGACATCTCAGAGATATAAAAATAAACATTTGTAATCATTATAAAATGTATTTATATAATTCATAAATATGAAAAAATCTCTGTTTAACAATCAGTTAAAAATTGTAAAATAATACAGAATGTCAATAATCAAAGATTTTAATAAGACATAGAATTATGTTATTGGAATCACCAAAAAGATTCAAGATTTTCAATAACTTGTTAACAAAGTCATAACAAAAATTTTAGCAAAGAAAAATATTGCTTGAAATTACTTTAGAAATTTTCAATTAATTTTCATATTTTTGAACACTTTGTTATATATTATAAAATCTAGATTTCCTACATTCTCGTACATCCACATACATCCTCATAAAAATCTAATCTAAAATCATTTTTGATAAATTTGATAAATTAGAGAAGAACTTGAATTGGATTAGATTTTTATGAGATGGAAATAAAATTTGTTTATATTTTTATTTATAAAATATATAATTGTGATTTTTTTTTTTTAGTTAAATATTATTATTAAAAAAGACATTTAATCATTCAAAAAAGTTTTTTATCTATTCTTTATAAAACATAAAATATCCATCTATTATACGTTTAAGAAAAAATTGTTCATGATGATGAATTCGACAATATATTTCATTAAAATCTTATGATTCAATTATTTTACATATTATAAAATTAAATTATTTGTAATTTGATAAATAAATTTCAATTTTTGTTTCTTTCAATATATAGAATTGACCTCTATATTTTCCACGCATTCTAATTAGACATTTAATTGATTGAAAATCTTTATCTTCTTCATGCAATTTTTATTGCAATTTTCATGCAATCTTAAATTGTTTAAAACTTATATAATTAAACTTATATACTTATAAACTTAGTCTGAATTACAATAGTCTGAATCTATTAATTTTATATACTTATAACTTTTATATAACTTTATATAATTTTTGCTATTTTTAGAACCAAAAAATTAATTAATGAATATATTAACTCTCAATATATAATTGTACAATTTTAAATAATTAATTAATGTTAAAATTTATAATTTATGCAATATATAATATTTAAAAAATGAGCATGTTATATTTCATATATAAATGGAAAAAAAAGATAGATTATTGGAATAATATTGTAATAATATTTTATAAAAAAAAAAAAGAATAAAATAAAAAGAATAACTGGAAAAATTTTTAATTATAAATCTTAAATAATGTTATTTAAAAAATAAAATGAATAATAAATATTAAATTTAAATTAAATAATAATTTTAGTTTAAAAATTGTCCTAAATTAAATAAATTATAAATAATATAATATAAATATAAATATAAACATAAATTGAATAAAAACAAAAACATTTCAGAAAATAAATAAATATTATTTTACTTAAAACTATTTCATTTAAAAATTTTGTAATTTAATTGAAAAAAATTTATAAGGAATAATGTAATAGTTATATTAAAATAATAAATAATAATAAAATTAATATATATATATCTATATATAACAAATATAACATTTATACAAATAAATAAAATTAATTTATAATTTAAAAAGTAGAGCAAATAATATTTAAATATCACGATATCAGTTACGAGCTATTACATGACCAAATAAAATTTAAAACTAGCATTAGTATTTAAAATGTCAATATATATCTTTTTGTGAAAAGTTTATGTCAAGATAAAATTATTTAAATAATAATGAAATTAAAAAAAATTATCGTATAATTTATGTATATAATTTATATTAATTTTTCTAAAAAATTATAGAAATTTCTAATATATGAAAGTTCTAAAAATATAATAAAGATATCATAAAAAAAAAATGTCTTTTTGATTATAAATGATTATAAATTTTTGGTTATAAATGAAAAAATAAAATGATTAATTTACCGATTTTCTATAGATCATTGCAATTTTCTATTCAAGATCTTTTGAAAATTATTATATGTATAAAAATTACATGTATATAAATTATATGTATAAAAATAAAACTTTATAAAAATATGTGGTTTAAAGAAATATCAATAATTTCAAAATATGAAAAATTAAAAAAACAGAATAACTTCGTAAAAACAAAAATCATAAATCTTAATTTGAACCAAATAACGATTTTAATGTCATATCGTTAAATATAATTAAGATATTAAGATATTAAGATATTAATTAAGATAAAATAAACAAAATATAATAGCCAAAATATCCTATGTACGTATAAATTATCAATAAAAATTTTGAAATTTTGAAAAACTATATAAAATATTAATTTTTTTAAATATTATATTTTAATGCTTTTTCAAAATAAAAAAGTGATGCAAAAAAATGAGAAATAATATGTATAAAAAAGATATATAATTCTATTTAAAAAAAAACTGCATCTTCTAGATTCACTTATAAAAAAAGTGAAGTCATAAATGAATAGATTTTTCTAACTCCAATTTTTTTTGTAAAGATCTTTTCAGGTCTTTAAGCTATAATAGAGATATGAATTTTACATGAGTTATTTTTTTTATTTATTTCTTTTGATCCTTAACGTAGTATATTATAGTATTGTATTTTTACTCAGTTTTTGTTATGTAAAAACATAACTGTTATAAGATATTTCTATATTTTTATTTATTTTTTTATATTTCATTATATAATATAAAATATTTTTATTTACATTTATTACATGATTTTACTAAAACAGAAACATTAAAGAATTAATATAATATAATTATAAATAATTAACCTGGATTCTTATTAAAATCTTTCTATCTATTTCAACTAATTATAAATATATCTTAAAATTAAAAAAATTATAAAATATAAATTTCTAGAATAGTAAAAAAAATATAACGACAAAAATAAATAAATCTATTACGATAATTCTTTTTAGATAGTATAAAACGATAATATATCATATATTTGGCTACAAATAATAATATAATATAATGAGAATAAAAAAAATTTTCTTCATATTCAATTTTAAGAATTTGTTATAAGATAATAATTTATATATTATATTTAAATCTAAAATATGAAAAATACTTTTGGATATAATTTTTTTTTATACACACAAAATTTTATTTTTAATTTTTAAATATCATTGTTTAAACAATTTAAAATAAAATTAACATGATTATTCTTAAATTTTAATAATCAGCAGGAAATTTAAAAAAAAAATATTATATTTATTAATAGAATAATTAGATTTTTCAATATACAAACATATATTTTTAAAATTGTAATAGATATAAAAAAAATGGAATGAAAATTTAAATTTGGTTGTATATATATAATTTTATAAAGAATAAATTAAAGTTTATTCATTGTTCATGATATAATTCGAAAAATATATATATTATATTCTTTTATTAATATAAATTGATATTCTTTTATTGATTATATTATAATCTTTTATTGATATAAATTGATATAATTGATTAGAATATTAATAACAATCAATAACAACATATTTAAATATTAAAAAAATATTTAATATATTATATATTATACATTATATATTATATATTAAATATTATATATTAAATATTATATATTATATTTAATATATTTTCTTAGATATATATTGTTTGGATTTGTAAAAATGTTATAATAATAATTGTAATTTTTAAACAAATATTAATAAAATAATGATTTAAATTTCATTTAATTTCATATAAATTACATATTTCACTTTGAAAACTTAAAATATGAAAGTAAAAAAATGATTAATTTAGCGTGAAATGATCTACACAATATAATTTAATAAATAACTATAATATACTATAGTATATTAGTGTTATTATTACTATAGTATATTATACTATATTAAGTATATGTAGAAATTTTCAATATAATATAAAATACTTATTAGTATATAAATATCTAATATATTTAATATAATATTAATGCAATATATTTTTTATATTATAATACAAATTAAATACAACAAATATAAAAAAATGATAAAAAAAATAATTTTTTTATATATATTATATATATAAAAAATTTTTAAAGTAATATTTTAGAATATTTTAGAAATCAAAAATTTTTTTTTAGAGAAACAGAAAAATTATTACATTATTAGAAAAGATCATAATTAAATACAAAAATTTTTACAATTTTCTTTAATATTTAATTAAGAATGAATATATATTTTATTTAACAAGATTTATTATTTATATTTACATAAAAGTATTTTTATGTAATATATTATAACAAATAAATGAATATTTTTCTATAATATATATTATTATGTAAATTATAGAAAAATATTTATTATAAAAACTGAATATTTATTATAAAAATTATTCTAACTTTCAAATGTTATATAAGTTATAAATATTCAATAATAATACATTAATTTGTATCATATATATTTTCTATTATATTTAACTCTGAAAATACGATGATATATTACTCATATATAAGTTAAAAATATTTATATAAATTAATAAAATATTTGAAATGTATTTTATATGTTTCAACAAAACTGAGAATATTTCCTAATTTGGGAAAAATTCATTCATTTTTTTGACTAATTTTTCAAGTATGATGTAATATTATTTTATATATCAAATATTTATATAACGACTTCAAAAAATCTATCCTTTTAGAACAAAAAAAGAAAAAAAGGAAAAAGGAAGAAAAAAAATAAAAAGCAATATTTTAATTATTATATTTTTTCTATATAAGAAGTTATATTAAATGTTTATAATTTTATATACAAATAATTTTCAAATAGTTTTCATAAATTAAAAAATTTTTCTATAGATATGATACGTTAAACATAATTATAATTTAGAATAACGACAATGATATAACAATAAAAATTATTATTGATATTATTTTTCAATTATTCATAATTATATTATTCCAAAGAATTTAATTATTGTCCAAATATTTTATTGTATATAATATAAATAATGTATTATTTTATTTTTTTTTCAAAAAATATTAAAATGATATAAATGATATTGAATTAAATAATATATGTGTGTATATTTAATTAAAATTACTTAACCTATATGAAATAAAAACCAAAATTTATGTTTAAAAGTTATATATATAAAAAAAAATTTAAATAATTTAAATATCAGAATAATATTTAAATTTTATACATATATATATATATACATATAATTATAAAACTAATATATTTAATAATATGTATAATATTATACAATAATATAATCAATGTATATTTAATTAACATTATTATTAACTTAACACTCAATATATTGATTAAATAACATGATAAAATATAATGTTATATACTTAAATATTAATATTTTTTTGAGAGATAAAATTGAATAATATTTTATATCTACAATTTGTATATATAATTAAAAAAAAATTACGAATTTATATAAATTATAAATATTTTTTACTTACCTATAATATTTTAAAGAAGGTGTACTTATTTTATAAGAAAAATATTGTATTCTTGATTTTTGGCATTTCCACAATAAAGAATTTTTTCTAATATTTATAGCAGTAAAAACTTTTTGTGAAATATTTCGTTCACATAACGGTAGAATAATATACTTCGGCAAAATAAAAAACATTTTCACGTATATATATATATGTATGTGTGTATATATATATATGAAAATGTTTTTATAACTTTAATTTATAAAATAATGAAATAACAAATCACTATATAATTTTTATAAGACTGTTAAAAACAAGTCAAAATATTGAAATTTAAAATCACACAAAGCAACACATGTTCATGCGTTCATATAAGACCAAAATATAAGCAACGCACGTTATATAGTTCTATAAGACTAAATTTATGCAAATGTAAAGCAGTATTTATATTAAAAAAAACTATAATATTTATTAATATTATAAATTATATAATAATTTGTTAAATAAATACAAGAAAAAATATTATATAAATTATTTTAATATTTTAATAATTATTTCAATAATAATTATTTTAATAAATGTAAATACGTGAAATAAAAAATAACAAATATTTTCCATATGAATGTCAGTATGTTCGCTGGAAAGTATACTTTACTTCATATATATAATATTTGCTTAACAATATTAATAAAAAAATATTTATTACAGAATTTTATGATTTTCTTTTTTTAAATAAAAAATAATTAAATATAATTAAATATTAAAATTATTACATTAATATAAACTTGAGATATCTTGTTATATATACAAAACACAGGTTATTCTTAAAAAAAAACAAGTAACTATGCACATTTTAGATTTAAATATTTTATATATTGTAATACAGGATATAATATTAAACACACTATTTTTACTAAAATATTAATAAATAATTATGAATGACAATGTTTCATGGTATTGACAAACAAATTGATATTTTCAAAACAGATAATAATTTTATATATTTACTATTATATATTTTATAAATAATATTAATATTAAAATGATCAATTTTTTTATTTTTCATTATTTTATCATCATTTTTATTTTTTGGTTTATCTTTATTTTTATTCTATTAAATTTTATTATATTCTTATTATTTAAATATATTCTTATTATCATTAAAAAACAATTTTTAACAGAATCTTATTATTAAATATTAAAATTCTTTACAAATAAAACAAATATATATACATAAATTTTTAAAAATCAATAAAAGTATTTCTAATTTATCATTAAAAATGTTTAATATAATAGTTATTTATATAAAACTTATATAAAAATAAATTGTACTTTAAATATATTATAAATTCAAATTAATTAATTAATAGTATATAAATAAAATATTAATATTAGTAAATATTGATAAAATAATATTTTTTACAGAAAATCCAATGAAATCCTAAATAATTAAAATGAAAAAGAATATATTTTTTGTTATAACTATTAATGATAATAATATAGTTAAAAATTTATTTATTAAAAAATATATCACATTGATAATCGCACATGTATAACTTTACAATTATAAAAGATTTTAAAAATACCATACCATTATAAAATTAAATTTTTTTTACTTTTTTTTTCTTAAAAAATGTAGTCGATTATGAAATAAAAAGATCACAAAAGAATCTCTTTTATATTATATTTATAAACAATTAATATTTTTTTTAATGACATAAAATAAACCTTTTAAAAAGCTTTTAATTAATTTTATAATATATATATTTCTCTTATTATATTTTGAAAGTTATAATATAAGTTAAAACATAAGTTTCTATCTTATTGGTTGAAAAAAAAAATTAATTTTGAAAAATTCTCTTAATATAAAAAAAATAAAAAGATAGAAACATATCGATATAAATACTTACCTATTTTATTTAACACAAAACATAAAAATTTTGAAGTAAACAAATATTTCATTTCTCTTAAAAAAAATAACAAAAAATCATAAAATAAACTAATATATATTATGTAATAATTATATAAATGTCAATATAACCATTAATAATATTGATATAATATAATATAATATATATAATATAATAAATAATATAATAGATACAATATAAATACGGATGAATTTTTTAAACAACTTAATGTAAAATAATATTCTATATAATACTAAATCATTTAAACAAAAGATATAATATGTATACAATATTTTATGTATAAAATATTTGCTCTTTTTTCTTTAATCATAATTAAATAAGAAATTAATAATTAAAATCATAAATATTTTATCAATGAATTATTAAAATTATTTAAAAGTTAATTTATGTATATGTGTGTGTATATATATATATATATAATTTATGTATAATATGTATATATAATAACGAATAAGAGAATTTTTTATAAAATAATTAATAAGTAATTAAAATAATATTTATTATTGTATGTTTTTTTTAAGATAAATTCAATATTACCAATATTTGTTAATATTTGTAAAATAAAATATAATGTTTATTGTCTATCTTTTTTATCTATCGCACTTTGTAATAAATTTCAAATTTTTTATTTTTTCTAATACTATATCATATATTTCTTTAGTATTTCAAACTTTTTTAAATTAACATCTATATTAAATATAATAAGTTGTATATAAAGTTTGAATTTAAATAAAATTTTTTATAAGCATAATATTAATATAATTTGTTAATATAATGTTTTTATTGAAAAATAAATCTATATTAAAAAAAGAAAATGTTACATATTCTGAGATCAAATATTACAAGTATCTGCCAAATTTATATTATATTTGATTTGAATTCTTAATCATTCCTTTATATTTATAAAGTAATTATAAAAACCGCAAATTTTGACTTAAAATATTTGCAGAAATTGGAATAATAAATCATTTCTTAATGTACAAATTAAATTATAAATACACACAAAAATTTTAAATAACGGTAAAACTATAATTTTTATAGTTTTATCATTATTTAAAATTTTTCAAAAAATAAATATATTTTTAAATATATATATGTATGGTTTTATAAATTCTAAAAATGAATTCTGAAAAGAACTTTTTTTAAAATGAAAATAATTATAAATTCTAGAAATTCAATATAAATATTTGAGCAGAAAAATATTTATGTTAATTTTTAAAATTTTCATAAATTTTATATGAAAATTTTATATTAAACAAAAATCAGATTTATTAATTTTTAGTCAAATCTTTTAAAATTTTCAAATATTTTAAGTAAATTTAATATTTATTATTGATATAATATTATAATCATATAAATTCTTTAAATTTTTTGTTAATTTACAATTTTATAACAATTACATAATTGCTAATGTCTATTTCTTATTTCAAAATTTTTATCATAATCAAAATAACAAAAATCATAAGAAGTTATTTTCCACATGTAATAATAATTGCTAATCTTTTGACTTGTTCTTTATTAAACTAAATATAATAGTATATTATAACTAAATATAATAGTATTTTATTATTTCAAAAAATAAAAATTATTTTGATAAGTTTTCTTAGAATACCTTATACAATTTAATTATTAAATTCTTTAAATTATATACTTAAATAAGAGCAGCAATAATTATGATATGAACTGCATCTTGAATATATTTATTCAAAATTGCATCAAATTTCATGTTCATAAAAGTCTCTTTATTTTTTCAAATTACTCAAATTTGATTCATTAAAAAAGTTGAATTTGTGATTTTAATTAAATTTGATGTTAATTAATTTGATAATTGATTTTTGGATTTTCTTATTTGATGAAATTGATGAAATTATATAAAATTCTGCAATAAAAAAAAATTTATCTTAAATTTATAATATTGAAATAAATTCAGAATTATAAATATAATAGAGAAATATGTACATATTTTTTACTTTTTTTTTACCATCATACTAAATATTTTTCGTAGCTTTTTTGTTTTTTTTTGATGGAATACTTTATGCAATTTGATTACTTTTCATTGTTTCTTCTTCGCTGAATTTTTATCTATTGATCATTAAATTTTTTCTTTCTTCTCCAGAAAAATTCCTCTAATCATATTTAAGAGGTTAAATATTATTTTAAGATATCAAAAGTTGTTAACTTTTTTATGTCTTTTACAGTATATTTTTAATAGTTTTTTATAACGAATAGAATTTAAAAATAATTATAGTTTTAATTATAGTTTTTAGGAAATTATTGATTTAATACTTATTCATATATAAAATTATCAGTGATTTTAAATTTTACTAGAACGCCATATTAATTTATATCCACGTATATGTATAGTTTGTTCAATGAGCAAAGACACTATAAAGGACTACTTAATCAAGAAAAAAATTTAAATCTTTATACTCTGAAATAAGAATATTCAATTTCGATTCAATTTTTCAAAAAATAAATTCTGTTTAAAATTTTTATGATAAATTTTATGCTATAATTTTTATGGTAATTATAAATATTTTGTTTTAATAATTATATATTCTTGATTATACAATACAATAAATACAATAAAAATAAGTTATAAAATATATTAAATCAGAATATGATACATAGATATGTATACATACATTTTTCTTGAAAATAAAATCTCATAAAAAATTATATTTCATATTTTTGAATTATTTTTAATATAAAATCATTCTCTTTTTGTTGTATTACTAGTTATCAATCATATACATTTATGTTAATCCATTTTTATGCTAATTTGAGCTTTTTATGTCAGTATCAATATATTATAACATATTAAACATATTGAACATAATTAAAAATAATGTAAATATAAATATATAATTACGCGCGCGTGCATACATACACAAAATATATATTTCAAAAAATCTAATCTCTCCTTAAAATTTTATTAATTCAATAAGTAAGTTAAATTAAAATTAAAAACATTGCTTTTTAATATTTTATTTTATCTTATTTTTATTCCATTCTGCATTTTCATTATCATATTAATTAATATAAAGTATTATTTTTATGAGAAAACAATTTATATATTATATTAACTTTAAAAACGTACGATTAATAGACCAGTGATTCTTTTGTTTAATTTTTTAAAATAATTTTTTGCTGTCATGGACATCTAAGATTTAATTTAAAATTTATTAATTCGTTTATTGGAATAATAATTACATGTATAAGGATTTCCACAAAATCCTTAATCTCATAAAAATTGGAGAAGCATGAAATAAATTAAATTTTTTCTTGACAAAAAAACAATAATAGAAATAGGTTAACAACTGTGTAATTTTTTTAAAAAACGATTTGAGAATTTGTCTTTGATTGAACAAATTTTAAATTTAATTCCATTTTTATTTTTTATTTCATATTTTTATAAAAGTGAAAAACAAGCGACACAAAATAAGAATACATAACATTTAGAATTTCTATAAAATCTTAATAATATTTTTGTATACATATATATAACTACTTATATATATATTTTTACATTTTACATTTTACATTTTTTATATTTATTTATTATATTATATTTTTATTACATTTTCAAAAAAACGATTTTTAAATAAATAAATAATGAAACTTTATTAAAAGTATTTTTTTTTATAAGATAATATTTAGATAATTTTTATTTAAAAATCTTAGAAATTTCTATGAAAAATGAAAAAGCTTATCGGAAAATGCCATCGAGGATGAATTTTTTAGATCATTTTGGCCATAGAATGAAAAGTAAAGTTTTATTCGTGTCAAGATAATTAGATTGGCTTCGAAATAACTGATGAAATTAAAATTAAAAAAACTGTTAAGCAGAATTATGGAAAATCATGATTCTAGATGCAAAGATGTTAGTATGTGATCAATAACTAAAAATAATATAGATAGTTTGGAAAATTTAAATAATTGAGTACAAAATCTAAACCTATCAAGATTTAATTTAAAATTCGCTTGCTAATATCAAAATGATTTAATTATTAAAATTTATTATTATAAAAAGTTCAGAGCCACAGTGTATAAATGTGATTATATTTTGCAGATCAAATACAGAAAAATTCAATTGTCAATCAATGTGCGATAGTTGGAGAAAATTCTTTTTGATTTGATTGAAGAATTTTAATGTTTTTTAAATAGCAAAAAACTATTATGACTAATTTTATGTCATATCTTTATCTTTGTAATCAGTTTTTCTACATTAATATAAAATGTAATCGTGTGTAAGAATTTAGGTTAGACACGTTTTAAGATTTTTCTTTCCTTTGTCAGAATTAATTTTTTTTTGTCAAAAATTAATAAGTAAAAATCTTGTATTAGATTGTATATTTTTGTATTTTTTGTTGAAATTAGATTTTGTTCTATTTTTCTTTTATAGTTTTGTGAAGTTCTGATATCAAAACTATTATATCAAATAGTGCTAGAATCATTGCTTCTTTCGTTACAGCATCTATGTTTCTTTTTCCTTGATATAAAGGAATTCAAATGATATTTATATTGCTGTTATTTTCATTGTTTAATTCTGTATATGTATATGTCTCCTATATTTTTATTGTGATTTCATAATTGTTGATTGAATTTCTATTATAATCATGAAGTTTGAATATTTTTAATATTTTTAAAACTATCAGTGTCAATATTTTTAAAATTATCAATGCTGACATATTTCAATCTAATATTATCTCTGCAATGAATATGGATATTGTTTTGTTATGTTATTGTCAAAGGTAATATTGTATCATATTCTTAAGCTGAATTAAATGCGTCTGTATAGAAATGCTCAGAATTGATTAATTATTTTTAATTATTTTTTCATTCTAGGAATTTGATTATGTATATTGTCCTATCTACTTGATTTTTTGATAAATCATCTAGGTATGTTTTAATCAACCAGAGAATTATTTTCTTTGATTCGTATTCAATAATTGTAATTCATTTAATAATAATAAGGAGCTTTAAAAGGTAACATAGATTTTTTAGAATAAATTTCTTTGAATTTATTAGAGAATATTATATTATTGAAATTTGCAAAAATGGAAAATATTTTTAAAATGTATTTGAAGGTTAAGTATTTATACCTGTAGCTATTCTCAATATCGTATTGAATCAATTATTTTTATAATACTTTGCTAAGCTATAAATAGTTGAATCATAACTGATTTTTTGTATCCTATATATTACATGCAATAAAATTTTTTTTCAATTATTATTCAGTAATATTATGTTTAATTTTGTAAATATTAGATATTTTATGTATGTATTCATATTAATTTTTGTCTAGTTTTAACAGTTTAATGTTATTTATTGTTCATCAGTTTTATTCATTTATTTTTATTTTATATTAAATTTTAATTTAGTTTCTCCCATAAAATTAATTTAATTTGAGTTGTAACTTTTGTTGTAATTTGAGTATTTTAACTTTTTAATGAAATGGATGCATTGGTATTTCTAAAAAGAAAATTTGAGAACTGATATTGTGAGATCACTCAAATTTAAAAATTTTTGTAAGTAAATGAATATAATATTAAGATTTTTAACATGATTTGTACCAAATGATTATAAAATCAGCAGATAAAATTGGGACTGATAAATCTTTATGATGTTTCAATCAGAAAGTGTCATTTCTGATTTTTAGTAGATTTTTAAAGTATTCTATTTTAAGGTTTTTAAGGTATTTTTTTAAGGTTTGATGTAAATCTATTAATTTAATCATAGATTTGTATTGATCTATAATGTAAGAAAATTTATTATGAAGATTAGCATGAATTCGTTAATATTTAAGTTAGAAAGAATTTGAAGTTTTTAAATATATTGTATATTTTTTTCATTATTAAGATATAATGATGAAATGTTCATGATATATTTGTTTCTATATTAATTAAAATTATTCTGAATTTATACTATTATTCAGAATCTATATTAAATTGATGTTACTCATGTCTAAATACTGATATCTAAATTAGAATCTTCTATTAACAATTTTTTTTAATAATTTGCACATATTAAGTATAATTTTTAAAAACAAATGATCTTTCTGATTTAGTGTTGTTAGGCTTTAGAAGAAGTATCACTATGATTTTTATATTATATAAACAATTTTTTTATTTTTATTATTACTATTATTTTCATATATTGCTATTTTTTTTATAAATTATAATAATTGAACGATATTTTAAATTTTCAATATGTAATTTTTATTTGAATAGAATATTTGAATAAAAATATAGAATATAGAATATTTGAATAGAAGGATCATTTTTCATGTTTTTAAAAGTTATTAGATAATGAATATATTTTCAGAACTGTTCTAACAGTATATTTCACATTCACTAAAAAATTTGTATATTATAAAATTTATTTAATTGTATAATTGTAAAGTTTTTACTTAATTATTTCAATAGAATTTTGAGATTCTTTCGAATTTAAACACAATGTAAATCGAATTAGCTTTATTAATCCAACTTATAAGTAGCTTTGGATAATTTTGAATTATTAATTCATTATTGGCATATAACAATAAAACAAAATTTTCATCAGATATTATATGAATTTTGAAAATTATATTTTTTTCAATAAAAATTGTGATTCTTGATATATCACATATTAATTTTATAAGAATTAAAAAAAGTAATATATTGTTACAAAAAATTATTTTGTACCAAATATTTCAAATGCGATTTGCAAAAAAACCGTTTTGAAAGAAAAACAAAAAGAAATTCATGATACTATGACAATAAGAATATATTATTGTTCACATTGTTTATTCATAATTACAATGAATTTTAAATTTTAAATACTTTATATTATTGCTTTATTTTTCCAAACTTTGTATTTTTTATAATGAAAAAAATTTATTATAATAATTTGATTTATTATTTAAAATATCCGAAAAATATGAAAACGCCAATTAATTGGAGATTTCTAAAATAATTTCGAGCAATTATTTTCTTTATAAAAATTTTCATTAAAACTTTACTAACGAATTATTAATAAAAAACTGACTAATCATGTTGTCAAAGCATAAGTTACTTAAAACATTCTATTAACTATATGCTATTACAAATGATTACAATTAATCATTGTTGCAATTAATTGAATGATAAATGCAATTGATCTGATGATATATTACCTTCATGTGTATTTTAATAAATTTTTTGATAATGTTTTAATATTATGCAAATCTGTCAAAGAATATTATGCAAAGAATAATAATAAATTTAAAAATAAGAATATATATCAAAATACCATTAATATTAAGAAAAGATATCCAGAAAAAAAGATTTCAAGAATTTTTTTTGTCTGATTTTATCTATTTATTTGGTCAATTTTTTTTTAATTCAATGTAGTTCATGTATAATTATTTATTTTTTATTCTAAATATGTATTTTTTATTAATAAAAAATATTTATTATATATGTAACACAGTTTCTTAGACATATTCCTTCAATTTGTTGTTTCTTAGTTGGCGGTATATAGCCAACATTATTTTTGTGTCTAGATTCAATCAACAAATATTTTTCGTTAATAGTTCGTTAATAACAAAAAGTAATAAAAATTTTTATAGAAATATAAAAGCATAGGAAAATATTATTTGAAATTATCTATAGCAATTTCTGGATATGTTTCAACATTTTTCGTACAACTAATTTTTCGTCCTACTTTACTGCATGATGTAGCGAGTAAATATAAAAAGTATTCAGTTGGAAGTTTCGAAGATAATTGTTGTGTATATGTATTCAATAAATCATGCGTTTCTTCTTCGTAATCAAAATAAATATTTGATATACCAATCTCTTCATAAATTTCTTTCACACGTTTTACTTTTTCTTCATCAGTTATTCCATAGCATTCCTATGATATTAATATTATTAGTAATTTATTCCAGTTAGAAGAATAGAAGAAAATAAATGTGAAATATTATTAACGAAAGTTTACTTTTAAAACATTTTTTTGTTTAGCTGTAGCGTGCTGCAATGCAACTACTAAGGGCCACGTACATTTTCCTTCTTGTATATCAGTTCCACTTTTCCCTATGATATCGCGTTTACCGTAACAATCTAAATAATCATCTCGTACTTGGAAAAGATGTCCTATTTTTAGCAGAATTTGTTCTGCTTGCTTATATATTTCTGGATCGGTTATCCCAGCCTATAAATAATTAAATTGTAATAATGTAAATAGAATATAAAAAAAAATCTATATTTTTCTTAAATATAATTATAATAATACAATTATGAGAATTAATAAAATCAAATAGTGCAATTAAATACTTACGAAATGCATAGCAAGAACGAATGGAAGTACAAATGAATAATAAGATGTTTTATATTTTACTATAATATTGTAGCGGTCCATAGAAAAAAGATCAAGATTTGATTTTTTCCCCCAATCAGTCGATGTCAATATATCTAGACATTCACCTTGCACTGTTTTTATGATACTACAAATAATAAATATCTGATAAATTGTGTTTTAATAATTACATTATTTTAAAATGTAAATCTATATAGAAAAAATTGTATATATTGCATGAATAAAATTCAAAATTATTGTACACAATCTTAAATAAATTGCATTATTTGTGTTGTATTATATTACATTATTCTTTTATTTATTATTAAAATTTTTTACTAAAACATTTTTAGAATTAATAAAATATCTATAATATTTCTAAAAAAATTAAATTAAATAAAATTAACAATTTTTAACGTTTTTAATTTAGCAAAAAATATATTACTTAATATATATATAATTATATATATAATATATAATAATTATATTACTAATACATATTTAATCAATTAATATTATACTTTATGAAAAATATACAATTTTATTAATTTCTATAAAAGTATACAAAAAATAATATTTATAAATACGAAGGTCAACTGAAAAGCTTGCTTATATATCGAAAATAAAAAAAAATTTAAGGAAATCAAAATAGAAATGAAATATATTATAAATTAATGAATATAATTCATTAACTTCAGAATTGCTATTTTTCAATATAATTTGTATGAGAATATAAATTTTCCCAACATATGATATATTTCTTCACTCCGTTATTGAAATATTTCTATTGTCGATTTTAAATCCAAAATTTCATCTACTTCACTTCATTGTCTATAATGAAATGAATATCTTTATAAAATATTTTTACAAAAATATTTTTAAAAATATCAAAGAATAAAATGTTAGAATTAATATTACATCCATTATAAAATGCTAACCATTTTACATTTAAAATAGTTATATTTTGATGATATATTAATGTTATCATAATGTTCTTTTTATTATTATTATTTAAAATTATATGCAAATATACTCTTTTTAGACGACCTTCGTATATGATAAAATAATCTAATTTTTTTTTTAAATAGAAATTTATATAAAAAAATTATTACTTTTTAAAAATTAAAACTATAAAAATAATAATTTTGTTTTTATTATGAAAAATTAATTTGTTAATACAAGAATTATTTATTTGTAAATATTATTTATAAAGTATTATTTATAAATATTATTATAAATATAAAAATCTATTACTCACTTTCGAAAATAAATTTAAAATATCTACATAACAATCTCTCGATTTAAAATATTTCTTAAAAAGATCATATATACATGTTTCCATAATTAAAATATCATTAACTGCAGATAATCCAATTTTTACATGCCAAGTTGGTTGATTTCGTCGCATGTCTGTACGATCTATAATATCATCCGTCACTATGTAAACTGCTTGCAACTGTAATAATCATAATATATGTAAACAATTTTTTAAATTAATAAGTTACAAAAGAAATAATTTGAATTTAAATTATATATTAATTAATTAAAAAATTAATTAATAAAATAATAAAAAGTTATATAAGATAAATTTTTTTTCATTGTAAATAAATATATAGTAATGAATATTAGTAAATTAAAAAATTCTAAAATAATATAAAGTAAAAAAAAGAAATAGAATAAAATTACTAACTATTTCCATACACCAAGCTAGAATACGAGCTAAATGAGTATTTTCTTCTGTTAGTTGATCTTGAGATGCCAACAATTTATATGCAACAATAAGTGATATTGATCTTCGTCTTCCTCCTTTCGGAACATTATATTCCAATATCTAAAAATTAAATAAAAAAAAATATTGTTTTATCATTTAATATATTATTTTGTTAATTTTTAATTTTCAAAATTTTTTTGTTATATATCTATTATATATATCTATTTTATATATTATATATATCTATTCTTATATATTATATATATATATATGTATCTATATATTATATATATTATATATATCTACAGTAGACTAAAAATGACATGACTTTGGAATATAATTATATAGAAATTATTATAATAAAATAATAATAAAAAAAAAATAATAATAATAAAAATTCTTACACAAAATTATTTATTTATCTGACATTACTAAATTACAACAGTTTTGTTTTCATATCAAATAATATCCAGGTTGTTAATGGAAAATATTTCTAATCTGATCCGAGTCAATTTTAACGTAATTTTATGTTAAAAATTAGAATGTTTATTGAATTAAATTATAATATTAAATGAAATTAAACAAAAATAATCAAGATGGTAATTTCAAATGGACTATATTGTATATACAAGATATTCAATGAATAATAGTATAATTATTATAAAAGTGATTTTAAATGAAAATATAAGCTAAAAATATTAATATTGTAAAAGTTTATTACTTAAAATATTACTTTATTACTTTATTATTACTTATTATTAATTATTATTATTATTAATTATTAATTATTACTTTATTATTACTTAAATTTTAAAATTTGATTTTCTCGAGAACGAAGTTATAAATAAAAAAATGTTATTGTATTATTTTTCTTATTTTTTCATGAGAAATCACTTTATACGCCATTTATATATTATTCAATCAAATCTTATGTAATTATAGTTATAAAAGAAATAAAAATCCAGACTATATAAAAATTGGTAAGGTCTTTATTCTTTTATACTATACTCACGGTTGAATTTTAGATGATTGACAATAAAGCACATCTTATCCTCAATAATGTATCCACTTCTATAAGGTTATTTATGTAATATATTTATTATCTTCTTTGACATTTTAGAAATTTTTCCAGATATGTAAATTAGTACGAATCATGTATATTAATTACGTATAAACTATTTTCAATTTATTTAATGTCTATCAATGACAAGTTCTTCTTTAAAATAAGAAATGAATTTTTTTTGCTTGTTTCACCATCTCTATGTTCTTATGAATTGCAATTTTATATAATAAGATTTTTTTTATACGTTTGTATTTATTCATTAGCATTTTATGATATATCAAAGATGTAATGAAGAAAAAAAAATGAAATTGAAAAATTAAAAATAAAAATTATAAAAAAAGATGTAATATATATAGTTAATATAATATACTTTTTATGTTAATTTTTAATGAAGCAACAATTTAGTTATAATTTATGCTCAAGGCTTAAGTTTCAAATTGATAAAATTTCATTTTCATATTTTACACATATGAAATTATGATTCACGCAATGATTATATTATCTGATATGAAAATTAAAAAAAAAAAAAAATAGATACCTTTGCTATCCATTCGTTAACATCTTGTAATTCTTGATTATTATTTTCTGTCAGTTCACGAACAATATCCGGCCAAAGAGTCATTAATTTATGACTTTCATCTTTGACCAATGAATCGGTATGTTGTATATCATTTGATCTAAAGCAAAAAAATATTAATAACATTTTGTTCATTTTTAGATTTCACTTTTTTAGTTAATAATGATTAATTGTTTAATTCTACTGTTAATCTCGCGGAATAACATAATTTATTTTTAAACAAAAAACTTATTACTACGAGTAATAAAATTCTAAAAGCTTCGATAGATTCGAAACATTTGATAATTTTTAAAATGACATTTTTTAATAAATGTTCTAATAAATTTTGAATATATTTTAATTTTTATCTCTAATTAAAAATATTTTTTGCTTATTTCAATAATATTTTTACATTATATATATTTCTATATTATATATATTAATGTTGCTAATTTTCTTTTATATTTTTTATCTTTTAAATAATTTTAGAAAAAACAAAGGACAAACATATCTCTCATATATTTAAATTATAAGATCACATAACTTTCAAACAACATTTATATCATATAATAAAATAAAAACAAATTTTCTATTCGAAATAAAATTTTACAGATATTTAATATATACTATATTATTAAATATAATAATTAAATAATATAATATTAAAGTTTTATCAAAACAAAATTTTTATATAGCAATTTATTTTTTGAAAAAATTTTTTTAATATTCAAGTTTTCTATATATATATAGAATATTTTTCTATATATATATATTTTTTTATATGTAATTAATGTATAATAAATCGAAAGTAATAATAAAGAGACAAATAATAATAATAATAATAAATTGTATATTTCAAAAATATATATTTAATAGACAAATTTTAAATATATGAAAAATAATATTTAAAATACATTCATCTTTATCAAATAATATAGATAACAATAATACAGATGTGTATAATAAACAAAATAATTTGTTGATATCTTAAACTAATTATTTTTTATTGATTTAAAATTGTAATATAAATAATTTTGCAAGTAATTGTTTTTCTATTTTTAATCTTTTAAAATTAAATGTCATTATTTTAAATTTATCTATTATAACATTTATTTTTTATTACTTAGCAATTTCAAATGTCTCATTAAAATGTTGTAAAAATGTTAATAAAAATTTAAGTTTAATCAAAAATAATTATAATATAAATAGACGAACTCGTTTATAATAACTTATGTAAAAAAAATTAATATAACAATTTATAATTAAGAAAAAGTACAATGGATAAAAAATATTATCGCCTTATTTGCTTGTTATCAAATATAAAAGTTAATACAGTGCATTGAACATAAGTTTAAGCTTTTAATTAATTCTTAATTTAATATTAAGATAATTTATATAACTTAATTTAATAAAAATTTTTTAATTATTTTTAACTTTTTTACATATAAATAAGATTATTTTTATTTATTTTTATTAATTATTATAATTAGATTCAATAAATACTACAATTTTTTAATATTAAAATTGAATTAAAATCGATCTAAAAATCACATATAACATTATAACATTTTTTTCATTTATCAATTTTTATTAACAACTTGGATATTATTTGAAGTAAAATGAAATTTTTATAATTATTTTTAATATCAATAATATTTAATATAAATAATATTTTTAATTTTTTATTTATATAAGAATTTTTAATTTTTTTTAATTTCTGCATATACATATTTATAATAATCGTATTCCAAAGTCAAAGTATTACTATCAATCCCAATTTATTCTATTATCTATTTTATATCTAAAATAATTTTTTTAATATTCCAATATTTATATTCTTTTTTCTAAAATTCTTTAATAAAACTCTTAAAAATTTATTAACATTCAACATTTTTGCTGTTATATTAAAATATTCAAGGTGCTAGATTTTAAAAGTATTTGCATATATTGCACAAATTACTACATTGATAATTTACATAATACATTATAATTTTTATAATATAAAAAATCTATATGTAAACACAAATATATAAAAAAATACAAAAACTACAGGACATGATTTATCTAAAAATGTTTTAAGTAAATTATAAATTTTTAGAAAATTTAATTTATTTGAATTTTTCATAAATCTGATAAAACCTTATATAATAATACAAAACAATACATACTTTGAATTCATTTCTTTTCACAAATAAAAGATTTCTTGAGATTAAAATAATGTAGAATATTGTAGAATATTGTAGAATATTGTAGAATATTGTAGAATATCGTGACTGGTTTATATTACACTATTTTTTTTTTTTCAGAAGTAGATCTCCCGAGACTAATCCAAAAGTAATATAGAATACTGTAGAATACTATGAATAATTTATATTCCACTGAATGTATAAATATATACTTATATACATAAGTAAATACAGTTCATGAAAGAAAATACTGATTGTTTGATGACCCAATATATTTATAAAAACAGGCTTATTGGTCGAAATGTTATCCACAGATAAAATCTTATATATTGAGAAAAACTTCCTTTTCTTTTGTCCATTCCGAGATTTTTTTCCAGTCAATATTTAAATTTTAGTACATTTATAAGACATCTCAGAGATATAAAAATAAACATTTGTAATCATTATAAAATGTATTTATATAATTCATAAATATGAAAAAATCTCTGTTTAACAATCAGTTAAAAATTGTAAAATAATACAGAATGTCAATAATCAAAGATTTTAATAAGACATAGAATTATGTTATTGGAATCACCAAAAAGATTCAAGATTTTCAATAACTTGTTAACAAAGTCATAACAAAAATTTTAGCAAAGAAAAATATTGCTTGAAATTACTTTAGAAATTTTCAATTAATTTTCATATTTTTGAACACTTTGTTATATATTATAAAATCTAGATTTCCTACATTCTCGTACATCCACATACATCCTCATAAAAATCTAATCTAAAATCATTTTTGATAAATTTGATAAATTAGAGAAGAACTTGAATTGGATTAGATTTTTATGAGATGGAAATAAAATTTGTTTATATTTTTATTTATAAAATATATAATTGTGATTTTTTTTTTTTTAGTTAAATATTATTATTAAAAAAGACATTTAATCATTCAAAAAAGTTTTTTATCTATTCTTTATAAAACATAAAATATCCATCTATTATACGTTTAAGAAAAATTGTTCATGATGATGAATTCGACAATATATTTCATTAAAATCTTATGATTCAATTATTTTACATATTATAAAATTAAATTATTTGTAATTTGATAAATAAATTTCAATTTTTGTTTCTTTCAATATATAGAATTGACCTCTATATTTTCCACGCATTCTAATTAGACATTTAATTGATTGAAAATCTTTATCTTCTTCATGCAATTTTTATTGCAATTTTCATGCAATCTTAAATTGTTTAAAACTTATATAATTAAACTTATATATTTATAAACTTAGTCTGAATTACAATAGTCTGAATCTATTAATTTTATATACTTATAACTTTTATATAACTTTATATAATTTTTGCTATTTTTTAGAACCAAAAAATTAATTAATGAATATATTAACTCTCAATATATAATTGTACAATTTTAAATAATTAATTAATGTTAAAATTTATAATTTATGCAATATATAATATTTAAAAAATGAGCATGTTATATTTCATATATAAATGGAAAAAAGATAGATTATTGTAATAATATTGTAATAATATTTTATAAAAAAAGAATAAAATAAAATAAAAAGAATAACTGGAAAAATTTTTAATTATAAATCTTAAATAATGTTATTTAAAAAATAAAATGAATAATAAATATTAAATTTAAATTAAATAATAATTTTAGTTTAAAAATTGTCCTAAATTAAATAAATTATAAATAATATAATATAAATATAAATATAAACATAAATTGAATAAAAACAAAAACATTTCAGAAAATAAATAAATATTATTTTACTTAAAACTATTTCATTTAAAAATTTTGTAATTTAATTGAAAAAAAAATTTATAAGGAATAATGTAATAGTTATATTAAAATAATAAATAATAATAAAATTAATATATATATATCTATATATAACAAATATAACATTTATACAAATAAATAAAATTAATTTATAATTTAAAAAGTAGAGCAAATAATATTTAAATATCACGATATCAGTTACGAGCTATTACATGACCAAATAAAATTTAAAACTAGCATTAGTATTTAAAATGTCAATATATATCTTTTTGTGAAAAGTTTATGTCAAGATAAAATTATTTAAATAATAATGAAATTAAAAAAAATTATCGTATAATTTATGTATATAATTTATATTAATTTTTCTAAAAAATTATAGAAATTTCTAATATATGAAAGTTTTAAAAATATAATAAAGATATCATAAAAAAAAAATGTCTTTTTGATTATAAATGATTATAAATTTTTGGTTATAAATGAAAAAATAAAATGATTAATTTACCGATTTTCTATAGATCATTGCAATTTTCTATTCAAGATCTTTTGAAAATTATTATATGTATAAAAAAATTACATGTATATAAATTACATGTATAAAAAATAAAACTTTATAAAAATATGTGGTTTAAAGAAATATCAATAATTTCAAAATATGAAAAATTAAAAAAAAACAGAATAACTTCGTAAAAACAAAAATCATAAATCTTAATTTGAACCAAATAACGATTTTAATGTCATATCGTTAAATATAATTAAGATATTAAGATATTAAGATATTAATTAAGATAAAATAAACAAAATATAATAGCCAAAATATCCTATGTACGTATAAATTATCAATAAAAATTTTGAAATTTTGAAAAACTATATAAAATATTAATTTTTTTAAATATTATATTTTAATGCTTTTTCAAAATAAAAAAGTGATGCAAAAAAATGAGAAATAATATGTATAAAAAAGATATATAATTCTATTTAAAAAAACTGCATCTTCTAGATTCACTTATAAAAAAAGTGAAGTCATAAATGAATAGATTTTTCTAACTCCAATTTTTTTTGTAAAGATCTTTTCAGGTCTTTAAGCTATAATAGAGATATGAATTTTACATGAGTTATTTTTTTTATTTATTTCTTTTGATCCTTAACGTAGTATATTATAGTATTGTATTTTTACTCAGTTTTTGTTATGTAAAAACATAACTGTTATAAGATATTTCTATATTTTTATTTATTTTTTTATTTCATTATATAATATAAAATATTTTTATTTACATTTATTACATGATTTTACTAAAACAGAAACATTAAAGAATTAATATAATATAATTATAAATAATTAACCTGGATTCTTATTAAAATCTTTCTATCTATTTCAACTAATTATAAATATATCTTAAAATTAAAAAAATTATAAAATATAAATTTCTAGAATAGTAAAAAAAATATAACGACAAAAATAAATAAATCTATTACGATAATTCTTTTTTAGATAGTATAAAACGATAATATATCATATATTTGGCTACAAATAATAATATAATATAATGAGAATAAAAAAAATTTTCTTCATATTCAATTTTAAGAATTTGTTATAAGATAATAATTTATATATTATATTTAAATCTAAAATATGAAAAATACTTTTGGATATAATTTTTTTTTATACACACAAAATTTTATTTTTAATTTTTAAATATCATTGTTTAAACAATTTAAAACAAAATTAACATGATTATTCTTAAATTTTAATAATCAGCAGGAAATTTAAAAAAAAAATATTATATTTATTAATAGAATAATTAGATTTTTCAATATACAAACATATATTTTTAAAATTGTAATAGATATAAAAAAAATGGAATGAAAATTTAAATTTGGTTGTATATATATAATTTTATAAAGAATAAATTAAAGTTTATTCATTGTTCATGATATAATTCGAAAAATATATATATTATATTCTTTTATTAATATAAATTGATATTCTTTTATTGATTATATTATAATCTTTTATTGATATAAATTGATATAATTGATTAGAATATTAATAACAATCAATAACAACATATTTAAATATTAAAAAAATATTTAATATATTATATATTATACATTATATATTATATATTAAATATTATATATTAAATATTATATATTATATTTAATATATTTTCTTAGATATATATTGTTTGGATTTGTAAAAATGTTATAATAATAATTGTAATTTTTAAACAAATATTAATAAAATAATGATTTAAATTTCATTTAATTTCATATAAATTACATATTTCACTTTGAAAACTTAAAATATGAAAGTAAAAAAATGATTAATTTAGCGTGAAATGATCTACACAATATAATTTAATAAATAACTATAATATACTATAGTATATTAGTGTTATTATTACTATAGTATATTATACTATATTAAGTATATGTAGAAATTTTCAATATAATATAAAATACTTATTAGTATATAAATATCTAATATATTTAATATAATATTAATGCAATATATTTTTATATTATAATACAAATTAAATACAACAAATATAAAAAAATGATAAAAAAAATAATTTTTATATATATTATATATATAAAAATTTTTAAAGTAATATTTTAGAATATTTTAGAAATCAAAAATTTTTTTAGAGAAACAGAAAAATTATTACATTATTAGAAAAGATCATAATTAAATACAAAAATTTTTACAATTTTCTTTAATATTTAATTAAGAATGAATATATATTTTATTTAACAAGATTTATTATTTATATTTACATAAAAGTATTTTTATGTAATATATTATAACAAATAAATGAATATTTTTCTATAATATATATTATTATGTAAATTATAGAAAAATATTTATTATAAAAACTGAATATTTATTATAAAAATTATTCTAACTTTCAAATGTTATATAAGTTATAAATATTCAATAATAATACATTAATTTGTATCATATATATTTTCTATTATATTTAACTCTGAAAATACGATGATATATTACTCATATATAAGTTAAAAATATTTATATAAATTAATAAAATATTTGAAATGTATTTTATATGTTTCAACAAAACTGAGAATATTTCCTAATTTGGGAAAAATTCATTCATTTTTTTTTTTGACTAATTTTTCAAGTATGATGTAATATTATTTTATATATCAAATATTTATATAACGACTTCAAAAAATCTATCCTTTTAGAACAAAAAAAGAAAAAAAGGAAAGAAAAAAATAAAAAGCAATATTTTAATTATTATATTTTTTCTATATAAGAAGTTATATTAAATGTTTATAATTTTATATACAAATAATTTTCAAATAGTTTTCATAAATTAAAAAATTTTTCTATAGATATGATACGTTAAACATAATTATAATTTAGAATAACGACAATGATATAACAATAAAAATTATTATTGATATTATTTTTTCAATTATTCATAATTATATTATTCCAAAGAATTTAATTATTGTCCAAATATTTTATTGTATATAATATAAATAATGTATTATTTTATTTTTTTTTCAAAAAATATTAAAATGATATAAATGATATTGAATTAAATAATATATGTGTGTATATTTAATTAAAATTACTTAACCTATATGAAATAAAAACCAAAATTTATGTTTAAAAGTTATATATATAAAAAAAAATTTAAATAATTTAAATATCAGAATAATATTTAAATTTTATACATATATATATATATACATATAATTATAAAACTAATATATTTAATAATATGTATAATATTATACAATAATATAATCAATGTATATTTAATTAACATTATTATTAACTTAACACTCAATATATTGATTAAATAACATGATAAAATATAATGTTATATACTTAAATATTAATATTTTTTGAGAGATAAAATTGAATAATATTTTATATCTACAATTTGTATATATAATTATATTTAAATATTATTATAATATAAAAAAATTACGAATTTATATAAATTATAAATATTTTTTACTTACCTATAATATTTTAAAGAAGGTGTACTTATTTTATAAGAAAAATATTGTATTCTTGATTTTTGGCATTTCCACAATAAAGAATTTTTTCTAATATTTATAGCAGTAAAAACTTTTTGTGAAATATTTCGTTCACATAACGGTAGAATAATATACTTCGGCAAAATAAAAAACATTTTCACGTATATATATATATGTATGTGTGTATATATATATATATATATATATATATATATATATATACATAAATATATATATATATATATATATATATATATACACATAAATATATATATATATATATATATATATATGAAAATGTTTTATAACTTTAATTTATAAAATAATGAAATAACAAATCACTATGTAATTTTTATAAGACTGTTAAAAACAAGTCAAAATATTGAAATTTAAAATCACACAAAGCAACACATGTTCATGCGTTCATATAAGACCAAAATATAAGCAACGCACGTTATATAGTTCTATAAGACTAAATTTATGCAAATGTAAAGCAGTATTTATATTAAAAAAAACTATAATATTTATTAATATTATAAATTATATAATAATTTGTTAAATAAATACAAGAAAAAATATTATATAAATTATTTTAATATTTTAATAATTATTTCAATAATAATTATTTTAATAAATGTAAATACGTGAAATAAAAATAACAAATATTTTCCATATGAATGTCAGTATGTTCGCTGGAAAGTATACTTTACTTCATATATATAATATTTGCTTAACAATATTAATAAAAAAATATTTATTACAGAATTTTATGATTTTCTTTTTTTAAATAAAAAATAATTAAATATAATTAAATATTAAAATTATTACATTAATATAAACTTGAGATATCTTGTTATATATACAAAACACAGATTATTCTTAAAAAAAAACAAGTAACTATGCACATTTTAGATTTAAATATTTTATATATTGTAATACAGGATATAATATTAAACACACTATTTTTACTAAAATATTAATAAATAATTATGAATGACAATGTTTCATGGTATTGACAAACAAATTGATATTTTCAAAACAGATAATAATTTTATATATTTACTATTATATATTTTATAAATAATATTAATATTAAAATGATCAATTTTTTTATTTTTCATTATTTTATCATCATTTTTATTTTTGGTTTATCTTTATTTTTATTCTATTAAATTTTATTATATTCTTATTATTTAAATATATTCTTATTATCATTAAAAAACAATTTTTAACAGAATCTTATTATTAAATATTAAAATTCTTTACAAATAAAACAAATATATATACATAAATTTTTAAAAATCAATAAAAGTATTTCTAATTTATCATTAAAAATGTTTAATATAATAGTTATTTATATAAAACTTATATAAAAATAAATTGTACTTTAAATATATTATAAATTCAAATTAATTAATTAATAGTATATAAATAAAATATTAATATTAGTAAATATTGATAAAATAATATTTTTTACAGAAAATCCAATGAAATCCTAAATAATTAAAATGAAAAAGAATATATTTTTTTGTTATAACTATTAATGATAATAATATAGTTAAAAATTTATTTATTAAAAAATATATCACATTGATAATCGCACATGTATAACTTTACAATTATAAAAGATTTTAAAAATACCATACCATTATAAAATTAAATTTTTTTTACTTTTTTTTTCTTAAAAAATGTAGTCGATTATGAAATAAAAAGATCACAAAAGAATCTCTTTTATATTATATTTATAAACAATTAATATTTTTTTTAATGACATAAAATAAACCTTTTAAAAAGCTTTTAATTAATTTTATAATATATATATTTCTCTTATTATATTTTGAAAGTTATAATATAAGTTAAAACATAAGTTTCTATCTTATTGGTTGAAAAAAAAAATTAATTTTGAAAAATTCTCTTAATATAAAAAAAATAAAAAGATAGAAACATATCGATATAAATACTTACCTATTTTATTTAACACAAAACATAAAAATTTTGAAGTAAACAAATATTTCATTTCTCTTAAAAAAAATAACAAAAAATCATAAAATAAACTAATATATATTATGTAATAATTATATAAATGTCAATATAACCATTAATAATATTGATATAATATAATATAATATATATAATATAATAAATAATATAATAGATACAATATAAATACGGAAGAATTTTTAAACAACTTAATGTAAAATAATATTCTATATAATACTAAATCATTTAAACAAAAGATATAATATGTATACAATATTTTATGTATAAAATATTTGCTCTTTTTTCTTTAATCATAATTAAATAAGAAATTAATAATTAAAATCATAAATATTTTATCAATGAATTATTAAAATTATTTAAAAGTTAATTTATGTATATGTGTGTGTATATATATATATATATAATTTATGTATAATATGTATATATAATAACGAATAAGAGAATTTTTTATAAAATAATTAATAAGTAATTAAAATAATATTTATTATTGTATGTTTTTTTTAAGATAAATTCAATATTACCAATATTTGTTAATATTTGTAAAATAAAATATAATGTTTATTGTCTATCTTTTTTATCTATCGCACTTTGTAATAAATTTCAAATTTTTTATTTTTTCTAATACTATATCATATATTTCTTCAGTATTTCAAACTTTTTTAAATTAACATCTATATTAAATATAATAAGTTGTATATAAAGTTTGAATTTAAATAAAATTTTTTATAAGCATAATATTAATATAATTTGTTAATATAATGTTTTTATTGAAAAATAAATCTATATTAAAAAAAGAAAATGTTACATATTCTGAGATCAAATATTACAAGTATCTGCCAAATTTATATTATATTTGATTTGAATTCTTAATCATTCCTTTATATTTATAAAGTAATTATAAAAACCGCAAATTTTGACTTA
Organism: Apis cerana; assembly: GCF_029169275.1. Taxonomy (NCBI): domain Eukaryota; kingdom Metazoa; phylum Arthropoda; class Insecta; order Hymenoptera; family Apidae; genus Apis; species Apis cerana. Next base: position 802,538 of record NC_083864.1, on the reverse strand, counting down.
AAATATTTGCAGAAATTGGAATAATAAATCATTTCTTAATGTACAAATTAAATTATAAATACACACAAAAATTTTAAATAACGGTAAAACTATAATTTTTATAGTTTTATCATTATTTAAAATTTTTCAAAAATAAATATATTTTTAAATATATATATGTATGGTTTTATAAATTCTAAAAATGAATTCTGAAAAGAACTTTTTAAAATGAAAATAATTATAAATTCTAGAAATTCAATATAAATATTTGAGCAGAAAAATATTTATGTTAATTTTTAAAATTTTCATAAATTTTATATGAAAATTTTATATTAAACAAAAATCAGATTTATTAATTTTTAGTCAAATCTTTTAAAATTTTCAAATATTTTAAGTAAATTTAATATTTATTATTGATATAATATTATAATCATATAAATTCTTTAAATTTTTTGTTAATTTACAATTTTATAACAATTACATAATTGCTAATGTCTATTTCTTATTTCAAAATTTTTTATCATAATCAAAATAACAAAAATCATAAGAAGTTATTTTCCACATGTAATAATAATTGCTAATCTTTTGACTTGTTCTTTATTAAACTAAATATAATAGTATATTATAACTAAATATAATAGTATTTTATTATTTCAAAAAATAAAAATTATTTTGATAAGTTTTCTTAGAATACCTTATACAATTTAATTATTAAATTCTTTAAATTATATACTTAAATAAGAGCAGCAATAATTATGATATGAACTGCATCTTGAATATATTTATTCAAAATTGCATCAAATTTCATGTTCATAAAAGTCTCTTTATTTTTTCAAATTACTCAAATTTGATTCATTAAAAAAGTTGAATTTGTGATTTTAATTAAATTTGATGTTAATTAATTTGATAATTGATTTTTGGATTTTCTTATTTGATGAAATTGATGAAATTATATAAAATTCTGCAATAAAAAAAAATTTATCTTAAATTTATAATATTGAAATAAATTCAGAATTATAAATATAATAGAGAAATATGTACATATTTTTTACTTTTTTTTTACCATCATACTAAATATTTTTCGTAGCTTTTTTGTTTTTTTTTGATGGAATACTTTATGCAATTTGATTACTTTTCATTGTTTCTTCTTCGCTGAATTTTTATCTATTGATCATTAAATTTTTTCTTTCTTCTCCAGAAAAATTCCTCTAATCATATTTAAGAGGTTAAATATTATTTTAAGATATCAAAAGTTGTTAACTTTTTTTTATGTCTTTTACAGTATATTTTTTAATAGTTTTTTATAACGAATAGAATTTAAAAATAATTATAGTTTTAATTATAGTTTTTAGGAAATTATTGATTTAATACTTATTCATATATAAAATTATCAGTGATTTTAAATTTTACTAGAACGCCATATTAATTTATATCCACGTATATGTATAGTTTGTTCAATGAGCAAAGACACTATAAAGGACTACTTAATCAAGAAAAAAATTTAAATCTTTATACTCTGAAATAAGAATATTCAATTTCGATTCAATTTTTCAAAAAATAAATTCTGTTTAAAATTTTTATGATAAATTTTATGCTATAATTTTTATGGTAATTATAAATATTTTGTTTTAATAATTATATATTCTTGATTATACAATACAATAAATACAATAAAAATAAGTTATAAAATATATTAAATCAGAATATGATACATAGATATGTATACATACATTTTTCTTGAAAATAAAATCTCATAAAAAAATTATATTTCATATTTTTGAATTATTTTTTAATATAAAATCATTCTCTTTTTGTTGTATTACTAGTTATCAATCATATACATTTATGTTAATCCATTTTTATGCTAATTTGAGCTTTTTATGTCAGTATCAATATATTATAACATATTAAACATATTGAACATAATTAAAAATAATGTAAATATAAATATATAATTACGCGCGCGTGCATACATACACAAAATATATATTTCAAAAAATCTAATCTCTCCTTAAAATTTTATTAATTCAATAAGTAAGTTAAATTAAAATTAAAAACATTGCTTTTTTAATATTTTATTTTATCTTATTTTTTATTCCATTCTGCATTTTCATTATCATATTAATTAATATAAAGTATTATTTTTATGAGAAAACAATTTATATATTATATTAACTTTAAAAACGTACGATTAATAGACCAGTGATTCTTTTGTTTAATTTTTTAAAATAATTTTTTGCTGTCATGGACATCTAAGATTTAATTTAAAATTTATTAATTCGTTTATTGGAATAATAATTACATGTATAAGGATTTCCACAAAATCCTTAATCTCATAAAAATTGGAGAAGCATGAAATAAATTAAATTTTTCTTGACAAAAACAATAATAGAAATAGGTTAACAACTGTGTAATTTTTTTAAAAAACGATTTGAGAATTTGTCTTTGATTGAACAAATTTTAAATTTAATTCCATTTTTATTTTTTATTTCATATTTTTATAAAAGTGAAAAACAAGCGACACAAAATAAGAATACATAACATTTAGAATTTCTATAAAATCTTAATAATATTTTTGTATACATATATATAACTACTTATATATATATTTTTACATTTTACATTTTACATTTTTTATATTTATTTATTATATTATATTTTTATTACATTTTCAAAAACGATTTTTAAATAAATAAATAATGAAACTTTATTAAAAGTATTTTTTTTTATAAGATAATATTTAGATAATTTTTATTTAAAAAAATCTTAGAAATTTCTATGAAAAATGAAAAAGCTTATCGGAAAATGCCATCGAGGATGAATTTTTTAGATCATTTTGGCCATAGAATGAAAAGTAAAGTTTTATTCGTGTCAAGATAATTAGATTGGCTTCGAAATAACTGATGAAATTAAAATTAAAAAAACTGTTAAGCAGAATTATGGAAAATCATGATTCTAGATGCAAAGATGTTAGTATGTGATCAATAACTAAAAAATAATATAGATAGTTTGGAAAATTTAAATAATTGAGTACAAAATCTAAACCTATCAAGATTTAATTTAAAATTCGCTTGCTAATATCAAAATGATTTAATTATTAAAATTTATTATTATAAAAAGTTCAGAGCCACAGTGTATAAATGTGATTATATTTTGCAGATCAAATACAGAAAAATTCAATTGTCAATCAATGTGCGATAGTTGGAGAAAATTCTTTTTGATTTGATTGAAGAATTTTAATGTTTTTTAAATAGCAAAAAACTATTATGACTAATTTTATGTCATATCTTTATCTTTGTAATCAGTTTTTCTACATTAATATAAAATGTAATCGTGTGTAAGAATTTAGGTTAGACACGTTTTAAGATTTTTCTTTCCTTTGTCAGAATTAATTTTTTTTTGTCAAAAATTAATAAGTAAAAATCTTGTATTAGATTGTATATTTTTGTATTTTTTGTTGAAATTAGATTTTGTTCTATTTTTCTTTTATAGTTTTGTGAAGTTCTGATATCAAAACTATTATATCAAATAGTGCTAGAATCATTGCTTCTTTCGTTACAGCATCTATGTTTCTTTTTCCTTGATATAAAGGAATTCAAATGATATTTATATTGCTGTTATTTTCATTGTTTAATTCTGTATATGTATATGTCTCCTATATTTTTATTGTGATTTCATAATTGTTGATTGAATTTCTATTATAATCATGAAGTTTGAATATTTTTAATATTTTTAAAACTATCAGTGTCAATATTTTTAAAATTATCAATGCTGACATATTTCAATCTAATATTATCTCTGCAATGAATATGGATATTGTTTTGTTATGTTATTGTCAAAGGTAATATTGTATCATATTCTTAAGCTGAATTAAATGCGTCTGTATAGAAATGCTCAGAATTGATTAATTATTTTTAATTATTTTTTCATTCTAGGAATTTGATTATGTATATTGTCCTATCTACTTGATTTTTGATAAATCATCTAGGTATGTTTTAATCAACCAGAGAATTATTTTCTTTGATTCGTATTCAATAATTGTAATTCATTTAATAATAATAAGGAGCTTTAAAAGGTAACATAGATTTTTTAGAATAAATTTCTTTGAATTTATTAGAGAATATTATATTATTGAAATTTGCAAAAATGGAAAATATTTTTAAAATGTATTTGAAGGTTAAGTATTTATACCTGTAGCTATTCTCAATATCGTATTGAATCAATTATTTTTATAATACTTTGCTAAGCTATAAATAGTTGAATCATAACTGATTTTTGTATCCTATATATTACATGCAATAAAATTTTTTTTCAATTATTATTCAGTAATATTATGTTTAATTTTGTAAATATTAGATATTTTATGTATGTATTCATATTAATTTTTGTCTAGTTTTAACAGTTTAATGTTATTTATTGTTCATCAGTTTTATTCATTTATTTTTATTTTATATTAAATTTTAATTTAGTTTCTCCCATAAAATTAATTTAATTTGAGTTGTAACTTTTGTTGTAATTTGAGTATTTTAACTTTTAATGAAATGGATGCATTGGTATTTCTAAAAAGAAAATTTGAGAACTGATATTGTGAGATCACTCAAATTTAAAAATTTTTGTAAGTAAATGAATATAATATTAAGATTTTTAACATGATTTGTACCAAATGATTATAAAATCAGCAGATAAAATTGGGACTGATAAATCTTTATGATGTTTCAATCAGAAAGTGTCATTTCTGATTTTTAGTAGATTTTTAAAGTATTCTATTTTAAGGTTTTTAAGGTATTTTTTTAAGGTTTGATGTAAATCTATTAATTTAATCATAGATTTGTATTGATCTATAATGTAAGAAAATTTATTATGAAGATTAGCATGAATTCGTTAATATTTAAGTTAGAAAGAATTTGAAGTTTTTAAATATATTGTATATTTTTTTCATTATTAAGATATAATGATGAAATGTTCATGATATATTTGTTTCTATATTAATTAAAATTATTCTGAATTTATACTATTATTCAGAATCTATATTAAATTGATGTTACTCATGTCTAAATACTGATATCTAAATTAGAATCTTCTATTAACAATTTTTTTTAATAATTTGCACATATTAAGTATAATTTTTAAAAACAAATGATCTTTCTGATTTAGTGTTGTTAGGCTTTAGAAGAAGTATCACTATGATTTTTATATTATATAAACAATTTTTTTATTTTTTATTATTACTATTATTTTCATATATTGCTATTTTTTTTATAAATTATAATAATTGAACGATATTTTAAATTTTCAATATGTAATTTTTATTTGAATAGAATATTTGAATAAAAATATAGAATATAGAATATTTGAATAGAAGGATCATTTTTCATGTTTTTAAAAGTTATTAGATAATGAATATATTTTCAGAACTGTTCTAACAGTATATTTCACATTCACTAAAAAATTTGTATATTATAAAATTTATTTAATTGTATAATTGTAAAGTTTTTACTTAATTATTTCAATAGAATTTTGAGATTCTTTCGAATTTAAACACAATGTAAATCGAATTAGCTTTATTAATCCAACTTATAAGTAGCTTTGGATAATTTTGAATTATTAATTCATTATTGGCATATAACAATAAAACAAAATTTTCATCAGATATTATATGAATTTTGAAAATTATATTTTTTTCAATAAAAATTGTGATTCTTGATATATCACATATTAATTTTATAAGAATTAAAAAAAGTAATATATTGTTACAAAAAATTATTTTGTACCAAATATTTCAAATGCGATTTGCAAAAAAACCGTTTTGAAAGAAAAACAAAAAGAAATTCATGATACTATGACAATAAGAATATATTATTGTTCACATTGTTTATTCATAATTACAATGAATTTTAAATTTTAAATACTTTATATTATTGCTTTATTTTTCCAAACTTTGTATTTTTATAATGAAAAAATTTATTATAATAATTTGATTTATTATTTAAAATATCCGAAAAATATGAAAACGCCAATTAATTGGAGATTTCTAAAATAATTTCGAGCAATTATTTTCTTTATAAAAATTTTCATTAAAACTTTACTAACGAATTATTAATAAAAAACTGACTAATCATGTTGTCAAAGCATAAGTTACTTAAAACATTCTATTAACTATATGCTATTACAAATGATTACAATTAATCATTGTTGCAATTAATTGAATGATAAATGCAATTGATCTGATGATATATTACCTTCATGTGTATTTTAATAAATTTTTTGATAATGTTTTAATATTATGCAAATCTGTCAAAGAATATTATGCAAAGAATAATAATAAATTTAAAAATAAGAATATATATCAAAATACCATTAATATTAAGAAAAGATATCCAGAAAAAAAGATTTCAAGAATTTTTTTTGTCTGATTTTATCTATTTATTTGGTCAATTTTTTTTTAATTCAATGTAGTTCATGTATAATTATTTATTTTTTATTCTAAATATGTATTTTTTATTAATAAAAAATATTTATTATATATGTAACACAGTTTCTTAGACATATTCCTTCAATTTGTTGTTTCTTAGTTGGCGGTATATAGCCAACATTATTTTTGTGTCTAGATTCAATCAACAAATATTTTTCGTTAATAGTTCGTTAATAACAAAAAGTAATAAAAATTTTTATAGAAATATAAAAGCATAGGAAAATATTATTTGAAATTATCTATAGCAATTTCTGGATATGTTTCAACATTTTTCGTACAACTAATTTTTTCGTCCTACTTTACTGCATGATGTAGCGAGTAAATATAAAAAGTATTCAGTTGGAAGTTTCGAAGATAATTGTTGTGTATATGTATTCAATAAATCATGCGTTTCTTCTTCGTAATCAAAATAAATATTTGATATACCAATCTCTTCATAAATTTCTTTCACACGTTTTACTTTTTCTTCATCAGTTATTCCATAGCATTCCTATGATATTAATATTATTAGTAATTTATTCCAGTTAGAAGAATAGAAGAAAATAAATGTGAAATATTATTAACGAAAGTTTACTTTTAAAACATTTTTTTGTTTAGCTGTAGCGTGCTGCAATGCAACTACTAAGGGCCACGTACATTTTCCTTCTTGTATATCAGTTCCACTTTTCCCTATGATATCGCGTTTACCGTAACAATCTAAATAATCATCTCGTACTTGGAAAAGATGTCCTATTTTTAGCAGAATTTGTTCTGCTTGCTTATATATTTCTGGATCGGTTATCCCAGCCTATAAATAATTAAATTGTAATAATGTAAATAGAATATAAAAAAAAATCTATATTTTTCTTAAATATAATTATAATAATACAATTATGAGAATTAATAAAATCAAATAGTGCAATTAAATACTTACGAAATGCATAGCAAGAACGAATGGAAGTACAAATGAGAAATAAGATGTTTTATATTTTATTATAGTATTGTATCGATCCATAGAAAAAAGATCAAAATTGAAATTTTTTTTCCAATCTGTCGATGTCAATATATCTAGACATTCACCATACCCTGCTCTTCTATGATACTGTAAATTATAATAAATATATATTGTAAATATAAACGTAATAAATATTTGATAAGTCATACATTAATAATTACATTATTTTAAAATCTAAATTTATATAAAAAATTTAATTTAATTTAATATAGAATTAAAATTTAATGAAAAGAATGAATAGAATAGAAAAAAATGTATGTATAGTATAAATTACAGTACAAAATTACAAAATTATTATACACAATTATTATAGAATATTCTTAAAATATATTATATTACATTCGTTATGTAGAAAATCATTTTGAAATAATGTTATATATATTTTTATTATTAATTTTTAATAAAAAGGTTTTTATTAGAATTAGATAAAATATGTAAGAAAAGAAAAAATAAGTTGAAATTCATATGTTTTTAATTTAATAAGTAATATATTATTAATATATAATCAATACTAATAAATTCAATATTATATGAATCCAATATTTTATAGAAAATACACAATTTTATTAATTTTTATAAAAAAAATGTAAAATCACTATACAATCATACTGAATGATCAGCTGAAAAATACGTAATATAAATTTATTTATATTTTGAAAACAAAAAGATATATATTTAAGAAAATCAAAATCAAAATCAAAATAAGAATAAAAATAGAATTTATTAGTTTTAGATCTGTATGTTTATTTTTCAATAATATTCTCATATAAGAATATAAATTGTATAAATTTTCTCAATATATGATTTTTTTTTTTTTTCGTTGAAATATTGTTACTATCAATTTTAAAATTAGAATTTCATCATTTCCTCCATTTTATTGTCCTATATTATCAATAAAACAAATATTCTAAATCTTTCTCGAAATGCAAAAAAAATTGAAAGTCATAAAGTGAATTAAGCGAGTAATAATTTATTGTAAAATATTAACTACTCATAAATGATTAATATATACAAGACCATATTTTTTGCGCATTATTAAAGGAATAATATAGTTTTATTTTAATAATATTAATGCTCTTTTTTTTTTACTTCGGAATTATAGACAAGTATGCATTTTTTAGATCAACTTTATGTTATGTTATGTTATAAAATTATATAATTATATATATTATGTTATGTTATAAAATTATACAATAAAATTTTTTATTTAAATTATCAATTTTCATTAAAAGAAGATATTATTATAATTATTATTATATTATTATTTTTTTAAATTAGGATTATAGAATAAAAAATAATTTCGATATAAAAAATTAAAATATAAAATTATAAAATTTTAATATAAAAAATTAATAATATATATTAAATATAGTTGTTTCTTTGAGCTTTTTCTATTTACATACAAATAAACAAATTTGTTACTTACTTTCAAGAATGTATTCATGATATCTCCATAACATTCTTTTGATTTAAAATATTTCTGAATAAGCTTATATATACATGTTTCTATAAGTAAAATATCATTAACTGCAAATAATCCAATTTTTACATGCCAGGCTGGTTGATTTCGTCGCATGTTTGCATGATCTAAAATATCATCTGCCATTGTGTGAACTGCTTGCATCTATTAATAATAATAATCATATATATAAATTTTTTAAAATTAGAAAGAAATAACATAAATTTAAAATAATAAAAATTTAAATAAAATCAATTTTTTCATTACCTATAAATATATATAAATGTTAGTAAATTGAAAAATAATAAATTCTAAAATAATATGAAACAAATAAAAAGTTACTTACTATTTCTATACACCAGGCTAAGATATGAGCTAAACGAATATTTTCTTCTGTTAATTGATCTTGAGATGTCAGCAATTTACATGCAATTACAAACGATACTGATCTTCGTTTTCCTCCTTTCGGAACATTATATTCCAATACCTAAAAGTTAAAAAATATCGTTTCGATATTGAAATATAGTGAATATAGTTTATGATTACGATTGTAGAGAGAAGAATATAGTAGCTAATAATAGACTAAAATATAATAAAATAAACTGAGAATTGAGAGAAAATTGAGAGAAGATTGATATATCATTGAAAAAAAGGGTAAAAAAACTAAATAATATTTTACTGATCTTTTTGCATATTTATATTCAACATTTTATTCTTTAACAAACATATTTTAAAATTTTAATCTTTTTGCATATTTATATTCAACATTCTGTTCTTTAACAAATATATTTTAACATTTTTTTAAACCAAAAATGAATTTAAAAAATTTTTTTTAGTAATGTCTCGAACTTCTGCATTCAAGAAAGAGTTAACACATAACTAGGAAAGCATGGGAGGTAAAAATAAAATAATTTATTTTATACATATTTCAAATGAAATATTTTTGTTTGAATTGTTATGCCAACATTGTGTATGACATTATACGTTTAACATTGAATCCATTTGATTTGATTGTGATTATAATAAATACAAGATGTATTTTTATCTTTGTTTATCTTTTTGAATTCATATGTCATTTTCAAAATTCATTAACAATAACGTTAATCAACATTAACATTAACAATTTTCACTTTAATTTATCTGTTAAAGAATATTTATTATAGATTATGTAAGATTCAATTATTTTTGAAAGTTAAAGTTAAAATATTTATCATATATATATCAAACCTCTCTTGACTATATATCTCATATTTCTCGAAACGCAAAACTTTAAAATAATAACTTTAACAATATTTAATCTTAAACTGAAAGCAAAATTGACATATATATATATATATATATATATATATATATATATATATATATATATATATAACATCGAATAAATTTTTATCAAATTAATGATTCATATTTCATCAATATAATGATAAAATTCTTATATAAATATAATAAAAATTTAAATTTTTCACGAAAATATTATATTTCTTTTCAGAAAATCAGTTTTAAGTTAATAAAGATGCAATTTTAACTTATATTGTGATTTATATAGAGCAATCTATATAAATCTATATTGAAATCTTTACTTTTTTTATTTTTATATATATATATAAAAAATATAAAAATATGTTAAATCTCCATATCAATATTTTCCAGCTCCCTATATTATATAAAATTAATTATAAAGAAGAATAAGTTTTAAGAATTAAAATAGAAAAAATATCAATAAATAGATTAAGTAATTATCTATCAATAAATAGATAAGTAATTATCCATTAAATAATAAATTAATAATAAATTATATAATATATTAAATAATAATAATAATAATAATAATAAATATTAAAATAATTAAGTTAAGTAATTATTTCTATTCATATCCTGCAACATAGATGATAGAATGTGGAACTGTACAATTATTTATTTGCAAATTTTGATTTTAATGATTGATTCTAATTGTTTTTTATGGCTGACTAATGACTAATTAAATTTTACGATTTCTAAATGATACTTAACTGAATATGATTTGAATTCTGTTACAACTAACTGTGATCTGATTGATTTTTTTAAATGATATCTGAATAAACTCTGATTTTCTGGAAAAATTGTCGTGGATTGTGGTTCTCTCTTCAATTATTTTTGACGCAAATGTAACTAAGACGGAATGAAAAAGAACCAATAATTGGAAGGTGATTTCTAACTGGATAAATTTTCACGAATTTCTTCATGATCCATTGCAAGATATTTGATTAATTTGACCATTGCTATTGTGTCCTGGAATAAATTACTCGAATAATTATTATTATGAGTTCGGAATAATGTAACAGAATAACGTAAACCTGTTTTATATTAATTGTTGTTGTAAATTTGCAAATTTAAATTGAGATTGTTATTGAAATTCGAATTATTTATTATATTTAGATATAAATCTGTTTTGATTTTTGCTCTTAACCATCGTATTTATGGATAAATATTCACGAAGAATAGAAATATAAATTCACGAAATATTCATTCATAGGCAATATAAAATCCATATTATTTTAGATTATCAATCGATTATCAATCGATTATCGATTGTATTAATATATTAATATTAATATATCGATTAATATCTAAATGTCTTCATATATTCATTTGCATTTATTTTAGAAATGTAAAATTTTTTTCTGAAAAAATTTTCGACTATTCACATTAGCTATACAAATCTAATATAATCTAATATAAAATCGCTAATGATAAATTTCTTTTAATTTCTTTACCAATAAGAAATGGATTACTTTTAATGTTCTATAATGTTAAATAATGCAATTTTTTTTATATATTTCTATTTATACATCAATTATTTTTGATATGCAAAGGTGTAATAATGTTAAATAAAAATGAAATTAAATGATTAAAAACAAGAAATGTTGAAAAGAAAAATCCTTGCAAGTTTATAAAATATCATTATATTATAATTTATTAACACAAGTGGAAATACGAATGCTATAATAAATCTATATATCATTTTTTGTTTTAATATTCGAAGAAACCTAATATTTAATATTGTTTAATATTCGAAGTAATCTAATCTAATTAAATTAATAACTAAATTACGTACAAAAAAAGTGTTTATGTTTGATAAGATTTAAATTTTTGATAAAATTTGTTTCTCACATTAATATATTTTATGTTTGAGAAATTTTGATACATGATTCGAAATTTATATTATAATACTTGATGATATATAATTTAAAAAAAAAATAGATACCTCTGTTATCCATTTGTTAACGTCTAGTAATTCTTCATTATTATCTTCTGTCAATTCACTAACAATATTTGGCCATACTGTCATTAATTTGTTTTTTTCATCATTGAACGAATCGACAAGTCGTCGTACTTTATTTGATCTTAAACAAAAGTATTTTATAACATATTCATTTTTTGATCATTTCTTTAGTTAATGTTTAATTGTCGCACATACAAAATAATTTTATTGTCTTTATTATCAAATGAAAAGCTTATTATTATGAATAAGATTTTTAAAATAAAGAGGCATCTCTTATTCTAATAAATTTTGAATATATTCTTTTTATTTTTATTTCTAATCAAAAATTGTTATAAATATTTCATATAAATTTACATATTTCAACAATGATTCAATATCTTACATTATATATTATTTAATGTTTCTATTTTTCCTGTATATTTTTTGTCTTCTCTAAATAATCCAACTATAGAAAAAAATTGAATTGATAACTGTCGAAATCATGTTACAATACATGTGACTTTGAAACGATTTATATTGTATGATAAATTAAACGCAAATTTCATATTCGACATAAAAATATTTTTTTAATAGATGTGTTAATATATTTTAATAAAGTTTCATTAGAACAAAATTTTATATTGATTGAAAAATCATGTTTCTATTAATTTTTATACAGAATATATAAAAAAATACAAGAAAATTCTTTAACTGGAGATGATTTTTTAAAATCTTTCGTTATGGCTTTGTGCGTTATTAACTAAAAAAAAAAAGAAAATACTGATCAATCATTATGAAATGTAGTATAATCAATTGTAGTTCTGAATAAATTAATTAAATGTTATTCATATAGATCGAAGAAATCGAATTTATACTAAAATTTAAAAAGCTAAATCTAAATCTAAATCTAAATGGAAAATTTTTCTATGAATTTCGAAAGTCCGTGAATGTCGTAATCAATGATACTGAAGATATCATTGCATTCCTTAAATGATGACAATCTCAAGCCTAAATCGAATTATAGGAACTAGACTTGAGACGATTGTTGCTCAGAAATAGTAAATGATACAGAAACGCTAATTCGTAGGCATTTACTATACATTTCATTAAATATAAAGTTATATTGGTTATAAAATTAAATTAATCTAATTTTTAATAGAATAAAAAATTAAGATTTTAATCAAATTTTTCAAACTTAAAATTCAAAGAATTAGCGAATAATAAATGCTCGTAAAATTTAACAATGATGTTTAAAAAAAAATTCCTTGTAAGTCTTTTTCCATTATTATTGAATACTTGCATTTATATTATCAAGTTAATATAATATATCAATTAATATAATATATCAAGTTATATTAATCATGCAATTATTATAAAAGATATAATTATATATATTTGTACATACATAATTACGTTTATCGTGCTCAATAATATAGTTCATTTAATCATCAATTACTCATCATTTATTCGTTAAAAAAATTATATTTTTATTTATATAAATTATAAATTATAAATTATATATTTATATTTTATATTATATTTTTATATTTTTCTTTTTATACCGGAATTTTGAATGACGAATAAATCTTATACAAAGTATAATGAGTTTATTTATTGCTTCTCAATTCAATATATATTTTTATCAATATATATTCAGTAATTATAATCAACATTTTGTTTGATATATATTATTTGGATTTGTTCAAAAAAAAAAATGAAAAATTACTTACAGATTTTCAATAGAGAATTGATATTTTCATATTTTTTAAACAATTTTTTATATTCAATTACGTAATTAAATAATTATATACAATAATAAATATAATACAGTATAATTATGATAAAATAAATACGGTATTTTACAACATTATTAACATTATGAATTAATTATGAATTTATTTAATGCTTAATATATTGACTTTATAATTAAATAAAGTCAATAACATAATAAAATATCGCTGTATATATATTAAATTATTTTATTTTTTTGAGAGATAAAATTGAACATTTTCCTTCGATTTACAAATGTAATAAAAAAATTATAATAAAAATATTTTTACTTACGTATGATATTTTAAAGGTGTATTTATTTTATAATAAGAGTATCCTATTTTTGATTCTTGGCATTTCCACCATAATGAATTTTTTCTAATATTTATAAAATTAAAGATTTTTTGTGTATTTCGTTCACACAACGGTAAATTGATATATCTTGATAAATTATAAAACATTTCTATAAAAAAATTATATCGAATTATATCAATAAATAAACTATAATATTTAACACATTTTCTGCGATATTTTAACTTCCTTGTGTTCAGTCGGCTATAATATATAGCCAAGATTACCGTTACTGGACATGTGACGCGAAGGAGGGATTTCAAATAGTAGAACAATAATATTTGTATTAATTTTTTCTTATTTGCTATCTTGTCACATTAAATGGTAATTTTTGCTCGAAATTAATTGCTGTGGATATTATATATATATATATATATATATATATATATATATATATATATATATATATATATATAGTTAACAATTTCATAATTTAAAAAATTTCATTCATCAATTTCAAAGTATTAATATGAAAAATATAGTATTACCTAATATAAATATATTCAAATCAATTTATAATATAAACGATTAACATGATATATCGATATAGATATACTTGTTACAATAAAATTATTTTTTAATGCAAAAAGTTATTTTTATAATCTTTTAAAAAAAAATAAAAATTAATGATTCAAATTACAAAAATTGCAAAAATTGCAAAAATTTTTAAAAATTTGTAAATAAAAAATTATAAAATTAAATTTAAAAAATTTAAAAAAAATGTATTTAATTTTAAAATTAATTTCAAAATAAATCAGAAAGAGAATTTCATCAGAACAAAATATAATTATAGAATCTATTTTATATTATATTTTATTAAAAAAATCAATATTTTTTTTAATTATAGAAAATATATTTTTTAAAAAATTTTTAACTGATGTAGCTTTATATATATATATATATATATTATATATATATATATGTTCCTTATATTTTGAAAGGTAAAATATCGTATAAATATAAAATTCCGTTTTTCTTGTTGAAGAAAGGATTAAATGTAAAAAATTCCTCTTATAGAAAAAAAAGATATATCAAATATATAAATGTTTTTATCCACACACACACATACACACACATACACACTTGTTTTATTTAAACAAAAAAAAAATAAAAATAAAAATTTTAATTTTGAAATATTTATTCCTAATCTGTATTGTAAAATCCATATTAAATTGATGTTAAGAAATTATTAATATTTAAGTATCATCAGAGTTTTCTGTTAATATCCGCGAACGTTTATTGGTCCTGACATTTATGACAGCTTATTCGAAAAAGTAGACAGTTTCTTGCATAAAAAATGTTTTCTATTATTATTTTATTGATCGTCCACTTATATTAAATTTAAACAAAAGATGATATTATATTTGAGAAGATTTTCAAGAACAATTTAAAATTCAATATTTAAAATTATATATTTGTGATACATTTTAATCGGTTAGAATCAGATCTGGAATCTAATTCTAAAGGTGACATTCCACAACTAATCAACATGATATTATCCGAGAAAATTTATAATAATTATATGCTGTTCAATTTCTGATTGTCAGCATTTTTATATATTTGTGCATTAATTACCAATTCAATTCAAGGAATTTTCTTTTAATTTGAGTCAGGTACTGATTGAATTATTATTGGTTATTATCGTGATCCTCCCAATTGAACTAGGAAGAAATTTTCTGAGAGCACGAGCTTCATTTGTAAATAGAGGCTCATGATGAACATATCGTAGTCTTAACGCTGGATACGACAATTAGTTTGTAAATACATCGTGCTTTAACCGTCGGACATGGTTACGTAAAAAAAGTTTCAGTGTGAACATGTCATGATCTGACTGCCGGCTACGGATGACAATAAATAGTTTCTTATTAATTAAGCATTGTTTTCTGATCATTGGATTATAACGATTATCTGCTGTAACATTATGAGAGATCTTGTTCTCTTATAGCATGCACACGTGTAATTGCTTATATATTCCATTTTCTATCTAGGAAATACATTAACAATCATGAGTCTAATTTCTTCACATACACATATATATATCTTAATCGAAAGAGTATTCGAAACATGTATATATATATATACTAAACAATTCACTATATTACTGCGGAAGCGAACAATATTGGAACAATATATTGTTATTCTTAGTATTTGTGAAATATAACGTATATATATTTCTTTATCTTTTTAAATAAATTATTATATTCCATGATATATTTCATGCCTCTAATGCTTGTACGTTTCATCAGTTTTTCAAAAATCTTTGTTTAAAAAATTGATTAAAATTTCTATTTGATTATTATATCTATTTTGAATTATATACTTTCTTATTGAAAATAAATAAAAAATAAATCTGTATAAATAAAAGATTATAAATATATGTTCTGACAAATATTCCCAGCAAATTTATATACTTATATTTGCATTCTCATCAAATTTTTTATATTCGTAAAGTAATTGCAAAAATCACAAATTTAAATTTTTAATTTTTTGCAGAAATTGAAATACTAAATCATGCTATAAAAAATATATAAATCATAAATACATATAATAAATCTATTATTTTTTTAGTTTCATCTTTATTTAGAAAAATATAAAAAGAATTTTTTTTAAAAACAAAATAATCAATAACTCCAAAAATCATTACAATCATTTTTGTTTAAAAATATTGAAGGAGAAATACAATTTTAATTATGATTTTACATAAAATTATTTTATGTAAAATTTTTTAATATAAATATTTATGAATCAAAAATTAATAATCAAAAATTAGATTTATTGATCTTTAGTTAAGCTTTTTAAAATTTTTAAATAGGAATATTTCAAAATTTAGATAAATTTGATACTCTTAGGTTATTTTATAAAATTATTTGACATATATAATATCGATATAAGAAAAATACAAAAATAACTCAAGAACCTTAAAATGATTTGATATTGTATAAATTTTATTGTTTTGTGCAATTATTTCATGATATTTATTCTCATAATATTATTATTTGTTTTAAATATTTAATATTTAAAACAAAGTACATGTTTATTAATTCTATAAAATAATATATTCTTTGCAATAGTTGGTATGTAAATAATGTTTTTAAAATGAATTTAAATATATATAGTCAATAGTTAGATTAATAATTAGATTAAATAATTATTTCTATTTACATTTTACAATGGTGGTCGAATGTGGGACCGTACAACAGTTTATATTAAAAAAAAATTTTGAGCTTAGTGATTGATACTAATTGTTTTTTATGGCTGACTGATGACTAATAAAATTTTAGGATTTCTAAATAATATTTAATTGAATGTGATTTGAATTCTGTTACAACTAACTGTGATCTGATTGATTTTCTTAAGTGATATCTGAATAAACTCTGATTTTCTGGAAAAATTGACTGTAGTTCAGTTATTTTTGACACAAATGTAAAAGAGAATGAAAGAACCAATAATAGCATTGGAAGGTGATTTTCAAGTATGAGTTTTCACAAATCCCTTTGTGTTCGATTGTAAAATGTTTGAGCAATTTAATTTATATTGCTATTGTGTTTTAGTTTTTCGAATAATTGTTATTGTGAATTTAGAATAATATAAGAGAATAATGTAAATCCGTTTATTTGTATTAATTGTTACTATAAAAAAAATAAAATTGAAAGAAAACAAGAAGCATTGGAAAAAGAAAAATCGTTGCAAGTTTATAAAATATTATCAAGATTAGCATAGCAATTTATTAACGTAAGTGTAAATATGAATTCTATGATATATCATTTTTTGTAATAATGTTTGAAAAAGTAATAATCTAAGTAATAATCTATTAAATTACATAGAAAGGAAGTTTGATATAATTTAACTTCTTAATAAAGTTTTGTATTAATTTATACATTTTATATACAGAAATTATGATACACGATTCAAAATTATATTACTTGATAGTATATAATTTAAAAAAAAATAAATACCTCTTTTATCCATTTGTTAACATCCGATATTTCTTCATTATCTTTTTTCGTCAATTTATGAACAATATTGGGGCATATAACCATTAATTTGTTTTTTTCATCTTTGGACGAATAGACATATTGTTATACATTATTTGATCTAAAACAAAAGAATTTTATAATATGTTCATTTTTTGATCATTTCTTTACTTAATGTTTAACTAAAAACTTAACCGCTCATATGAAATAATTTTATTGTCAAATGAAAAGCTTATTATTATGAATAAGATTTTTAAAATAAAGAGGCATCTCTTATTCTAATAAATTTTGAATATATTCTTTTTATTTTTATTTCTAATCAAAAATTGTTGTAAATATTTCATATAAATTTACATATTTCAACAATGATTCAATATCTTACATTATATATTATTTAATGTTTCTATTTTTCCTGTATATTTTTTGTCTTCTCTAAATAATCCAACTATAGAAAAAAAATTGAATTGATAACTGTCGAAATCATGTTACAATACATGTGACTTTGAAACGATTTATATTGTATGATAAATTAAACGCAAATTTCATATTCGACATAAAAATATTTTTTTAATAGATGTGTTAATATATTTTAATAAAGTTTCATTAGAACAAAATTTTATATTGATTGAAAAATCATGTTTCTATTAATTTTTATACAGAATATATAAAAAAATACAAGAAAATTCTTTAACTGGAGATGATTTTTTAAAATCTTTCGTTATGGCTTTGTGCGTTATTAACTAAAAAAAAAAGAAAATACTGATCAATCATTATGAAATGTAGTATAATCAATTGTAGTTCTGAATAAATTAATTAAATGTTATTCATATAGATCGAAGAAATCGAATTTATACTAAAATTTAAAAAGCTAAATCTAAATCCATGGAATCCATTTTTCACGAATTTAGAAAGTTCGTGAATGTCATAATCAATGAAGATATCATTATGTTCCCTAAATGATGACAATTTCAAGTCTAAATCGAATTATATGAATTAGACTTGAGACGATTGTTGCTCAGAAATGGTAAATATTACAGAAGCGTTGATTCGTTCACTATAAATCTCATCAAATATAAGATTATGTTGGTTATAAAATTAAATTGATCTAATTTTTAATAGATTTTAATTAAACTTTTCAAACTTAAAATTCAAAGAGTTAGCGAATAATAAAATAATGCTCGTAAAATTTAACAATGATGTTTCAAAAAAAATTCCTTGCAAGTCTTTTTCCATTATTATTGAGCACTTGCATTTATCAAATTATATTAATCATTATTTCATTTATCAATCATATATTAATCATTATTATCATTTATCAAATTATATTAATCAATTATTATAAGAGGTATAATTATATATATTTGTACATACATAATTATGCCTATCGCGCTCAACATAACATAGTTCATTTAGTCATTAATTACTCATCGTTCATTTATTAAAAAAATCTTAATTTATTTAATGCTTAATATTGACTTTATAATTAAATAGAGTCAATAATATAATAAAATATCGCTGTATATATATTAAATGTATTTTTTTGAGAGTTAAAATTGAATATTTCCCTTTGATTTACAAATATAATAAAAAAAATTATAATAAAAATTATATAAAAAATTTTTTTACTTACGTATGATATTTTAAACGTGTATTTATTTTATAACAAGAGTATCCTATTCTTGATTTTTGGCATTTCCATCATAATGAATTTTTTCTAGTATTTATAAAATTAAAGATTTTTTGTGTATTTCGTTCACATAACAGTAAATTGATATATCTTGATAAAATATAAAACATTTCTATAAAAAAATTATATCGAATTATATCAATAAATAATATTTAACATATTTATAATATTTAAATATAATATTTAACACATTTTCTGCGATATTTCAACTTCTTTATGCTGAGTCTATAATATAGCCAAGGTTATTGTTACTGAACTGAGTACATGACGCGAAGAAGGCATGTAGTGAAACAATAATATTTATATTAATTTTTCTTCATTTGCTATTTTGTTACGATATTTTTTAATGGAAGTTAATTGCTTTAAATATTGTCGCATATATGTCATAGTTAATATAGCATTATTATCTAGCATTGTTACCTAATATAAATATATTAATATCATAAATATATTCAATATAATATCAATTTATAATTTATATTATAAACATATTCATATCATAAATATATTCAATATAATATTAATTTATAATTTGTATTATAAATATATACATATCATAAATATATTTAATTATAATTTAATATAATTTATAATTTATATTATAAATTGATATTATATTGATCTTGTATTGATATATTTATATGTGACATCTCATTCGAAAATGATAACAGATTTAGTCTCGCTCATTTTTACTTTACATTTAAAATATGGATAAGTTTGAAAAAGGTGTTGCAAAGTTTTCCTAATGGTTGCCACTCCGCTTTGGTTAGAGAACATCAAGCGAGTTATAGTCTGTGAATGATTCTGTTTAATGATTATATATTTATTTATTTAAATATATATAATGTTTTTTAAGATAAATAAAAAGAAATGGATATCGTTATCTTCGAACAGGACGTCACACATAATTTTGATCAAATGAGTTCGTCTCTTTTAACCTTATAATTATATTTATTATTTTGATATTGAAGTCTTGTTCTCGATGTTAACCAGTGTAATTTTTTAGAATTTACTCAGTCAGATCAGTTTGAGAATAGAATATTAAATTTATTCATGAATTCACAATGAATTATTTATTTTAATTCAAAACAAAAAGGAAAATTCACAAAAACAAATCTATTATTCTATTTTAATACTGCTACAGCAAATGAATTTCTTAAAGATAGAATAAGTCTTGTAGAATTTTGCAAAGATTTGCAAATTCTCAGACCATTCTTCAATCCTACGAATTATATCAACGCTTATTTCTTTTTTAAAGGAAAGAAGAGACAGCTATATGTTTGATGCTGTATACTGAAAAAATCTTGGTGCTGTATACTGAAAAATTCCTACCATTGATAACAAAGATTTAATCCAATTCTTTGAGCCATCGCAATCTTAAAGAGTTTAGTCGTTGAAATCAAGAATATCTCGTTCTTTCATCTCCAAATTTAGTGATAGTAGAGCATTACTTGAATTTTCCTAAACCCAATTCTAATTTTAATTTTGATTGGAAGTCTAAATGTCTTTATGCGATCTGCATGTATTTTGATTTTTATATTTTATATTTAAACTCTATATATTGTCTACTCTGCCGTTGCCAATATCTGCAATCTTTGGACAGTGATGAGGACTAGGAAAGTATTGCTATTTTTTCGCTGACAACCTTAAAATTGTGTTGATTAAATACATGAATTTTTTCAGAAAAACGAGAACTGAAGACGTATTCTACGTGAAATCATATCTTGGTTGGATTAAGCGTTCTTTATATATGCTCATTACAAAACGAGATATGAAGCAATCATTATTAATATTTTGTATTGAAATTAAAGAAATCGTTACACGCATAACATTAAGAAAACTGTATAATGCTTTCTTATGAAATCTTTTTGGTAAGAAATTTACAATGTCCGACAATTTTGCAGCATAAATGTTCCACTTTGTGTTCATTAGCAAAAGTCTGTCAGAAGTCTGTTTCCAGGTATTTTGATATTGTTTGAAGATAGATTTTGCTATAGGATTGATTATGATCTCTGCTGTTTCTTTGCTGATGCCTTTTTTCATAAATACAGATCAAAAATTCTATCAACAAATACAAACTGTTGATTAATCTGATTCCTGCAAGAAAATAGTAAGAAATTATCCTGAGGAATCAGAACTGAGAATATAATTATGAGAAATTGGAATAAACAATATGAAGATTACCACCGAGCTACAATTGCAACATATGTTTTTGCAGTCAAAGAAAACGGAGGAAAAAGCGAAAATATTCCTTATCATTTAGTTTCCGTTCTGTATCAGCATTAACAATCCTACTCGGTTTCAGAATTTTCCTCTGATGGTATAAGAGATGATATATATATAAGAAATTTACAGATTTTTTCTGTCACACCAATCCCAAATCTTTCGTGATAACTGTACTATATCTGACTTATTAATATAGACAATTGATATGATGTATTATTCAATCTCAATAAAATTTATTAAATAATTTCTTAATATGACGCAAAGTATTTTAATACGAAAAAAGAAATTCGAAATAATTTATACATGAATTTTTTCTCATCAAAAGAACATAGTCCATGAGAATTTTGACGTTGACAATCAGCATTCCATTCTGTGAAACACACAACAGAAAAGATTTCAATTTTGAATTTATTCCTTGTATAAAGGGTTCATTCTTTTGCAGATTATATTGCCATTAATCTAAATCAAATTAATCATCCCTCCTCCTTCTATTAATACAAATATTCCCCTCATAATTATTATCGTAATTAAAAATTTTTTTTTCCAATCGTTTACAATATATCGAATATAAGCGCAGGACATACGGCTGTAGAAGCTCAAGTAAATTGGCAAAGAATTTAATTTTATATACTTTTCTCTGTTCAAACTATATGCGCAAATTATAAATCTGATATTTTTTTTTTCTTAACTCAACAGAATAATCTATTGAGTTTATTATAAACTCCAAATATGTACATTTCTACTCAAGGATAAACTAATTTTTTTGTAAATTATTATGAAGCTTAAATCTTCTAATAAATACTTCTCTTATACATATTAGGCGCATATTTTCTGTGATTTTCCTACAAAAATTAAATCATCTATGTAAATTAGACAATATCTTTGAAAATCTGAGTTTATCCATAACCATAAGTTTCATAATTTTTCACAAGTAAATTGAAATAGTTTATTTTTAAATTTAAATCTCAAAAACTTTCAAAACTGTTCATGAACTGATATTGAAAATATATGTCCTGCATATTTATAGTATTGGTGGAATTACCTTATTGTAACAACATTTTCACAGAGCGATATCTTTCATTTTAAAATAGTTTTGAAATTAAATAATAATGAATCTATTGGATCCATCTGTTTTGGGCATCAAAAAATATGAGGATAAAAATCACAATCGTGCATTGTTTTATTGTTTGTTTATGAATTAATTTAGTAATTTCAGTCTCATTAAAGTTACAGCAAATCATTGTTCTTCACGAAAAATAACGTATTGAATTGGGAAAGATTTAAAAGGGATCTTATAATTTTGGATACGCTAGACCATCAACTTATCGGTAATTAGTTTTCTCTAATTGATCTGAAAAATTCTCCTGAACTATTTTTTTTATGTCTGACATACTTGAGTTGCTTGTATTTGACAGGTGGATTCTTCACGTTTTCTTGATTTCTGGAACCTTGTATAACAGGCTTTAACACTTTTGCAATTGGTTTAATACCTGCACAAACCTTTTGCATCGTTCTTGCCTCTTTAATTTGCTCAGTGAAATTAGAACCATAAATCCATTCATCTAGTTTTGTATCCAATACAATTGGTTTTACAGCTATTTTGAGAAGAGAAGTAATGAAAGATTTCCTGGTGATCGTATTCTGATAGAAAACATCGCACATTAATTTACCAACATTATAAAAGTAATCTTCTTCTGGTCAGTGCTATCCTTTGGGTCATTCAGAATCATTGAAATAATAACATCTAAGACTGATAATGAGCATACAAAATTCTGAAAAATAATAAAATGTCCATCTCGTTTCTTAGCGATCTCAAACAATACTAAAATCATCTCGAGATTAACTTTCGATGTTTCCACAAAGCTTCCCATTTCTAGGATATTTTTTGAGAATCTCTTTTTTTGAGTCTTCCCGAAAGCCATTTCAAGTCCATTTTTTTCTATTTCAATTTCAATTCAAGATGAAAATTGATAGCGATCGCATTCGTGACATTAGGATTTCTCTACCAAAATTGAGCATAATAGTGAGAACAGGATTGAATTTTGTAAAGCGTCATTGTTATAACTTCCTTGCTACCTTCGTTGATTTTCTTTGTCATTCTGTTGAGATTTAAACTGTAAAAAAATTTCATTGAGAATGAGATTCGCTAAAGAGCATATTTATATATTATAATGTATAATATAATGTATAAATATATATAATATATTATATAATATTATATATATATATAAAATATAAAAAATATATATATAATGAATAACAAATCAAACTTTTTATAAAATAAAATAATATATATTACTTGTTAAAATAGATTCAATTATATTAGATGGTTTTCTTTTAGTATTTGTTGTTGTCGTATTAATTTATTTTTTTTTAACTTTTTAAATAAATTATTATATTTCATGCTTCTAACGTATCTATTTCGTATATTTTCTGAGTTTTCCAAAAATTTCTGCTTAAAATATTGATATTTATTTATATTTCGAGAAAGTTATAATAAAGTTTTAATAGAATTGAAAATTTCTATTATATTTTCTAGTATAATAATATTAATAAAAAATATATAATTTTTTATATCTTTCAAAATAATTTTTTTAATTAAAATTTCTATTTGATTATTATCTAAGTTTTGAAATATTATATACTTTTTTATTGAAAAATAAATCTATATATAAAGAGATTATAAATATACATTCTGACAAATATTTCTAGCAAATTTATATACTTAAATTATTTAAGCTGTATTTTCTTTGACTTCTTTATATTCTTAAAGTAATTGTAAAATTATAATCGCAAATTTTGTTTAAATTGTTTGCAGAAATTGAAATACTGAATAAATCATGCTTTGACATACAATATGTAACTAGTATGTACATGTATATTAGTCATAAATACATAAAATAAATCTGTAATTTTTTCATCTTGAAAAAAATTCTTCGAGAAATAAATTTTAAAAATATACATTATTTCAATATCTATAGTGAAAAGATCGAAAAAATGAAAAGAATTTTTTTTAAAAAGAAAATAGTCGTTAATTAATACAGAATACAGAATACAGAAATCATTATAATCATTACTTGGCTATTTCTGATATTGAAACAGAAATACAATTTTAATTTTATAATTTCGCAATGTTTTCTCAAACATAAATATTTTCTATGAATAATCAAAAATTAGATTTATTGATCTTTAGTTAAGCCTTTTAAAATTTTTAAATAGAAATATTTTAAAATGCAGATAAATTTGATACTTTCAGTTCATATATTTTATACAATTATTCTGCATATATGATGTTTAGTTATTCGAAATAATGATTACTACTACAATTAAAAGTCCATTATTGATTTTATGATGTACAGAAGATTTTTATTCTATAATAACTTCTACAGTTTCGATTATTAACTTTATAATAATAATAAATCACGAAAAATTTATATCATCGGTTATTTATTTATGTTATGTTTTTGTTTTTCTTTATTAAGACATTAAAATTATATTCTTTTCTGTACATTTATAATAACATTCAGAAATTATGATGAACAGTATAGAATAATAAAGGAATCACATGGTTGTAAAGTGTAAATATTCCAATAGAATTTTTTAACAAAATTTTCAGGATTATCGCATCGTTCATATTGTTTTTGTTACAATTAATATAAATTGTAATAAATAAATATTTTATCGAAAATTAAAGCTAAAACGGATTGTTATTCATATTTTTTACTAAATAATTTTATTTAAAATGAAATCACATTTTATTTTGCATTTAGTTTCTTAATGGAAATATTTAAACAGTAGTAACTCAACTCAGATCGAATTTTTGGAATTCTTTCGTTAGAATATTTTTAAATGTAAATAAAGATATAATAATATAATAATTAATTATCAATTTTCAAAAATATGATATTAAATATTTTTATTGAGCTTTAATAAGAAGTATATGTTAATTAAAGTTCATTTGGTACAAAATTATTTTTTTTAATTTAGAACAACATCGATTATTTTTCAATATATAAATTCTTTTTTGTTATATGAATTCTTTTTTTCTTGAAAATATGCTTCGAATATTTATCATATATAATATCATATATAATTATAATATCAACAGTATCATTCTTACAATTATTTTTACACATTGTTGTTTTTCACAAAATTATAATAATTATAATAATTAAAATAATTACAATTGAATAAGATTCTAAATTTTCAATACATGATATCATACCTTCTTTTGAATAATAGTCATTTCTCATATTTTCAAAGTTATTAGGAAAAGACTCTTCATTTATATACGAAATTGCAATGAAGAGATTTTTAAAATTATAATTATTGTTTCTACAATATTTTTCACAATCATTTTGAAAAAAATTTACATATTATAAAATTTATTTAATTATACAATTGAAGAATTTTCGCTTGTATTTCAACAAATTTCTGAGATTTTTCCGAATTCAAATGTGAATCGAATTAGTTTTAATAATCAATTATTCTAAATAGCTATTGATAATTGTGAATTACGAATTTGTTACTAATTCGTATTTTATAAAATATATTAATGTTACAAAAAAAACAAGAAGAATTTGATAATATAATAGCAATATTTTCAAAGAATACATAATTGTTTATATTATTCACTAATAATCAGAGTCAATTTTAAGTATTATTATTTAAGTATTATTATATATTTTCATCTTAACTTTCTTTACAATATAGTGAAGAAAAAATACATTTTAAAAAACAAAATAATTTTTGTTTCGTTTTGAAAACAGATATTCAAAGATTTTATTATTTAATTTTTATTATATTTTTCATTCATTTTACATTTGATAAATTTTTAGTAATCTATTCACTTGTTAAAAATTAATCTATTAATTTTTTATTACAAAAATTTTTTTGTATAGAAGAATGTTACAGAAAAATATTATATTATATTTGAATATTATTTTAGAAATATCTGAATAATCGAATGTGTTCGAATGGGTTTTTAAATATCTTTTTGCCCTACTTTACTACATGATGTAGCGAGTAAGTATAAAAAATATTCAGGTGGAAGTTTCGAAGATAATTGCTGTATATATATATTCAATAAATTATGCGTTTCTTCTTCGTAATCATAATAGATATTCGATATACCTATCTCTTCATAAATTTCTTTCACACGTTTTACTTTTTCTTCATCAGCTACTCCATAACATTCCTAGATGATATTAATATTATTAGTAATTTCAGTAATTAATATTTCATTAGACGAAATTAAATTTGAAATATTATTAATGACACGTTTACTTTTAAAATTTTTTTTTGTTCGGTTGTAGCTCGCTCCAATGCAACCACAATGGGCCATGTACATCTTCCTTCTTGTATGTCAGTTCCACTTTTTCCTCCGATTTCTTCTTTACTGTAATAATCCAAAAAATCATTTTGTACTTGGAAAAAATGACCCATTTTTATCAAAATATTTTCTGCTTCCCTATGCATTTCTGGATCGATTATGCCAGCCTATGAACAATGTATAATTAATATAAAGTAAGCAAAAAAAAAAAAAAAATGGAAAAATGTATATTTTTCTAATATAAATATTACAATTATAATAATCAATAAAATCAAATGGTGCATTTAAATATACTTACGAAGCGCATAGCAAGACTGAACGGAAGCATAAATGAGAAATAAGATGTTTTATATTTTACTAGATCATTGTATTGATCCATAGAAAAAATATTAAAATTCGCGTTCTTCCCCCAATCTGTCGATATCAATATATCTAGACATTCACCATACCCTGTTTTTGTATGATACTGCAAATTACATAAATATTTGATAAATCGTATTTTAATAATTACATTATTTTAAAATATAAATTTAGAAAAATATATAGAAGATATATTATATATTATTATATTATATTATATATTATATATTATATATAAGATGTATGCATACAGTAAAATGTAAAATTATTTTACACACTTTGAAATTATGTTTTATTATAAATATTCATTATATAGATCATTTTATACAATGTTAAATATATTTTTACTAATATTTTTAATGATTACATTTTTATTAAAATTAATAAAATATGTATTGAAGGAAAAAAGGAATAAATTTACTTAATGGAATTAATAATTTTTGTTTTTAATTTAATAAGTAATATGTTATGTATATTAATGGATTCATTATATTTCATATCATGTTACATATTATACTGCATATGTTATTTATAACATATTACATATGTTATTTTATTTATTTATTTCTATAAAAGTATAAAAATAAATATAAATATATAGGGAAAAATCTAATATATATGTATTTAAACTTCAAAAACAAAAAAAAAATATTTAAGAAAATCGGAATAGAGAAGGAAATAGAATTTATTGGTTTTAAAAATGTATTTTTCAATATTATTCTCATATAAGAAATATATATATATAAAAATTCTCAATGTGATATTTTTTTCATTTAGTTATTAAAATATTGTTATAATTTTAAATTTAAAATTTCATTATTTTCTTTTTTTCATTGTCTTTTACATTAACGAGACTAATATGAGATCGTTGAGATTCTTTTTAAAATGTGAAAGAAATTAAAAATAGAATGTTGAATTAGGCGAATAACAATGTATTTAAATTAACAAATCTATTCTTAATCTGTAAAATGATAAGTATTCATGAATGATTAATAAACAAAACTGTCTTTTGCGTTTAATTCGAAATTGTAGGCTAGTACGCACTGTTTTTTAGCTTTGTACATAAAATTACTTTTATGTAGTAAAACTTTTTCATTAAATTTCCAATTTTTATTGAAATTTTGTTATCATCATTATTTTCTTTAAAAGTAAGATTGTGTAATAAAAAGCAAGAATTTTGTATTTATTACAAACAATTAATAATGAATTAATATATGAATACAACAA
This sequence comes from Apis cerana, assembly GCF_029169275.1. NCBI lineage: Eukaryota > Metazoa > Arthropoda > Insecta > Hymenoptera > Apidae > Apis > Apis cerana. Next base: position 773,463 of record NC_083864.1, on the reverse strand, counting down.
TTATTTCTTTGAGCATTTATAAAAACAAAAAAATTTATATATACTCACCTTCAAAAATATATCCACAATATCTGTATAACAATTTTTCGATTTAAAATGTTTCTTAATAAGCTTATATATACATGTTTCCATAATTAAACCGTCATTAATTGCATCTAATCCAATTTTAACATGCCAGGTTGGTTGAATTCGTCGCATGTTTGCATTGTCTAAAATATCATCTATCATTGTGTGAAACGCTTGCATCTGTAATAACAATCATATGTATCTAAACTTTTTAATCCTTGAATGAAATAATATAAATTTAAAATATTAAACTAATGTATGAGATCAATTTTTGTTTTATGAATGTACAAGAATATATGTTCGTCTACTAAAAAATAATAAATTTTAAAATGATATAAAATAAAAAAAAAATAAAATAAAAAATTACTATTTCTACACTCCAGGCCAGGATACGAGCTAAACGAATATTTTCTTCCGTTAATTGATCTTGAGATGCCAGCAATTTATATGCGATTACAAGTGGTACTGATCTTCGTTTTCCTCCTTTCGGAACATTATATTGCAATATCTAAAAGTTAAGAAATATTGTTTCGATATTTAAATATAATGAATATAGTTTGTAAATACGAATGTAGAAAGAAGAGAGTATAGTGATTAATGATGCACATATATATTAGGTTTAAATATTATAAAATCGATTGAATTATTTTACAAACCAAAAATTAAAATATATATTATACATATATCAACCCACTCTTGATTATATATCTCATATGTCTTGAAACATAAAATTTTAAAATAAAATAATGTTTTATTTATTTATGAACAATATTTAATCTTAAAAATAATAGGAATTGACATATATATGAAGATGGAGTATATTTTCACATTAAATTAGTGATTAATATTTTAGCACAATGATTAAATCTTCACATGAATATAATAAAAATTTTAATTTTTCAAAAAAATATATTTCATTTCAGAAAGTAGTTTTAAATTAATAGAGGTTACAATTGAAATCTATATTGTGATTTACAGAGCAATCTATACTAAAGTGTTGGCTTTTTTTTATTTTTATTTATACATAAAAAATATAGAAATATGTTAAATTTCGCTATCACTATTTTTCAGTTTCTTCTGTAATATATAAAGATAATTATAAAGAAAAATAATTATCAATAAGTTTTAAAAATTAGAATAAAGAAGGTATTAATAATTAAATTAATATTAAGTAATTATTTCTATTTACATCTTATAACATGATGATAAAATGTGGAACTATATAACTGTTTACATTGCAAATGTTGATTGAGCTTAACGATTAACTCCAATTATTTTTTATGGCTGATTGATAACTGATTGTATTTTGTGATTTCTAAGTGATGTTTAAGAATATGATCTGAATTCTCTAACAATTAATTGTGTTTTAGCTGATTTTCGTGCAAAATAAATGATAGAGTTTAATTTGATAGAGTTTAAATAGAACTTGAATTAATTCTGACTTTCTTGCAAAATTATCGCGGACATTGGTTTTCCTTTCAATAATTGTTTTCGATGAAAATGTGTCTAAGAGAGAATGAAAGATATCCAATTCAATATCTGTGGATAAGCTTTCTTTCATGATCAATCGCAAGACATTTGTTTAATTGGTCATTGCTATTTTACCTTGGAATAAGTTTTCCGAATAATTAATGTTGCGAGTTTGGAATAATGTGAAAGAATAATCTAAGTTATATTAATTACTGTTATAAATTTGAAAACTTAAATTGAGATTGTTAGGTTGCTTTTGAAATTCGAGTTATTTTGGTTCTATATTATATATAAATTTGTTTAATTTTTGTTCATAATCATCGTATTCGTGGATAAATATTCATAAAGGATCGAAATATAAATTCATGAAATATTCAATCATAATTGATGCAAAATCCATATTGTTTTAGATAAATCGATTATCAATATTTTTTGAGCAATAATATATGGATTATCTTGATTGAATCTTCATGTATGGAAACATCTTCATGTATTCATTTGCACTTATTTTACAAATTCTTTTCTGAATTTTGAATTATGCATATCAGGTATAAACTGGTTTTACTTTGTTTAATATCTATTCATAATGATAAGTTTCCTTTAATTTCTCTATCAATAAGAAATAGGTTTCTTCTAATGTTTTTTAATGTTTCTAAATAATTTTTATATATTTTTATATATTTTTTATATATTTGTATTTATACATTGATTATTTTGAATCAATATTGAATCAATATTTAAGAAAATTGAAATTATAAATGTAATGTTAAATAAAAATGAAATTAAGGGGTTAAAAATAAAAGAAGTTATAAAAAGAGAAATCGTTGCATGTTTATAGAATATCAACAGGATTAGCATAATTTATTAATGCAAATGTAAATACGAATTATATAACATACCATTTTTTATGATAATGTTCAAAGAAGTAATAATTTATTTATAAATTATGTAGAAAGAAAATGCTTGTGTTCGATAAGATTTAAGTTTTTAATAAAATTTGCTTCTTATATTAATTTGTACATTTTATGCACGAGAAATTATGATACATGATTCGAAATTGTATTATTTTGTAGTATATAATTTAAAAAAAAATACCTCTTTTATCCTTTTTTTAACATCTGGTAATTCTTCGTTATCTCCTTCCGTCAATTCACGAACAATATCGGGCCACATACCCATTAATTCGTTTCTTTCATCTTTAAACGAATTGACATATTCTTGTACATTATTTGATCTAAACAAAGGAATTTTATTATTTATTTTTAAATCATTTCTATAATTTAAACAATTAGTATTAATTATTTATTTGCCTATTATGTGAAATAATTTTGTTGTTAAATGAAAAGCTTATTATTATGAATAAAGTTTTTATTAAAAAGAAGTAGGAGAAGTACTTCTCCTAATGAAATTTGAATATTTTTTCGATTTTTATTTCTAATAGAAAGTTATTGAAATACTTCATATAATTTTATTTATTTCAATGATTTCGATGTGATATCTTATTTTATCATTATGCATTGCTTAATGTTGCTATTTTTCTTGCATATTATTTATTTTTTAAATATTTTAACAAAAAGAAAATTGAATTGCCGTATGTCCAAATCATGTTACGACATGGCTTTTATAATGATTTACATCGTACAACAAATTAAAAACGAATTTCCTATTCGATATAAAGCTATTTTTTTATTAAATTATTATTGGTATACTTATTGGTATATTTTTTTAGTATATTTTATTATTATTAGTATACTTTTTTAAAGTTGCATTAGAAGAAAATTTTAATATTTGTAGAAAAAAATCATGTTTTTATTAATTCGTCTACAGAATACATAAAAAAATAAAGGAATATTCTTTAAATGGAGCTTTGTAAAATAATTTTCCAAAATCTTTCGTTATGGCTTTGTAAATAAGTTATTAACGTAAAAAAAATTATTTAATTTAAAAAGAAAAGGAAAAAAACTGATCAATCATCATGGGATGTGTAATTATATAATTAATTATAGCCTTCAGTGAATAAATTATTTAAATGTTATTAATGTAGGTTGAAGAAATCGAATTTACCAAAATTCAAAAAGTTAAAGCTAAATTCATGAAAAATCCCTTCATAATGAATTTAAAATGTTCGTGAACTTCGTAGAACATCAATTACATTGCATATCTTAAATAATGACAATCCCTAGTTTAACCAGAAATATGCGAATTAGCCTTTAGATGATTGTTAAAAATGATAAACAGTAAAGAAAGATTGATTCATTGTGAATCTCGTCAATCGCTGGTTATAAAATTATATGCTGGTTATAAAATTAAATTAAGCTATTTCTTTATAAAATAAAAAGTTAAGATTGTTATTTAATACCATTTTAATCAAATTTTCTAAAATTAAACTTTGAAATGTTCGCGAATAGTAAGTGCGCGCAAAATTTAATAACTTTATTTAATCAAAAATATTTTCTCGCAAATATTTTTCTAGGCATTAGCGTGCAAAAAAAAAATATTGTAAAAGTTAATTACTGATTTTCAATAGAGAATTGATATTCTTCACATTTTTCGGATAATTTCGTATATTCATTTATATTAATGACTGTTCATAGTAATGAATATAATACGATATAATTATAATAAAATAAATACGGTATTATATAATATTAGTAATTAATTATTATAATAATGCTTAATATATTCGATTTATAATTAAATAGCGTCGCTAACATGATAAAATATACTGTATACTATATAATATACGCTGTATATATTTTAAATATATTTTTTTTTGTGAGATAAAATTGAACATTTTGATTTATAATAAAATATACAATAAAAAAATGGTAATAAAAATATTTTTACTTACGTATGATATTTTAAAGGCATATTTGTTTTATAAAGAGAGTATCTTGATTCTTGACATTTCCACCATAATGAATTTTTTCTAATATTTATAAAATTAAAGATTTTTTGTTTATTTCGTTCACACAAATTGATATATCTTGATAAAATATGAAACATATTTGTAAAAAATTATATCGATTTATATCAATGAATGAACTATAACTTATTTTCTTTGATACTGGAACTTTTATACACTCAGTTGGCTTTAATATATAATTTAGATTACCATTATTAGCTCGTGACGCAAAGGAGGGATATCAAGTTGTGGAATAATAATATTCATTAATTTTTTCTTATTTATTATTGATACTGATTTTATCTTAAAAAAATGTATTTAATTTCAAAATTTAAATTAAATAGAGATTTCACTAAAAGATCGGAATCTCTTTTATATTTTATTTATAAAAATTGAATATCTTTTTTTCTCTACTTTACTAAAGAATACAGATTTTAAAGAATGATGTAACTTATATATATATATGTATTTCTCTCATAGCTCTCATTTTGAAAATTAAAACATCGCTAAACATAGCTCTCATTTCAAAAGTTAAAAATAAATTTCTGTGTAACCGCTTATACACTGCTCATCTTTAAAAAATACGGTAAGCCATGAGGATCAGCTTCTTCACACACACACACACACACACGCGCGCGCGCACACACACACACACACGCGCGCGCACACACACACAAACCATCTCCAAGTCCAAAAAGCATTCGACACAAGTGTACATGTATTTAATAATTCATTACATTCACTGCCGGAGCGAACAATATTGAATTGTTATTCTTTTAGTATTTATAAAAATAACGTTTATTCTCATCATCTTTAATGACTTATTTTTATCAAAATTTTTTCTATTTCGTTATATATTTCTGCATTGATTAGGCAGCATATGAATAATGTATAATTAAAATAAAATAAGTTGAAAAAAAGGAGAAATCTATATTTTTATAATATAAATATTAAAGTTATATTGATTATTAAAATCAAATAATGCAATTAAATATACTTACGAAATGCATAGCAAGATTGAATTTCATTCGGCATGATGCTTCGAGTTTTAAAATTATTATTGTTCGAATGGAAGGGCAATTTTTAATTTTTATTTTAAAAATTCGGACAATATTGAACAATTGTGTGAAGATATTAGCGATACCTGTAATCGTTTAGATTATTTAGATAAAAGTACAAAGGAGATAACATGTTTTATGTTTTATTATTAGAATATTGTATCAATTTTACTACAATAATTTAATTTATCATTATTAACTACTCAAAACACAAAAAAATGTAGAAGCGACGTTTAACGGATTCCTAAAATAATATCCAATAATATTTTTTTTAAAAACTTTTATTAATGAGATCATATCAATAATGCGTAGGCTATTCAAAGCGGAACGATTGATTATATGCCATTATAAGTGATTACAGTTAATCATTCTTGACCATGCAATGAAGTGAAAGAAAATACGATTGATTCAACGATACATTGAATATATTTCGTGTTTTTATTTTTTCTGTTATTTTTCGGTGATGTTTTATTTATTGTTATTCAGTTAATTGTTATACAAATCTGTCAAGAATAAGTTTAAAGATAATGAAATATTGTCGAAATATTATCAATATTAAAAAAAGATATTTAGGAAAAGGGATTTCAAGAATTTTCTTGAATTTTATCTATTTATTTGATCAATTCTTTTTAAATTTAATATAGTTAATGTAATATAATTGTTTATATCTTTTTATTTAAAATATTCAAAATATTTCCTTTATATTCAAAATATATATTTTTATTAATAAATAGAAATATTTTTTACATGTAACGCAGTTTCTTCGATATGTTGCTTTCATTCATTTTAACGTTTGATAAATTTTTAGTAATTTTTTCTTTCGGAACATTATATTCCAATATCTTAAAAAATATCGAAATAGCGTTTCCATATTTAAATATAATGAATATAGTTTCTAAGAATATAGAGTAGTTTCTATTGATACACACACACACATATATATATATATATATATATATATATATATATATATATATATATATATTAGGTTCAAATATTATATAATCGATTCAATTATTTTAGAAAGCAAAAGATAAAATATTTATCATATATGTATCAAATCTGCCTTGATTGTATTTCTCGAAATGCAAAACTTTAAAATAATAAATAATAAAAAAAAGTACATACGTCTGTTATCCATTTGTTAACGTCAAGTAATTCTTTATTACCTTTTTCCGTCAATTGACGAACAATATCGGATCACATAGCTATTAATTCGTTTCTTTCATCTTTGAACGACATATTGCTGTACATTATTTGATCTAAAACAAAAAAATTTTAAAAACATTCATTTTTGATTATTTCTTTAGTTAATATTTAACTGTCGCTCGTACAAAATAATTTTATTGTCTTCATTGTCAAATGAAAAGCTTATTATTATGAATAAGATTTCGAAAATAAAAGTTTTGAAAATATTAAGTCAAAACATAATATTCCAGAGTACATATAGTGGCGACAATTATTTTTAAAAATAATTTTTCCTGAAAACAGAATATAACAAAATTTTATTCTATATTTTTGAACTATTTTTAATGTAGAATAGTTGTTCCAATCGAGTTATCGATAATAAATATCATTATTTTTATGCTGATTTAGGATTTATTTTTGTCAATATAAATATAACATAAACATATTAGATACAATTAAAAATAATACAGATATACAGTATAGATACATGTGCGTATAATTATATACATGATTTCATAATTAAAATGTTTATAAAATTGAAAATAATTTATTTCGAAAAGTAAATAAATTATTTTTTTTAATTAATTAATTGCGTTGAAAGAAATTTTCTTCAAATAACTGATAACTAACATATCTATAGATTATGCAGAATAAAGAAAAAAAACATTAAAATGAAGAAAATCATTTATTTATTTTTTATATATCATTACTTGAAAAATAAATTTATATTTCGAAAAAATCTATTCTTGAACTTACTTATTAATCCAATGAGTACACTAATATTTTTATTATCGTATTAATTATTATAAAATATTATTTTATATTATTTCACGAGAAAATAATTTATATGAGATTAATTTTAAAAATGTATGATTAATAAGTCTACAGAATTCTCAGCTTCATTAAAATTGCCGAAGAAGATCAAGCGAAATTGAATTTTGTCCTCAAAATTAAATAAGAAAAATAAGTTACCAACGTATGTGTATTTTTTTAAAGAACGACTTGTCAACTTGTCTTCGATTGAAAAAATTCGAAATTTAATTTTTATTTTTCATTTCATTCTTATAAAGAAACAAACGAAATAAATAAGAATATATAACATTTAGAATTTCTATAAAATCTTTAGAACAAAATTTTTATATTTGTTGAAAAATCATGTTTGTATTATTTCATGTATTTCTTTAATTGGAGATTTTTGAGATAATTTTAAAGAACATTTAATCTCAAAAAATATTAATTTCGAGAAACGACTAAATTAAATATTATGTTTTTTATAAATTGTTAGTAGAAAAGTTTCATTAGAACAAAATTTATATTCGTTAAAAATATTATGTTTTCATTTATTCCTATATATAGTGTATCCAAAATATAGAAATATTCGTTAATTGAAAATTTTAAAAGTAATTTCAAGGAATATTTTCCTTTACGAAATCTTTCGTTTGAATGAGTTTTTAATTAAAAAAAAGAAAAAAACACTTATGCATAATGTAATCGATGATACCTTCAAAAAGTATAAGTATGTATATGAGAAAATATTAATATTAAGAAGAGATACCTAAGAAAAAAGATTTGAAAAATTATTTCAAAATCTGATTTCATTTTTTTTATTTGATCAATTCTTTTTTAATTTAATATAATTCATGATAATTTTTTATTTAATTAATTTTTTATTTCCTTTATAATAATCCTTTATTTTTTTTATTCCAAATATGTATTTTTTATCGATATAAAATAGTTATTACATATAAGATAGTGTCTTCGATACGTTGCTTCAATTTATCTTTCCTTATATGGCGACACATAGCCAATACTATCTTTATGGCTAGAGTACGTACTTAATTGGTAAATATTCTTCGTTAATAATACGTTAATAACAAAAAATAATAGAAATTTTTGCATAGGAAAATATTGCTTCTAATTAATTTAGGAATCGCTGGATAATCGTATGTTTTGCCATGTAATTTTTGTTTCGTTTTGAAAACAGATTTTCAAAGATTTTATTATTTAATTTTTATTATATTTTTCATTCATTTTACATTTGATAAATTTTTAGTAATCTTTTCAATTGTTAAAAATTAGTCTATTAATTTTTTATTACAAAAATTTTTTTGTATAGAAGAATGTTACAGAAAAATATTATATTATATTTGAATATTATTTTAGAAATATCTGAATAATCGAATGTGTTCGAATGGGTTTTTAAATATCTTTTTGCCCTACTTTACTACATGATGTAGCGAGTAAGTATAAAAAATATTCAGGTGGAAGTTTCGAAGATAATTGCTGTATATATATATTCAATAAATTATGCGTTTCTTCTTCGTAATCATAATAGATATTCGATATACCTATCTCTTCATAAATTTCTTTCACACGTTTTACTTTTTCTTCATCAGCTACTCCATAACATTCCTAGATGATATTAATATTATTAGTAATTTCAATAATTAATATTTCATTAGACGAAATTAAATTTGAAATACTATTAATGACACGTTTACTTTTAAAATTCTTTTTTGTTCGGCTGTAGCTCGCTTCAATGCAACCACAATGGGCCATGTACATTTTCCTTCTTGTATGTCAGTTCCACTTTTTCCTCCGATTTCTTCTTTACTGTAATAATCCAAAAAATCATTTTGTACTTGGAAAAAATGACTCATTTTTATCAAAATATTTTCTGCTTCCTTATGCATTTCTGGATCGATTATGCCAGCCTATGAACAATGTATAATTAATATAAAGTAAGCAAAAAAAAAAAAAAAAATGGAAAAATGTATATTTTTCTAATATAAATATTACAATCATATAATCAATAAAATCAAATGATGCACTTAAATATACTTACGAAGCGCATAGCAAGACTGAACGGAAGCATAAATGAGAAATAAGACGTTTTATATTTTACTAGATCATTGTATCGATCCATAGAAAAAACGTTAATATTCGCGTTCTTCCCCCAATCTGTCGATATCAATATATCTAGACATTCACCATGCGTTGTTTTTGTATGATACTGCAAATTACATAAATATTTGATCGTATTTTAATAATAATATTATTTAAAAATATAAATTTAGAAAAATATGTAGAATAAGATGCATGCATACAGTAAAATGTAAAATTATTTTACACACTTTGAAATTATATTTTATTATAAATATTATTGAAATTTTATTATCATCATGATTTTCTTTAAAAGTAAGATTGTGCATTAAAATGCAATAATTTTGGATTTATTATAAACAATAATAATGGATTAATATTTGAATACAACAATATTATTTTATCTTTGAGCATTGTTTATAAAAATAAAAAAAATTTATATATACTCACCTTCAAAAGTATATCCACAATATCTGTATAACAATTTTTCGATTTAAAATGTTTCTTAATAAGCTTATATATACATGTTTCCATAATTAAACCGTCATTAATTGCACCTAATCCAATTTTAACATGCCAGGTTAATTGATTTCGTCGCATGTTTGCATTGTCTAAAATATCATCTATCATTGTGTGAAACGCTTGCATCTGTAATAACAATCATATGTATCTAAACTTTTTAATGCTTGAATGAAATAATATAAATTTAAAATATTAAACTAATGTATCAGATCAATTTTTGTTTTATGAATGTACAAGAATATATGTTCGTCTACTAAAAAATAATAAATTTTAAAATGATATAAAGTAAAAAAGAAATAAAATAAAAAATTACTATTTCTACACTCCAGGCCAGGATACGAGCTAAACGAATATTTTCTTCCGTTAATTGATCTTGAGATGCCAGCAATTTATATGCGATTACAAGTGGTACTGATCTTCGTTTTCCTCCTTTCGGAACATTATATTCCAATATCTAAAAGTTAAGAAATATTGTTTCAATATTTAAATATAGTGAATATAGTTTCTAAATACGAATGTAGAAAGAAGAGAATATAGTGATTAATGATACACATATATATTAGGTTTAAATATTATAAAATCGATTGAATTATTTTACAAACCAAAAATTAAAATATATATTATACATATATCAACCCACTCTTGACTATATATCTCATATGTCTTGAAACGTAAAATTTTAAAATAAAATAATATTTTATTTATTTATGAACAATATTTAATCTTAAAAATAATAGGAATTGACATATATATGAAGATGGAGTATATTTTCACATTAAATTAGTGATTAATATTTCAGCACAATGATAAAATCTTCACATGAATATAATAAAAATTTTAATTTTTCAAAAAAATATATTTCATTTCAGAAAGTAGTTTTAAATTAATAGAGGTTACAATTGAAATCTATATTGTGATTTACAGAGCAATCTATACTAAAGTGTTGGCTTTTTTTTATTTTTATTTATACATAAAAAATATAGAAATATGTTAAATTTCGCTATCACTATTTTTCAGTTTCTTCTGTAATATATAAAGATAATTATAAAGAAAAATAATTATCAATAAGTTTTAAAAATTAGAATAAAGAAGGTATTAATAATTAAATTAATATTAAGTAATTATTTCTATTTACATCTTATAACATGATGATAAAATGTGGAACTATATAACTGTTTACATTGCAAGTGTTGATTGAGCTTAACGATTAACTCCAATTATTTTTTATGGCTGATTGATAACTGATTGTATTTTGTGATTTCTAAGTGATGTTTAAGAATATGATCTGAATTCTCTAACAATTAATTGTGTTTTAGCTGATTTTCGTGCAAAATAAATGATAGAGTTTAATTTGATAGAGTTTAAATAGAACTTGAATTAATTCTGACTTTCTTGCAAAATTATCGCGGACATTGGTTTTCCTTTCAATAATTGTTTTCGATGAAAATGTGTCTAAGAGAGAATGAAAGATATCCAATTCAATATCTGTGGATAAGCTTTCTTTCATGATCAATCGCAAGACATTTGTTTAATTGGTCATTGCTATTTTACCTTGGAATAAGTTTTCCGAATAATTAATGTTGCGAGTTTGGAATAATGTGAAAGAATAATCTAAGTTATATTAATTACTGTTATAAATTTGAAAACTTAAATTGAGATTGTTAGGTTGCTTTTGAAATTCGAGTTATTTTGGTTCTATATTATATATAAATTTGTTTAATTTTTGTTCATAATCATCGTATTCGTGGATAAATATTCATAAAGGATCGAAATATAAATTCATGAAATATTCAATCATAATTGATGCAAAATCCATATTGTTTTAGATAAATCGATTATCAATATTTTTTTAAGCAATAATATATGGATTATCTTGATTAATCTTCATGTATGGAAACATCTTCATGTATTCATTTGCACTTATTTTACAAATTCTTTTCTGAATTTTGAATTATGCATATCAGGTATAAACTGGTTTTACTTTGTTTAATATCTATTCATAATGATAAGTTTCCTTTAATTTCTCTATCAATAAGAAATAGGTTTCTTCTAATGTTTTTTAATGTTTCTAAATAATTTTTATATATTTTTATATATTTTTTATATATTTGTATTTATACATTGATTATTTTGAATCAATATTGAATCAATATTTAAGAAAATTGAAATTATAAATGTAATGTTAAATAAAAATGAAATTAAGGGGTTAAAAATAAAAGAAGTTATAAAAAAAGAAATCGTTGCATGTTTATAGAATATCAACAGAATTAGCATAATTTATTAATGCAAATGTAAATACGAATTATATAACATACCATTTTTTATGATAATGTTCAAAGAAGTAATAATTTATTTATAAATTATGTAGAAAGAAGATGCTTGTGTTCGATAAGATTTAAGTTTTTAATAAAATTTGCTTCTTATATTAATTTGTACATTTTATGCACGAGAAATTATGATACATGATTCGAAATTGTATTATTTTGTAGTATATAATTTAAAAAAAAATACCTCTTTTATCCTTTTTTTAACATCTGGTAATTCTTCGTTATCTTCTTCCGTCAATTCACGAACAATATCGGGCCACATACCCATTAATTCGTTTCTTTCATCTTTAAACGAATTGACATATTCTTGTACATTATTTGATCTAAACAAAGGAATTTTATTATTTATTTTTAAATCATTTCTATAATTTAAACAATTAGTATTAATTATTTATTTGCCTATTATGTGAAATAATTTTGTTGTTAAATGAAAAGCTTATTATTATGAATAAAGTTTTTATTAAAAAGAAGTAGGAGAAGTACTTCTCCTAATGAAATTTGAATATTTTTTCGATTTTTATTTCTAATAGAAAATTATTGAAATACTTCGTATAATTTTATTTATTTCAATGATTTCGATGTGATATCTTATTTTATCATTATGCATTGCTTAATGTTGCTATTTTTCTTGCATATTATTTATTTTTTAAATATTTTAACAAAAAGAAAATTGAATTGCCGTATGTCCAAATCATGTTACGACATGGCTTTTATAATGATTTACATCGTACAACAAATTAAAAACGAATTTCCTATTCGATATAAAGCTATTTTTTTATTAAATTATTATTGGTATACTTATTGGTATATTTTTTTAGTATATTTTATTATTATTAGTATACTTTTTTAAAGTTGCATTAGAAGAAAATTTTAATATTTGTAGAAAAAAATCATGTTTTTATTAATTCGTCTAGAATACATAAAAAAATAAAGGAATATTCTTTAAATGGAGCTTTGTAAAATAATTTTCCAAAATCTTTCGTTATGGCTTTGTAAATAAGTTATTAACGTAAAAAAAATTATTTAATTTAAAAAGAAAAGGAAAAAAACTGATCAATCATCATGGGATGTGTAATTATATAATTAATTATAGTCTTCAGTGAATAAATTAATTAAATGTTATTAATGTAGGTTGAAGAAATCGAATTTACCAAAATTCAAAAAGTTAAAGCTAAATTCATGAAAAATCCCTTCATAATGAATTTAAAATGTTCGTGAACTTCGTAGAACATCAATTACATTGCATATCTTAAATAATGATAATCCCTAGTTTAACCAGAAATATGCGAATTAGCCTTTAAATGATTGTTAAAAATGATAAACAGTAAAGAAAGATTGATTCACTGTGGATCTCGTCAATCGAGATTATAAAATTATATGCTCGTTATAAAATTAAATTAAGCTATTTTTTAATAAAATAAATAGTTAAGATTATTGTTTAATAGTATTTTAATCAAATTTTCTAAAATTAAAATTGGAAATGAATTAATAGTAAGTGCTCGTAAAATTTAATAATAATCTTCTTATATCACAAAAATTTTCTTGCAAATATTAGCATGCAAAAAAAAAAAAATATTGTGAAAGTTAATTACTGATTTTCAATAGAGAATTGATATTCTTCACATTTTTCGGATAATTTCTTATATTCATTTATATTAATGACTGTTCATAGTAATGAATATAATACGATATAATTATAATAAAATAAATACGGTATTATATAATATTAGTAATTAATTATTATAATAATGCTTAATATATTAATTTTATAATTAAATAGAATATAATAGAGAATAATAATATGATAAAATATATCGCTATATTTATGTACTTTTTTTGAGAAAAATAAAGTTGGACATTTCCCTTCGATTTATAATAAAATATACAATAAAAAATGATAATAAAAATATTTTTACTTACGTATGATATTTTAAAAGCATATTTGTTTTATAAGGAGAGTATCTTGATTCTTGACATTTCCACCATAATGAATTTTTTCTAATATTTATAAAATTAAAGATTTTTTGTTTATTTCGTTCACACAAATTGATATATCTTGATAAAATATGAAACATATTTGTAAAAAATTATATCGATTTATATCAATGAATGAACTATAACTTATTTTCTTTGATACTGGAACTTTTATACACTCAGTTGGCTTTAATATATAATTTAGATTACCATTATTAGCTCGTGACGCGAAGGGGGGAAGTTGTGGACCAATAATATTCATTAATTTTTTCTTATTTATTATTGATACTGATTTTATCTTAAAAAAGTGTATTTAATTTCAAAATTTAAATTAAATAGAGATTTCATTAAAAGATCGGAATCTCTTTTATATTTTATTCATAAAAATTGAATATCTCTTTTTTCTCTACTTTTTGCTAGAGAATACAGATTCTAAAGAATGATATAACATATATATATATATTTCTTTCATTGATCTCATTTTGAAAGTTAAAACATCGTAAAAACAAATTTCCGTGTAACCGCTTATACACTGCTCATCTTTAAAAAATACGGTAAGCCACGAGGTTTAGCTTCTTCACACACACACACACATACCATCTCCAAGTCCAAAAAGCATTCGACACGAGTGTACATGTATTTAATAATTCATTACATTCACTGCCGGAGCGAACAATATTGAATTGTTATTCTTTTAGTATTTATAAAAATAACGTTTATTCTCATCATCTTTAATGACTTATTTTTATCAAAATTTTTTCTATTTCGTTATATATTTCTGCATTGATTAGGCAGCATATGAATAATGTATAATTAAAATAAAATAAGTTGAAAAAAAGGAGAAATCTATATTTTTATAATATAAATATTAAAGTTATATTGATTATTAAAATCAAATAATGCAATTAAATATACTTACGAAATGCATAGCAAGATTGAATTTCATTCGGCATGATGCTTCGAGTTTTAAAATTAGTATTGTTCGAATGGAAGGGCAATTTTTAATTTTTATTTTAAAAATTCGGACAATATTGAACAATTGTGTGAAGATATTAGCGATACCTGTAATCGTTTAGATTATTTAGATAAAAGTACAAAGGAGATAACATGTTTTATGTTTTATTATTAGAATATTGTATCAATTTTACTACAATAATTTAATTTATCATTATTAACTACTCAAAACACAAAAAAATGTAGAAGCGACGTTTAACGGATTCCTAAAATAATATCCAATAATATTTTTTTTAAAAACTTTTATTAATGAGATCATATCAATAATGCGTAGGCTATTCAAAGCGGAACGATTGATTATATGCCATTATAAGTGATTACAGTTAATCATTCTTGACCATGCAATGAAGTGAAAGAAAATACGATTGATTCAACGATACATTGAATATATTTCGTGTTTTTATTTTTTCTGTTATTTTTCGGTGATGTTTTATTTATTGTTATTCAGTTAATTGTTATACAAATCTGTCAAGAATAAGTTTAAAGATAATGAAATATTGTCGAAATATTATCAATATTAAAAAAAGATATTTAGGAAAAGGGATTTCAAGAATTTTCTTGAATGACTGATTTTATCTATTTATTTGATCAATTCTTTTTAAATTTAATATAGTTAATGTAATATAATTGTTTATATCTTTTTATTTAAAATATTCAAAATATTTCCTTTATATTCAAAATATATATTTTTATTAATAAATAGAAATATTTTTTACATGTAACGCAGTTTCTTCGATATGTTGCTTTCATTCATTTTAACGTTTGATAAATTTTTAGTAATTTTTTTCTTTCGGAACATTATATTCCAATATCTTAAAAAATATCGAAATAGCGTTTCCATATTTAAATATAATGAATATAGTTTCTAAGAATATAGAGTAGTTTCTAATGATACACACACACACATATATATATATATATATATATATATATATATATATATATTAGGTTCAAATATTATATAATCGATTCAATTATTTTAGAAAGCAAAAGATAAAATATTTATCATATATGTATCAAATCTGCCTTGATTGTATTTCTCGAAATGCAAAACTTTAAAATAATAAATAATAAAAAAAAGTACATACGTCTGTTATCCATTTGTTAACGTCAAGTAATTCTTTATTACCTTTTTCCGTCAATTGACGAACAATATCGGATCACATAGCTATTAATTCGTTTCTTTCATCTTTGAACGACATATTGCTGTACATTATTTGATCTAAAACAAAAAAATTTTAAAAACATTCATTTTTGATTATTTCTTTAGTTAATATTTAACTGTCGCTCGTACAAAATAATTTTATTGTCTTCATTGTCAAATGAAAAGCTTATTATTATGAATAAGATTTCGAAAATAAAAGTTTTGAAAATATTAAGTCAAAACATAATATTCCAGAGTACATATAGTGGCGACAATTATTTTTAAAAATAATTTTTCCTGAAAACAGAATATAACAAAATTTTATTCTATATTTTTGAACTATTTTTTAATGTAGAATAGTTGTTCCAATCGAGTTATCGATAATAAATATCATTATTTTTATGCTGATTTAGGATTTATTTTTGTCAATATAAATATAACATAAACATATTAGATACAATTAAAAATAATACAGATATACAGTATAGATACATGTGCGTATAATTATATACATGATTTCATAATTAAAATGTTTATAAAATTGAAAATAATTTATTTCGAAAAGTAAATAAATTATTTTTTTTAATTAATTAATTGCGTTGAAAGAAATTTTCTTCAAATAACTGATAACTAACATATCTATAGATTATGCAGAATAAAGAAAAAAAACATTAAAATGAAGAAAATCATTTATTTATTTTTTATATATCATTACTTGAAAAATAAATTTATATTTCGAAAAAATCTATTCTTGAACTTACTTATTAATCCAATGAGTACACTAATATTTTTATTATCGTATTAATTATTATAAAATATTATTTTATATTATTTCACGAGAAAATAATTTATATGAGATTAATTTTAAAAATGTATGATTAATAAGTCTACAGAATTCTCAGCTTCATTAAAATTGCCGAAGAAGATCAAGCGAAATTGAATTTTGTCCTCAAAATTAAATAAGAAAAATAAGTTACCAACTTATGTGTATTTTTTTAAAGAACGACTTGTCAACTTGTCTTCGATTGAAAAAATTCGAAATTTAATTTTTATTTTTCATTTCATTCTTATAAAGAAACAAACGAAATAAATAAGAATATATAACATTTAGAATTTCTATAAAATCTTAATTTTTATATACATGCATATGTATAAATATTTATATTTCTCTTTACATTATCAAGGAAATAATATTTCATGGTTTCTATTAAATAAACAATAAAATTTTGTTGAAAGTATTTTTTTTTTTTTAATAAGATTAAAATTAAATACATTTAAAAAGGTTCTAGAAATTTCGTACATTGCTGTTTTTCGCAAAAATAATAATAATTGAACGAGACTTTTCAATATGTCAATGCATACTTGAAAAATTATTAGATGAAAGTGTTTCGATTACACGTTGTCGTGTTTCCAATGATTAAATTTCAACTGATACGTTGGAGGTCCAAGTTTGAATGATTTGGTACACTTTTGTGACATAATAGAAAGAATTTTTCATTTACATATAAAATTACAAATTATAAATTAATAGACATTCAGAATTAAAATTACTGTTCCAATAGAAGTTTTTATATTCAGTGAAAAATTAAAAAAAATTCTATATTATAAAATTTATTCAATTAATCAGTAAAAGAATAATTTTCGTTTAATTGTATCTCAATAAATTTTTGAGATTTTTCCGAATTCAAATGCAACGTGAATCGAATTAGTTTTAATAGTCAACTTATTACAAATTGATAATTTGGAACTGTTAGCTCGTTACTGATTCGTGGCAGTAAAACAAAATTTTTATAGGACACTACAGTGAATTCAAAATTATTCTTTTCTTAAAAATTTTTTTTAAAAATTGAAACCTTTGATTATATGTCATATATCAATATTATAAGAATTAAAAAAAAGGAACGTACCGCTACAGAAAATCATTTTGTAAAAAATATTTTAATTGACAACTTTCATGTATGTAAATTATGTTACGACATGGCTTTCAAACGATTTATTTCATACAAGAAATTAAAAGCAATTTTCCAATTCGTTATAAAAATACTTTTTAAATAGATTGTTGATATACTTTAATAAAGTTTCATTAGAACAAAATTTTTATATTTGTTGAAAAATCATGTTTGTATTATTTCATGTATTTCTTTAATTGGAGATTTTTGAGATAATTTTAAAGAGCATTTAATCTCAAAAAATATTAATTTCGAGAAACGACTAAATTAAATATTATGTTTTTTATAAATTGTTAGTAGAAAAGTTTCATTAGAACAAAATTTATATTCGTTAAAAAATATTATGTTTTCATTTATTCCTATATATAGTGTATCCAAAATATAGAAATATTCGTTAATTGAAAATTTTAAAAGTAATTTCAAGGAATATTTTCCTTTACGAAATCTTTCGTTTGAATGAGTTTTTAATTAAAAAAAAGAAAAAAACACTTATGCATAATGTAATCGATGATACCTTCAAAAAGTATAAGTATGTATATGAGAAAATATTAATATTAAGAAGAGATACCTAAGAAAAAAGATTTGAAAAATTATTTCAAAATCTGATTTCATTTTTTTTATTTGATCAATTCTTTTTTAATTTAATATAATTCATGATAATTTTTTATTTAATTAATTTTTTATTTCCTTTATAATAATCCTTTATTTTTTTTATTCCAAATATGTATTTTTTATCGATATAAAATAGTTATTACATAGATAGTGTCTTCGATACGTTGCTTCAATTTATCTTTCCTTATATGGCGACACATAGCCAATACTATCTTTATGGCTAGAGTACGTACTTAATTGGTAAATATTCTTCGTTAATAATACGTTAATAACAAAAAATAATAGAAATTTTTGCATAGGAAAATATTGCTCCTAATTAATTTAGGAATCGCTGGATAATCGTATGTTTTGCCATGTAATTTTTGTTTCGTTTTGAAAACAGATTTTCAAAGATTTTATTATTTAATTTTTATTATATTTTTCATTGATTTTACATTTGATAAATTTTTAGTAATCTTTTCAATTGTTAAAAATTAGTCTATTAATTTTTGTTAGAAATTATTTATTACAAATATTTTTTTGTATGGAAGAATGTTATAGAAAAATATTATTTGAATATTATTTTAGAAATATCTGAATAATCGAATGTGTTCCCATGCATTTTTAAATATCTTTTTGCCCTATTTTACTACATGATGTAGCGAGTAAGTATAAAAAATATTCAGGTGGAAGTTTCGAAGATAATTGCTGTATATATATATTCAATAAATTATGCGTTTTTTCTTCGTAATCATAATAGATATTCGATATACCTATCTCTTCATAAATTTCTTTCACACGTTTTACTTTTTCTTCATCAGCTACTCCATAACATTCCTAGATGATATTAATATTATAAGTAATTTCAGCAATTAATATTTCATTAGACGAAATTAAATTTGAATATTATTAATGACACGTTTACTTTTAAAATTCTTTTTTGTTCGGTTGTAGCTCTCTCCAATGCAACCACAATGGGCCATGTACATCTTCCTTCTTGTATGTCAGTTCCACTTTTTCCTCCGATTTCTTCTTTACTGTAATAATCCAAAAAATCATTTTGTACTTGGAAAAAATGACCCATTTTTATCAAAATATTTTCTGCTTCCTTATGCATTTCTGGATCGATTATGCCAGCCTATGAACAATGTATAATTAATATAAAGTAAGCAAAAAAAAAAAAAAATGGAAAAATGTATATTTTTCTAATATAAATATTACAATCATAATAATCAATAAAATCAAATGGTGCACTTAAATATACTTACGAAACGCATAGCAATACTGAACGGAAGCATAAATCCGAAATAAGACGTTTTATATTTTGCTAGATCATTGTATCGATCCATAAAAAAAACATTAAAATTCGCGTTCTTCCTCCAATCTGTCGATATCAATATATCTAGACATTCACCATGCGTTGTTTTTGTATGAT
This sequence comes from Apis cerana, assembly GCF_029169275.1. NCBI lineage: Eukaryota > Metazoa > Arthropoda > Insecta > Hymenoptera > Apidae > Apis > Apis cerana. The sequence continues at coordinate 752,937 of NC_083864.1, read as the reverse complement.
ACTGCAAATTACATAAATATTTGATCGTATTTTAATAATAATATTATTTAAAAATATAAATTTAGAAAAATATATAGAATAAGATGCATGCATACAGTAAAATGTAAAATTATTTTACATACTTTGAAATTATATTTTATTATAAATATTATTGAAATTTTGTTATCATCATTATTTTCTTTAAAACTAATTGTGTAATAGAATGCAATAATTTTGGATTTATTATAAACAATTAATAATGAATTAATATATGAATACAATAATTATTTCTTTGAGCATTTATAAAAACAAAAAAATTTATATATATTCACCTTCAAAAATATATCCACGATATCTGTATAACAATTTTTCGATTTAAAATGTTTTTTAATAAGCTTATATGTACATGCTTCCATAAATAAACCATCATTAACTGCACCTAATCCAATTTTTGCATGCCAGGTTGGTTGAATTCGTCGCATGTTTGCATTATCTAAAATATCATCTATCATTGTATAAAACGCTTGCATCTGTAATAATAATTATATGTATCTAAACTTTTTAATGCTTGAAAGAAATAATATAAATTTAAAATATTAAACTAATGTATCAGATCAATTTTTGTTTTATTTTTGAATGTACAAGAATATATGTTCGTCTACTAAAAAATAATAAATTTTAAAATGATATAGAATAAAAAAAAATAAAATAAAAAATTACTATTTCTACACTCCAGGCCAGGATACGAGCTAAACGAATATTTTCTTCCGTTAATTGATCTTGAGATGCTAGCAATTTATATGCGATTACAAGTGATACTGATCTTCGTTTTCCTCCTTTCGGAACATTATATTCCAATATCTAAAAGTTAAGAAATATTGTTTCGATATATTAATATATTGTTTCGATATATAAATATATTCACTATATTAAATATAGTGAATATAGTTTCTAAATACGAATGTAGAAAGAAGAGAATATAGTGGTTAATGATGCATATATATATTAGATTTAAATATTATACAATCGATTAAATTATTTTACAAACCAAAAATTAAAATATATATCGTACATATATCAACCCTCTCTTGATTATATAACATATTTCTATAACATATATATAACATATTTCTCGAAACGTAAAACTTTAAAATAAAATAATATTTTATTTATTTATGAAGAATATTTAATCTTAATAATAATAGAAATTGATTTATATATGTAAGATGGAGTATATTTTCATATTAAATTAGTGATTAATATTTCAGCACAATGATAAAATTTTTATATGAATATAATAAAAATTTTAATTTTTCAAAAAAATATATTTCATTTCAAAAAGTAGTTTTAGATTAATAGAGGTTATAATTGAAACCTACATTGTGATTTCCAGAGCAATCTATACCGAAGTGTTTGCTTTTTTTTTATTTTTATTTATGTATAAAGAATATAGAAATATGAAATTAAATTTAGCTACTAATATTTTTCAGTTTCTTCTGTAATATAAAGATAATTATAATGAAAAATAATTATCAATAAATTAAGAATTAGAGTAAAAAAATTATCAATAATTAAATTAATATTAAGTAATTATTTCTATTCACATACTATAACATGGTGATAAAATGTATAACTATGTAAGTGTTTATATTGCAAATGTTGATTGAGCTTAATGATTGATCCAATTGTTTTTTGTGGCTGATTGATAACTGATTAAATTTTGCGATTTCTATGTGATGCTCAACTAAATATGATCTGAATTCCGTAACTAATTGAGTTTTGGCTAATTTTCGTGCAAAATAAATGATAGAGTTTAATTTGATTGAGTTTGAATAAAATCTGAATAAATTCTGACTTTCTTGCAAAATTATTGCGAACATTGGTTTCGATGATAATAATTGTTTTCGAAATGTATCTAAGAGAGAATGAAAGATAACCAATTCGATTTCTATGGATGAGCTTTCTTTCATGATCAATCGCAAGACATTTGCTTATGTTTGATAAAATTTAAGTTTTTAACAAAATTTATTTCTTATACTAATTTGTACATTTTATGCACGAGAAATTATGATATACGATTTAAAATTGTATTATTTTGTAGTATATAATTTAAAAAAAAATACCTCTTTTATCCATTTTTTAACATCTGGTAATTCTTCGTTATCTTCTTCCATCAATTCATGAACAATATCGGGCCACATACCCATTAATTCGTTTTTTTCATCTTTAAATGAATTGACATATTCTTGTACATTATTTGATCCAAACAAAGGAATTTTATTATTTATTTTTAAATCATTTCTATAATTTAAACAATTAGTATTAATTATTTAATTGTCTATCATGTGAAATAATTTTATTGTTAAATGAAAAGCTTATTATTATGAATAAAGTTTTTATTAAAAAGAAGTAGGAGAAGTACTTCTCCTAATGAAATTTGAATATTTCTTCGATTTTTATTTCTAATAGAAAGTTATTGAAATACTTCGTATAATTTTATTTATTTCAATGATTTCGATGTGATATCTTATTTTATCATTATGCATTGCTTAATGTTGCTATTTTTCTTGCATATTATTTATTTTTTAAATATTTTAACAAAAAGAAAATTGAATTGCCGTATGTCCAAATCATGTTACGACATGGCTTTTATAATGATTTACATCGTACAACAAATTAAAAACGAATTTCCTATTCGATATAAAGCTATTTTTTTATTAAATTATTATTGGTATACTTATTGGTATATTTTTTTAGTATATTTTATTATTATTAGTATACTTTTTTAAAGTTGCATTAGAAGAAAATTTTAATATTTGTAGAAAAAAATCATGTTTTTATTAATTCGTCTACAGAATACATAAAAAAATAAAGGAATATTCTTTAAATGGAGCTTTGTAAAATAATTTTCCAAAATCTTTCGTTATGGCTTTGTAAATAAGTTATTAACGTAAAAAAAATTATTTAATTTAAAAAGAAAAGGAAAAAAACTGATCAATCATCATGGGATGTGTAATTATATAATTAATTATAGCCTTCAGTGAATAAATTAATTAAATGTTATTAATGTAGGTTGAAGAAATCGAATTTACCAAAATTCAAAAAGTTAAAGCTAAATTCATGAAAAATCCCTTCATAATGAATTTAAAATGTTCGTGAACTTCGTAGAACATCAATTACATTGCATATCTTAAATAATGACAATCCCTAGTTTAACCAGAAATATGCGAATTAGCCTTTAGATGATTGTTAAAAATGATAAACAGTAAAGAAAGATTGATTCATTGTGAATCTCGTCAATCGCTGGTTATAAAATTATATGCTGGTTATAAAATTAAATTAAGCTATTTCTTTATAAAATAAAAAGTTAAGATTGTTATTTAATACCATTTTAATCAAACTTTCTAAAATTAAACTTTGAAATGTTCGCGAATAGTAAGTGCGCGCAAAATTTAATAACTTTATTTAATCAAAAATATTTTCTCGCAAATATTTTTCTAGGCATTAGCGTGCAAAAAAAAAATATTGTAAAAGTTAATTACTGATTTTCAATAGAGAATTGATATTCTTCACATTTTTCGGATAATTTCGTATATTCATTTATATTAATGACTGTTCATAGTAATGAATATAATACGATATAATTATAATAAAATAAATACGGTATTATATAATATTAGTAATTAATTATTATAATAATGCTTAATATATTCGATTTATAATTAAATAGCGTCGCTAACATGATAAAATATACTGTATACTATATAATATACGCTGTATATATTTTAAATATATTTTTTTTTGTGAGATAAAATTGAACATTTTTGATTTATAATAAAATATACAATAAAAAAATGGTAATAAAAATATTTTTACTTACGTATGATATTTTAAAGGCATATTTGTTTTATAAAGAGAGTATCTTGATTCTTGACATTTCCACCATAATGAATTTTTTCTAATATTTATAAAATTAAAGATTTTTTGTTTATTTCGTTCACACAAATTGATATATCTTGATAAAATATGAAACATATTTGTAAAAAATTATATCGATTTATATCAATGAATGAACTATAACTTATTTTCTTTGATACTGGAACTTTTATACACTCAGTTGGCTTTAATATATAATTTAGATTACCATTATTAGCTCGTGACGCAAAGGAGGGATATCAAGTTGTGGAATAATAATATTCATTAATTTTTTCTTATTTATTATTGATACTGATTTTATCTTAAAAAAATGTATTTAATTTCAAAATTTAAATTAAATAGAGATTTCACTAAAAGATCGGAATCTCTTTTATATTTTATTTATAAAAATTGAATATCTTTTTTTTCTCTACTTTTTACTAAAGAATACAGATTTTAAAGAATGATGTAACTTATATATATATATATATGTATTTCTCTCATAGCTCTCATTTTGAAAATTAAAACATCGCTAAACATAGCTCTCATTTCAAAAGTTAAAAATAAATTTCTGTGTAACCGCTTATACACTGCTCATCTTTAAAAAATACGGTAAGCCATGAGGATCAGCTTCTTCACACACACACACACACACACGCGCGCGCGCACACACACACACACACACACATCTCCAAGTCCAAAAAGCATTCGACACAAGTGTACATGTATTTAATAATTCATTACATTCACTGCCGGAGCGAACAATATTGAATTGTTATTCTTTTAGTATTTATAAAAATAACGTTTATTCTCATCATCTTTAATGACTTATTTTTATCAAAATTTTTTCTATTTCGTTATATATTTCTGCATTGATTAGGCAGCATATGAATAATGTATAATTAAAATAAAATAAGTTGAAAAAAAGGAGAAATCTATATTTTTATAATATAAATATTAAAGTTATATTGATTATTAAAATCAAATAATGCAATTAAATATACTTACGAAATGCATAGCAAGATTGAATTTCATTCGGCATGATGCTTCGAGTTTTAAAATTATTATTGTTCGAATGGAAGGGCAATTTTTAATTTTTATTTTAAAAATTCGGACAATATTGAACAATTGTGTGAAGATATTAGCGATACCTGTAATCGTTTAGATTATTTAGATAAAAGTACAAAGGAGATAACATGTTTTATGTTTTATTATTAGAATATTGTATCAATTTTACTACAATAATTTAATTTATCATTATTAACTACTCAAAACACAAAAAAATGTAGAAGCGACGTTTAACGGATTCCTAAAATAATATCCAATAATATTTTTTTTAAAAACTTTTATTAATGAGATCATATCAATAATGCGTAGGCTATTCAAAGCGGAACGATTGATTATATGCCATTATAAGTGATTACAGTTAATCATTCTTGACCATGCAATGAAGTGAAAGAAAATACGATTGATTCAACGATACATTGAATATATTTCGTGTTTTTATTTTTTCTGTTATTTTTCGGTGATGTTTTATTTATTGTTATTCAGTTAATTGTTATACAAATCTGTCAAGAATAAGTTTAAAGATAATGAAATATTGTCGAAATATTATCAATATTAAAAAAAGATATTTAGGAAAAGGGATTTCAAGAATTTTCTTGAATGACTGATTTTATCTATTTATTTGATCAATTCTTTTTAAATTTAATATAGTTAATGTAATATAATTGTTTATATCTTTTTATTTAAAATATTCAAAATATTTCCTTTATATTCAAAATATATATTTTTTATTAATAAATAGAAATATTTTTTACATGTAACGCAGTTTCTTCGATATGTTGCTTTCATTCATTTTAACGTTTGATAAATTTTTAGTAATTTTTTTCTTTCGGAACATTATATTCCAATATCTTAAAAAATATCGAAATAGCGTTTCCATATTTAAATATAATGAATATAGTTTCTAAGAATATAGAGTAGTTTCTAATGATACACACACACACACATATATATATATATATATATATATATATATTAGGTTCAAATATTATATAATCGATTCAATTATTTTAGAAAGCAAAAGATAAAATATTTATCATATATGTATCAAATCTGCCTTGATTGTATTTCTCGAAATGCAAAACTTTAAAATAATAAATAATAAAAAAAAGTACATACGTCTGTTATCCATTTGTTAACGTCAAGTAATTCTTTATTACCTTTTTCCGTCAATTGACGAACAATATCGGATCACATAGCTATTAATTCGTTTCTTTCATCTTTGAACGACATATTGCTGTACATTATTTGATCTAAAACAAAAAAATTTTAAAAACATTCATTTTTTGATTATTTCTTTAGTTAATATTTAACTGTCGCTCGTACAAAATAATTTTATTGTCTTCATTGTCAAATGAAAAGCTTATTATTATGAATAAGATTTCGAAAATAAAAGTTTTGAAAATATTAAGTCAAAACATAATATTCCAGAGTACATATAGTGGCGACAATTATTTTTAAAAATAATTTTTCCTGAAAACAGAATATAACAAAATTTTATTCTATATTTTTGAACTATTTTTTAATGTAGAATAGTTGTTCCAATCGAGTTATCGATAATAAATATCATTATTTTTATGCTGATTTAGGATTTATTTTTGTCAATATAAATATAACATAAACATATTAGATACAATTAAAAATAATACAGATATACAGTATAGATACATGTGCGTATAATTATATACATGATTTCATAATTAAAATGTTTATAAAATTGAAAATAATTTATTTCGAAAAGTAAATAAATTATTTTTTTTAATTAATTAATTGCGTTGAAAGAAATTTTCTTCAAATAACTGATAACTAACATATCTATAGATTATGCAGAATAAAGAAAAAAAACATTAAAATGAAGAAAATCATTTATTTATTTTTTATATATCATTACTTGAAAAATAAATTTATATTTCGAAAAAATCTATTCTTGAACTTACTTATTAATCCAATGAGTACACTAATATTTTTATTATCGTATTAATTATTATAAAATATTATTTTATATTATTTCACGAGAAAATAATTTATATGAGATTAATTTTAAAAATGTATGATTAATAAGTCTACAGAATTCTCAGCTTCATTAAAATTGCCGAAGAAGATCAAGCGAAATTGAATTTTGTCCTCAAAATTAAATAAGAAAAATAAGTTACCAACGTATGTGTATTTTTTTAAAGAACGACTTGTCAACTTGTCTTCGATTGAAAAAATTCGAAATTTAATTTTTATTTTTCATTTCATTCTTATAAAGAAACAAACGAAATAAATAAGAATATATAACATTTAGAATTTCTATAAAATCTTTAGAACAAAATTTTTATATTTGTTGAAAAATCATGTTTGTATTATTTCATGTATTTCTTTAATTGGAGATTTTTGAGATAATTTTAAAGAACATTTAATCTCAAAAAATATTAATTTCGAGAAACGACTAAATTAAATATTATGTTTTTTATAAATTGTTAGTAGAAAAGTTTCATTAGAACAAAATTTATATTCGTTAAAAAATATTATGTTTTCATTTATTCCTATATATAGTGTATCCAAAATATAGAAATATTCGTTAATTGAAAATTTTAAAAGTAATTTCAAGGAATATTTTCCTTTACGAAATCTTTCGTTTGAATGAGTTTTTAATTAAAAAAAAGAAAAAAACACTTATGCATAATGTAATCGATGATACCTTCAAAAAGTATAAGTATGTATATGAGAAAATATTAATATTAAGAAGAGATACCTAAGAAAAAAGATTTGAAAAATTATTTCAAAATCTGATTTCATTTTTTTTATTTGATCAATTCTTTTTTAATTTAATATAATTCATGATAATTTTTTATTTAATTAATTTTTTATTTCCTTTATAATAATCCTTTATTTTTTTTATTCCAAATATGTATTTTTTATCGATATAAAATAGTTATTACATATAAGATAGTGTCTTCGATACGTTGCTTCAATTTATCTTTCCTTATATGGCGACACATAGCCAATACTATCTTTATGGCTAGAGTACGTACTTAATTGGTAAATATTCTTCGTTAATAATACGTTAATAACAAAAAATAATAGAAATTTTTGCATAGGAAAATATTGCTCCTAATTAATTTAGGAATCGCTGGATAATCGTATGTTTTGCCATGTAATTTTTGTTTCGTTTTGAAAACAGATTTTCAAAGATTTTATTATTTAATTTTTATTATATTTTTCATTCATTTTACATTTGATAAATTTTTAGTAATCTTTTCAATTGTTAAAAATTAGTTTATTAATTTTTGTTAAAAATTATTTATTACAAATATTTTTTTGTATGGAAGAATGTTATAGAAAAATATTATTTGAATATTATTTTAGAAATATCTGAATAATCGAATGTGTTCCCATGCATTTTTAAATATCTTTTTGCCCTATTTTACTACATGATGTAGCGAGTAAGTATAAAAAATATTCAGGTGGAAGTTTCGAAGATAATTGCTGTATATATATATTCAATAAATTATGCGTTTCTTCTTCGTAATCATAATAGATATTCGATATACCTATCTCTTCATAAATTTCTTTCACACGTTTTACTTTTTCTTCATCAGCTACTCCATAACATTCCTAGATGATATTAATATTATAAGTAATTTCAATAATTAATATTTCATTAGACGAAATTAAATTTGAAATACTATTAATGACACGTTTACTTTTAAAATTCTTTTTTGTTCGGCTGTAGCTCGCTTCAATGCAACCACAATGGGCCATGTACATTTTCCTTCTTGTATGTCAGTTCCACTTTTTCCTCCGATTTCTTCTTTACTGTAATAATCCAAAAAATCATTTTGTACTTGGAAAAAATGACCCATTTTTATCAAAATATTTTCTGCTTCCCTATGCATTTCTGGATCGATTATGCCAGCCTATGAACAATGTATAATTAATATAAAGTAAGCAAAAAAAAAAAAAAAAATGGAAAAATGTATATTTTTCTAATATAAATATTACAATCATATAATCAATAAAATCAAATGATGCACTTAAATATACTTACGAAGCGCATAGCAAGACTGAACGGAAGCATAAATGAGAAATAAGATGTTTTATATTTTACTAGATCATTGTATCGATCCATAGAAAAAACATTAAAATTAGCATTCTTCCCCCAATCTGTCGATATCAATATATCTAGACATTCACCATGCGTTGTTTTTGTATGATACTGCAAATTACATAAATATTTGATCGTATTTTAATAATAATATTATTTAAAAATATAAATTTAGAAAAATATATAGAATAAGATGCATGCATGCAGTAAAATGTAAAATTATTTTACACACTTTGAAATTATATTTTATTATAAATATTATTGAAATTTTGTTATCATCATGATTTTCTTTAAAAGTACGATTGTGCATTAAAATGCAATAATTTTGGATTTATTATAAACAATAATAATGGATTAATATTTGAATACAACAATATTATTTTATCTTTGAGCATTGTTTATAAAAATAAAAAAAATTTATATATACTCACCTTCAAAAGTATATCCACGATATCTGTATAACAATTTTTCGATTTAAAATGTTTCTTAATAAGCTTATATATACATGTTTCCATAATTAAACCGTCATTAATTGCACCTAATCCAATTTTAACATGCCAGGTTAATTGATTTCGTCGCATGTTTGCATTATCTAAAAGATCATCTATTACTGTGTAAAAAGCTTGCATCTGTAATAATAATCATATGTATCCAAACTTTTTAATGCTTGAAAGAAATAATATAAATTTAAAATATTAAACTAATGTATGAGATCAATTTTTGTTTTACTTATGAATGAAGAATATATGTTCGTCTACTAAAAAATAATAAATTTTAAAATGATATAAAATAAAAAAAAAATAAAATAAAAAATTACTATTTCTATACTCCAGGCCAGGATACGAGCTAAACGAATATTTTCTTCCGTTAACTGATCTTGAGATGCCAGCAATTTATATGCGATTACAAGTGGTATTGATCTTCGTTTTCCTCCTTTCGGAACATTATATCCCAATATCTAAAAGTTAAGAAACATTGTTTCGATATTTAAATATCGAATAGTGAATATAGTTTGTAAATACGAATGTAGAAAGAAGAGAATATAGTGATTAATGATACACATATATATTAGGTTTAAATATTATAAAATCGATTGAATTATTTTACAAACCAAAAATTAAAATATATATCGTACATATATCAACCCACTCTTGACTATATATCTCGTATTTCTTGAAACGTAAAATTTTAAAATAAAATAATGTTTTATTTATTTATGAACAATATTTAATCTTAAAAATAATAGGAATTGATATATATATGAAGATGGAGTATATTTTCACATTAAATTAGTGATTAATATTTCAGCACAATGATAAAATCTTCACATGAATATAATAAAAATTTTAATTTTTCAAAAAAATATATTTCATTTTAGAAAGTAGTTTTAGATTAGTAGAGGTTATTGAAACCTACATTGTGATTTACAGAGCAATCTATACTGAAGTGTTGGCTTTTTTTTATTTTTATTTATACATAAAAAATATAGAAATATGTTAAATTTCGCTATCACTATTTTTCAGTTTCTTCTGTAATATATAAAGATAATTATAAAGAAAAATAATTATCAATAAGTTTTAAAAATTAGAATAAAGAAGGTATTAATAATTAAATTAATATTAAGTAATTATTTCTATTTACATCTTATAACATGGTGATAAAATATGGAACTATATAACTGTTTACATTGCAAATGTTGATTGAGCTTAACGATTAACTCCAATTATTTTTTATGGCTGATTGATAACTGATTGTATTTTGCGATTTCTAAGTGATGTTTAAGAATATGATTTGAATTCTCTAACAATTAATTGTGCTTTATCTGATTTTCGTGCAAAATAAATGATAGAGTTTAATTTGATAGAGTTTAAATAGAATTTGAATTAATTCTGACTTTCTTGCAAAATTATCGCGGACATTGGTTTTCCTTTCAATAATTGTTTTCGATGAAAATGTGTCTAAGAGAGAATGAAAGATATCCAATTCAATATCTGTGGATCAGCTTTATTTCATGATCAATCGCAAGACATTTGTTTAATTGGTCATTGCGATTTTACCTTGGAATAAGTTTTCCGAATAATTAATGTTGCAAGTTTGGAATAAAGTGAAAGAATAATCTAAGTTATATTAATTACTGTTATAAATTTGAAAACTTAAATTGAGATTAGATTGCTTTTGAAATTCGAGTTATTTTGGCTCTATATTATATATAAATTTGTTCAATTTTTGTTCATAATTTTGTTCATCGTATTCGTGGATAAATATTCATAAAGGATCGAAATATAAATTCATGAAATATTCAATCATAATCAATGCAAAATCCATATTGTTTTAGATAAATCGATTTATCAATATTTTTTGAGCAATAATATATGGATTAATCTTCATGTATGGAAACATCTTCATGTATTCATTTGCACTTATTTTACAAATTCTTTTCTGAATTTTGAATTATGCATATCAGCTATAAACTGGTTTTACTTTGTTTAATATCTATTCATAATGATAAGTTTCCTTTAATTTCTTTATCAATAAGAAATAGGTTTCTTCTAATGTTTTTTAATGTTTCTAAATAATTTTTATATATTTTTATATATTTTTTATATATTTGTATTTATACATTGATTATTTTGAATCAATATTGAATCAATATTTAAAAAAATTGAAATTATAAATGTAATGTTAAATAAAAATGAAATTAAGGGATTAAAAATAAGAGAAGTTATAAAAAGAGAAATCGTTGCATGTTTATAGAATATCAACAGGATTAGCATAATTTATTAATGCAAATGTAAATACGAATTATATAACATATCATTTTTTATGATAATGTTCAAAGAAGTAATAATTTATTTATAAAGTTTTTATTAATTTGTATATTTTATGCACGAGAAATTATGATACACGATTCGAAATTATATTATTTTATAGTATATAATTTAAAAAAGAAATACCTCTTTAAACCATTTTTTAACATCTGGTAATTCTTCGTTATCTTCTTCCGTCAATTCACGAACAATATCGGGCCACATAGCCATTAATTCGTTTCTTTCATCTTTAAACGAATTGACATACTTTTGTTCATTATTTGATCTGAAACAAAGAAATTTTATTAATTTTATTTAATTATTTAATTTTAAGTAATTTCTATAATTTAAATAATTAATATTTAATTCTTTATTTATCTTTCGTATAAAGTAATTTTACTGTTAAATGAAAAGCTTATTTTATAAATAATGTTTTTGAAAGAAGGAAATAGAAGTTGTCCCAATAAAATTTGAATATTGTTTCGATTTTTATTTCTAATAGAAAGTTAATGAAACTTCCTATAATTTTATTTATTTCAATGATTTCGATTTATTATATTTCATTTTATTATTATACATTGCTTAATGTTGCTATTTTTCTTGCATATTATTTATTTTTTAAATATTTCAACAAAAAGAAAATTGAATTGTCGTATGTCTAAATGATGTTACGACATGGCTTTTATAATGATTTACATCAAATTAAAAACGAATTTCCTATTTGATATAAAGCTATTTTTTTATTAAATTGTTAGTATACTTTCTTTAAGTTGCATTAGAAGAAAATTTTAATATTTGTAGAAAACAATCATGTTTTTATTAATTCGTTTACAGAATATATAAAAATATTAAAGAATATTCTTTAAGTGGAGCTTTGTAAAATAATATTCCAAAATCTTTCGTTATGACTTTGTGAATAAGTTATTAACTTAAAAAAAATTATTTAATTTAAAAAGAAAGGGAAATCCCATGATCAATCATCATGGGATGTGTAATATAATTAATTATAGCCTTCAGTGAATAAATTAATTAAATGTTATTAATGTAGAAATCGAATGTACCAAAATTCAAAAAGTTAAAGCTAAATCCATGAAAAATCTCTTCATGGTGAATTTAAAAAGTTTGTGAATATCGTAGAACATCAATGACAGTGCGTCTCTTACATAATGACAATTCCTAGCTTAACCAGAATTATGCGAACTAGCCTTCAGATGATTGTTACTCAAAAATGATAAATAGTAAAGAAAGGTTGATTCACTGTGAATCTCATCAACCGCAGGTTATAAAATTATATGCTGATTATAAAATTAAATTAAGCTATTTCTTAATAAAATAAAAAGTTAAGATTGTTATTTAATACCATTTTAATCAAATTTTCTAAAATTAAAATTTGAAATGTTCGTGAATAGTAAGTGCTCGCAAAATTTAATAATGACTTTTTTATATCAAGAATATTTTCTCGTAAATATTTTTCTAAGCATTAGCATGCAAAAAAAAAATATATTATGAAAAGTTAATTACTGATTTTCAATAGAAAATTGGTATTCTTTACATTTTTTGGACAATTTTTTATATTCATTTTATAAATGACTGTACACAGTAATGATTATAATATGATATAATTATAATAAAATAAATACGGTATTATATAATATTATAAGTTAATTATTATAATAACGCTTAATATATTCACTTTATAATTAAATAGTGTCGTTAACATTATAAAATATACCGCTGTATATATATTAAATATATTTTTTTTTGTGAGATAAAATTGAACATTTCTGTTCGATTTATAATAAAATATATAATAAAAAATAATAAGAAAATATATATATATATTTAAAAATAATAAAATATTTTATAAAAAAAATATTTTTACTTACGCATGATATTTTAAAGCCGTATTTTTATTATAACAAGATATCCTATTCTTATGATTATATCCTATTCTTGATGCTTGGCATTTCCACCATAATGAATTTTTTCTTATATTTAAATAATTAAAGATTTTTTGTGTATTTCGTGCACATAACGATAAATTGATATATCTTGATAAAATATAAAACATTTCTATAAAAAATTATATCAATGAATGAACTATAATTTACTTTTTTTAATACTCTATCTTTTGTGCTCAGACTTTAATATTATTATTGAATTATTGGACCGTATATGTAACGCGAAGGAAGGATTTCAAATATGAAGCAATAATATTTATATTAATTTTTCCTCCTTTGCTATTTTTTCACGAGAGATGATAATTTTTGTTCGAAATTAATTGCTAAAGATAATGTTTTATATGCAAATATTTAACCATTTCAAAATTTTCATTTATCAATTTCAAGGAATTAATATGAAAAATCTAACATTACCTGATGTAAATATATACACATCAATTTATTATAAATGATTAATATTATATTTCTATATGAACATAAATATAAAATATATTTCTATATAGTCACAATAAATAATTATTTTTTAATGCAAAAGCTTTCATAATCTATAAAAAATTTATATTTTTTTACAATTACATCATTATTATTAATAATTATATAATTATTAATAATTATATATTATTATTATATATTTAGTATAATTATATAATTATATAATTATATTGATTTTTACTTTTCAATAATATAATTATATAATTATTAATAATTATGTATATAATTATATGAATTATATTATTTATGTATATTTTTTTAAAGAATAATTTTTCAATTTGTCTTCGATTGAACAAACTCGAAATTTAACTTCATTTTTATTTTTCATTTCATTTTTATAAAGAAAGAAGCGAAACAAATAAGATTATATAAGAATAGAATTTAGAATTTTTATAAGATCTTAATTTTTATATACATGCATATGTATATAATATTTATATTTTCCATTACATTATCAAGGAAATAATATTCACGGATTCTATTAAATAAATAATGAAATTTTGTTAAAAGTATATATATTTTTTTTAATAAGATTATATTTAGATAGATTTTATTTAAAAAGATCCTAGAAATTTCATATATTGCTGTTTTTCATAAAAATAATTACAATAATTAAACGAGACTTTTCAATACGTTAATATATAAATTGAAAAATTATTGATGAAAGTATTTCGATTATACGTTATTGTGTTTCCAATAATTCAGTTTCAACTGATACGTTGAAGTTTCAAGTTCAAGTGATTTGGTATACTGTTACGACGTAACAGAAAGAATTCTTCATTTATATATATAAAATTACAAATTACAAATTAATAAGATTCAGAATTAAAATTACTGTTCCAATAGAAGTTTTTATATTCAGTGAAAAATTAAAAAAAATTTGTTTAATTGTATCTCTTGTATAATAAATTTTTGAGATTCTTCCGAATTCAAATACAACGTGAATCGAACTAGTCTTAATAGTCACCTTATTACAAATTGATAATTTCGAATTGTTAGCTCGTTACTGATTCAGGACAGTAAAACAAAATTTTCACAAGACACTGCATATGAATTCAAAATTATCTTTTTCTTAAAAATTTTTTTTAAAAATTGCAACTTTTGATTATATATCACATATCAATATTATAAGAATTAAAAAAAGGAGCATATACCGCTATAGAAAATCATTTTGTATAAAATATTTTAATTGACAACTTTCATATATATAATTATATTATGTTACTATATGGTTTTCAAACGATTTATATCATACAAGAAATTAAAAATAATTTTCCTATTCGTTATAAAAATACTTTTTTAATAGATTGTTGATATACTTTAATGAAGTTTCATTAGAACAAAATTTTTATATTTGTTGAAAAATCATGTTTGTATTATTTCATGTATTTCTTTAATTGGAGATTTTTGTGATAATTTTAAAGAACATTTAATCTCAAAAAATATTAATTTCAAGAAACCAATAAATTAAATATTATGTTTTTTATAAATTGTTAGTAGAAAAGTTTCATTAGAACAAAATTTATATTCGTTAAAAAATATTATATTTTCATTTATTTCTATATACAGTGTATCCAAAATATAAAAATATTCGTTAATTGAAAATTTTAAAAGTAATTTCAAGGAATATTTTCCTTTACGAAATCTTTCATTTGAATGAGTTTTTAACTAATAAAAAGAAAAAAACATTGATCGATTATGGAATGCGTAATGTAATCGATTATACCTTCAGAAAGTGTATAAACTAAATGAATAAACTAATTAAATGTTATTCGTATAAGATAAATAAATCGCATTGATACTGTAAATCATAAATAAATCAAAAATATAAATAATTAAAAAATTCGTGGAAAATCTCTTCACAATGATTGAATTTAAGAAGTTTGTAAGAAACATCGTTTCCACATTGCAGATCAGATCGCTAATATATTTAAACATACTTTTTTTTGAGAAATAAAATTGAATATTCCCTTCAATTTACATATATTATTAAAAAAGTTATAAAAAAAAATTTTTACATATGACATTTTAATGATATATTTATTTTATAACAAGAATATCCTATTCTTGATTTTTGGTATTTCCATCATAATGAATTTTTTCTAATATTTATAAAATTTTCTAATATTTATAAAAAGATTTTCTGTGGATACACAATAAATTGATGTATCTTGATAAAATGTAAAATATTTCTTTAAAAAAATTATATCGAGTTATATCAATGAATGAACTATAATGTTTAATACATTTTCTATGGTATTTTACTTTTTCCATTATAAAATAAATAAAATTCTTGACTCTTTAATTTGCTCAGTGAAATTAGAATCATAAAGCTATTTATAATTATATATGATATATTTATCTAGTTTTGAAACCTCTATAATTGTTTTTAGATATTTTGGATATTTTGAGAAGAGGAGTGATGAAACATTCTCTGGCAACTGTATTCTGATAGAAAATATCGTTCATTAATTTACTACCATCACAAAAGTAATCATCTCCTAGTCAATGCCATTTTTTAAATTTTTCAAGATCATTGAAATATAGTACTAGTAAGACTGATAATGCTAAGTCTACAAAATTCTGGACGTTAATAAATAAGTATTTTTTAATGCAAAAGCTTACTTTTATAATCTATCTATAATATCTATAATCTATCAAAAAAAATATTTTTTTACAACTCTCATCATCATTATTAATAATTATTAATTATATAATTATACAATTATTAATAATTATGTAATTATTATATGTCATTGATTTTTACTTTTCAGTGATATAATTATATAATTATTAATAATTTCAGTGATATAATTATGTAATTATTAATAATTATATCACTGAAAAGTAAAAATCAATGATCTAAGTTATAGAAATTACAAAAGTTGTAAAAATTTTTGAAAATTTGTAAATAAGGAATTATAAAATTAATTTTTTTTTATTTAAGAAAAATATATTTAATTTCAAGGTTAATTTCAAAATAAATCAAAAAGATAATTTCATCAGAACAAAAGTATAGAATTTGTTTTATATTACATTTTATTCATAAAAAATCAATATTTTTTTCAATGATAGAAAATACAACTTTTAAACAATTTTTAACCGATATATTGTTATAGAATTTAAAGTTCACTAAAATTTTATTTGTGGTTTTATTATTCGATATTGCTAGCAATACTACTTCATAGTTGGTTACCTATTTTTCTTCGATACGTATATTTCAAATATTTTGTAAAGAGATACACGTAATTACGTATAATAAAATATGTTCATGCAGCTAAATCCGCATATTTTTATTTATTGTTTTCATTTCCCAGTTAACAGGTTACGAACCCAGATTACGAAAGAAACAATAAATAATTAGGTAAAGTACAGTTAAATTGAAAAAGCACATGGATTAATTATCCGACCTTGAGCAAACGTGAAATATAATCTAATCGTGAGGGAGTATGAAACTATTCATTATAACCTAAAAGCATTAGAAAATTGAGCCTCATGGAAATTTCATGTGCGGTGCATGTGAAATAGTTACAAATGAATTAATTCTTCTTGTATCAGGAGATGATGCGGAAAATCGAATGCGCTACCTAGATAAAAGTCGATAGTACAATTCAACGCATAATCTCTACATCAGAGGATGAAAAACTATTTTTGTATATTATCAATTGTGAATCAACTAAGCATATGTGGAAAAAACTGGAGTCTGTTTACGAACAAAAATCTGATAGTGTACATGTGCTGTTGCAGCAATAGTACAGTTACCAAAAGGAACTGGGCGATGATGTTGCTACTCACATCGTAAAGAGAATCTTGCATATTGACTACAAACTCTGGGTAAGAAAATCAAATGATTATTGCTAAAATACTCATGACATTATCTTCGTCATTCAAATACTTTATTAATGCGCGGGAATCAACTCAACCTAATGAAAGAATTCTCACAAATCTTATTTCAAGGCTCATCAATTGTGAATCAGTTAAAAAAACAAGAACAAGGGAACCGAAGAAAGGGCAGAGAACATTACTTTTACTGCCAATAAGCATCAGTGTAAGAAAAATTTCAAAAAAGGCAACGTTAGACTAAGTATGTGTCATTATTGTCACAAACTAGGTCATTGAATCAAGAAATGCAAAAAAGCAGCAATACCAAACAAAAAATATACAGGAAAAAAAGCAGAGGCACTCATTGGAGCCATATTTGCAGAATATAATTTAAAAATATTCAGTGATGCATGGCACATGGATTTGGATGCGATTAAACACATGTCAAATCGTCGCGAGTGGTTCTCATTATAAAAAATTCGATACAGTAGAAAATATTAAGATAGGCGATGGAAAATATATTCAAGTAATTGGATCAGAAGATATCGACATTCTTGCTTCATTCATTCTTCAATGGAAAAGAGTGGGTGCAAAAATATTTCAGTAATGTTTTTCAGGTACCAGAACTGAGTTTCAATTTTTTTTCGGCGGGTGCAGCTCTTAACAAGCGACTACGATAATATTCCAACGACAAAAAATGCACATTCAACAAATTCACATTCACAACAAATGAAGAATGAAAATATTGTTGCAGCGAGAGAAAGAAAAAGTAAATTATTCGTAATGAAATTTAAAATCATTATAAACGAGCATCAGGCAGTGCGCAATTCTCTTTTCTCTTGGCACAAACGAATGGGTCATCAAAATGTGGATCAAGTGAAGAAAATTTTAAGATCCAAGAACAACTTTTTTAAGAATCAAAAGTTTTGTTACGAAGATTATATAATAGGGAAAATGTACAGACTACCATTCCCAAAAAGCAATACAAAATCTGAGCGCATTGGAAAACTCATCCATATAAATCTTTCAGATCCAATGTAAGAAAATTCGCTTTGAGAAGGAATTCGATATTTCTTAATAATGAAAAATGATTAGAGTGGAGAAGCTTATATTTTATCAAAAATAAATTAGAGACATCACGATGTCTAGAGAATTTCTTTAAGAAGATTAATAAGCATTTAGAAAAAATCAACATCTTCAGATCGGATAATGGCTTTGAATTTGCCAATAAAGAAATTGAGAAATTAACATGGCATTATGCATCAAAAAACGATACCATTTACTCCGGAACAGAATGGTTCTGCTGAACACGAAAACAGAATCATAATTCACTTAGCGAGAATATCATTGCAAGCAGGAAAATTACCAATCAAAATGTGAGCTGAAGTAGTTAATTACATCGTTTATATTTTAAATAGAACTGAACATTTCGAGTCTCAGAATGTTCGGAGAAGAAATGTATTCTATATATTTCCTAAAGAGAAGAGAAGAAAGTAAGATGTCAAAGCCGAAAAAGATATTTTCATTGAGTAAGATGAAAACACAAAAAGATTCTGGATCTGGCTTCCTGAAAGAGGGCAAGTTAAAATATATAGGGATGTAAGATTCACAGATCAACACTACGAATTTAATTTAAATAAAAAACAGAAATCAGATTCAAATACTATAATCTTTGAATATCAAAGATGACACAACTAAAATAAATGAATCGAAAACTATTCAATCGGAAAACAATAAATTTAGATGAAGAATCAAATGATCCAAAAAACAAAAAACAATACGAACAGAATCTACAGAGAGACAGAAATAAAATACGCTGACCGGACAGACTTACATACACAAACATTGTAATTACAGGACAATATGAACCAGAAAGCTATGATGACGCAATCAAATGAAAAGGAGTCATGGATGACGAAATTGATTCTTTGAGAAAAACTCAAACGTGGACATTAATAAATCCGTCATCAGATCATCAAATCATATATCGATGAACTTACTGAAAATGAATAACGATGAAAGCGTTCAACGATTCAAAATTCGTTACTAGAGATTTCAAACAAGCTGCTGGAGTTGATTATGATCATGAAACATTTAGTCCTGTAGCTAGATTTGATTCAATAAGGACTATCTTATCTATCACAGCCTTGAACAAAATATACTTTATTTGACATCGAGACGGTTTTTTTTTATGGAGAACTACGAGATTATCTACGTGCAGCAACCGAAGGAATACGAGAACTGACTGTGTTTGCAAATTGAATCGTAGTTTATACAGTTTATACAGTTAAAGAAGACATCAAGATGTTGGAATCATCGTTTTACAGTGTTATTGAAAAAGCATGGTCTCATGTTCACTAGCGCAGACTATTGCGTATTTACAAGTAGAAACAATCGAGACCGATTGATTCTAGCGATTCATGTCGATGATGGATTAATTACTACAACGAACTAATCATCCATAAAAAAGTTGTCAGCTGAACTTCCTAAGGAATTCGAAGTGAATCCAGTGAAATAAAAACATATCTGGCATTACAAATTGAGCGATTGGCAGATTGGATCTATATTTTTACATCAGGAAGCTTACACTAGGAAAATTTTGCAACGATTTCGGATGAAAAATGCTAACGCTGTAGCAATAAACCAAAACTATAAACTGTGCATGGAGACGCATAAAAATGGGTACAAGGTAAATCAGAGATCCTTTATCACCAAGCGGTAGGAAGTTTAATGTACTTGTCAGTGGACATAAAGACCAGACATTACATTTACAATAAACAAAGCCAGCCAATATTTGGAATAACCCAAAGTCAATATTCACTGGTACGCAGTAAAAAAAATTTTCAAATATCTAAAGGGAATAACAAAACATTATTCATTTTTCAATTGAACAGAATAATCATATTAAAGCATTCAATGAGGCTGATTACGCTGGAAACACTGAAACCAGAAAGTCCACTACTGGTTTTATATTAAAACTTATATTAAAAGGCGATTCTGCAATTGGGAGTTCAATATGACAAAGAATAGTAGCTCTATTGACTGAAGCCGAATACATAGCAGCTAGTCAAACTATGAAAGAGATCATATGGATGAAAATTCTACTCAATGATCTAGCTATGTTTAAGAATATATGACTCTTATAATAACTCTTTACATGGATAACTTGAGCGCAATCAAACTTATTAAAAACCCCAGAATTTCATCGAAGAAGTAAACACATTGAAGCACGCTATTACTTTGTACGAGACAAATTCAACGAGAAGGAGTTTCTTCTGCAACATATAGCATCGGAGGATCAGCAGGCAGACTTTCTAACGAAATCCCTGAGAAGAACAGTATTTGAGATACAAAAAAATATATTGAATATCAAGAGTATCGAACACATGATGGGCACATAGAACTATGATACTCAACATAATAAACATACACACACTAAATAAATTTCAGTTCATTTTTAGTGGGAGTGTTACGGAATTTAAAGTTCACTGAAATTTTATTTGTGATTTTATTATTCAATATTATTACTATTTGTTTTTCTTCGATACGCATACTTCAAATATTTTGTAAACAGATATGCGCAATTACGTATAATAAAATATATTCATTCAGTTAAACCCGTACATTTTTATTTATTGTTTTCACTGCTCAATCAACATATATATATATTTTTCTCATTATATTTTGGAAGCTAAAACATCATAACAATATATAAATTTCCGTTTTTCTTGTTGAAGAAAAGATTAAATATAAAAAATTTTTCTCATAGAAAAAAAAATATATCAAATATATAAATATCTTGATATATATATTTGTTTTATTTAAAATAAAAAAAATGAAAATATAAATTTTAATTTTAAAATGTCTATTCCAGATCTATACTATCAGAATCCATATCAAGTTGATATTTAGAGATCATTAATATTTATGTATCATCAAAATCTCTTGTTAACATTTCCGAGCATTTATTTGTCTCCGAGATTTATGACAGTTTATTGAAAAAAATAGTTTCCACTTCTATTAAGTTTAAACAGAAGATGATATTACGAACAAGAAGATTACCGTTTTCGAGAAGAATTTAAAATTCAACATTTAAAATTGTATATTTTTATTCTAATTCTAAAGATAATATCGTTGACCCAATGGCGATTAATGTGATACTAGTTTGAAAAAATTTATAATAAGTATATGCTGATTAATTCCAGATTGTCAGTATCTTGATATCTTTGTGCACTAATTACCAATTTAATATGAGGAATTTTCTTCTAATTTGAGTTACTATCATTATAAATACCATTATTATTGATTATTATCATTATTATCATGCCCCATTATGATTTTTCCAATTCAATTAGGAAGGAATTTTCTAAGGTCATGAATTTCATTTGTAAATAGAGGCTTACTACGTCGTAATATGACCGCCGGACGATAGTTTCTTCGCAATTAAACATCATTCTTTATCACCATTAGATACAATTACGTGTTGTTACATTGTGAGAGACTCTACTTTCTTGTAGTCACGCACAAGTGTAACCGTTTATATAGTTCGTGTATTCGTTTATATTTTCTATTTTAAAAAATACAATACAATCACGAAGATCAGTTTCTTCACACATACACACATATATATACCTTCAATTGAAAGAGCATTCGATGTGTACATGTATTTTATAATATACTATACTTCACATTACTGCGGGAGCGAACAATATTGGATTCTTTTAGTATTTCTAAAATATAACATTAATTATCTTCATCTTTAATGATTTATTTTTATCAAAATTTTTTTTATTTCGTTATATATTTCTGAATCGATTATGCCAACATATGAATAATGAATAATTAAAATAAAGTAAGTTAAAAAAAAGGAAAAATCTATTTTTGTAATATTTTATTAATTAATTCATAAATATTAAAGTTATATTAATTATTAAAATCAAATAATGCTATTAAATATACTTATGAAATGCTGAATTTCATTCAGCACGATACTTCTAGTTTCAAAATTATCATTGTTCGAATGGAAAGGCAATTTTTAATTTTTATTTTAAAAATTCGGACAACATTGAACAACTGTATGAAGATACTAGCGATACCCGATAATCGTTTAAATTATTTAGATAAAAATGTAAAAGAGATAACATGTAACATTTTATATTTTACTAGAATATTATATCGATTTTATTACAATAATTTAATTTACTATTATTAATTATTCAAAGTACAGAAAAATGTTGAAACGACGGTTAACAGATTCGTAAAATAATATCCAATAATATTTTTCTTAAAAATCTTTATTGACGAGTTTATATCAACAAAAAACACTGATCACGAATCACGAATTGTCAATGCGTAAGCTAACGCGTTTCCAAGCGGAACGATTAATTACATGCCATTATAAGTGATTACAGTTAATCATTCTTGATCATGCAATGAAGTGAATGAAAATACGATTGATACATTGAATACATACTGTTTTTATTTTTTCTTTATTTTTTGTCATTATTTTTCAGTGATGTTTTATTTATTATCAGTTAATTGTTATGCAAATCTACCAAGAATAAGTTTAAAGATGATAAAATGTCGAAATATTATCAATGTTAAGAAAAAATACTTAGGAAAAGGGATTTCAAGAATTTTCTTGAATGACTGATTTTTATCTATTTATTTGATCAATTCTTTTAAATTTTTAATTTTTTTTAAATTTAATACAGTTAATGTAATATGATTATTTATAACTTTTTATTCAAAATATTAAAAATATTTTTTTTATATTCAAAATATATATTTTTTTATTAATAAATAGAATTTTACATATTTTTATATAAAACACAGTTTCTTCGATATATTGCTTTCATTCATTTTAATATTTGATAAATTTTTAGTAATTTATTAAATTTTTTTCCTTTCGAAACATTATATTCCAGTATCTAAAAGTTAAGAAATATCGTTTCGATATTTAAATATAATGAATATAGTTTCTAAGTAGGAATATAGAAAAAAGAAAATATAGGGGTTAATGCTATATATACACTATATATACATATATACTTCAGGTTCAAATATTATACAATCGATTCAATTATTTTAGAAAGCAAAAGATAAAATATTTATCATATCAAGATATGATAAATATGATATGTATCAAATCTGGCTTAATTCTGTTTCTCGAAACGCAAAATTTTAAAATAATAAATAATAAAAAAAAAATACATATGTCTATTATCCATTTTAAGAACATTCGTTTTTTAATTATTTCTTTAGTTAATGTTTAATTGTCGCTCATACAAAATAATGTTATTGTCTTTATTGTCAATTGAAAAAGTTATTATTATGAATAATGTTTTGAAAATATTAAGTCAAGACATACAAAACATACATATAATGGCAACAATTATTTTTAAAAGTAATTTTTCTTGAAAATAGAGTACAAAAAATTTTTATTCTACATTTTCAAACTATTTTTTAATGTAAAATAATTGTTTCAATCGAATTAGTTATCGATAATAAATATTTACCATCAATTTTGTGCTGTTTTGAGATTTATTTTTATCAATATTTATAAATATAGTATGAACATATTAGATAAAATTAAAAATAATATAGATGTATAGTATAGATACATATATGCATATAATTACATACAGTACAATAATTACATATAATAATTACATGATTTTATAATTAAAAAGTTTCTAAAATTGAAAATAATTTGTTTCGAAAAGTAAATAAATTATTTTCTTTTAATTAATTGCTTTCAAAAAAATTTTCTTCAAATAATTGATATGAACCATAATATCTATAGATTATACAGAATAAAAAAAAAATCTCCTTAAAATGAAGAAAATCATTTATTTATTTTTTATATATCATTACTTGAAAAATAAATTTATATTTCGAAAAAAATCTTCTTGAACTTACTTATTAATCCAATAAATACGCTAAATTAAAGATATTACTTTTTATATTTTATTTTATTTTGTATCAAATTCCCTTCAACACTTTTATCATCGTATTAATTATTATAAAATATTATTTTATATTATTTCATAAGAAAATAATTTATATGAGTTAATTTTAAAGACATATGATTCATAAGACTATAGAATTCTCAGCTTCATAAAAATTGCCGAAGAAGACCAAGCTAAATTAAATTTTGCATGATGCAAAAATAAATAATAGAAATAAGTTCACAACTTATGTTATATTTTATATATATATATATTATATTTATATATTATATTTATATTATATATTATATATATTATATTTATATATTTATATATTATGTTATATTATATTTTCTTAAAAAACGATTTTTCAACTTGTCTTCGATTGAAAAAACTCGAAATTTAACTTCATTTTTATTTTTCATTTCATTTTTATAAAGAAAGAAGCGAAACAAATAAAATTATATAACATTTAGAATTTTTATAAGATTTTAATTTTTATATACATGCATATATATATAATATTTATATTTTCCATTATATTATCAAGGAAATAATATTCATGGATTCTATTAAATAAATAATGAAATTTTGTTAAAAGTATTTTTTTTTTTAATAAGATTATATTTAGATAGATTTTATTTAAAAAGATCCTAGAAATTTCATATATTGCTGTTTTTCATAAAAATAATTACAATAATTAAACGAGACTTTTCAATACGTTAATATATAAGTTGAAAAATTATTAGATGAAAGTATTTCGATTACACGTTATTGTGTTTCCAATAATTCAGTTTCAACTGATACGTTGGAGTTTCAAGTTCAAGTGATTTGGTATACTGTTACGACGCAACAGAAAGAATTCTTCATTTATATATATAAAATTACAAATTACAAATTAATAAGATTCAGAATTAAAATTACCGTTCCAATAAAAGTTTTTATATTCAGTGAAAAATTAAAAAAAATTTGTTTAATTGTATCTCTTGTATAATAAATTTTTGAGATTCTTCTGAATTCAAATACAACGTAAATCGAATTAGTTTTAATAGTCATCTTATTACAAATTGATAGTTTCGAATTGTTAGCTCGTTACTGATTCAGGACAGTAAAACAAAATTTTTACAAGACACTGCATATGAATTCAAAATTATCTTTTTCTTAAAAATTTTTTTTAAAAATTGCAACTTTTGATTATATATCACATATCAATATTATAAGAATTAAAAAAAGGAGCATATACCGCTATAGAAAATCATTTTGTATAAAATATTTTAATTGACAACTTTCATATATATAATTAAATTATGTTACTATATGGTTTTCAAATATATTTATATCATACAAGAAATTAAAAGCAATTTTCCTATTCGTTATAAAAATATTTTATTAATAGATTGTTAATATACTTTAATAAAGTTTCATTACAACAAAATTTTTATATTTATTATAACATTATGTTTTCATTTATTTCTATATACAGTGTATCAAAAATATAGAAATATTCGTTAATTGAAAATTTTAAAAGTAATTTCAAGAAATATTTTTCTTTATGAAATCTTTTGTTATGTCTTTAAATGAGTTTTTAACTAAAAAAAAAAACGTTGATCGGTTATGGAATGCATAATGTATCGATTGTATCTTCAAAAAGTGTATAAACTAAATAAATAAACTAATTAAATGTTATTTGTATAAGATAAATAAATCGCATTGATACTGTAAATGAGAAAAAAAATGTTTTATGTTTTACTAGAGTATTGTAACGGTTCATTGAAGATCAAAAAGATCAAAATTTGATTTCTTTCTCTAATCTCGTGATATCAATATATCTAAACATTCATCATGCTCTGTTTTTCTATGATACTGCAAATTACAAAAATATTTGATAAAATGGTGTTGTTATAATTCTATTAATGTTAATATAAAATCTAAATTTATATACAAAAAAATACATGCGTATTTATATTTATTTATTTAATTTATATACAAGAAAATTCAAAATTGTTGTGCACATTCTTAAACTATATTGTATTATAATTATCATGTTATGAAGAAAAAAGTAAGAATAAATTTCTCGACAGAATTAACAATTTTTATGTTTTCAATTTAATAAGCAATATGTTATCCATACTAAATGTTATCCATACAATTCAATATAATTTATGAAAGATATACAATTTTATTAACTTCTTTAAAAGTATAAAAAAAAAAATATATGAAGATCAACTGAACAAGAGATCAACATTTATTCATATTTCGAAAATAAAAAGAGAAATATTTAAGAAAATTAAAATTTAAATGAAAACAAAATTTATTGGCTGTATGCTCATTTTTCAGCAATACTTTTACATAGGAATATAAATGTATAATTATATAATTTCCACAATATGTTTGAAATATTGTTACTATCGAAATCCAAAATTTCATTATCTCCTCTCATTCATTATTCTTCACATCAATGAAACGAATATTCTTGATTCATCTCAAAATGTGAAAGAAATTAAGTCATAAAGTGTTCAATTAAAAAAAAAAGTAATCCATTGTAAAATACTAATTAAATTCGTGAATGATTAATGTAAATAAAGCTATCTTATACATTTTATATATATACATATTTTCTAAAGGAAGATATTACAATGCTCTGTTTTTATTAAATTGTTTGTACAAGAAAAATAATAATTTTGGCTTTATTATAAATAATTAATATATGAATTAACAATTATTTTTTGAGCATTGTTTACACAAATAAAAAATTTGTTTAAAAAATAAAAAAACTCGCTTTTAAGAAAATATTTATGATATCTATATAACAATTTTTCGACTTAAAATATTTCTCAAGAAATTTATATATACTATTTCCATAATGAAAGCATTATTAATAAAGCATTATTAATAACACTCGATCCAATTTTTACATATCAGGTTGGTTGATTTCGTTGCATGTTTGCATGATTTAGAATATCATCGATCATTGTGTGAACTGTATACATTTATAATAATAATAATCATATATATAAACTTAGAGCTAGAAAGAAATAATATAATTAAAATAATATAAATAAATTTATATAAGATCAATTTATTATTTGCGAATATATAAAAATGTTAGTCAACTGAAAAATAATATATTCTAATAATAATATCAACTAAAAAAAAGAAAAATTATTATTTCTATATACCAAGTTAAAATATGAACTAAACGAATATTTTCTTCCGTTGATTGATTTTGAGATGCCAGTAATTTATATGCAACTACAAATGATCTTCGTTTTCCTCCTTTTGAAACATTATTCCAATAATGTTAAAAAAATATTGTTTTGTTATTGAAATACAGTAAATTTATGCAAATAAATGCAAATAAAGAGAAAAAAATATAATATGGCTAATAATAAACTTATATATATAATGTGTGTTGTAAAATCATTTCATTTACATTAAATTCCAATCAAATTGCTGCTATAAAATTAAAAATTTAAATTGAGATTGTTAAGATTGTTACTGAAATTATTTTGACTGTTTCAAAAATTTGTTTTGATTTTTGCTTTAAATTATAATATCTATAAATAAAGCTATATTCATTAAGAATGAATATAAACATGAATTTATGAAATATTTATTCATAGATATATTCATTCATAAAATCTATATTGTTTTAGATTATTAGAATCGAATCGAAACATTAATAGATTAATATATTGATATCTTCACATATTCATTGGTATTTATTTTAGAAATGTAAAATTCTTATTTAAATTTTCGATTATTCGATTATTTATATATTATATATATAGAACATAAATTATATATATATAACATAAAAATTCAAAACAATTAATTTAATGATATAGTAATAAAAAAAAAGAATGTTTTTTTTTATAAATCCAATAAAATTTTATATATATAGTATATATATATTATAATATAAAGTCTGTATTTAATTTAAAAATTTAAATCTGAAAGAGAATCTCACCATAATAAAATTACAAAATTTCTTTTATATTTAATTCATGAAATGATTTTTTAGTGATATAAATTACAGAAGATTAAAATAACTTTGTAATATATTCCTTTCGCTATATTTTGAAAGCTAAAATATCGTAAAAATTTAAATTTAAAAAAAATTAATTTTATGTTGTATATATAATATAAATAATCGAAAATTTAAATAAGAATTTAAATTTAAACTTCTTCAATTAAAAAAAAAAGAAAAAAAAAGAAGATTTAAATATACAGAAAAAAGTAAACATTTTTATCTATATAAGTATTTATTTGTTTTATAAAATTGTTATTTTTAATACAAAATTTTTTCCTTGCCACCTTTGATTAAAGCAGTAAATTTTATATATTTATATGTTTTCGTATTAATAACTAAAGTATTTATATTGCAGTTATTAACATTTTTGTACTTTTATTTGAATATTTGTATTATATAATGCTAGGCATTGTATTCATATCACATTTGTAAGAATTATAAATCTGTTGGCAGTTTTCACGGATGATCTGATTGAATTGTTTTATGTTATTTTTTATGCCTATTTTTTCTCATATCACATTTGTAAGAGTTATAAATCTGTTGGCAGTTTTCACGGATGATCTGATTGAATTGTTTTATGTTATTTTTTATGCCTATTTTTTCTAAGTTTATCTAATTGTTTGAGAAATTCCTATTATTCAATTTCAAACGAATTCTTTTAAATTGTATACTCATACTTGTGCGTCGGATTTATATTTTGATTTTTTTTCTATTAATTTGTTATCTGTCAATCTTAATTTTGATTCCATTTTTTTTGCATTCTTCCTCTTCTTGATATAATTTTTTCTGATTTTCACATTATAATAAAAAGTTTAACACTTGTTCAAATCAAATTTTAATTCAAATTTTTATGAAATATTGGTATTTTTTCGAATTAATAATCAAAACTTTATTATTTCATTTTTGAATGTATACAAATTACTGCAAGTAGACTATATAATTAGATTTTAAGTATTAAGATTTAGATTGCAAACGAATTGCAAATATTCAATATTCATTTAATATTGAATGTTTTCGGGTCTTTGGTCAGCTGATGCTTGCTTATTATTAATCTGAAAATAATAAATATGCACTTTATGTATATTCTTACCAATCTTTTTATCTTATTTATATTTATAAAGTAATTTTTTTTAATATTAATAACATTAATTCCATTGAAAATTTTGAGTTAATGTCAAATTCTTTTGAATCAATTTCTTTATTTATTTACATATAACATTGTATAAAAAAATTTATTCATAACATCGAATATTATTAAATTTATGTTTATTATTAAATTTTTAAAGGATTGATTGCAAGATTTCTGATTGATTGAATATTTTTTATTTTTCTTAACGAGTACTATAAGTCTTTAAAGTCTTGAATACTTTTTTTTTAAACTTAATTACAGATTATTAAATCTTTTTTTTAATTTACCTGTTTATTTAATTATTATTGTATCATAAAGTTTAAGATTTTTAGTAGATTATATAATTTTAGTAGATTATATAATTGCTTCGAAAATATAGAACCTAATATATATATATATATATAATTTTTAATATATATATATATATAATAAATATATATATATATATATATATATATATATAATAATTTTTGCATATATTGTAACTATTAAAAGATAATCTAACAACTTTAGTGCAAATTTAAAATTTTGTAAAATTATAATGGAAACTATAATTAAATTATTTATAAGTACTATAAATTTTTATTTATTTATTTATGAAAATGAAAAACTACATTAAATCCAGAAAATATAAACGAATAAAAAAGATTTTGACATAATTTATAATTTGCTATATAATTCTTGTGAATTTTTTTTGAATTTGTAAAAATTTTCGAAATGTAATTATTTAAAAAGTATCCTTTTAAAACAAATGCTCAAGAAAAAAGAAAAAAAATATGAATATGCAAATACATATTTTGTTTTCCTTTCTATATCTCTTCTCTATCAATAAAATTTTATTTCTTTTATTCATTATTCTTTTATTATTTGATTATACGTAATGTCTTCCATTTATTTATATAATTTATTTGCAAATATTAGAAAAACTGTTAGAAATTCTTCCGTAATAATTCACATCCACAGATACTAAAAAAATTATTATAGTTTATGTAATAATTTTATGTAATAGTTTTCATTTTTTATGGAACATAAGAATGATATATTTTCCATCAATACTATCTGAAAAGTTTCACAAATATCAAATTTCTAGTTATTTCTGTCTATTCTTTTTATATTTTTGAAATTTACAACAAATATATATGTTTAATATATTTTTTATAGAAAAATTAAAAAATAACAATATCTTTTTCAAATGCAAAAAAATGATATAAAAAATAAAAAGAAATAAAAAATCAAATAAAAAATTAAAAAATACATTACAGAATACAAAAAAGAAATAAAATAAATTCAACATTAATAATATAAGTGAAACACAATTAAACACAATATTAATCTACAATTTCCATGAAGAGACAAAAAATTATAGATTATACATACTGGTCATACATATTAAAACTTTTACATATTAAAAAATTCTTCAAATATTATATAAAACCAATATTTTCATTCTGCAAATTTTATAAAATTGAAATTATATGATGAAAATATGGCGATCGATATGATATTATATAATATAAACGATATTTTAAAAATAATTTTAAGAGCAAATATAAATTATAAATTTCTGAATTTTTTATATATTTTAATAATATTCTCATTTATACAAGTTCACTGTTTAAACATTTTGAGTTTTTAAAAAGATATAAAAAGAACTTATGTCAATATAAATATCAAAATAAATTACCAATATTTGTGGAAAAAGTTAAATATATTAAAAACATTTAATGCTACGATGTTCATAGTTTCAAAGAAACAGTAAATTTTGTCTTATGTTTCTCGAGATATGCCTTGAGCACGTTGTATGACAAGAAGTCTTGTTGATATTTAGAAATTTTTCTCGAGAAAAATTTTATTTTTTCATAAAAGCTATTAAAAATACGATTATTGATTCACATATAAAAAAGATGAAAAAGAGTTAATGAAAGACAAGAAAATAGTAATTAAAAAGAATAGTTATCAAAAAGAATTTTAATGTTAAAAAAAGAAAGAAAAAGACAATTCTAAAAAACGCATTAGAAAAGAAATATGTAGAAAGTTAATGATGAAAAAATTATTTTAAATAATAAAAAAAATTGAATTATGAAGAAAATTGTGATGTAAAATGTTGTTTTGCACAAATGTTTTATTTTTCAGATATAACGGACATTGTTAAATAATTATCAATGAGTTTACAAATGCGATACTGAAGTAATAGATTTTACATGCCCAATATATGAAAAAAAAAAAAATTCGAAAAAATATCGAAAAAATAAATTCTATAAAACTTCTCATATTAAATATCTTTTTCCGTATATTTGTGTAATTTTCGTTTTTATTTTATAGAAGAAATTTTTTTTAATCTACTTTTTAACAGATTGTAAAAGAATATCTTACTCGTGTATTTTATTAAAATTATTCTGAATAAAGAATTATAATTTTTTTAAATAAATGGTTTTTGTTAAACAATTTCGCTCTATTATAAAAAGAATTTGAATAGTAGGACACTATATTTATGTAAATAAGATAAATTTATAATAATGACGGAAGAATAAGAATTTGCAAAAAAAAAAAAGAATATCAAAAAATTTACAATCAATAATGAAGGTGAATTATAATATGGATTTCATTGTAATATGGATGAATATTTATTTATAATATTAATTTAACTTTATAAATATTCTAATCATATAAATATTATTATAAATATTACGCAGATATTACAAATATTTAAAATAATGACACTCATATTATCTTTTTCTCAAGTTTTGATTATGATAACTTGAAATTTTTAGACAATATCTATACACTATCTCGTATAATAGTTCAAATATTAAATGTTCAACAAAATTATTTTATTTTTTATAATTTTTTTTATATTTTGCAGATTTAATTTTTAAAAAACAAATCTGATTTTTATTGTCATTTATTATTCTACTAATATTAATAAAAATGTGACTAAGAATATAAAAAAATAAAAATATATAACTTAAAATAAAATAATAATAAATATTGAAATATAAATAATTAATTCTATACAAATTTTCTTTTTGTTTTATTTTTTCTGTAAAATTTTTATGTAATATTTGCACATATCAAAATGAATCATTTCAATTCTTAGAATTTAGTCAATTTTTAATTTTTTTCAATAGTTGCATTCTATTTTTTTTTGCTTATGAAATACAGATATTTGTATGTGTTATTTTGTTTTCAATGTTCTTATCTTAGATTTAATCAGAAAAAAATACTTATAGTATACAACATTTATGCTTAAAACATTTAAAAATTTTATCTCATATCATAATCTATAAAATTATTTTTATAGATTAAAAATGATTTAGAGATTAAGAAAAGATTTTCATGAAATGTTAAATTACTGCAAAAAATAAATAATTTGAAAATTTTGTTGATATTAATTATAATGAAGTGATAAATTATAATGAAAGTGATATATTGATCTCTGAAAATTAATATTTATAATGAGATAATTAAATTAACAAAAAGTTATCACATACTGATTGAGATGAAAGATTCTTTTTGCATACAAAAAGAAGAACATTCAAAATTTTTAAATTCTTAGAAAGTGAAAATGACAACATTTCATTTTTGTGGAGAAAAAATAGCAAGAAGACTTTTTCAAAATTATCATTTGCACAATATTTTTAAAAAAAATGTTAAAATCAATAGTGAAACGATAATGATAAGGAAAATTATGTAAGCATTTTCTTTGATAAAGTTATGAAACATAAAAAATTAAATTCTGGGTATAATATAATTAAATACTATTTATAGCAATTTTATATGTTTTACAAAGCAAAAAATCTTTTAAAAGTTCTCTAAAATATTCGTTTCATTTTTCATAATCCAAAAAATTAACGTATAAATACGAAAATATAATTTATATATTTTGATTTGATTTCAGTTCTACATGAAAAAAAATATAAACAGATAGAAAAGTAAACACAAAATTTATTAACATATTATAATACGTTATAACACTCAAACTTTATTTATCTATAGCTTTCTTAAATATTAGAGGTCATAAGTATTAGAGGTATTTTATGTAAATTTATACGTTGAAAAAAAATTATTAAAATTCTTTATTCAATTTACTATTATCGTCAAAGAAATTAATAGAACTCATAAAATAATATATAATTTATTGAGAAATAATGACTGTAAAA
Organism: Apis cerana; assembly: GCF_029169275.1. Lineage (NCBI taxonomy): Eukaryota > Metazoa > Arthropoda > Insecta > Hymenoptera > Apidae > Apis > Apis cerana. The sequence continues at coordinate 718,534 of NC_083864.1, read as the reverse complement.
TAAAAAAAAAAAAGAGGACGATCGTATTCGAGTAAAAATCGAGAAATATTTTATGTTGACTTCAACTCATATACTGTGACAAGATAAAATGTTTACACAATTGTTAATAATAAAATATTCGCATAAATATTAAATTTTAAGAATTATAGAATATTAATAATAAAATATAAAAATGTTCTTGAAAGTGTCCAAAATATTTAAAAAGTATATTTAAAGAAATATTACGTATTATTATATTATTCGTTAAAAATATAAATAAATATTTAGAAAGTAATAAAAATATATAATAATAGCAAATATTTGTACAGTTATTGTTTCATAACATTTTATTTACTTTATTTAGATCATGGAATGTAAACAATACTTCAGTTGTCATGAGACTATCATTCGAATTAGTTATTATGTATAAAATTTATCATTATAGATCAACGTAAATCGAAAATAGAATTTATATCAATTAAATCAATTAAATCAATTATAAATTTACATAACAAGTAGGAATCGTTGAAGTGAAATTTTTTTCATTGATGCGTCATATATATATTATATGAGACATTATAATATAAGACATTTCATAGATATTATATATGAAAAACAGTTAAAAATAATCTAAAGAAGGTCATTTAAGAAAAATAATCTAATTGAAATAATTTATTAGAAAAAAAAAAAAGAAAAGATTCAAAATAACCCGCAATGAAAATCATAATTGAACTGCAAAATGAATTGCATATCGATGTAAGTACTAATAAAATGAATAAAATCATTAAATTATTGCATTTTATTATTAATTTTTTAAGAATCAAATAATATAAATTCTAAAAAAAATATTATATAAACGAATAGAATAATAAAAAATAACATTTTAACAAAAGAATACATAGATTTGTCAATTGAACTTTGAAAATTTATATTTTTAATTCCTATAGATTATTTATAAGATGTAAAAGTCACGAAAGGATTGAAAATATTCATAATATCTTTAGATTTTTTTTTCTTTTTTATATAGAATTTTTAAAGCACATCTGGTAGATTCGTTACGCAAATTTATAACGAATTAAAATTATATAGTATAATAATAAATAATATTTATTTTCAGAATCATCATTCAGTAATATACTGACTCAAAGAGTTTATCGTCATCATTTTATTTAAAATTCACCCAGTGAATCGATAATTCGATGTATAGTGCAAAATTTTCAATGATAAGATATGATTTTACAATATTCGAAATATCACGTTTTATCCGAAGTAAAGCGAATAGAGAAGATTTATGAAAAAAAATTTTATACCAATATACATATAGTTGCATTTATTACAAGATTAGGAATTTTTTCGAAGATTAATAAGAAATTTTTTTAATTATTGGTGAATGATATTGTTGTGTGGTCCAAAACTTTTTAACAGCAACTTTTAAAATGATAAAATAATAAAACATAATTTAGGATGATATCTTGAGGAATTTCTTCTTTTTTTTTTTTTTTAGAGAAATTTTTCAAAATTCAAGAACACTATAAAACATGAAAGACATCAGTATAATACTTTCAAAACAGTGATTATTAAGTAAAATAAAATATTATCAATGCTTCGAATTTTTTTTTATATATTTAGAATAATTTTAATTTTTAATTATAAGAATTAAACGTACATATATGCGTTTGTGTCTCTGAAGAGATTAAAAGAAAGGATTAGAACAACTGAAAGAGAAAATTAAAAATAAAATAGAAAAATTAAGATAATTAAAATTAATATTTTAATATTAATAAAAATCATGAAAAATAATTCTAAAAATCTGAATAATTTTTCATACATTACATAAAAAAATAAAATTTTAATAAAGTATCTTTAAATTATTATTATTGCAAATATAAGATTCGCTTCGTGATTTTTACATCATTTTATAAAAAATGGGAAAAGAAAAATATGTAATTTAAAAAACAAAACTTATAACTAATTATAAAATAAGATAAAAGATTTATTTTGAGAATGTATAAATATTATGAGTTATAAGATCTCTTCATTATTTTGACGATAAAATATATACATATATAGATATAATTCATTTCAAAAAATAATCTACATCAAAATACAGAAAAAATGAGAACCAAAATTTTTCTATCATCCTTATATTTATAATATTTATAAATATGATGATTATAAAATTTATTATGTTAAATTTTTATACACACATTTTAAAAATATAGAATAAAAATTGTGTATTTTATATTATGCTAAAATTTTTATTGAAATAATTGAAAATAAATAATATTATTATATTTTAATATTTATAAAAATTATTAAAAATTTGTAAAATTAAGTTGTTATTATGTGTCATCCTATTATACGATCATTAGCTTTAAATATATTTTTTCAAAAAATTGTGTATTTTATATTATGCTAAAATTTTTATTGAAATAATTGAAAATAAGTAATATTATTATGTTTTAATATTTATAAAAATTATTAAAAATTTGTAAAATTAAGTTGATATTATGTATCCTATTATACGATCATTAGCTTTAAATATATTTTTTCAAAAACTATGGAAAAATTATTCAAATAAACATTCTATGCATTTTTTTAAACTTATGAATAAAAGTCAATGTATGAAAATTAAATTTTGCTTTTTAGAAATTATATTTTTTAATGAACTATTTAATTTATTATTCAATTTATTATTTTCTACAAAAAAGCATATTAAACTATTTGTACAAAATAATAAAATCTTTAAATCTAAAAATTTCAAGCAAAAACTATTCTTGATAACTTAAAACTAAAAAATTTCAATCATTTTTCCATATTTATCAAAAAAAAAAACACTGAAAATTGAAAAATATTATAAAGATCATAATTCAAGTCACAAAATATCCATATCTGTTTTATATTATGACAAATATCATGATATAAACTTATATAACGAATTAATAAAGAGTGAAAAAAAAAATGACTTTAAGGCCAAATTTTTTGTTTTAATTCTTAAACATTCTTAGTTTCTTTAAACATATTGTAATTTATGTATAATTTTCTGATTTCAGAATCATCCTATAGTGAAATATTTTAAAAACTAAAACTAAAAAATTTATTTTATGATGAAAAATTATGTAGTCTAAATTAACTATTCTATTCGAAAATGAAGAAGAAATCGATATCAAAATTATCTTGTATAATAAGACGTAAGATATAAAAGAAATTTTTTTAAAAATTTTGAATAATGACTTAATTTCAACAGTGTTTTTGAAATGATATTAGATATCGTAATAGTTGTTTTTTTCTTTTTTAGAATTTATTTCTTCAAGTACCTTTCTTCCGAAAGGTCAAAATCTATGATATGCAATCAAATTTTTTATCAAAAGCATCATATAAATCTTTAAGAAAAAAATAACAGGGAAAATAGAAATTTTTTAAAAATTATCAAAAAAGTAACTTTAATAAGCTTGCTCTGTTATTGATAAAAAATAAATTTAATCAAATAATATTTGTTATAAATAAATAAAAAATTGTAATCTATTTGATATTACAATTACAATTACAGAATCTAAAACAGAGGTAAAATTGCAGTTTTGTTATTCAATTCAATAGAATTATAATAATGCAAAATAACATTATTAAAAACTTAGACCTAGCACAAATATGACACATGAATTTTATTTACAGTTTATTTTTAAATAAAAATATGATAAAAGTTCTATTATATATATAAATATATTCTACATTCAAACTACATACAAATAAATATTTATTGAAAATGAAAAATTATATTTAGATATTTTTTTAATATTTACGACATTACAACTTATATCTGTAGGAAAAATATAAAATCATCGTTATTTAGATTTTATAAAGAATTCAGAATTCAATTTCAATCAATTTCAATGAAATATTTAGGAAGAAAATAGCATATATTAAAAAACAAATAAAAAAAAAAACTTGTTCTTCACAATTATAAATAAATGTGAAAGAAATTTTTATTTCGTATAAATTTATGATAGTTAATTAACAATTGGATTAATTTCTGATAATAAGATATGTAATACTTTTATCCACTCAACGCTGTTATTTATGTGGAACAAAAAAATTTATTATAATATATATATATGTTAATAAAATTCATTTTTCATATTATCGATATTAAGATATAATTTTTTAAAAACTATCTGTACCATATAAATTACGAATATATAAATTACACAGAAGAAAAATAGAAATAAGATTCGATATATATTATATATCGATAATATACATAAATATATATAATATATAATATATATAAAAATATATGTTTATTATATATAAAAATAATGAATGTATCATTAATAATTGGATATTGATGAAAAATTAAACAAAAGTTTTTTTTTTGCAATACTTATTTCAAATGTTAACGAAATAAATTTGAATTAAAAAAAAAATAGAAACGATAAGAAAACTTGAAGAAAAACAATTATATCCAACTTCGATGTATATAATTTTAATTTAAAACTTTACAAATTATAAATAATACGTTTTGTATAAATTAGCAATTGAACAAAGTCTGAAGAAGCTCAAGAATAAACTAATAAATATATAAAAAGATTTTTCAAAAATGTTTTCCTATAAAAATAGAAAATTATTCTTAATGTTTTTTCAAATATTTTAAATTTAAGAAAAGAAATTATCATTGAATATTTTAGTGATGAAATGAAACTTTTTTTAGCCAGCCACCAAAGAATGTACAAAGAATACAAAATATATTAATGATGATATCTGTAAAACATGATTCTTTGTAAATTTTTTTCTTTATTTTTTTTATTTTATTTAATAAATAATATAATTTGTAATTTATATATTTTCATTTATAAATTTCTTGACAAATAATTAACCATTTAAAAATTGTTAATTTTTCAAAATTTTAATCTCACTCTATATTAGTAATTCAGAAAAATTATTATATCTAGTTTTTGAGAATAACAAATAATTTTTTAATATTTTTAGTACATTGAATTCGCTATTTCATTTTTAAAAATTTTAAACTCAGATTCAAGCACTCTGTATCTAAAAGTCTTCATATACTGATTAATTAAAATGAAACATGATTTCGTGATTTTTTTTTCACTATTTTATTTAAAGTATGCCGCTGATATTAAAATTATCTCAGATGCATACGAGAAGGTTGCACAATCGAATTTTTATCTCACTTTGTGAGTGTTTATGAATTTTTTCTCATTATTTGTCATTATTTATACATCATTGTTATATTGATTTTTAAAACTTAAAATTGCTACGTTCGTTTTGTGTTCGCTACCGATTAGTGAATTTATATATAAAAATTTTAAAATATCAGAATAACACGGAATAATAATAGATGCGCAAATGTTTAAATTGTTATTCTTTTTCAAGAAGACAATAATCAACATATGGAACAGTATAGATGAATGAAACGAATGCCATGAAATGAGTATGAATTCGATACAGAAAAAGTTTTCGAAGACAAAATAAAATTAGAACTATGTAGTAGAAGTGTGAAGTACAACATACATTTAACAATATTATTAAGTTATATATTCTTAACAGTATTATTAAGTATTAAATATCGAAAAAAATTAATGCAGATTTCTAAATCAAAATTCAAAACTTCAGAACTTTTTTAAAAAATAATTTTATTTGTAATCATTATTTATTTTATCATCTTTTTCCTTTTTATAAATTTATTTAATTTAGATTTTTTGTATAAATCTAGAGATAAAAAATGAATTAATTATTGATTTCATGTCATTATTATTTTTCATCAACCACTATATTATTTAATTTTAATGATTCAACATTTAATTATTTAATTTTTTTTTAATTTTTTATAATAGGGTATCTAGTTTTTAATTAAACTAATCCTAGTTTTTATTAAACTTTATAATTTATTAATTAAATTTAATTATAATTATAAAAATTATTAAAAATTGTACTTAAAATTAATAAACTTAATTATAATTTTAAAATATTTATTTACAAAGAAATTCAATATAAATAAAAAATAATAAAAAATAATCACACGATGATATCTTACAATATTTGTTTTTTTTCATTAAAAAATATTCATTTGTCTTAATATTTTACGAAAAATCAAATGTATAAAATCTCTTTCTAATTGTATATTTTTTACATTCGAATATCTGCATAATGACTGTACCACTTGTTTCATGGATTTGCACGTATCAATGACAGATGTATGTTCTGAATGCAGTTTATTTTCTTATTCATTATTCTAATGTATTCTAATTCATTATTTTCTTTAAACAATCTTTATGTAACTTCTTTCACTAATAATAAACTCATCCTCCATACATTCCATGTATTTCTAAATCTTCACTCCAGTATTTCCAAATTTAAAAAAAAATATTCATAAGAAAATTTTATCTTCTTATCATCTATATTTAATTTCATAGTGAACAAAAGTGAAACAATTAAAAATTTACATATATGCATATCAATGCCTATAATTTAATATAATTTCCTATTAATATTTCATGCATTAAACTTGAGAATTATTTACTGAAATCCAACTTCATTTCATTGTTAATAAGAAATAATATTTATAAATAAAACATGTTCAACAAGTTATGTGCGTCAATATTGATGCTCAATAGCAATTAATTTATTTAATTAATGCATTTAATTACGTGTATTGAATTCAGACATAGTGCACATATAAATTGATGAATTATGATTTTTTGTATAATCAATAGACGACAATTCGAATAACGAAAATATGAATAGTAAAACAAAATATTTTATCGAACAAATTTAGTGATTTAGTATCATTTCTAATATCATAATAATAAATTCTTATAAATAAATAAATAATAATAAAGTCTACATGTACTGCCAATGCAAGACAAAATCAGCCAGGATTCTTGTTTGAATAAAACATCTATATAATATATAAATATATCCATTGTTATTTTGGAGTCACGCACTCACAAAGTTTTGATTTTAATACAATATATGATATACAGGATTTTAGAGACTTTTATAAAAAAGTTTAGAAAAATCTTTAATGTTATAACATTCATGACTTTAGAACGATATCTCGCAAGAATTAATAAGAAGATAGATCAATGCATGAATGTTAAAGATGATAGAAGAAAAAATGTTTTTAAAAATATTAATTAATGGACAATATAAATATCAAATATATATACAATCATATATTTTAAATTCCACATACTATTTTTATTCAAAATAAAACGATAAAAAAAATAGTGTGTGAATTTTTAGGAGTTTATTTTAAAGAAAAATTAAACAAATTTCATAATAGCGATTCGAATTTGTAAAATTTCAAAAGATAAAAAACAAATTAATTTTTTTACTGTTCTATATAACAACAATCTTCTAAAAAATGAAGATCAAAATCGTAAAAGTAGAGATTTCACGCTTTAAAATAAACCGAAGCATTGTTTTCTATAAAGTTACAATTCAAGTATCGGCAATTTTTTTTCAACATTTAATATTCTATTAATTTTATGAAGTAATTTATTTATTTATCAAGATGAAAAGAAACTGATAAATGACATAATCAATAGAATTATTGCCTAAAACTGGAACAACACAACAAAATTTTTAAGTATTTAAGACTGATTTGTCTAAAGCATATAAATGTTAAAATTACTTTCATGAGAAAATTATTTTTTTTAAAAATCTAATAATTGAATAATTATTTTTATTATAATTAATTTGTGTAATTTTTATTGTATTAATATTGTATTGTCTTATCCTTTTATTTGGCTAAGTTTTCTTTATATAAATTAATTAATTAAATATTTGTATAAAATATATAGAATCAAATTTATTCGTCATTCGTCAAAATGAATAACGTAAAGATATAGCATAAATGAACTATCAATAATACATATTACATTTAGAAAAAAATAATACATTACAGCTCATTAAATTAAAAAATCAGTGAAAATTCAATTCGAATTTGTCATTAGGCCTTCTTCTGGATATTTTTTCTTAATATCGACGAACGAATTAGTTCTCTTCAAATTTATACGTAATATTAAATAATTACAAATAAAATTATCATAAAATATAACACATAGATTATATCATCTGATCAACGCATTTCATTATCGTTCACTTCGTTATACTGATCGTAAACACTAATGAATTGATTATTTATAATTAAGAAACTCCAGAAGAAAATCCTGATTTACTGATTTATATTGGCTTGATTTTTTTGATTAACCATAAATAATATTCGATGTAATCTCTTTTCTGTTATTATACAAGCTTTCGTTTGTTATACAATATTTGTTTTATACCATTCTGATATTGATGTTAGATAGAGCAACATGAATTCTCGTTACCATTTCCTCCGTTTAAAGTTGATGGATAACGATACACTTCATTTTTCAAATATTTCCAAAAAAAAAAAAAAAAACAAGATTTCATATCCTGCCAATTCTGTCTCGAAAGATTTCATCTAAATAGGCCTAGATATTTTTGACATTATGAATTATCATATTGAAAGACCATGTTTCGAATCTGTAATAGAATTTCTTCTAAAATAGAATTCAAAAAGAACATCTTCTAAAAATATTTTATACATTTAGCCTATTATCAAACATATACATATATAAACCCAATATATAATAATATCAAATGCTATAAAGATGATTAATGAACTTGTACCGAATGTGGACGAAGCGTAAAAGAGCGCTTCATCTGTTTGTAACACGATTTTTTAGAACGAAGGATTCCGTTCCATTTTTTCCAATAATCATCTCGAATGTTTAAACCGTTGAATATATTTATACATGTACAATCTATTATGCTGTTTAAGAAGGCAATATATCGACTGGAACAAAAAAAAGACATTTATTATTAAACAAATATTTTTTAAATTAAATAATAATAACTAATCTTATACTTTTCTTCTCAGGTGGCTGATGTTGCAAACGCTAACAGTAGCGTTTTTTTCTATCATGGACGATCTCCGTTTCCTTAAATTATTAGTGTTATTATGTAATAATCAATAACCTGAAATTCTTTGTCATTGGGCCCATAATATATTAAAATATTCCATATTTGTCCATACGATAAACATGCACTGTGATGCAAAGTTTGCTGAATTCATAAAGCTTCTAAAAACTTTATTTAGTCCAAATAGTTTAAGAGTTCACAAATTTCTGATTATCTTCAAATTTATAGGAATATTTTTGTTCTTCTCCACATTTATTTTAGTGCATTCCTCATTGAAGCACACAATGGGCCAACGACATTTAATTAAAATTTCTAAAATTAGACTGAGGAGAAATACTGTAGAAAAATACAATATAGAATCCGTCATTCCATTGTTCAAGAAAATTAATTAAACGTTTCAACTATAGAATGATGTTGAAGAATTGTCATTGAGATTGACATGATTTGAAAATATTGTCTCAATGTCTTATTCATACTTTAATTACGTTATGTTGACATGAGTCTCCTGTGCATAGGAACAACAACAAAAAGAGACTCTTTTACGTTCAGAAGACAGCACTTATCATCATGGCTTACATAATTTCTTCTTATCATGGTGCTTCTTATCTCGATATTTGAAATATATTCGCCTAAAATACAGAATGCATCAAGAAATATCAAATTCAGAAAAGATTCATAAAAATGACATTTTATCTACATGCTTACTCCGATAAAATTATTTTGGCTGATATTCTTTCGAATGATCTTTTAGAAGAAGACATAGAAAAAAACAATTGATTTGCTCAGCTTTGTCTACGTTTGTCAAAGTAGGATTATCAAAAAAACAATGTGAAATTATCAAATTGAATGAAAAAAAATTATTTATTATGTTGTTCTCTAAAAAGCTAAAAAGATTACTATCCTATTCAATTATATATAGTAATTTAAACTTGTGCTGAGATCAAACTTCAATATTTATTAAATCAATTAGTCGTTTCTTGTTAAATTTAGAAGAGGTATTAAATAATACCTCTAAATGATAGAAAATAAAAAAAGTAAATTAAAATTAAACAATAAGATTGTCATGAATTGAAACTAACAATTTAAACAAAAATTTGATAGTAATTTGATTGTAGTTCTTCAGATTGCAATATATTTCAAAATATTAATTATTATTATTAATTATTAGTATGCTTACAATTAATTTACAATTAATTCTTTTTTTAACATTCAATAAATAAAATGTTATTTGACAAAATGTCTATTAATATCATAAATGAATAAATAAATTACAAAGTCAAATAAATGAATTAAATGATACAAAAATTGAAGAAAATTTGTTTAATTTTTATTGTTTTTATTGTATTTTATTGTTTCCAATTATAAATGTGCATTATAGAAAAATGTGCAATAAATAATATTACAACTATGAAATTTTATATAATTTAATAACTTATCAAAAATAGGAGATATTAATTCTTAAATTCATTAAAATTTGGTTTATCTATTTTGCATACAAAAATAAAATTTCTCGAAACTTTATTATATATTTTTCATTCAAATTATGTAAAAAATAATAAATAAGATCTCAGATAATATGTGATTAAATGAAGAAAAAGTTATTTGCAAATATAAAAATAATTGAAAAAATTTTTTAAATCATGAATTAATAAATACAACAATAGGAATTGATCAAATTAATATCCACACTTAAAATTATTTTAGAAATAATTTCAAATGGATTTAAAATTGCAAATATATGTAAAAATTTTCAGTGTGTACCAATTATATGTACATTCAATTGAATATATGTATATTCCACAGGCAAAATTATGTACAAAAATATTCAAAACAGGCTTATAATATGAAATAAATATTATCAATAGATTTTCATTTACTTCGATTCCTCTACTCTCAAACTAATAAGACTAATTCCAAGAAAAAGTTATTTTCGAAAGAAACATTAGAATTAATTCTCCTTTTTTATTATATCTATAGATGAAAATAAAAATTTAAAATTAAATTTTATAAAATTTTTATTTAATTTTAATATAATTTTATTTAATTTCTGCTGGTGCTTACATTTATTTTATGAATTTTTGGTGAATTTTATCTAGATTATGAGAATTTGAAGAATATGTGAATTTTATTATAACTTTGTCCGACATTTCGAATATTATGCAACGCCTGCAACTGGTTGATGATAGCCTATACTATAGCAACTATGATTTATATAATTAGTTATAAAGAAAAAAGAAAAGAGAAAAGCGATAAGATATGAAATTCAACAAAAAGAGATAAATAGAAAAAGAAAGAGGAAAAAACTGAAGTATCTTTTCAAGACAATAATGGTTACATTAAACTGCATTAAGGGAAAAATTTTATATATGAAAGTATTATGATTAAAAGTAAAATAAAGTTGGATGACATTAGCATTGCAAATCCATAAAGAAGATTTGATTTTTGAGATTTCAGACTTAAAAGAAATTGCGCTTATTGATTAATGATTAATAATGGAATAAACTGAACTATTAATAGTTTATTTTAAAAATATTATAATATATCTAAAATTTTTATCAATGATAATTTATCTTTTTATTTTTTATGTATACATTTTTTAATTTCTTTGCTCTTGTTGGAGATGCTATTATTTGCATCAATTTAGAAACATTCAATCTATCTAATTCGCGTAAATTTCTATGACAAAATTCTTAATTCTTAATTCTTAATTCTGCAATTTTCTTAACTCTTTAAATCTTCACTTAATAATTTTCATTAAAAAGTTTTTAATTCTCCTTAACTTGTTGTATTTGACTATTTGTTTAAACCAAGTTTGATTTTGATTTAAGAATAAATTACAGTATTTCTTTGCTTATTATTCTTAAACCGATATCTCAAATTTTTTCATTTTTGATTTTCAAATTTTTTTTCTCCAGTGAATATTCTTCAGAATTTAATAATGTGGCCTTCAAAAAATTAAATTTAACGTCATTACATCTTCATGTTTTATAATTTCATACAACTATGTCATCGTTATAATTTTAATACCTGTTTATAAATAATAATATATTTATTAATAATAATAATTTTAATACCTGTTTATAAATAAATTTCAAAAGCGCATTATAAAATATAATTTTATAATTTTTAAAACAAATAACAAAAAATTTTTTGTTATACAAAAATTCAAGCAACAAAAAGAAAGCGATCAAACAAGCATTGAATATGATAGTTAAAATGAAATTATAAAATTTATTAAAACATTAATTAAATCATTGGCATATTTAAACAAAATAAAAAAATTACATGTGATTTAAAAATGAATGTACTTCATTAAAAATGAATATTGATATGAGGATGTATAACAAACAGAATGTAATGTAATGTAAGCAGAAATTTGATAATGAGACAGATTTTGATTCACAAATCATAAAATTCAATGATTCTTGATTGATTTTTAATAATAAAAATATTTCACATTTTTTTTAAAATCCAAATATTTTTATAATAAATAATTTCTAAAATAAATAGTTATAATTTTACTAAATAAAATTTATTACTATATTGTAAAAAAATAATATAATTTTAAATTACATTCATGGTAATATTGAAAAAATACTATTATATTTAATCAATTATATAAATAATATATAATAAATATCATATAATTTATACATAATACAAGTAAAAATTATACATATCTTCTTTTGTTAATTATTTTAATAAAAATTACATATATATTATATTATATTATATATATATTATATATATTAAATATATTATATTTAATAAAAATGATATATATATATCTTATAAAATTGTTTTTTAAATTATTAACTTTTTATTATATTATACATTTTGTTTATAAATATAAAATAAATATAAAATTTCATATTCTATTGAAAAAAAATTGATTCATTATAATATTAATGACAATCATTTAAAGATAGAATATAATATACATATGCTTAATAACTTTTTAATTATATATATTTTATATATTATATTTCTTAAATTTTAATAAAAAAATTAATAATTATATTTCCTAAAAGATATTTTGATTATTCTAAATTATCAATTATGTAATATTTTATTAAATATTAAATTTGAATTTTACTAAAAAATATTCAGATATTTGATATAAAGATAATATTAATAATATTCTTATAAATTATAATATAATATATAATATAATATATAATATAATATAATATATAATATAAATTAATAATATTCTTAAAAATCAATAATGTAATTAAAAATATAGAAATTTTTCATTATTCGTTATTTATAAAATTGCAAATAATCGTATTATTCTCAAATATTAAAAGAATTAATAATAAAGAAAAATATAAAAAAAATAATGTTCATTCATTTTAAAAATAAAATTATTTGTTATAAGTATAATAAAAATGAATATTTATATTTCATAAAAAATAAGAATAATTATAATAGTAATTATATATAATAACTATTAAAAAATATTTAATTTGATAAATTATTGAATTATTTTTTTCAATAGTATATCTATATATGCATACGTATATATTTATTCAATGTTATTTTTTTATGATATAACATAAACATGATCATATATATTAGAATTGTTTAACTTACCTTTTGCTTTATAATTAATTAGATAATACTTATTCATTTTTTATAATTATTTAGATGTTCATTATTATTGCAATTATATATAATATAATCTTATTTTGTTATAAAGAACTAAATTAGACAAAAAATAAAATCAAAACCAAAGAACACGTGTAAATTCTGTAATTGTTATTCTACCATATACAGAGGAAGAAAAGAGGCAATACAAAAATAGACTTTTTTTCTATTACTTACTAACTTGTAATAATACATAACCTTTCTTGTAATGTGACTTTTGCTCACATGACACATGTGTGTTTATTTTTATGAATGTATTAAATTTTTCAAAATCAAAGAATCAGATTCGTTACAAATGTCAACCTGCTAACTCTACAATCATATAAATCATTTAAGTCATCATTATTTCCCTATATATATTATAAATATTTCGAAATATTCTTCCTGTAAGTAAATTATTCAAAATTACTAATAATTTTATTGATATTTTATTAATATTTACATATTGATACGATTATTTTACACTAAAATCTATAAATTACATATAATTATAACAATATGAAATTTTTCTTATTTATTTATTTTTATAAAAAATAATACAGAAAATATTAAAATATTATCAAATTATTATACATATTATACTGTTTTAATAATATTATTTATTTATATTTCTATTTTATTTCTTAAATAAAAACAAAATAAATTTGAATTATTTTTGAATTATTAATTGTAATATATATATATTCTATACATATTCTATATGTATTCTGTATATTATAATACTATATATATTATATAGAAATATGCATTGTTATATACAAATAAAGTTCTTAAATGTGTATATATAACTTAAATGTTTGCACAATTAAATTTAATACCTAATTTTAATATTGTTTAAGCTTATTAATCTAAAATGTTATCTTTTATAAAGTTGAAGAGAATATATATTTTTCTGTTTTTAAAAAAAGCCAGTTCTGTAATCTCATAAATAGCTAAAATCAGTTTTGAATTTAACAATAAGAATATAATACTTATCATATAATAATAGATAATAAAAGAATATGTGATTAAAGTTAAATAAAAATTGCATTCATAATTGAAATTATTTCTTATTGTTTTTTCTTATAAGTCATCCTATGTATCATTCTATGATATAATTTGATCTAAGAATTTCACTGTTAATTTATTTTTTATTGTACAAAATTCTATAACTTGCTTGGTATTTATAAAAAATTCACTATTAAACAATCTTTTTGGACTTAAAAAAACAAATATTATGATTTATACATGAAGAATATTTGTATTAATAAATTTATTATATTGATTTGTAATATTTATTCATAAATATAAAAATATTTTTATTCGTATAAATTTTTTCATATAAATCCTTTTTTGGTTATTAATATAAAAATATACAAAAAATAAATATAACAAATAGTTTTTATTTTTATAATATTATGAATTTGATTATTAAAAAGTAAGTTTTTATTTTCATTTTTTATTTTTTTTTATTATTAAAGTCTTATAAATAGATTACCAGTTTTAATTATTCTATTTTTTATATTTCTATCATATATTTTTCATTTTTTTTTTATTTTTCTTTTCTTTGACTTCAATTAGAAACTAAATATTAATCTTAAATATATTTGCATTTTATGATATAATTGTTATAATTGATGCAATTGTTTCATTTTATTCCATATTTCAAGTGATTTCTTTTATATTTCTTTTAAAGAAAATACAAATCATTTCCTTCAAGACTTCATAATCCGTTAACTTTAATCATTATCATTAATCCATTAACATAATTCATTATCTTTAATTCTGTATATCTGTTACAGATTTTTTTCTTTAATAATTTTTGACACAATTTTATTAGATAAAATAGCTTAGATAAAAATTAGATTATATTTTATTATTTTTAATAAAAACATTTTTTATAAATTTGGAATTATTTCAAATCTTGTTCTTTATCCATTATTTTTTTTGTCTAAATTTATATTACGTATTATTATATTTTATTTTTTTTCCATAGTTGTTAAATCTTCTTCTGAATATAAATATTCAATGTGGAAATGAAAAATATGGATTAATAGTTAAAAAATTTATATCTATTTTATTAATTTAAAATACTTTATTATATTTTTACAAATATCAATATGAAAATGCAATGTAACATAAATCATACTATTATAAAATAATATTAAAAAAATTAATTAAATTAATAACATAAAGGAAAATTTTTTAAATATGGAAATGCCCTATTATAAATTTATGTTTATAATTATTATAATATTATAATAATTATAATGTTAAGAATATTGTTATATTGTTAAAGGAAACATTCAATGAAATATTTTGCTATTGAATTTCAATTACTCTATTACTTACAAATAGTTTTAAGTGTTAAGTTTTTAGTTTTATAGTGCTAAGTTAAAGAATCGTTAAAGTAGCATTAGAAACAGTTAAAAATAAGTCCTAGAAAAGATCGTTCAATAAATAAATAAATAAGAAAACGTAATAATTAAAAAGAAATCCAAAAATATTATAATATTGAATTGAAAAATTTACAATCGTATATAAATAAATACTAATAAAATAATTTTTTAAGAAGTAAAAAATTATTATATATGAAAAACTGATAAAACAAAAGGATTTGCAAAATACATAAATATTTGAATCTTGAAAGAAAATCATTTTTACAATTGAAAATAAATTTGATATCCTCTGACTTCGATGATCATTTAAGATAATGCAAAAATCATGAAAGGATTCAAAATATTTGCAATTTCTTTAAATATTATCATTATTTTTTTTTATTTTATTTTTGCAAAATTTTTGAAATATATTTGAAATTCATTTTACAAATTTATATTATTCAATGAATCAAAATTGTAGAATTTTATTTTGTTCAATAATACAGAAAAAGTTTATTGTTAACATTTAGTATAATGTTTTTAGCAATAAAATGATATATATGATTCAAATATCAGAAAATCTAAAAGATCTAACCGAAACGAATCTCAAAACAACCTAAGAATAACAAAATAATTATTATACAAAATGTTATTCAAGATAATGTGTGCGTTATTCAAGATAAATACATACAGATAAATTTTAAGATTTTTGGTAAATGTTTAATTTTAGTTCCTAGAAATTCAAAAATTTCAATCACAATCAATTAATTTAATATTTTAATAATTAATTATATTTATAGATATAACTAACATTATCGAGCCAAGAGACGTAAGAAGATAGCGAAAGAGAAGGGAGTCGATTAGTAATGACTTAATGACTTGTCGGTTGAAATTGTTAGAAATCGCTAGACATGAAGCTAATATTCTATAGATGGAATAATATACCAATGTTTATGAAGATAACAAAAAAAAAAGAATCTCTCCTTACGAAAAATTTACATTAACATTAACATTCTTATCTTAAATTTTTTAAAAATTTTATAAACAATGTATTGTAATGATTTTTTTTGCATGATGATTTAAAATTATTTTATATCATCGATTCATCCAGCCTAAAATTTATATAATTTAATTTATAATAAATAATAATAAATAATAATAATTTATATAAATTTATATAATTAAATTTATAAATCTTAAATCTTAGTGAATCTTAAATAAACTTTATACTAATGTTTTTAAATGCGCTATTATTTATTTTTCACATTTATAACAACTTAAGATCTTGAAATTTAAAAAACGAAAACTTGGCTATCACATTTTCTTGTAATCTATCATTCTTTAATATTACTAATGTTGAATCTTGAACTTCATTAATAGAGCAAATGTTTTAACAACACAAATATTTTATTTCATTTTTTAATTCATTCTCTTTTTGCTTGTATTATAATTGTATAACATTTATAAATTAGAGAACATTTTACATAATTATTTATATTTAGCAAACTAAATTATCCTATATATTTATGATAGTTCAGCTTAGAATTTTGCTTCTTGAATATCCCAAAAAATAGATTCTGTATCATTCATATCCAAATAAAAGTTAGCTTTACTGATGTATAACTGACGAACACAATTATTTATGCAATAGGAATCAAACAAAATGGACAATCGATGATATTCGTTACAATATCTTAAAATTATCATAGAATCAATTAAGTGCTTATTGTACAAGGATAAATATCCTTTGTATTTCTTAAAAGACAAGAAACTCTGTTTTAAGTCAAGACATAATGTGAAAAATTGTGCAAGCAGTATAAAAATGTACGGAAAAATGATAATATCTTATAAAACATGATCATATCAGCATTTTCAATTTTGTGAATGCTTTTTAATTATAAAAATAGATACACAGTATTTTATCAATTGCTATAGTTTACCAACAATTGCTCATAAATCCACCTTATTAAAAAATTTTACAAGAAAATGATTCTTTGTCGCGCACATCTAGAATGAGATTACAAAGCTTCTATTGGAATTTGTTTTGACTAGTCGGATTTATGATAAATAAAAAAGTTCAAGGAAAAATTTGACGATTGATTGCGATCCAATAAGTTTATACATCAGTATGAAAGATATGAAAGTAAGGATTAAGATACGCTTGATTGAGAAAATCATATAACAGCCAAACGATAGCTTTCAATTTCTGTTATTATAAATATATTGTACCATAAATCAAGAAAAAAATCCTCAAAAACAATAATTAATTTTGCTCGCATTTTTCCTTGCTATCACTATGTCTTGGTTTCATTTTTTTATTGTCTTGCCTTCTAGAAAATTATAAAATTCAAACAGAATACGCAATCTCGATGTTCAATAACAGATATTCAATAACTTTGTTTTAATCCAATCCTGACTTCCAAAATCTGAAATCGATGTTTTGATCCGTTCTGACTTATTCTAGAAATTGTTGTATTGACATACCACAATGTGGAATTGGAAGATTTAATTTGGCAAAAAAAAACGTATTTTGAATAACGCTAACACGAATTAATTATTGGAATTATTTAAATAATTCATGTTTCTAGTAGAAGAAATCGACTCTTATAAATCTTTAGCAACGAATTTTGGCAATAGTCATTTTGAAATTAACATTTCGAAAGACTTAACAAAAAGAAAAGAAATAATAAGAAACATATGAAGTCAATAATAAAGATTAAGAACAAGTTCTAAAAGCAAATATTTTTAGAACATGAAATTCAAATTTAGAAAAAAATCAGATTAGTATATCTAATTCTTACACAAATACAATCTCTATTATATTATACATTAAAGAATAAGAGCACCATAGCATATGACAGATCACACTATTACTTGTTATAATCGTATAAAATAAATTGTATTCTCATCAGATACATATGGAAATAATTGGGTTACATAAAAATAAATTTCGCTTAATGTACAATTTGTATATTCAGATTAATAAGAAAGATTAATATAATTAATATTTAATTATTTATATATTTATATATATTTATATATAATTATTTATATATTTATATATTTATATATAATTATTTATATATTTATATAATTAATAAATTCCAATAGTCTCTGTGAAAAATGTTCTCATTAATATTTTCAGCTGAATATAATTACGAACAGTTTCGACAGATTCCTTTTAATAATTTATGTGTTTTAGGATAGTGAAGAGGATTTGCGCACATCTTTAAAAAATAGATAGTAAAACATATTAACGAGTATTGAATACCTTCTTTGGATTATTAAGAGGACGATCATAAAATGTTCTGAGGAATATTTCGAAAGAGTAAAATGGGGAAAATGGAAAAACTACAATGGCAGCTTCTATGAAATTTAGAGAAAAAGAATAGTTACAGCAAAATTATTAAAAGAATTATTACACTTCGTTGGTCATATATTCTGCGATTTTAAATAAATATGATAAATCTAAACTTCAATCAAACATGCCAACAAAAAAAGCAATATCGTTGAAAATAAATCCGAAAAAAAACACATAATATTTTTATCCGTTAATCAAATATATACAAATACGAATTATATATTAAAACTAACTTTCATATTAAAACTAAGGAACCATTTTAATCAAAAAAAAAATTTTATAATTGAATAAAAAAAACGTGAAATACCTATAAAGTTTAAACAAAACATGAAAAAGCGTATATAGGAATGTTCATTTTTGTCAATCAATGACTATCATAAATATAGTTGCAATAAAAAGAAAAAAGAGTTTTGATATAATACTGGTGAGGAATGTCTCGTTTATCTTTGTCAGTTAATAAATATCATAAATATAAATGTGCTAAAAAGACAGAAGCGATTTGTTATAATATTATTTATGAATGTTTCCTTCATCTTTGTTAGTCAATGAACATCATGAATATAGTTGCAAGAAAAACAAGGAAGCATTTTGTTATAAATGTATACAGGAATGTCTCGTTTATTTTTGTCAGTCAATAAATATCATAAATATGGCTGCAATAAAAATAAAGAACCGTCTTGTTATAATAGTGTATAAGAATATCTCGTTTATTTTTGTTAGTCAATAAACATAAATATAAATGCGGTAAAAAGACAGAAGCGGTTTATTATAACATTATTTATGAATGTTTCCTTTATCTTTGTCAATCAATGAAAATCATCGATAAAATAGCACAGATCAAAGAACAGGCCAAAATTCCACCTTCGGCTAAATATTTTAGCGAAATAACAATTGTTGGAGGAGCATTATTATAATAATTTATAGAAATGTTTCGTTCATTTTTGTCAATCAATGAACATCATAAATACAGATAAGATAAAAAGAGATAAAAATAATATATAGGAATGTCTCGTTTATTTTTGTCAGTCATTTAAAATCATCGACAAAATTACTCTATGAAGGTAGACATTAAATTATGGATGAATATCTTAGCGAAATGACAGATGTTGGAGGACCATTATTATAATAATTTATAGAAATGTCTCGTTTATTTTTGTCAGTCAATGAACATCATAAACATAGTTGCAATAAAAACAAGAAGCGTTTTATATATGTACAAGAATGTCTCGTTTATTTTTGTCAGTCAATGAACATTATAAATATAATTGCAATAAAAACAAAAAAGCGTTTTATTATAAATGTGTACAGGAATGTCTAGTTTATTTTTGTCAATAAATATAAGTATAAATGCGGTAAAAAGACAGAGGCGGTTTATCATAACATTATTTGAGAATGTTTCCTTCATCTTTGTCAGTCAATGATAATCATCGATAAAATAGCATAGATCGAAGAACAGATCAAACTTCCACCTTCGGCCAAATACCTTAGAGAAACGACAATTGTTAATGGAGTATTATAATAATGTATAGGAATGTTCATTTTTGTCAGTCAATGAAAATCATAAATATAAATGCGAAAAAAGAAGCGGTTTGTTATAACATTATTTAGGTTTTGCATTTTTGTCAGTCAATGAAAATCATTGATAAAATTGCTCAGATCGAAGAACAGGGTAGAAACAAGCAGTTTGTTATAACATTATTTAGGGATGTTTCCTGCATTTTTGTCAGTCAATGAAAATCATTGATAAAATTGCTCAAATCGAAGAACAGGGTAGTAGACTTCCAATTTCGGACGAATATCTTACTGAATCAACAGTTGTCGGAGGAACATTATTATAATAATTTATAGAAATGTCTCGCTCATTTTTGTCTGTCAATGAACATCATAAATACAATTGCAATAAAAACAAGGAAGCATTTTGTTATAAATGTATACAGAAATGTCTCGTTTATTTTTGTCAGTCAATAAATATCATAAATATAGTTACAAGAAAAACAAGGAAGCATTTTGTTATAAATGTGTACAGGAACATCTCCTTTATTTTTATCAGTCAATAAATATCATACATATAGTTGCAATAAAAATAAAGAAGCGTCTTATAATAATGTATAGAAATGTCTCGTTTATTTTTGTTAGTCAATAAATATAAATGCGATAAAAAGAGAGAAGCGGTTTGTTATAACATTATTTAGGAATGTTTCCTTCATCTTTGTCAGTTAATGAAAATCATCGATAAAATTGCTCAGATCGAAGAATAGGATAGATTTCCAATTTCGGGCGAACATCTTAGCAAAATGACACTTGGAAGAGCATTATTACAATAGTTTATAAGAATGACTCGCTTATTTTTGTCAATGGATATCAAATATATATTTTCGCTAAAATATTGAAATGATTTATTATAATAATGGATAGGTATGTCTCGTTCATTTTTGTCTGTCAATGAACATCAAAAATACAATTGCAATAAAAACAGGAAAGCTTTTTGTTATTAGTAATGGATAGGAATGTCTCGTTTATTTTTGTCAATCAATGAACATCAGAAATATAATTGCAATTAAAAGAAGAAATATAATTTACAAAATTGCTCTAAAATCGTAAAACAGAGCAGCTTTAAAAATACGGGCAAATATGTTAGCTCATAAAGAACAGTTGATGGACGAGTTATTTCGCATGATAATGAATAGGAACATCTCGTTTATTCATGTCAACCAATTAATATCATCGTTAAAATTGTATAGATCGAAGAATAAAACATTTCCAATATTGTACGAATATCTTAGATAAACCGTTGCTGAAGGCGGTAATAATAAGGCAGAGACGATTTATTACGACGATTTTCACTATTCAAATCGAGGAATTATGTTTAGAATTGCGGAAAAAGCAAGAAATAAATACAAAGATACAATACTTATAAAACCGTGAATTAGTCGATCTCGGTCATATTTGTCAATCAATAAATATCATAGATAATTTTGCCGAATACGATATCCAGGAATAGGGAAGACCTTCAACAAAGGACAAATACCTTAATGAAAGGACAGTTGTTCAAGACGGTAAAAAGACCGAGACGATATGTTATAACCATCAGACATCAACATTCAAATCGTGCAATTACGTTTGTTTAAAATTGAGGCTAAAGCTTGATATATATATATATAAATACAAAACATATAAAAGCGTGAATTAGTGAGCCTCGGTCATTTGTGTCAATCAATGAATATCGTACACAAAGTTGCTGAATATGATATGATATCGAAAAAAAGGAAAGGCGGTATGTAAGAATGACCTAGCATCACCATTCAAATAGAGTAATTACGTTTGTTTAGAATTGCTGGAAAAGTGCCAAATAAATATAAAGATACAATACTTATAAAACCATGAATTAGTCAGTCTCGGTTATTTGTGTCAATTAATAAATATCATAGATCATGTTGCGGAATATGATATCCAAGAATACGAAAAACTTCCAATAAAAGAAGAATATCTGAATGAAACGACAATTGCTCGAGTCATAAAAAAGCAAAGCCGGTATGTTATAATGACTACCTAGCGTCACCATTCAAATAGAGTAATTATGTTTGTTTAGAATTGCTGGAAAAGTGCCAAATAAATATAAAGATACAATACTTATAAAACCATGAATTAGTCGGTCTCGGTTATTTGTGTCAATTAATAAATATCATAGATCATGTTGCGGAATATGATATCCAAGAATAGGGAAAACTTCCAACAAAGGAAGAATATCTTAATGAAACGATAATTGTTCGAGACGTAAAAAAGCAAAGCCGGTATGTTATAATGACGACCTAGCATCACCATTCAAATAAAGTAATTATGTTTGTTTAGAATTGCTGGAAAAATGCCAAATAAATATAAAGATACAATACTTATAAAACCATGAATTAGTCGGTCTCGGTTATTTGTGTCAATTAATAAATATCATAGATCATGTTGCGAAATATGATATCCAGGAATAGGGAAAACTTCGAACAAAGGAAGAAATCTGAATGAAACGATAATTGTTCGAGACGTGAAAAAGCAAAGCCGGTATGTTATAATGACGACCTAGCATCACCATTCAAATAAAGTAATTATGTTTGTTTAGAATTGCTGGAAAAGTGCCAAATAAATATAAAGATACAATACTTATAAAACCATGAATTAGTCGGTCTCGGTTATTTGTGTCAATTAATAAATATCATAGATCATGTTGCGGAATATGATATCCAAGAATACGAAAAACTTCCAATAAAAGAAGAATATCTGAATGAAACGACAATTGTTCGAGTCATAAAAAGCAAAGCCGGTATGTTATAATGACGACCATTCGTCACCATTCAAATAGAGTAATTATGTTTGTTTAGAATTGCTGGAAAAATGCCAAATAAATATACAATACAATAAAGATAGAACACTTATAAAACCATGAATTAGTCGGTCTCGGTTATTTGTGTCAATTAATAAATATCATAGATCATGTTGCGGAATATGATATCCAGGAATAGGGAAAACTTCGAACAAAGGAAGAAATCTGAATGAAACGATAATTGTTCGAGACGTAAAAAAGCAAAGCCGGTATGTTATAATGACGACCTAGCATCACCATTCAAATAAAGTAATTATGTTTGTTTAGAATTGCTGGAAAAGTGCCAAATAAATATAAAGATATAAAACTTATAAAACCATGAATTAGTCGGTCTCGGTTATTTGTGTCAATTAATAAATATCATAGATCATGTTGCGGAATATGATATCCAAGAATACGAAAAACTTCCAATAAAAGAAGAATATCTGAATGAAACGACAATTGCTCGAGTCATAAAAAAGCAAAGCCGGTATGTTATAATGACTACCTAGCGTCACCATTCAAATAGAGTAATTATGTTTGTTTAGAATTGCTGGAAAAATGCCAAATAAATATACAATACAATAAAGATAGAACACTTATAAAACCATGAATTAGTCGGTCTCGGTTATTTGTGTCAATTAATAAATATCATAGATCATGTTGCGAAATATGATATCCAGGAATAGGGAAAACTTCGAACAAAGGAAGAATATCTTAATGAAACGACAATTGTTCGAGACGTAAAAAAGCAAAGCCGGTATGTTATAATGACGACCTAGCATCACCATTCAAATAAAGTAATTATGTTTGTTTAGAATTGCTGGAAAAGTGCCAAATAAATATAAAGATACAATACTTATAAAACCATGAATTAGTCGGTCTCGGTTATTTGTGTCAATTAATAAATATCATAGATCATGTTGCGAAATATGATATCCAGGAATAGGGAAAACTTCGAACAAAGGAAGAATATCTTAATGAAACGATAATTGCTCGAGACGTAAAAAAGCAAAGCCGGTATGTTATAATGACGACCTATCGTTACCATTCAAATAGAGTAATTATGTTTGTTTAGAATTGCTGGAAAAATGCCAAATAAATATAAAGATACAAAACTTATAAAACCATGAATTAGTCGGTCTCGGTTATTTGTGTCAATTAATAAATATCATAGATCATGTTGCGGAATATGATATCCAAGAATAGGGAAAACTTCCAACAAAGGAAGAATATCTTAATGAAACGATAATTGTTCGAGACGTAAAAAAGCAAAGCCGGTATGTTATAATGACGACCTAGCATCACCATTCAAATAAAGTAATTATGTTTGTTTAGAATTGCTGGAAAAATGCCAAATAAATATAAAGATACAAAACTTATAAAACCATGAATTAGTCGGTCTCGGTTATTTGTGTCAATTAATAAATATCATAGATCATGTTGCGGAATATGATATCCAAGACTAGGGAAAACTTCCAATAAAGGAAGAAATCTGAATGAAACGACAATTGTTCGAGACTTAAAAAAGCAAAGCCGGTATGTTATAATGACCACCTAGCGTCAACATTCAAATAGAGTAATTACGTTTGTTTAGAATTGCTGGAAAAGTGCCAAATAAATATAAAGATACAATACTTATAAAACCATGAATTAGTCGGTCTCGGTTATTTGTGTCAATTAATAAATATCATAGATCATGTTGCGGAATATGATATCCAAGAATACGAAAAACTTCCAATAAAGGAAGAATATCTTAATGAAACGATAATTGCTCGAGACGTAAAAAAGCAAAGCCGGTATGCCGGTAATGACGACCTATCGTTACCATTCAAATAAAGTAATTATGTTTGTTTAGAATTGCTGGAAAAATGCCAAATAAATATACAATACAATAAAGATAGAACACTTATAAAACCATGAATTAGTCGGTCTCGGTTATTTGTGTCAATTAATAAATATCATAGATCATGTTGCGAAATATGATATCCAGGAATAGGGAAAACTTCCAACAAAGGAAGAATATCTTAATGAAACGATAATTGTTCGAGACGTAAAAAAGCAAAGCCGGTATGTTATAATGACGACCTAGCATCACCATTCAAATAAAGTAATTATGTTTGTTTAGAATTGCTGGAAAAGTGCCAAATAAATATAAAGATACAAAACTTATAAAACCATGAATTAGTCGGTCTCGGTTATTTGTGTCAATTAATAAATATCATAGATCATGTTGCGGAATATGATATCCAAGAATACGAAAAACTTCCAATAAAGGAAGAATATCTTAATGAAACGATAATTGCTCGAGACGTAAAAAAGCAAAGCCGGTATGTTATAATGACGACCTATCGTTACCATTCAAATAGAATAATTATGTTTGTTTAGAATTGCTGGAAAAGTGCCAAATAAATATAAAGATACAAAACTTATAAAACCATGAATTAGTCGGTCTCGGTTATTTGTGTCAATTAATAAATATCATAGATCATGTTGCGGAATATGATATCCAAGACTAGGGAAAACTTCCAATAAAGGAAGAAATCTGAATGAAACGACAATTGTTCGAGACTTAAAAAAGCAAAGCCGGTATGTTATAATGACCACCTAGCGTCAACATTCAAATAGAATAGACATTAAATTATGGATGAATATCTTAGCGAAATGACAGATGTTGGAGGAGCATTATTATAATAATTTATAGAAATGTCTCGTTTATTTTTGTCAGTCAATGAACATCATAAACATAGTTGTAATAAAAACAAGAAAGCTTTTTGTTATTACTGTACAAGAATGTCTCGTGTATTTTTGTCAATCAATGAACATCAGAAATTGCAATAATTGCAATTAAAAGAAGAAATATAATTTGCAAAATTGCCCTAAGATCGTAAAACAGGGCAGATTTAAAAATACAGGGCAAATATGTTAGCTCATAAAAAACAGTTGATGGACGAGTTATTTCGCATAATAATGAATGGGAACATCTCGTTTATTCTTGTCAACCAATTATTATCATCGCTAAAATTGTATAGATCGAAGAACAAAACATCTCCAACATCATACGAATATCTTAGATAAGCAGTTGCTAACGGTGGTAATAATAAGGCAGAGATGATTTATTACGACGATTTGGTTTCACTATTCAAATCGAGGAATTATGTTTATTTAGAATTGCGGAAAAAGTGAGAAATAAATACAAAGATAAAATACTTATAAAACCGTAAATTAGTCGGTCTCGGTCATATTTGTCAATCAATAAATATCATAGATAATTTTGCCGAATATGATATCCAGGTATAGGGAAGACCTTCAATAAAGGACAAATATCTTAATGAAAAGACAGTTGTTCAAGACGGTAAAAAGATCGAGACGATATGTTATAACCATCAGACGTCAACATTCAAATCGTGCAATTGTTCAAGACACTAAAAAGGTAGATGCAGTATATTATTATGATGATCTAACACCATTATTCAAATCGAATGAGGACATTCTTCTACAATTGTTTAGAACTGTATAAAAACATATAAAAGCGTGTATTGTTACGTTTCATTTATTTATGTCGGACAATGAATATCATCAAGATTCTTAATCCAAGATTGAAGAACAAGGCAGACCTCCAATAACGGACGAATATCTTAGCGAAACCACAAGATGACAGACACATATATGTCGTTATAATCTGGCGCCATCATTCAAATCGAGTAAAGACGTTTGTCTAGATTTTCGAAATAAATCGATTTTGAAAATCATGGTATTCGTACTTCAAAAAGCTTGATGATTCATGCGTTTTGGTAATTTTGAATTTGTGGAGGTTAAGAATTGAGATGATAAAATCTCAACAGGATCGACAACTAAACTGAAAGCATTCTAAACTAAACATTCTTATTATTTTACGTCCTCTATTTCTTTAAAATGAGATTCCTTGAGTAAATAGATATCATTTTGTCCGATGCAGCCATGATATCCATTGATATTAGTCGATTTTAGGATCTATGTGAATACAAAAAGTGGTAAAAAATTCTCAAGTGCAAAACAAAAAGAAAAAAAAATGTAGCGATTATTAAAAGGATGTGATGGAATATTCATCCATAAAAGAAAAATCGCCTTCGGAGTCATAGGTCACGATCGTTGGTCGGAAAAACCGACGGTGATTAAGAACAGTGCCAAGAAATCCTCCAGAGCAGTCAAGGAAAAAATAGCATGATTGGATAAAGTTGGTGATACCATCTTTAATAAAAAAAAAAAAAATTAGACATATTCTGCATAGCAACAGCAGTAGAACAGCAATAGCAGTTATACTATCTTGTCAAAAGCGAAAATACCGTAAGAACGAAGTCTTTATTTAAGATTTGATGAAGATTCTTTTGGAAATCTGCTTGCAAGAAAATATACATATGGAGATCATTCTATTTATTAAGAAAATGAAGTTATATATAATCGATTCCATTTTATTTTTGCAACAGCGTCACAGGAAATAGAAGATGACCAGATTCGCATTTCCTTTACATTATGAGTTAAATGTCTCCTAATGGCTGTTTCGAATGCTTGCAAATGAAATGGACATCGGCCAACATCGAGATTTTAAAAAAGACTCTAAATTCCTCAGTGCTACCGCTACCTCGAATTAAGACATGTGCGGCAACGATGCACAAAAACATTTGTTGATTAATGTGCAGTCAATGTGCAAAATGAATACGACACATATGGAAGATCATCGAATCATAGAATAAGAAACAAATTTTGTTTACTCTATAAGAAAAAGAAAAAAGTTATTTCTAAAAAAAATACTAAAGAATTGGATGCACAATAAAAGTCCATGATAAAAAAAATATGGTAATAGAAAATGAATTAACCATTGTTTTCCTATGTTTTAAAGGCTAATCTCAACCGCGCATTAGGTACAAGAAATTATTAATTAGTTTGCGGCACAATATCTGTTAATATTGATAATTTCAATTGGTTTGAAGATGTATGACTTCATTACTATTTTATATACAACAAATATAAAATTTTATATATAAAATGGCTCACTTTATACTTGCTGCACGAAGTTAAATTGAAATAAACTAAGGCCGTTTCGTCGTAGTCGAGGTACATGTATATCTGAATTGGAGCCACACGTCTTTTGAAAAATATTTAAATGATCTATGAAACATAATCTCTCGAAATTCTGTCTGTATAGTTTTGATTTTGGTTTATAATAACGAATTTAAATCTCTTTGGTTGTTGAAGATCCGGTTACGAAGATTATTTTTATATACAAACAAATGTCTCAAGTATTATATGTATATCCTAAATGGAAATGAGTACTCAAGCGCCTCGAGAATGATGGTTGAGATATTTGCCATGTCTTATGGATCGAGATGTGTATGGCCATAACACAAATTTGATCAGACAGACTATATAACGCAACTGCGCATCGAACACGTTCATGGACGACACGCTTACATTTACAAGATCCATAAGAGAACAATTTCTATTTCGATCGAATTCCAAGAGAACTATTGAGTCAAAATATAAAATAATAATCCTTTGTATCTAATCATTTTCCAGGATTGTTTTAATACTATTTTTGAATATTCAATTTTTCTAACGATAGGAAAAGCACCATCAGTTGTCTCTATATAAATAGAATGTGTACTCGAAGATCATTTTAAGAAGGTTTATAGAATTCCTGACATGATATGCTTGAAAGAAAAATCTATCAAAATATTATAGAATCAGTTCGGTCTATTGCTGTGGGATATGATATACATTAATAATTGATAAGAAAGTATTAATTATTTGGCTTGAGAACACTTTAATATCTATCGCTGAAAACTTCACAAGACCGTAGCATTGAAATTTTATTTGGGAAGGCTTTTCAATCATGGTTGAGAAGAAATATATTCAAATAAGAAATATTATTTCTTATTCTTGAAGAAGGAAAACTGTAAAAATCGATAACGTGATATTATTTCGAAAAAAACACGCTCAACATAATTTGGAATAATTAAAATTACTCGCCATCATCTATAACCTTTGCACAAAACGTATATCTGTGAATTTGATTAATTTTATTAATGCTTTAAGTTAATATTGAAGAAATCTTCTCCATGTATAAAATCAGCCAAAATGAAAATATTTAAATATTTTAGAAAATAACATTAAAAAATTAGAGTTATTAAACAATTTTTATTTCCAGCAAGATAATGACCCCAAGCATACGGTCGAAATTATGAAAAAAATGATTTGATTATATCATATCCCATAAAGTCCTGCATCTTAACTCTATCAAATTTGTTAGGGAATTATAAGTAAACGATCAAAAAATTATGATATAACTTTGAAAAATGCACTAATATAAATAAAAGAAATATAAGAATAAAAGAATAAAAGAATTCTGCAGAATCTAAAATAACTGAAAAAACACAGCATGCTGAACAGAATTAAAGAAGATCTAAATATTAATATAAAATAAAATATATAATCAATGTTGTTCGAATATTTTTATGATTTGTTTTAAGTAAATTATTGCTATGAATATTTCATAGTTTTTATAAATATTATCGATTTAATTTTAATTTTATATATAGATGTATCTAACATTTATATCTTTATATTTATATTAAAAATGGATTCGAAAATCATACATAGTTTCTTAAACATCAACTTTTTATGAACATCACGTTTTATGAATGTGTTGAGCAAAAGATTTACATTAATTTTAATTGTCAAAAACTAGGCTTGAAACAATTCGTATGATTCCTAAAATACATGAATTTTATAAGTGAAATGTAAAAATGTAAGTAGAAATGATCGTATTATGATGGAAAGTCATCAAATTTGATCGAATTTAAAAAAATATCGAACTATTTCAAAACTATTGCGTTTGAAATTTTAACTCATGATTTAGAGATGAATTACATGGTTGCAAAATTTTTATTTTAACTTTATTTTATTTTAATTTTATTTTAACGAAAGATTATCAAGTAGAGATTGTACAACTTGGAAGTTGTAAACAATAATCCTGAAATAACGAAAAAGATTATTACTTGTAATGAAACGTGAATCTTTGGTATAGAAAATGCACAATGAATCGCGATTTAAAAAAGCACGTCTATCGAAATAACGTAAAGGAAATATTTACAGTTTTTTTTTATTATAAAAACATTATTCATTATATGCTCCTAAATTTTAAGAATATGATTTGGAAATAATGTTGAGAAGATTATGATGTGCGAAAAAAAATTTGTCGCAAATTGTCTAACAATTTTTAATAAAACATAGCATTTTTAAACTTTAATTTGATTCAGCATTTTGTGATTTTTGCTTTTTCTCTAAAATAAAAAATCCTCTTAAAGAAAAAAGATTTGAAAATGCGACAAAGTATCTATTTGCCATTTTCAAAGACGTCTTCAAGAAAAAAGATTGTTATATATTCACATATTCTCCATGCATTTTATAAATTTCAAAATATAAATTTCTATTTTGTAAATACTATATTCATATTTTATATATTTTATATATCGTGGCCTTTTATATAAACAATCTGGCCGAATAGTTACATTGTCATGTGACTTCACTATATTATATCTTCGTCATTATATTAGATAGAAACACGTCATTTAATTGAATGTTTGGTTTTTGTCTAATGTAGAAATGACAGAAATATATGAATATAACGGCGAATATATAATATATATTTCTCTCATGTGGAAATTCACAGAAAACAAATTAGTATATTTTATTTGTTTGACAATTCTTCTGAAAATTAAGATAATATAATTCCTTTATATAAGCTCTTGGTTGATTAAAAATCAGAAGTGAGAAAATATACGAGATTCCGCAAGTTTCACTATGAATCACTTTTTTCATCTTTTGTTACTATTGATATTCCAATTGGCAATTTAGCGTCAATGTATGACAAATCAAATATTCCCAAAAATAACACGTGAAATGACATTATAATTATAAATGCACATTTAACATGAAAATTTTCAGAATTTTTCTAAGATATACTTTAAAAAATTTATTATATAAGTTTGAAAGTGTGACAAGATATATTATCATCTGGCAACAAAGAGAAAATTTGTAAATATGTTTGTTATTTTTAAATATTTAGAAGGTATTATCACTTTCAACAAACTATATTCTATATATAATTCATCAATGAGTAATGATAAATTGCTCATAATAAGTTTTTCGAAGTAAAAGAAAATCGATTACTATTATTTGATTAATATATAATCAAATTATCTAATGCACATACAGTATACAAAAATTTTTCGTAAAAATAATAATACAACATAAGAAATAAAATTTATATATGTAAAATTTATTATATGCAAAATAAATTTGAGCTCATTAATAGCGAAAATTAACAAAAATTTTAAATATTAATACTAGTATAATTTTTTATCGAAAAAATTTTCATCCATTAACTATTTCTTATTTTTTCATCAAGATTTTTAATAGTTTGCATTTTTATTAACGAATAATAAAAGAATAAATTAAAAATTTTCTAAAAAGATTTTTGTTTATATTGACAAGATATCTTTTAATTATGGTCCAATAAATTTAATTTATTGTTGAGTAATAAAAAACATTCAGTAGATAAGAAAAATAGACAAAGACTAGTAGACCATAAACGTACATTTTAAATAAAGAAATAATAAATTTTTTCAAATATTAAAGACAAAATATATTGCATTTTTCGAAAATGCTATCACTATTTTTATTATTAAATATTCGTTAAATATCGTTAATATGGTATAATATGATATTAATATAACAGATATTCAGCATATTCTTATTCAGCAAATCTATATCAAACTTTAACCGGATTAAAGTTACCATTTGCAAAGTATCATTTGTAGCTTATAAAACAAATATATAAATAAAGAAACAAAGAGCGACAAACTATATACTAAAAACTCAAACTAAAAGAGATAATAATAATATACAAATATATAAACAGATAGAAAAAATCTTTTTCTATTCGTTTATATAAAGTATATAAAAAAAATCTATTCCTATCTGTTTGTATAAAATCATTGCATATTGTTATCTCTTTTGGTTTGAGTTTTATATAAACAGATAGAAAATATTTTTCTATCTGTTTATATGAACAATTCAGCAAAAAAAAAAATTAAATTCAAAGATATGTATAGATATGTATCAAATTCGATGTCTAGATTTTATTATGCATTTGGTTTGTATAGTATCTTTGTTTATAATCTTTATTTTTAAATTTATCTTTGTATTTTTATAATTTTGTACACACAAAAGTGTCATAGATTAAAAAGTATCATATGTTAAAAATATAATGTTTTTAAAAATATAATATAAATTATTATGTCATAAATTGTATTTATAATTGTGAGATAGAAAAATTCAATAATATATCTACAATATATATATATATATATATATATATATATCAACAATATTATAGATTCAGATATAATAATAATTACATAATTAAAGATATAATAATGTCGAATAACTTAAAAATAGAAAAATTCAATAATATATCTACAATATATATATATATATATCAACAATATTATAGATTCAGATATAATAATAATTACATAATTAAAGATATAATAATGTCGAATAAGTTAAAAATGACCTCTGATGATTTTAAAATTGAATTACTGATAAAAAACAACTATGATTCTAAAGAAAAAATTATATATATAATTAAATATATATATAATTAACAAAAAAATTTTGCGATCATTATAAAAAAAATCGAATCGCCATTTTATCGTATTATTTATCGTTCATTTAAAAAAGTTTAGAAAAGTTTTACAATTCATCTTTTTTATATCAAAATTTTTTGTATCAAAATTTTATAGTATTCATTTTTAATAACAAATAAATTCAATTTATTCCTTCTATACGAATAATAACTAATTAATTTATTGAATACTATGAATAATTATTTATACATTGTTAATAATTACTTCCACAAAATTGCTTCGATTTTTTTGTTTCTACATTTTAGTAACATAAAAACATTGAAATCTAAAAATTTCTACATTTTCTTCTAAAAACAGAGAATAGCGAAAAATAACAGAGAATAACAAAAATAAACGAACTGTTATTATATTCAATCATATTAATATTCATTCATATTCATTCATATTCATAATCACATTCAATGTATTATTATATTTTAAAAATTATTAAACATGTGCAAAAATTTCTGGATTTATTTTACAATGAAAGTAATATTAATAATTATAATTTCTTAAAAATTATATTAATATATTCAATATTGAATCTATTTTTTGTATATTTTTTATTGCAATGATGGTACGATAATGATGGATTCGATTAACATAATAAACTAATATGATATAATTATGCGAAATTCTATTCTTTCGACGCTTTGGAAAATAATTTTTTTTTATTCTCACGTCTTTCAATTTATCGCTTTTTCTTCATGAATGTTCATATAAAATCAAGTTCTTATTTAATTAACTTTCTCTAATTGAAAAAAATAATTGAGAACTTTTATTTTATTTGACAGTGATCTTTCATTTTGATGCATATTTATAATCATTATCATATTGAAATATCTAATTTCGTAGCATTTTTCTTATTCACCATTCTCTTGATTTTTACAAATAGGCTCCTTTAGAGGAAAAAACTCTTCGAATCAAAATTCTTCGTTGTATTTTATTGTCAGTGATTGATGGTGATTATTTCTGATATGAAGTGCATGTTGAACTTAACATTTTTCGTTGACTTCAAAAAGATTAATTTATAAGATTAAATTTATAAGAAAAAAAAAGAAAATTTTCAGTTTTTAGCTATCCAATATTTATATGGATTTGTCATTTTATTTTATTCTTCTTATCAATTAAAGAAAAATCAATCTTATCTTTATTTGGTCAAAAAGTTTAAAATTATATACTTTCTCGATACTATAAGGTAATTAACATTAATATCTTCTTGCTATATTTTACAATATAGTTAGCTTCTTTATATGTTACAACTCGATCTTTTCGTTTCTTTTTGATGCTGATCCATTTTCTGGATCAATTTCCATACTTTCTTATGATATTTTTTTATTATATAACAATCGTATATAACTATCGTAGAAAACATATTTCAATTTATAAACATGTTATTTTGATTTTCGTATGCTGCTATTATTTGAACGTTTCTCAAATTTATCTTTCTGAATATTTCAATTTTAATTCTTTTCCAATTGAATTGAAAGAATTGCGATCCAAAACGACTAAAATGTCATTTGTGCCATTTATAAAATTGCATACATTGCTAGCTTTGTACATCAAGTACATCTATATTATTTCAGCAATGAATTCATATGAGCTTTTTAATAAATTTCGATTTCAGACAAGGATTGAAAAATATCTTGTCTAAGAAATTTGAAGCATAGGAAAAGAAAATCTCGATGCTCAACGAAAAAGTCGAAAATAAAGCATATGAATAATATACTTCCAATTAATGAAATTTGCATTGGAAGAATTTTTTTGAAAAAGATATCATCAAGATTGCAAAAGAAGAAAAATCAGATTATTTTGATTTTCTATTTGCAAGAAGACCCCTAGTTGAAAATCTCTAGGTTTCAATTATGATGTTTACATAATTAGATATAATATATAAATAGCTAGTGATATCAAAATATATTTATTTTCCTGAAATCTTGATACAACATTGATATTGATCTAGATTTCTAAGATTTCTAAAAATTACTTTTAAATCAAAATTTTAAAAGTTACTATTTTTCTTAGCATTGACTTTATTCTTAATAACGATTATAATTTTTTGGTTTATGATTCTTTTGATAATCTCATTTATATGTATATATATTCATATCTTTTTCTTGTTTATTTCTGCAAAATATTGTTCATAATTATTAAATATTATTATTAAATATTGTTTTTTTCAATCACTTTATCAATGTATGATGGAATGTTAAATCTTGTATTTTTTATGCTTATCAATCTCCACTTTTTGACTATCTTGTTCCTTCAGATCATTTCTATCATCCATCAGTTTCGAATACTTCTATCATCCAACGCAATTTTTTCATCTTCTTATTCATTCAAATTTTACTTGTTGACGAACTTGTAAAGATTTTTTATTAGTATTTAAACTTTACTTTATTGTAAATCATTTTATTCTTCTTAATTTCCATTAAACTAAAATCCAAGAAATCTGTTAAATAGACGAAACAAATGTATATTTTATCCAAATTAACTTCTTTTCATCTAATTTATATTTGAATATAAGTTATCTCATTATTAACAGCTGAATTACATTAAATAAAATAGAATTGATATTCCATTTTTTGAAATCTTCTATTAATAAATAATTTTAAATTTTCAAACTTACACATGAATTATATAATTATGTAATTATTTAATAATTACACAAACATACACATTAACAATAGTGAATTTTTGAAAACAAATCTTTAAATTTAGCGTTAATATTGGTCTATGTATAAACATTTTAAATAATAACTGGATCAATTATTTTCTATTAATTAAATAATATATTGTATTTTATTATTTCTTGCGGATAATTTTATCTTTTTCTCATTTTATAAACTTGTATAATAATATGAAATGCTACATCAAAAATAAACCATCTTTGCAATCATATTTTCATTATATTATATTTATATTACACAAAATATAAATAAAGTAATCATTTTTAACAGAACAACAATAAATCGAGAATCAAAATTTCTCTTGAAGACATAGTGTATACGTTTTGTGCTTTGATTCTATATAATTTTACGATTTTATAAAAAAGAAATGTGATTTTATTTTATTTTATTACACAATGGAATATAATAGAATTTGCTTTATTTATTAAAAATACTGTGTAATCAAACTTCGTTTTCTTTCACTAACAAAATAAACTTTTTTTTTGGAATTTTTCGTGGGATCTGATATCTTCCTTATTAATAATAAACAATTTATTATATTAGTTTGTAGAATATTTGACTTCAAGTTTCAAAGAGTTCAATTTATAGATATTTTTCTTCATAAGAATTTCGTAGTAAAAAGCCAATACAATTTTATATCAGGTTGATTTACTAATAATAAATTTGATTTATACCATCATTAACTGTTCATTGAAAGAGAAAATATAAGTGAAA
Organism: Apis cerana; assembly: GCF_029169275.1. Lineage (NCBI taxonomy): Eukaryota > Metazoa > Arthropoda > Insecta > Hymenoptera > Apidae > Apis > Apis cerana. The sequence goes on along the minus strand of NC_083864.1, from coordinate 681,734 downwards.
ATAATACTGATTTTAAGAAAACTTTCGATTTTATCATTCCATACTTATAGTTAAGAAAATTAAGAAAGTTAAGAAATTTCTTAAAGAATAATTTGTTTAATTATATAATTTTATCTATAACTATATTCCATATAAAATTTTTCAAATTCGGATGTTATGTAATTTAAGATCTTAACATTCTTATCCTAAACTTCTTAAAAATTTTATAAACAATATATCACAATGATTTTTTTTTACATGATGATTTAAAATTGTTTTATATCGAAGACTTATTTAATTCAAAATTTATATAATTTAATTTATAAATTTATAAATCTTGAATCTTAGTATAAGCGAAATAAACTTTCTATTGATGTTCTTAAATACGCTATTATTTATTTTTCACATTTATAATAACTTAAAATCTTAATGTAGAAAATATATGAGAACTTGGCTATTGCATTTTCTTTTAATCTATTATTCTTTAATATCACTAATGTTAAATCTTGAACTTCATTAATAATAGAACAAATATTTTAACAATACGAATATTGTATTTTGCTTAATTCACTCGCTTTTATTAAACTGTATTACATTTATAAATTAAAGAATGTTTTATATAAATTTTATATAAACGAATAACTAGAACAAATCTCTAAACATTTTTATGATTTTTTGTTAAGCTTAAAACTATACCTAGTTTTAGCTTATCTTGAATAGTTATAAGATATCATTCATATATAACAAAAATATAATAGAATTTTTTATGAACAAAATTTTTATGAACAATATTTTTTTGAACAAAATTTATATGAATAATAAAGACGAATAATATTTTTATGACTTGTTTCCATTAAGACTTAAACTAGTTTTAGGCCAAATTTTTTACAATTATTATCCTATAATGTCTATATTTATATAAATTAAATTATATAAATAAATAATATCATTTATTATAAATACAATATTTCAATTGTAAAAACAATTACAAAGGTAAAATTTTTCAATTATTATCTATACCTACAAATTTTATAAACTTCAATATACTGATATATATTCATATAAACTGATATGTTTCGAAATAACTTTACTCTAATTGCAATATTAAATAATAGTTATTTACGTAGATTAATTCGAATGTTATCGTATTTTAGTATATGTATAAATTTATAATGGAAATAGCTAGAAACTTTTGCACATTCACAATTAACGCAATAATTTTTCAAGTAAATACATATAGTGAATATATTGCATGAATATTTTTTTATACATTATTGTTTCACAGAATATGACTTGTATAGAATATTAATAAACATTTTTTAAGATTTTATTTTTGAAAGAAAACATGAAAAATTAAGTGGCAAAAAATTTGTATACGAAACTAGGTTTATTTCTAATGTTTTTCTCTTTTATAATATCATAAATATTAAAGCAAAAATAATCTCTTTTTCTAAGATTATAAGTAAAAGGAAGTAATTTTGAAATTACAAATAAAAATAAATAATTTTTTATGAATTTTCTAGTCGAAAGAAATAATTTATATACATAGAAAAATATTTTAAAAACTAATTGATAGTATATCATATGCCTTTTTTCAATTAATAACAAATGAACAATAAACAATAATTATAAGATTTTTTCATTACATTCCAATTACATTATTATTATTTCTAATTATGATTATTATTATTATGTTAATCATAAAACATAATACATAATACATAATACATGTTAATCATAAACATAATACATATGTTAATCATAAAACATAATCATAAAACATAATAATAAAAAATATTTCTTACAATTCTTTGCAATAAAAAAAAATATTTAAGATTTCAATCAGACTTTATTGAAATCCATTATTTATTATATCTTTTTATATATCCTTTATACAATTGACTTTTGATTATTTTTATTTTAATCTTTTAATCTTTTAATCATTTAATCTTATTTTAATCAAATTTAAATCTTTTAACTATATATAATTAACTGTATATTTTAAAAAAAGAAAAAATTCCAGTCATTTTGATTCACAAAAATCTCTTTGAATCATTTATAATAGTTACTTGTAGTTTATAAAATCTGATCTGATTAAAAATATTAATTTTTATACTATAATTTTAAAAATAAAATTTATATCTATTTTAATTTGATAAAATAAAAATAGTTAAAATTATCATTAATCACTTATTATTATATTATTTTCCAAAATATGTAATGTATTTCTACATAAAAATTTGTATGTATATTTTTATGAGTTTTAAATGAGAAAAATATTAATCTAGACAGTCCTGATATGTACAATTGTTATGATCTGAGAAAAAAAGGAAAATATAGATTAACTTTTTGTAAATCTTTATATACTTCAGTAATCAAACAATAGATTTATATGGAACTTCAGACATAATGCTACCTATTAATAAAGAAATAAATAATAAAGAAATAAAATCCTATTCTATGTATGTGTGAAAGAAATACAATACTTTACAGAACATAGCAATAAATCTAATGATCGCATGGAAAAAATGATTATTCTAAAGAAATTAGGTGAAATATAGATAAAATTTCATGTATAATTTGCCATGCCATATTATATTAATTATAGAAAAGATAACTAAAAAATAATTAAGAGAAACCCTCAGTATTAAGAATATTCTCTGGACCAATGAAAAATTAAATTAAATTATAAATGACCAAATAAATTTATCATATGAAAAATAAAAAGAACATGAATAATGGAATATCACTTCACATACTCCTTAATCTTCATATAATAACTTTTTAAATTACAAATTTACAAAGTTAAAATATCTTCTAAACTAAAGATTTTCGATATAAATAATTTAATATGTTTTTATAGAAAATAAAGATCTGCATTAATTGATTCATAATGAAAATTATATGAAAAATTAAAATTAATTTTATTACCATATATCACGTCAAATTATAAAAAAAACTATTAACATATTGATTGCTAATGTGATCGATTAATTATGGAATCTAATCATATGTAGTGAGGCGATCGATCACGAGCAAATTAAAAATTTCTTACTTACGTTTATATTGTGGCTTGCGACAGTTTTTCCTTCTCAATTTGAATCTAACTTTTTGTACATCATCATTGTATTATTTGTCGAAGAAGAAGATTCAATATTTGTTGGAATATATTCTATATTTTGGACAGAAATATTATGTATCATTGATAATATGATTATTTGTGACATCAAATATATAACTTACAACATATCATCTGGCCTAACCTAGGTCAAAATTTAAGCTTACGTCAAAGCTAAGGTCAAAATCTGGCTTACTTTTGATATATATTATAGGTCTTGCGAAATAGCAATATCTTGTTATTTATTCAATCTTTAGATGGCACTAACGTTCAATATAGAGAATCTTTCCGTTGTAATCCTTTTCTTTAACATGAGTTTGCTGAAACAAATTTCTATTAATAATGATGAAAATGTTCTTCCGAAATCAAGATATATTTCGATTCACCATATTATTTTTTTCATAAAATTCTCGTGTCAAAGCTTCTGGAATAGTAGATCTTAAGCAGCGTTGCTATGGATGATTACAATGAAAACACTATTGTCCTTGCTGTTGTTATTATGAGATGTGTACAAAACTGCACAAACTATATATTACTTCTTTAGATGTGATGATTACCTTCAATTTTGTTAATTTTGTCATTATCTATAAATTACGAGAATATTATGTCAACAAAATAATTTAAATAAACTACTAAATATTTTACAAAAAAAAATATGATTGTGTGATTAATAAAAAAATATTTCATATTCAAAAGAAGTGTGAAATTATATTTTTGTTCAAATTAATTGAATTATTAGATAAAAATAAAAATATAGAAAGAATTTATAAAATTGATGAAATATTAAAATTGTTACGATTATTCTCGTATATATGTGATTCAAATTTGATTAAATTAATTTGAGTCCAAATAAAAACACTTTACGAGATATAATATCTACATTCTATATTATCTATAATATAGATAATAATATCTATATTCTTTATTCTACATTCTTTATATTCTTAACAAATAAATAATAAATACTTAAATAAATACTTAAACAAATAAGTAATAAAATAAACAATTGAAAATGACACTTCAACAAACAAATAAACAAACTAATAAAAAAATGATTTAAAAAAATACGCAATCATAAATATGTAAAAAAAAAAAATAGAGGAAAGACGGAATAATATTGCTGTAAATTAATCATAAAGTAATTTTAATTGGAATCATCTGAAAACAAAATAAATATGATAACATTTGTGAAAATTATATATATATAATTTATATATTCTGATAAAATTGAATATAATTCTAACAAATTATTTTTTATAGAAAAATTCAATGATTGAAAATGCAATTAAAATGGTCTATTTATTTCTGTTATGTATAGTAGAATCTCATTTGTCGAATTCTTACCTCGAATAAATCGGTTTCCAAACAGAATCTCGATTTTTGAATAAACAATCGAATTTGCTCCGCAGGATAATAATATCTTTTGTCTCTCAAGTTAAGAGTTTCAATTCAATATTTCTCATTCGATAATATATCGAATTATCAATCGTTATTTAATATTAAAAGATGAAATTTAAAAACACTTTCATAAAGCATGACAATTTGAACATACAAATATTCATAGATATCAGATTTCAAATTTTTGATGATTATACATATTAATGCATTTTTTTTAGTTTATTTTTTCTGATGAAAAAAAATTTAAATTGGACGATCTTGAGAGTAATTGTTCATACTGGAGAAATCTTCGTATAAATATAAAATATTTTTCATGAAATGGAATTTTAATGGAATGAGATACATTCTATATCAATAATTGTTTGTGTTTATCATTAAATTCTATCGAAATAAATAAATGGCTAAAAATATTAGAATATAATATATCATTTAGTATTCTAAAAAATAATTTAATATCTTTTGTGAGAGAAAATAATAAAAATTGGATTCATTTTATATAATAAATTGTAATAAATTCATTCCATCAAAATTTAATTGTACTATATATAGAAATAACATTTTTTTAATAGTTATGAAGCGCAATATATAGAAATGTAGTAAAAAGAAATAACATAAAAGAAAAGAAGAAGAAATTTTGAAAAAAATTAGATTTGTTGATAGAGATGTCTAAGAAACAATAGAAAATGAAAATAGCAACAATGGAAATATTACATAGAAATTTTTTTGGAACGCAGAAAAATCTGCTAACGTAACGATATTAATCAAACAATTTCAATTCATATTAGAATATCTGATTATGTAAATGAAAACAATATTTAATTAGCGAATAAAACAAATACAAAAATTATATCATAAGCATGCTTGATGATATTTAATGATCATAAGCGTGATTATAAAATTCTTTCTCATAATAATAAAATTATGAATTTGTGCATTATATTTATCAAAAAATTATTCAAAAAAACTCAAAAAACTAGAAACAAGCATAATAAATCTTATCGTAAATTGCTCATGCAAATTTATGTACTTTGAAAGTAATAAGTAACAATTCAACTGGAAAGTGGAAAATACATATAAATAATGTTACAAATAATATACGAATGTAATAATTTAATTGGAAAGTTTTCAATCTTTAAGAATACGTAATAAAAAATTCCAAAATGTGATTTTTACTCTTGACTTTTCATCTCTCTTACTTGTTATCTCAAGATTCAATAATTGATTCATAATGATACAATTTTCATCTTTTTTTATATTTCTACTCAATATTTCTAAATATTCTCTACTCAATATATCTAAATATTTCTAAATAATTACATGAATATACTTAAAATGAATATATACATACATAATTAGATATATAATTACATATATAATACAATATATAATATATACATGTATATACATTTACGCTAATAATATAAAGTTCTTTATCGGAATATTCGAATATCCCGAACTTGAATCTGAATACTATTCAGATTATTAATTTGATGCCATATGAATTCGATTTCTCAAAGCGCAAATAATCAAATATTGCCGTAAAAAACATATCAACAATTCTTATTATTTTTTTTTCAATACTAGTGAAAAATTATTTTAAATATATATCAAATTAAAATATAATGCTGAAATTTCCAATAAGAATATAATTAGAATACATAAGGTAAAGAAACTGCATATATAGAAATATAGAAATTATATAAAAATTTCTTGAATTAGTTTATATTATACAATAAAATCATTCTTTAATTTTTTTATGTGATAATTTATAATTATTAAATCAATGTATAGAATACACAAAGAATATATATAATAGAAAGAGAATCTCGTCAAAATAAAAAAATCTCAAAAAAGAATATTTGATAGAATATTGATCTCATATATCACATTGTAATGATATAAATATGCAATTCCAAAAAAAAAAAGAAAAGTATTGATTAATTCTCGAAAAATATGATTTTTTGTTCTTTCAAAATATTTATCTTTCTGAATTAAAACAATGTATCTCTTTAATATTTTTACATATTATTACATATAAGCGAAATATCGCCTAACAGAATTAAAAAAAATATGGATTAATAGTAGAAAAATTTACACACTAGTACACTAAAGCAATCGTAAAAATGGTAAATTTCTTGGACTTATAAGATAATAAAATAGCATCACACGAACACAGTTAATTAAAAATAGTTCAATTTTCTTAAAAATTTGTATTCGTATTCATTCAGCAATTAAATGTTACATTATCTTATAATAATATTATTAATTATTTCACAATTTAAAATTTTTGATCATCATATTTTGCATATAAAAAGTGATAAAATATTTTTATTCTTATTTTTTAAAATATACCACTTGCAAGAAAAATGCTAATTAATAACCTGATATATATTGCCATATGATTAACCATATGAAAACACATTAACAATTTTTCACCAATATTTTAAATTCAACTTCAAATTAATATATTTAATTTTTCTGCAGAAAATAAAATAGATCCTATTTAATGAAACTATATATATTTGTAATAAACGATTTTTTATTTATATTATTATTTACATATATATATATATATATTTATATTATAAGTATGAATATAAAAATATTAAATTCATATTTTATTGAAAAAGACACAATGCTGTTGCATCGATTGAATAAATATACAATAAATAAAATTTAAAAAAATTGTAACTTAAAATTTGAAAGATATAATTTGATATTGATTTATATAATGTCCATACAAAATTGTGATATATTTTTTCATTTAGCATTTATTAATTTCAATATTTCAAAATATTTTTTTGTATTTTGTGATCTTATAATATGAAATTTGACAATTTCATTAGAACTTATGATATTTTAAATTATTATTGATTTATTCCATATTGTTTACAAAAAAAATTTGTTCTTTATAAATTTATGATAATGAAATGAATATTTATCAGAACTATTTAAATTAAATTTCTTTTTCTCAGTAAGTAACAGTTTTTTTTATTTAAATGATTTGTTTATTAAATGAGGTTTTTTATAAATTCAAATCCAGTTTTTTTAATAATTCTTTTTTAACATTTTCATTTTAAATATTTCTTTTAAAAATTATTATGCAGAAATTAAGAATATTAATTTGTTTAACAATTTGTTTTGCAAAAACAATAAAATTTAAATTCAAAACTAACCAAAAAATTGGTTTTTTATTTCTGTCATTAGAGCATTTTTAATTTTACAGCAATAATAATTACCATAATTTTTTTTGTTTTTATAAATGAATAACAAATTTACTTTTATTTGACCATTTGATTATTTTTCTCTTTGAATATCTTTCTAAATTTTCCTATTTCTCCATTTCTTAAAATTAAATTGCAGTGATCACTTTATTCTTTTCTTTATATATAAATTTTTGATATGATTTTCTATGAATTTATGTTATAACTATTACTATGTAATTAACTAACAAAAAAATAATATACACAATTGAATAAAAAAAATGAGATGCATTTAATGACATAAGAACATTATCTCTTTTTTTTATAAGATATAAATATTTTTATACTGAATATGTAATTTTCAAAGAAATGCGTATAGTTTCTGTTTATTAAATGAAATCTATAACTACAAAAAAAATAATAATAAAACATATTATTTCATAAACATATTATATATTAATTTTAAAATAATATTGATAAAATATTATTGCAATTAATCAAATATTACATTGATATATATATATATATATACTAAATTTTTTTTAATAAAAAATAGAATATAAAATCTTATAATTACTTTATATTTATCAAAAATATATAATATAATAATTTTATAAAATAACTTATAAAAGATATAAAAATTATATATATCCTTTATATTAGTATAATAACTATTTTAATAAAAATATATATACATATATTTCATAAAATTATATTTTTTTACAACAAAAAAAATATGAAGAAAATTTATGATGCCATGCAAAAATTATTTATTACAAATATAACATCACACAGTCAAAAAATATTTTATAAAAAATATTTATAAGAAATATTACAAAATATTTAATTTGAAAAAGAAGTAAAATTATTTTTTTTAATATATATATATATATATATATATATATATATATATATAATAATATCCTTTATAATATAATGTGATATATATTAAAATTGTTTTACTTACCTTTTGTTCTATGATTAGATTATACATTATTCATATATTTATTAGAATTTCATAAAATATTGTTTTGTGTACTAATTAGTATAAAAAATAAAAATTATATAATCATAAATAAATACTAAATTAGATTAGAAACAAACAAAAATAAAATCAAAGAACGTGCACATCTATTACTTTTCATGCAGAACTGAAAGTGCTCGAAACAACACAGAACAAAGGAAATCTCTTTCATTCCTTACTGACACGTGATGATTCATAACCTTTTTGTAATTTTTAACACCAATATGCGTGTTTATTTTTATAAATGTTGATTTTCGAATATTCAATTTTTTGAAATAAACCAATCAGAATTTATTTACTTTACGAATGTCAATCTATCACTTCTATAATTATATAATTTAAATCATCGTTATTTCCATATCGCTCATATTTCAAAATATTCTTCTTATAATTGAATTATTTGAAATCATCAGCAACAATTTGGATATTATTTGATCAAAATTATGCACTTATTAATAAGATTATTTTACACTAAGATTTGAATTTATTAATACATTGAAATTATTGAAAATATTTTTCGATATTTATTCCACTAATATCAAATTATTTATAATGAATTTTTCTCGTTATGTTATTTTCTTCTATAAGAAATAAAAAAAAATATTAAAATATCATTATAATTTATTAAATATTATTATTACTATAAATTATATTTATAATATTAATATATATTTTTTTATATTTGTTATATTTATTACATATACATATATTATTATATTTATTACACATACATATATTATTGTATTTTTCATTAATCTATTTTTATTTCTAAACTTTATTTTAAAAAATTCTAAATTCTAAATTTTATTTAAAAAAAAACAATAATATTTATATTATTTTGTTAAATATATAATATATATGTATTATAATTTTGTACACTATATTTATATTATCTTTCTTAAATGTATATAAATATATACATTTTATGTAATATGTTTATATTAACAAAAATAGAGACAATAAGAGAGATAATAAGATTAATGGCGGATATAAAGTTAAATTTTAATTATAGAAGACAAGATTTTAAAAAAATTTTTTATATATATTTTTTATATATTTTTTATTATAATCGCTTGTCTTTTTTTTCAAGATATTTGCAAAAAAATATTGCTATTAAATAGAATTTATTATTAAATAGAATTTATTCGCGTATATATCTATAGTTGCATTTGCATAAATATGCGGTTATTATTTATTTATTATTTCTATATATATCATTATATATATAATGCATATAACATCGCGGGTTATGTTACTTCAAAATGTATAACGAATAGACCAATCAAAAAATTACTTCCTTATGAATTTAAAATGTTTTAAATCCAATGCCGAACAATGTTGGAATATTTGGATATTTCTATTTCGAAAAATTCATGAAAAACTCATATTTAAGGATTGGATTTGAGACATTTTAATCCTATCATAACTCACGAGAGACTGTTTTTAGTTCATCTCTTTAAGTTGCCTATGTATATCATACTGTGTTTACATTGGAAGATAAGTGACGGTCATATGTTTATATATAGTCATAGACGTATATATATAGTCATATATGTATAAGAGAAATTCTATATATACTACAATTTTTTTTTTGCAAATATCTTAAAAATTAAATTTGATAATATATGTAAAGGAAAAAATTGTTGATTTCTATAACATATTCAAAAATTATAATTTATATATTATAAAATTCATAATTTATATACTATAAAAAATCTCTTTATTCTAAATAATTACCAAATAATAATAGACGTGCAGAAAAAGCGATAATTATCTTTTCAAAATATACTTTCTCAATTGGCATGATGTACATATCATATCGAGTTGTGTAATCATAACAATTAATCGCGTTTAATCAACGATCTTTGTATAGTTTCAATATTTATGTATATAAATACTAGAATTATGTATATTATAAATTTCATAATGAGTTTTAGTTGCTGTAAACATATCTATATAGTAGATGATTAAAAAATAGTACAATAATCGAAAGTTTTAGTAAAAATTAACTAAGATGATTCGATCTATCATTCTCAAAATTGATAGAATATGGTAATTTCTGATGAGATTTTTCATAAATATAAAAAAAGAAAACAAAAAAAGAACAAGAAGAATTTAACAAAAATATGTGAAAATAAGAATAGTGTAAAAATAGTTATATAGAAATAAAAAAAAGTGATAAAAATAAGATATAGAAAAAAAAGAAGGTAAGAAAAAATATGATAGATAATATAAAGATAAAATAAGTATGTTAGAAATAGGGGGAAATAAAAAAATATATATAAAATAAAAGAAGATATGGAGGTTAAGTAAAGATAGAAAAAAAAGACATTATAATTAAAAAAAAATGATAATTTTTTTTTAGAAAAAAATACAGAAGGAGAAATATATAAAAGAAATAGAAGCATTAAAAAACATTAAAAAAGGATAGCAAAAAGAAAAGAAAAGAAAAGAACAAAAGAATAAAAGATGAATAAAAGATAAGAAACAGGATATAAGGAAATTAAAATTAATGGTTTCAGAAAAAAAATTATGAAAGTGAGCAAAAAAAATATGTAATATAGATAAAAACAGAAATGAAAATATTGTTATAAATAAGAGGAAGAAGAAGATACAAAATTCTTTTAGAAATAAAGAAAAATGTTATATATAAAAATGAAATAAAAAAAAATATTCAGAAGAAGAGAGTTAATGAAATACATAAAGCTTAACTGCATGATATAAAAAAAGAAGATTAAATTAGATTATTCGTCAAAAAGGATAGAACCGAAAGATAAATTAAGTTATTGTAAATATAACTAAATTAAGTTAAAATAATTAAAAATTAATTTAATTAAAAATATATAAAAAGAAATAGATGTTAATAGATTCAGTTTACCAATATATCATACTTCGATTCAGATTAATTTTTAGAATCTTATTTCTTTTTTAAGTTTAAAAAAATATAGTTTATATTATAGAAAAAATTAAAAAAATAAAAATAAGTTTGTATAAACAAAATTTTATATAATAATAGCAACTTTTTGCAAATATTTCAAAAACTAGGGACTGATTGATAATTATATGTAGAAAAAAGTAGTTTAAAATGTTCTATAACATACTAAATTATTAAAAATTATGAATATAAATTTTGATATAAACTCGAGAATAAACTTTTAAATACTAATTTTTTTTATTATAATTATATAATTAAATGAAAATTATTATATTCAATGTAAATCATATTTTCTGAAAATGATTTACAAATTCAAAAATCTTTTTATTATTCGAACTTTTAATTAAAAAAAACCAATTAAATAAATACTTTAATAGTTTAATAATAATTTTTTAGTTTAATATTATTTAATTTAATATTAATAATTTGTTAATTAAATACTTAAACAATAATTTTTTAATTAAATACTTAAACAATAAAAAGATTCACAAATTACAAAAATTATTTTCAGTAAATATGATTTAGGAGAAGATGAAATTACAGACATTTAAATTAATTAAAAAAAATAAAATTTAAATAAAAACTGAACTATATGAATAATCATTTTTTATTGTTTAAACATTTCTTTTTAATCTTCTACAAAAGTAATAAATATATATAAATTATGATTTATTTTATTATAAGAACATGAAAATTTGATGTAATAATAAAAATTCTATTCTATCTCATTATTATTCAAAAGTTTTCAGGTATTATTTAGGTAATTATGAATTACATGAAATAATTTTCATCATGAAATAAGATTCAAGACATTTATTATTACAAATATTGATATACTATTAGAGATATTGCCACCAATGCAATCCATATGTTCTTATCTGAAAAATGATATTCTTATATATAATCTTCTAAAATCTTTTTTTGCTGTGAGTTAAATATCGTTTTTTTTTTACTCAATTCTGTAGTTAATAATTTTTTTATAATTTTAATTATTCAACTATGAGAGATATTATTAATATCAACAAATCATATTTTTTTCAGAAAAAATAAGATTTTTTTTTAAAAAGAATACAGCATATTTTAAAAATTCATTTCACTCAAGATTGAAAGTACTTAGAATCAAACGACAAAAATTACTTATTGCATTTTTGGTGTATTTATTCAAAAAACTTAATCTTTTTTTAAATTAAATTGGAAGTTGAGCCTTGATGATATCTATCATAATTATGATTACAAAAATAAATGGTCCTAATATTTCAATTTTCTAGTTTTGAAAGAATGAATAAATCTTATTAAGTAATTAACTATGTTGCAATAATGTTACAAACATTCTTAAAATTATAGTAATTCAAAAAATTTGTTGATTAATTATTATTATTTAACAAATGATCCATATGTATATAATAGTTTAATTTTTCTTATGAAATATATTAATTATATTTATTTTTTTTATTACAGATAAATAAATTCAAGAAAAAATATAAAATTTGTATAATATAGTCATGTTCAAAATAGAAGCAGAAGAGAAATTAAAAAAGGAGTCCAGATGACAATAATGATGTCATATTTTTAAAAACTAAATAAAAATAATATAAATATGATGTTCTTTATATTCTATATAAGATGTATAAAAAGTATATGTAAAGAAGATTATAATTCTATATTTCTGGATTGATAAAAATCTGTAAATAAAAGTGTGGAATGGATTGCAATCGTTTTCTGAAAAAAAGAAAATTTCATTTAAACATTTTCATCTTGAATTTATTTTATTTACTTATATTCTTTAGTCAATTACAAATATAATTAAATATAAAGTTATGTTACAATAAATATTACATTCATTCTTGTTATTTATCATAATTTCAGATGTCCAAAGATTGTTTTATATTTTATTTTTGTATTCGCAATATTCAAACTTAATATTAGATTTGAAACATTTTAAATTCATCTATGAGGGAGTAATTATTCGCTTATTATATTATGTCTTACAAATTACCTGGTGTTTACATTAATAAATCATAAGTATAAAAAAGAAATTCTATACAAGTAACAATTTTTTTTGCAAATATCTCGAAAACTAATCATGTAATATGTAAAAAAAAAAAATTTATTCAAAATATTGATTTTTCAATATATTCAAAAACCAATTCAACCAAATAAAACATATTCGATCAGTGAAGATCTTTCTATTTTTAATAATTATTTAGAAAAAAGAAAGAAAGATATAGAATATATAAATTTGATTTATTTTTCTTGCAATTAATGAAGAATGTATAGAATTCTTTTATCTTTTTTCTTTTTATGTCATAAATTAAATAAAATGAATATTTTTTTTTAATTTTAATTAATAACTGCATTTTAATTTTTTTCAGAGAACACAATTGCGATGATTCCTTTAAGATTTTCCTTGAGTAAAATACATTACATAAGTAAAACGTGATGCAATAAAAAGACTTGACTTTTTATACATCTATTTTTAGTTTATATTTGCAAATTTAAGATTTTAAAAAAATAAATAATTTCAAAGATTAAAATCGTTATTTTAATATTAATATTTGAAATTTCAATAATAAAATATTTTATAACTTTAAAATAGATGTACATATTTATATCTATTACTATTCATTTACTATTACTATTTTATATACTATTTATTAAGATATATAAAAAGTACATGTAAAGAACATTACAATGTGATTTTATACTTCTGGATTAATAAAGCTCTATAAATAAAAATTATATATTCATTATGTTTAATATTTTCAATGTTTAATATTCTCAACTTTCTCAAGTTTTTAAAATCTTAAATAATCTTAATCTCATAATAATTCGATGAAGAAAATTGATATTTGGTTCGAAATTTGTCTTCAGATTTAGTCATTGCATTAAAAATGAAAACTATATAGAAATCGTAAATTAAAATTAAATAAATCGTAAATTTGTCCTATATAGTTAATGAAATGATAATTCAAAGATATCTAAATGAAAATTAAAAAAATTTGGATGAAATTTAACCGTGAGTACGCAAGTTCTTGTTTTTATATTGCGCGAGCTGTTCGATAATTAGAAAAACATTTGATTTTTTTTGTTATTAAATCTTTTAAGAAATTAATTAAAAGAAATATTTTGTCATAAATTTTAAATAAATAATGTGAAATAGGTACAATTCTGAATAAGATTTGAAGATAAAATCCAATCAAAGAAACAGTAATATGAATATAGCAGATAACAATTTCAATGGAAAAATTGTATTTTTTAAAAAACAAATAGTATTTTTTTAAGAACAAGATATTTTTTATTTATTCAAAAAAATTTGTAATAATTTATTATAATTTAATTTTTTAATTAATAATACTCGAGTTTCAAGATGCGAGTACTTAAAGAAAGATAAAAATACAAGAACAATTTGTAAAACAAAAGTATGTAAAACTAAATTTATTGGATTATTATTTAAATGAAATACAAATTTATTTTTCAAGTTATTCATCAACATTAAAATAATAACATTTTATTTTCTTGAAATTTTGATGATTTATTCTATAATTTATTCTTAATTCTAATAAATGTGTATTATCAAAATTACATATATATTATCAGAATAAATAGAAAATAATTTGATAAATAAATAATATGAAAAATTATTTCGACTTTCATAAAAGACATTTTTATAATGTTTTTACAAGTTAAATAATTATTCGTAAGTGGCATGCTGCAATTATGAATTGATTTAAGGAATAAAGATATTATATTTTTAATGATTTCTAGATTAAATACAGATTTTTTTTAGAAAATTTATTTATTCTTTGGATGCATATTTATAATACTTACAATATTTACAATCTGAATTCTAAAAGTATCGAATGCATTTTTTACAAAATTTTTGTTTCGTCACATATCATAAATATTGTAATTCATTTAAGAACTGAATATACAGCAAGATTTAACATTATACAAGATCTTTATTTTTTAATTGCACTGTTATTAATTATCAGACAATAATTAATTTCTTTTTTTTTGTAAAAGAAATTAAAGACTTTTAGAAATTAGAGAATAATATATTGCAAAAATTAACACGCGAGTTGAGAAAAATTGTTAAATTTTGAATTAAAAAAATGGCAGAAGAAATTGATCATGCGAATTAAAATATACAAATAAGAAAAATTGACCGTTCCTGTCTATAGATCATCTTCAGATAGTAATCAATCTGAAATGAAATATGCAATGTCTGCGTGATTAGATAAGAGATTGCATGTAACAAATTGTGCTAGATTTTAAAACGTGATTTTTAAAAAAAAAATATGTTACATAAAATTGTTATTTAGTTGCAAAAGACAATTGCTGTTTATTAAATGTTAAATACTAAAATAAATTTGAAAATTTATTAAACATAACAGCTTAATGATTCTATTATTAATAATTTTAAGGAATCATTATCTTAATTCTAATTACATCAGAGATGTTATATAAACATGAATCAATCACGTTGCAAAAATTAGCAATTAGCAATACAAAAACTATTTGATTATTTTTTTATAGATATCCTTTTTTTTCTACAAAATTTATTATGTATAATTTTTTCATTACTTAAATTAATAATATATTAATTATTAATAATTAATAATAATTATTAATAACGAAATATGAAATATATCTCAAATAATTTCAAGATAAATTTTAAATATATTTTTACAAAAATTTTAAAAAAGTTATTAACACAATTAAAATAAAAAAAGACAAATTGAAATATTGCTGTTTGTACAAAAATATATTAATAGAATAATTTTTAGATATTAATTGTAGACTAATTCATGATAAGTAAAAAAAAACTTGTAGCCTTGATTAAAATTTAAAATTATTTCTAGAAAATGGATTTAGTGATAAAATATATATATATATATTTATTATATATTTATTATTATCTATGTGATAATATATTATATAAATTATTTCCTTCATTGATATTATAAACAAATTAAAATATACACAATTAAAAATGTACATATGAATATACAATGTATAGAAATGTAGATGCATGTATGATACAATATAATTCTGTAATTAAGATGAAAATTAATATGACATACATATTATTTAATTTATTATTTAATAAATATTGAATTGTGTTCCAGGAAAAAACTTTTTGATAAATAAAAAAGGATCCTCCTTTTTAATTTTGATGACTTTAAAATATATTGTCAAACTTATCATTCTGAATTTTTTCCTATACATTGCTCAATCTTAGCAAAAAACTACAACTATAATCTATTGTAAACTATATTCTGTTTATAACAACTTATGCCTTAGTATTTATGATACAATAACCTAATTATATTATTGTATATTATTATTATAGTATATATTTAATATATTGTTATCTATATTTTATAAAAATCGATACATATCTTTTGGATAAAAACTCCGTTCACAATGCGTGATTTGTTATGATTTATATTAGGTTTGGATTATCAAATCTAATTCTTCTTTTTGTAACGCGGAGAATATCCTTATGGATATCTTTTCTTACTAAAATATATTTTTTCTTATAAAAACGATTTCTTCTATTAAAATTCAGCTAATTTCTGATATTGCATAAGGGAGTTCTAATAATTCCGCAGAACGCATCTGTAACTTATTACCAATTCATAATTCAAAACTTCTTTAAAAGAATAGTCAATATTTTTTTAAGCTTTCTCCTAACTAAAATCATATTTATTATCAATCTACATATTTTGTCGACAATCCACTTGTATCGATTGCAATCTCTCTGAAATAACTCCCTAACGGAAATTGTTTCGAGAACAAGCAAAAAAAAAAATGATACCTATATTTGAGTACTTCCCTAAATTAATATTTAATTTATTTAACTGAAGCAGTGATATCATTTCTATTTTTTCTACTCGTATGAGTGAGTCTATCGAATTCATTCAAAACATAATATGCATCATAATGTACTCACAAACGATTGTATTCATTTATTTCATTTGTATTTCATTTATTTTTTTCTCTGATATACTCTTTATGACGGATGGAAAAAGATTTAGAAATCCAATTTCTTCCATCAGGACACAGCATTTTTCTCCCATATTTTTTTAAAAATGGATCTTTAACTATTGTGGATATTGGATCATTAACTATATCACAATAGTAACATGCTTCCATAGATTTTAAAGTAATCATGCCCTATCAATATTTCCATTGTCTGCAATATAATTATCAAGCATACTTTCCATTTTCTTAACACGATTCCGCTTAATTCGTGAAATTTTGGAGTTCGTTTCTTTACTTCGTCAATGTTGATCATTGAATCTGGTATCTTGTGTAATTGATTTATGCTGTTTTGATACAAACAATCATAAGTATGAGTGCATCTTTTCAGAAGATGAAACAGTAGTAAGCTCGCCACATGTCTGCGTGGCATTGTGAAGTTATATCATATGCCATATCCTATAGTAAGATTGATATTTGTAGTCTATTGCAATATTTTCATAATTTTATCATGTCACATTCTATATTGTTGTAAAGGTAATCTTTGAATGTAAAGATATTGTTGTAAAGGTAATCTTATAATATTTTTACATAAACAGATATTAAGTGATAATATTTATCCAGTAAACCAGGATCCAATTATCCAGGATAGTTTTGCCGCTCTTTTTGTGTAGGGCCAATCCTATAGGTATAAGCAGCATTGTGTTATAAATTATAAGACGATTTTGGTCAAATACTCTTCTATCGATTTATAACCAAGTGACGATTCTTCTTTAAGAAAAGGATGGAGACTAAATATTGGAAAACTGAAAAGTTTAGACTCTCCATGATGAATGAATAATCTTAAACTATCCTAACTATCTTATAATAGCACCACTACAATCTTCTTGCAGAGAATCGATGATTCTCAGAGATTACCTAAAATTTAACTTGTTTCAATTGCAAACTGCATTTCATTTTGATTTGGTCTTAGTAAATACTAATTTCGAATCAGGATGCGTGTTTTGATGAACATTCGTTGAGTATATATTATTTATAATTGATATTATCTCGTTCGATTATCTTCATTATACTAGATTTTGAATAAATCTTGAGTCCAGTAGGAGTGATTTAATTTGGAAAATCACATAGGTAAATAGTCTGTATTTATTGTTTCCATTAAACTCGATCTTTTGGTTACAACTAGCATTCTTTTGGATATCTTTTCCTCTTATCTTTTTCCCTTAAAAAAAGAAAAAATTTTAGTTTTCAATTTATGTTCTACTAGACTTTTACAGCAGATTGGACAGCAAAAAAGGGAGAAGCATGGCATGAAGCATTGAATCACAACATTTTGATCTATTTTGTTTGTGTATCAATGCCTCACGTGACTCAATTCGAGATATCGATAACACTTAAGAATATTCAAGGTTTTACAATCTTGGCTGATATCTCTTTTCTTATTTTTTATACAGTGCTATAAAGAAAAGAATTGAATCCTTTTCCGGATTTAATTCCCAAGCATTAAAGAAAATCGCCATGGTTACATGTTTTCTGAACCAAATTTTCCAGATCCAATAACTGTATTTTCATCAATATAATGCGATTTAAATATTTTGGATTTAAACATTTAATATCTATATATCAATCTTAATCATTCTTTTTGGTTTGAATATTTCTAGAATTAGCTCCCCGGTTATGGCTCACTTTGGAGGAATTTGCAATATTTTTATGTCATTTAAATTGATTTTATTTTTAATCATGGAACTCTTTTGGAATTTTTCCTCTAAGAATATTCTATAATTAACATACAATTCATGAAAGAACATTTTTTTTCTTTCTGTAGATTATTTTTGAATTTTTTTTTTTCTTGAAAAAAAATCGATCATTTTTCTCTTTAACCATTTCAAAATTCTGAATTTCTCAATCCAAGATATGTAAACTAAACTATTGCGGTCAGCTGACAAGGAAGTACTGCAAAATTATATGTTATATTTTTCTCAGCCAAATTGTGTGAAATTTACTTTGATATTGGCTATGGGATAACTTTTTCTAGATTTTTCCATTTTCAATCTTTAAAATGGTCAATTTTTTTTAAAGATTAAGGACCAATTTTGTGGTCGATGAAAATATTTTTCTTGTTCATCTTTGGCATCCTATGGCAACTTTTGAATTAACATAATCTTTTTACGCACAGATTTTGCAATTTTTTGATTGTATATATTATAATTTCCATTTATTTATATTATTCAGCATTTCTGTCCTATAGATATTGGACTTCTTGCGCTTTTTAGGATTTCTTACATTGAAGAATTTGATGATCAAGACAGTTTCCAGTGAAGAATTTCAATTCTTGATGAAACATCTTATATTCTTCTCATACTATTTTAATTATTATGTTTGATAATATATGTTTCAACATTATAAGACAACATATTTAATGCTTGGTATCTTTTTTCATTCGGCAGTTCAAAAACCTGATAAACAATATAAATTCTATGCTATTATTTACCTTTGTATTTTCTTTACATTCGAATCGGTATACTTGAACCAAAGAATACTGTCAACTAGATGATTATTCCAATAATGAAATAAATTTCATGAATTTGATTTCCAGTAATCATTTTTCCATTTTTGTCTCATTCCTTCTTTCATAATCATTATTTTTATTATGATTTGAAAAAAAATATCAGAAATGCAATTTATATCTCACGAACATGATGGAATGAGATTTTCTCAGCCAAAGTTGTCATATCTGAATAAGGCATATGTACAACTCATATATACAAATATATGAGAGAGAAAAAAGCTATTACTCTCTAAAATTTGCTACTAACGACTCATCAGCTCATTTCAATGTCACGAATTGAAGTGCTCTCATGCCATGCATAGTTTTAAATGATTTTTTAGAAGTTATCATCTTCACTTTCCGATCGATCAAGAAAAACATTCCTGCAAAATATGATCACAGATTTATGATATACTAGAAATTCAGATTTGCTAAATTACCAATTAGTTGCCTTGAGAAAAATTTTTTTTTACGAGAAATAATTTCATGATTCTATAGAAAGAGAAAATGTAGTATTAGAATCTTTTTAATGATTTATTAAAATCTTTATGATGATTGCTGGAGTGTATAAGAAACTCTGACGAATATATTTGGTACTTCCCATATTATGCTTGTGCGCTCTTTTTGGAGGCAGTATTGGAATCTCTTTATGTAGAGATACCTGGTAATGCCAGAGCCTGAACAACGATGCTATTAACACTGCCACTTCATGATGGCAAAGAGGAATTATGTTGACTTCTCTTAATCCCTCTCTGAATCATGTATACGAGATCGTAAAAAGTTCAAAACATAGAGCTAACCGTTCTAGACTTATAGATTACTTTTCAGATAATTCGAGCCAAGCTTTTTTCTCCTTCACTATTGTCCATTTGTCCATTAGACAGGAGAGATATATTCATGTTTCCAGATGGATAAAAAGGGTTCTAAACTTTATACCCATGTCATGTAGAGAATTTGAGCATATAAACACTAGTATAAATGAATGAATTGATACATGATAGATATTTTTTAGAAACTAACCAAACAAAAAATAGGCTTCTGATCAAAATGGAATATGATATCACTGACTTGTATATTGTTCTATATTATTCAGTGAATTGATAGTAGCTAATATTCTATATGCTGTAATTTGGAGAAAAATTATTCTATTACTGCAAGTCTAAAATTTGGATGAGTTCCGAATTGGATACTAGGATGTTTAATCGATATGATATAAAATTTTTAGTATCATTTTAGTAGATTATTATTGTGAGTTATATTTTTTCTTAGTCATATGATGTTGATAATATTTGATAAATCGCTTCTTAGCTTTAATATTTATAGAGATTTTCATTACCTATGGAAGTAGTTCCAATGATACTTGAACGGAGTTACTAATTAATCAAAAAATATAGACAATAAGATATCTTTATACAGTAAATTTTTATAAAAAAAAAAGTAAAAATCAGCAGAAAGGATACGGAATTTAGTATTTTTCAGATTCAATACTTCGATAATGATAAGCATTTCTCATCAATTAACTATGAAGAAGGGATGAAGTTTATACCAAAAAAATATTTAGAAAGAAGCCTTTAAAAATTAGAGATACAATAACCAGAACTAATCTTCTAATTAATTTCACTCTGATTTTTCAAATTACAATCAAGATTATCTATAACAAAATCAAAATAAAGAAGGAGATAATCGGTGATTTTTGCAAGCGGTCTATATTATCATTAATTCAAGATAATATGTATCATTACCTTCATTGCAATAGCAGTAGATCTTTTATAATATATATTCTTGTATTTTCTTCGAATAATTACTTTCATCTCTTTGACGTTTTCTAACATCGAGACGTTAAGATCCCCAATTAATTTATAGTGTATCTTTCCAAAAACCTTTTTTGGAGAAGAGCAAATTACATCTTAATGGCGGTGCCAATTTGCCATCAAATATGACACTTTTCTTTCTCGACTCTACTGTTTCTTCATTTGACAGCTTATTTGAACTGTAGCAGAGATAATATTTCTATGTTGTTGGAAGTCTTTCCTTTTTCTTTGATTGTCAGTTAAAATACTTAATTGAAGAGATAGACGTATCTGATTTCTCTTTACCATCGTAACGTAAAATGAACGGGAAATAATAATGTATTTTGTGTATACTAGTGTGTTCAAAAATAATCTGTAATCTTTAATGAATTGTTGACTCGATGAAACCTCATCAGCTGAATCTTACTTTTGTAAACGCTTTTTCCATTTTTATTTTCTTACTGCTTTTATTCTCTTCACTATCATCTTTGTTAAATATGTGGAATTTATGATATAACTGAACAAGATTCGATACATCTTCAGTATATATTCTGTATCTACAAGTAAATATTTTTTTATTAGTTTTTCTAATTTTCGTGCGAAGTTAAAAAAATTATTATTTTCAACAAAAGGAATTATAAAATTTATAATAAATATTTATAATATTTAATTTATAATTATAATTATATAAATTATAATTATATATATAATATATATAATAATTATAATTATATTTATAATTATATATAATATTTATATTTACTTATTTAGTTAATTTAATGAGAAAATTTTATCTAAATCGAAAAAAAATTGTATAAAAAAAAATGAGACTATTATCGTTTGATCTTAGTTTAAAATATTTGTAAGAAACTTTTGATAAACTTAAATTTAGGACTAATAGTTTATAGCATATTTAATTTCTTTTAATAAAAAATTTTTTATATTTAAATATTTGATATATACTTTTTTTAAATTTATATCTTATCAATATCTAAATTCTCTAGTAATGCTAGTAAAATATATAAATCTAAATTCTATCTAAATTCTCTAGTAATATATATGTGTGTGTACAGTTAGAGCATTACTAGAGAATTTAGAAATATTCATATAATGAATATATAATGAAATTATATGAATTTTTAAATATATATAACGAATATGATAAATTAATATAATTTTTAATCGAACAAAAAGTTATGAACATAATAAATTGTACAGAATACAATCAATCAAAAAAATTAAAATAAATATTTTAAGATATCTGGAATATAAAATTTGAAACATTAAATATTTCGAAGATTTACAATCTTCATTGGCACAGTACTTTGTTTGATCCAGCGTATAATTTTATAATTAATTTAGCCAGATTGAAGATTTTAGTGACATTTTCGTATAATTTCTGAATTATTAAAAATATTGGAATGAGATTTAAACTAAAGAATTTTATCCCAAAGATATTATTAAAAAATAAAATATAAGTTAATCAAACATATCATTTCGTTTTTTCTAAATAATAGGCTGATAGTAAATTTTCTTATTTTTATTTTAATAATAATTGTACTCAGAATATAATACTTTAATTTTCTTTATATAAGATTTTATTCTGAAAATTAATATATTAATGATATATGAAATCTTTATCTGTAGCAAGTTACAAATTTTTCGAGTATTCATAGTCCCAAATTTTGAAATTCTTATATTAGGTTTCTTGGGCTTGTTTAGACAACTATTCAGTTGAGAAAAATACGCATTTTAATATTTTTTATTTTTACATTAATAATTTAA
This sequence comes from Apis cerana, assembly GCF_029169275.1. Lineage (NCBI taxonomy): Eukaryota > Metazoa > Arthropoda > Insecta > Hymenoptera > Apidae > Apis > Apis cerana. The sequence goes on along the minus strand of NC_083864.1, from coordinate 657,969 downwards.
AAATAAATAATTGAAATTTTTAAATAAATTAATACAGCCGCATTTCTTGCTGGCAGAAAAAACTTAAATCAATAAAAGATAGATCTAAAAATCTAGATCTGCTTTTTGTATCTAAAGTTATTTGAAAAATTTAATATATAGGTAAAAATTAATAAAAATAAATAAATAAATAAAAATAAAGATAAAAAGGTAAAAAAATAAAAATAATGATCTTGTATTATCTTTTATCTAGAATATAAATGAAGTATTCATCAATAGCAATGATGAATCTTTTCATTTACTAACATGATTGTAAAAAATATTAAAAAAGTTTAGAATATATATAATAAACATATAATATAATAAAAACGATTTCTATGACATAAAATTTGAATATTGTGTGATATAGTACAAAATTTGATTTGTTTATATAATGTATCAAATAATAAAAGAATATTAATACCTATACTAATTAAAAAAAAAATTAAACTGCTTATGTTAATTTTTATATAAAAAAATAATATTGTAATTAATATTTAAAACTTACTTTAGTTTTGTTTATCTTGCTTATTTTCTTATCAGTTGAATTCCACTTCATTAATACCAATAAACATCTATAAATATAATAATTTTATTTTTCACTATTAAAAAAAAAAATAAATAAATATTATTCTTAACATTTTATACTTTTCAAATTTTATAGAAAGTCAAAATATTCTCTATTCTTCTTCTTCTATAATGATATTCTTTTTTTAAAATTTTTTTTAATTCTTACTATTTTTCAATAGTTATTATTTATATTCACATTTATTCTATTATTTCTATTATTTCTATTATTTAATTTTCGCAAAGCATTTTTTATCATATACACATATATAAATTTTTTAGGTAATTTCAAATATAAAAATCAACAGATTTAGATTTGGAGATTTAGATGGTCATTCTATTAATCTTTTAATGAATTAATGACCGTTATTTTTTTATTAAATTTTTCATTCAAAATTCTTCTTAGCATAAAAATATGTTGGTCTTATCATATATAAATCATAAATTTTATGTTATAAATAATTTTTATGAACAAAGACATTAATTCTTTATATAAAAATGTATACTTTTTTAGATGCAAAAAATATGGCTCTATTTATTTAATACACTCAATCATAATTCAGAACATCGTCTTTGAAAATTTTGTTCTATTATGTAAAATTTAAATTTTTATCTATCTATGAATGAATATTGTGTATATTAAATATTCCACTTCGTATGAATGCCGTTTCGTTCATAAATAATGTTCATTTGGTAAATGTTACATCTTCACTACATTTTTTTTATATTTTTGTGAAAAATAATGATCTCCCTAAATGATTCTTGATTTTTAAATATTTTTGTCAATGAAATAATGGCTATAATCCATTTTTCTTCAATATATTATGCGAGAACATGATCAATGCTTTATTTTTTATTTCTCTCGTAATGGATATGAAAAATCATTTTTTATATCCCGAAACATAATTTTTTTTATAAAAAAAAATTTAATTTTTTAAGTTTATATATATATAATAAGTATATAATACAATATATATATTATACTTATATATTATATACTTATATACTTCAAAAAACTACTTGTTCGTAATTATTTAACTCGGAATATTTTTTCGTTTGATGAAATGAAAAATACTATTATATATATTATAATTATTATATTATATTATATATATTATTCTTCTTATTTTGTCCATTTTCTTATAAACTTCAATTATATTTGTCATTTCTTCGCAAGAATACAATAACGTATAAAAATAAGAAATATAAGAAATTAGAAAAATTAAAAATTAAAGAAAAATGATTAAAAGTTGATAGTAAATTATTTATAAATAATGCTTGTTATGATATATTAATTTCTATTTCTTCCTTTTTTTCTCGATTTATTAACGTTATTTGAAATTTTTTTAAAAAATAGTGTTTTGTTTTCATAAAAGTATAAAAAAGTAAAACATAAAAAATTTATTCAAAATTTGTGATATTGTGAGTTTGATACATTGCTTTCTTTTTTTATTTTATCAAAATTATTTTAGCATTAATATTATTCTACAAACTTTATTCCTTTATATTTATTCGTTATATGAGTTAAAATTTTGATTGAAAAAATTGAATAGGAAAAAGAAAAAAAATTCTAAATATAAAATTTTGTTATAAAATATTGAATTCTATATATATTTGGCAATATGCGTTAATACATTTCAAAAGTGTGAACATTTTAAAGACACGTAGTTTATTTGGAAAACTTAAAACAAAAAATTTGGATATACTGCTAAAGATATGCGTAAAATATATTGTATCAAAAAATTTTTATTAATATCTCAGAAACTAGTAAAGATTCGAAATTAAAATTTTTCGAATTAAAATTTAGAATTCTCTCTGTTGCCCTTTGAAATTTCAAATTTCAATTTGATTTGGCCAGGATATATGCTATAATTCATCCTTAAATAATATTGTTAATTATAAGTAATTGTAAATATGTTAAAAAATAAATAAATATAATTATGAATAATTCTTAAAAATAATAGTTATTATAAATGTAAATAATTATAAATATAAACACTGATATTTTTACAAAAAATATATATTATGAATTTAAAGTTATGAATAAATTAATAGTTAGAAAATTTTGTATATTAAAAAATATAATGTATGAATAGATAATGGAAATAATATAATACATAAATATGATAACGAATTCTGTATATATATATAGTCATATATATACAAAATATATATGTATATATTATTCATATATGTACACAATATATGATAAGAAAATAATAAAAGAGTAAAAAGAGATCAAAAAAATTCTAAACTGGTAAATCAATTCGAAAAATACCTTGAAATGGTCACTGTATATTCTTTTTCACATTTTTTTTTATTAAATTTTATTCAAATCCTTTAATCATTAATATTATTTCTTATTCTATATATATATATTCTTATTATATATATTATTCTATATTATATATATATATATATATAATATATATTTAATATTATATATATTATATTATATACATATTAAATTATATTAATTTATTTTTTATTTTATATATATATAGTAGTTATAATTATAATATACTATATATATTTTCTACATATAAATCATAACATTGATCACATTTTAGAGAATTGAATTTTTAAATATTTATCATTTTTTTATTCTTTTAATGTGTATTTTTAAATATTTATATAAACAAAATTTGATTTTGATCATTTGAATAATTTTATATTGAATTTGATATAATTATGTTGAATTTTATCTTTTTAATCTGATTTAATTGCAATTTTTCAATTTCTTCCATTCAATAAATTAAAAAGAAGATATTTTATAATATCATTTTTTTTTAAAATAAATACATAATATGGAGAATTTTTCAGATATCTCTTTTTATTTTAGATATTTTTATTAATTTTATAAATATATTAATAATTCTATAAATTTTATACATATATATTCATTATAACATAATGAATATTTAAATACATTTTTAATCTCAATTTATTTCATTTTTTTAGAATAAAATTTATTTAATGAAAATTATATATTTGTTTTATAAATTACATGTTTGATTTTTATTTAATATTAAAAATATTCATATTTTATAGAAAAAAACATAAACATTCTTATATCACTTAAATAAATGTATAGTAAATAAAAAAAAAGAATATTTTCATAACAATATATTTTATCAATATTATAAATTTTTTCAATATTGTTTTAAAATATGAAAGATATAATTTGTTAATATTTATTTATATAGTATCCAGATAAAATTGTGATATATTTTTTCACTTGATTTTTGTATTTTACAATACTTTTTTGGTAAAAAAAATTGATGATTATTTATATAATCTTATCTTAGTAAATATGTCTAAATATTTTCAATGGTTTAAGTTTAAAGATGCCAACTGATTTATAATACTTATTTCCTATATTTTATGTCAATTTTTAATTAGTTTAGTTTTATATATCATTGCATTATGTATTAAAATATCTATTTCTTATTACTATTTCATTACATTAAAATTTACTGATTTTTTTCACTGATTTCAATATATTTCCTTTTCTAATTAATAAGATATATTTGATTTATAAATTAACAATTCTATAGAAATTTATAATACTATATATTATTATTGATTTTGTTTGATAATGATAATAAAATAAATTATTAAGACTATTTAATTTCTTTTTGTTAAAAATATTTTTCTAAATGTCCAATTCATATGGTTTCTTATAAATTCAAGTTTAACTTTTTTTTCAAAGAGTTTCTTCAATATTTTCTTTTTAATAATAAATTTTAATAATTATTATGCAGTTTTTAATAATTTGTTTTACACTAAAACTCAAATTTAAATAATTGATTTATCAAATTTAAATAATTGATTGATCTCTGGATAATAAGGTCTCTTTAATTGTATAACAATTGTTATAATTATATAATAATATTAATTATTATCATTATCATAATTTAATATAAATAAATGAATGACAAACTTACTTTTATTTATTCTTTTAGTTATTTTCCAGTTTGAATATCTTTTTTTGATATTTGGATTTTCTCATTTCTTCAAAATTAAGTTGTATTAATTGTTTCTTTGTTTATATATAATTCATTGACATTCTCCAAAATGAATTTCTTTATACTATAAATTATTAAGTAATTAATTAATAAAAAACATAGCATACATAATTGAACAAAAAACTATGAAAAAATAAGATGTGTTTATTCAAGTGATACAAGAATATTTCATGTATTTTTTTTATAAATCATAAATATTTTTATATTAAATAAGCAATATCTTATAGAATAAATATTTATATATTAATAACATATAAATATATATAATAACATATATATAATAAATATATAATAATAATTAATAAATATTTATATATATATATTAATTTCATTGCTAATATATTAATGAAATCTATTACTGTATTGTAGAAAAATAGAACATATTAATTTTAAATTAAAATTCAGAATAATATTGAAAAATTGTTATTTTATTTTATCAATTATAGATTATAAATTATAAATTTTAGATTATATACTATCATATATAATATCATATATATAATATTATAATATATAATTTATATATAATAAATATATATTATATATATCTCCTATTACTTCTTAATTATTTTTAATGAGAATTATATATCTTATAAAATGATATTTTTTAAATTATTAACTTTTTATTATATTAAGCATTTATTTAATAAATATAAAATAAATATAAGATTTTCAGATTCCACTGTTTTTATTGAAAGAGATTCGATTCATAATATTGATATAACAATTATTTAAAAATAAAAATAATATATGATAATATATTATTTTTATTTTTAATATGAATGATGTGAATGATAATTTATTACACATTTTATATTAATATACACATATTATATTAATTATTACACATATTTTATATGTTACTTTCTTTTTTTAAATTCTATATGAATTAAAATTTTAATAACGAAAATTAATAATTATTTTTTAAAAAGTTTTAATTATTAATAAAATGTTATAATTAATTTAATATTGTAATATTATAATATTTTACTAAATAGTATTGAACTCTATAAATAGAAAAATATTCAGATATTATAAAGATAACATAAATTAATAATATTTTTAAATGATTTTATAATTAAAAATAATTAAAAATATAAAAATTTTTTATTAACCATTATTCATAAAATATTGCAAATAAGTAATTATTCTCAAATAACAAAAGAATAAATAACGTAAAGAAAATATATAAAGAAAATTTATTGCTATTCGTTATAAAATTATAGATAATATAATTAAAAGTTTAACTTTATATTTAACTTTGATAAATCATGGAATATTTTTAAATGATTTATAAACAATATTTCTAAACAATTATAAAAATATATGTATGTGTATATTTTTTAATAATATTCTTTATAATGTATAATATGTATTAGAATTATTTAACTTACCCTTTGTTTTATGATTAATTAGATTATATTGAATCATTCATTTCTTTCGATTATTTCGATTCTATTTATTTCGATATTCATATATACATTTATTGCAATTATTTCATAATATAACTAATTATTTTCATTATTATTCATTATAGAATGACTCAATATTAATTGAGTTTAATTATTATTATTATTATTAATAACTCATAATAACTCAAAAATAAAAATAAAATTAAGAACACGTGCACATTTTATAACTGCCGTATGTAGAACTGAAAAAAGCTAGTGAAAAAAGCTTACCAACAAAGGCAAGGAGATTATTATTTTCCATTATTTACTCATATTATAGGACTGTTAACCAATACGCATGCTTATTTCTATGAATCGTATTAAATTTTTCAAAATCAGCCAATCAGATTCATTTACATTGTAAATATCAATTTATCAGCTCTGTGATTGCATAATTTATTTCGTTATATTATAGATATTTTTAAATATTTTTCTTGTAAATAGATTATTCAAAATCAACAATAATTTTATCAACATTGTTTCATTAATGTTTTGAATTTACATACCTATTATGTACAATTATTTTATGTTAAAATTTATCAACTCATTGAAATCATTAATAATATTTTTTATCGACTTTATTTATTATCAAATTACATTATTATATAAACTATTCTTTTTTTAAATTTTTTTATAAATAGAAATATAATAAATTTAAATTATTTTATTAAATGCAACATAATTCAATATATTGTATTTACATATATTGTTTTTCTTAGATGTATATAGATGTATATTAGATGTGATATATATATATATATATAATATTTCAATCAATATTTTTATATATATAACAATTTTGGTTTTAATCTTTAGATTCGAACTTTTGAAAGAGTCTCATGAATATAACTTTAATATATTATATAATTTTATATATTAATTATAATATAATATAATTTTATATATTATTTATTTGAAATAATATATAATGATTTACGACTTTTACTGCTAATATGTCAGTTCCTATACTATTAATTATACTATACTATTATATATTCTTCTATGTGATTGTAAATATTATTATACAATATTATTTTACAATAATACAGGCTTCTAACTCGAAGAAAACAGAACGTAAGAATGAGAAGAGAAGTTGCATGTGGTTCTTGAGCTACCAGTTATTCAGATTTGAAATAAATCTTTTTCTTCAATTGCTGTAAAAAATAAGTAATTAGCAATTTTAGTAGTGGTTATAATTTTTAAAGATTATTATTTTTATTCCAACATTGAATCAATTTGAATGAAAAATTGTTGTAATTTTATCATTATATATATTATGCGACTATTCATAGAAACAAAATATTTTCTGTGTAACACATTATATCACTATGTAATCACATTATAGTGTTTTATTTTGTGAATATTATTAAATCAGATATGAAAATTTAAACATTTAATAATCAAAGTTTGCATTTGATTAATTATGAATAGATTTACTTTATAAATTAGTACATATACATTGACTATAATAATTGTATATACATTTAGTGAATTAATGCTTCTATTATATATAACTATAAAAAGAAACAATGTGAATATTGTTTGTAATCTTTTCTATGTCGGTAATGTTGAAAATGACAAAATATTTTTCGTAAAATTTTGAATTGCTAAAAACGAACGCTTTTATACAAAATAAAAGTATTTTCAAAATTTTAATCAAATCATTAGATAATTTTAAAAACTTTATCGTTGATATCAAAAAATAAATAAAATATAGCATGATTAATATTTATAGAATATCGAAAATTTAAAAAGGTAGATTTCTATAAAAGATAAAACAGGAACTTTCATTTTACTTGAAGTTTACTGTATAAGGTAAAACAGAAAATTTCTTTCTTATCTAAAACCGTTATATAATCAATTTACAGGCATCGATATTACTAATTGACGGAAACAATCTTTTTTCAAACTTTATAATTTAAACTTAAAGCTTTTTTTAGAAATTTTATTTTTCACGTAATTTTTATTATATAATATTTTAGTAATTCATTCAAATATTAATTAATAAATTTTTATAAAAATTTATATTTTTTGAATTTTCTGCGATAACCTACAGTATTTGTAGTACTGTTTAATTGCATTAGATGGCACTTTATATCATTTAATAAGACAAAAGTTTACGATAATTTTAAATGTAAAACAAAAAAATGTTTTTCTCAGGAAGTAAATCTTCCGTATCGTATTTTATCAATAAAAAAAATGATTAAAAAAATTAATGAAATAAACTCTTTTACAAATCAATATCGTAGAATGAATTTAAAAAAATTAATAAAATTAATAAAATTTGTTACGATACTAATTTATAATAATATCATATTATATGATTTTAGATCATATCATTTTTATGATATTAGATCAATTTTGCTAGCTAAATCTATGATTGTGCATGATCAATTATTTGCTTATTTCATAGAAATTTGACGAGAATTGACTTGCTTTTAACAATGCTAATTATGATAGTGTCAATGCTAATTATGGAATACTGTGCGAGCCAAATTAATCCAATAGCAATTGCAACGGTAAACAACAAATTTGCTCTCTTTCTCTTGCATTTGATCTCTCATTTTTTCTATAAATTTATATAGTGGCAAAAATAATAAAAAAAGTTATTATTTAATATTATTAAATATTATTAAATTATGAATATAATGTAATTTATGCAAATATAGTATATAAAAAATATATGCAAAATAAATGCGAAAAAGTATAATATAATATTTTATGACAAATATGATTAATACTGGATAAATATTGTTATTGTTATTAGATCTTACATATTTCTGATATTTCTCTAATTTCTTTCTTTTTTTTTTTATTTATTAAGTTTATGTTTGTGATTCTTTAATGATTCTTTAATTCTTGTTTTTCATGAACAAGCAATATGATAAAGAAATTTAAAATATTTTTTTTATTTGAATTAAAAGTAAGCCATAATGCAATTAAATTTCGAAATATTAATTCAACTTTTGTTTATGAAAAAATGGATAGATATATGCAAGCAGTATATAAAATATGCAAAATAAAATATATTGTTTTGGAATGAGAAAATAAATTTCTAAATTTCTTTGTCTCATTTCTTTATTTATTTTTTATAAAATAAAATTTATAAAATTTATAAAATTTATAAAATATAGTTTAATTATTATTAAAATTGACTAAAACTAAAACTTAATTCTATTGAAATATATATTTAATTATTTTCAATTATAATTATAATAGATGCGATCTTAACATTCACATAATATACATATATACTATATATGTATGATAATTGTAAGCAGAAATTAGATCAGTAATTTTATATTTAATAAAATAATAATAAATATTATTCATGTAATATTTTATGTTGCAACATATGATATCCATAGGAATAGAATTTTTATTAAGTTTTTCTTATATTAAGTTTTTCCTATGTTTGATAATAAAAAAAATATATGTAATGATAATAAAGAAGGGTGAATGATTGTTAAATCATGTTGAAATTTAAAATTTATAATTTATTTAATTTATAATGTTTTGTGATGTAAATTCTGTGCATTCTTCTGATTTGAATTCGAATGGGAAATAAGAAGATTTTTAAGGATTTATATTCTTCCTTCCATTGAGTATTATGTTCTCCTGTTGGAAGGACAGAAGCTTTGTAGAATTGGTCCCTACGGATTTTTCTGAAACATCCAGGAAAGGAGTTTAAGAGGTTTGAATTGTTCATTTCCTTAAAGAAGTTTTATAAGATCATTGCCATTGAATACAGAAAAAAATTTTAAATATGAAAGATCACATATGTTTTGACAATTGGACGGAATTTTATATTTTTTTCACTCAAAAAATAACACTAAATTTTTGATCGTATTATAAATTTTATATAACGATATATTACGAGGTTTTTAGATTTAATTTCAATACTTCATGTATAATTTTAAATTATTTGTAACGATAAAATTATAATAACAACATTTATGCTTAAATTAATATTATTTTTACAACTTAGAATTTTATTTATTGGGCTAAAGTTATTTTATTTATTGACCTCTCGACCGACATCCGGTTTGAACGGAAATTTCCTCTTCGCTAGATACAGTTGCATTGCGGTATCTATTAGTGGGATTTGCAAATATTGAGTGCTTTAGCGCGTACCAAATCCCTCGAATTAGAACAGTAACTCTCAACCTGATAATGAGAATCTAATTTTTCAAAATTAGAATTTCCGTCTTATTACTCTTTATCAAGTTATTTTTCTATTTTCCTCGATTTTATTTTTATTCACTTTCTTCTATTTCACTTATTTTTTCAACAATTTTTTTTATAATTTAATTTCTTATAAATTAGATTCTAAAATTATTATAGCATAATTATTATTTTTGCAATATATATATTTATATTTTTTTCATCATATAATTTTCTATCATATTTTCGATCGTTCTACATCGTTCTCTCGCGACAAATCAAATTTACGAAACCAAAATGCTGTTTGTATTCATTCAAACTTTTAATATTTCAATATCTTCTTCCGATTGACATTTCAGTTGCGAAAATCCCTTTTTGAACAAATATTTCGAAGCAACTTTGTACTCACCGATAACCACGGATACCAGCAAAATATTGACTGTTGAAACTATTCTGGAATCCTTATCTGAAGACTCTGCGAGCCACTGGTCCGGAACGTCATTAATCAGAGGGAAGAGTGGCATAACATCGGAACCGTTGCATCCGTGCTTGTTTCAGAAATCGAGGCGAACAGTTGGCGAGAAGTTGAACAGGTAAAATCTGTAAACAGCGATGCAAAATCGAGAACAAAGATAAAATTACTATCGAGAAATCGAAATGATATTTGAATAAACATGCTTCATATTTTTTTTTTATTATTTCTGAAACGATTGGAAATTATAGAACAATTTTTAAAATTATAAATATATATAAAAAAAGAAAAGACGAGTTTAAAATGAAAAATTTAAAAACAAAAAATTCTAAATAAAATTATTTGAAAATAGAATACAAAACGATTCAAAAATTTTAATTTCAAATGTTTCATTCTTTTACAATTACATATTTTTTATTCGAAATTCATTTATTTAATATATATAAATTTATATCGAATTTTCATTTGCCCAAAGTTCATGAAATTTTAATAAAATAAAGCTGTTGTCTAAAAATTTAAACGATCATTCATTCATCTTCCACATTTAATCTTCCACAGTTAATCTCAAACATTTGATCCTTTCAAGAATTTCTAATGTCTATATTCATATTTATATAGAAAATTCATGTTTCTATATATAATATTATTATATATAGAATTATTAATAATATTATTTTAATAATTACTATTAATAATAATTATTAATAACTATTAATAATAATTATTAATAACTATTAATAATAATTATTAATAACTATTAATAATAATTATTAATAACTATTAATAATAATTATTTTAAAATCAAACTTTTGTAAAAGTATCGAATTTATCATATTTATCATTGAAAACTTATCAAGATTATACAAAAATCAGCTTCGAGTACGATTCATAGGCTTCACCAGATTTCAATGATTAGATTCTACAAACAGAATTGACAAACCTCGTTCATTTAGAATGTAAGTTGAGTAATTTCAATATTTGTTGGCAACAGCTTATGAAATATAATAAGTCACAGACAGCTGCAGATGCAACATTTGCATCATGGACAACGACCTCATTTGGGAATGGGCAATTGCGGATTTTTGCATCTGGTGATTTTAAAAAAAGTAAACGAAAAGAAATTCGATCTTTTTTATAATTTCTGCTCTTGATGGATCCTCGAATCGTGCAGAAATATGAAAGTTTGTGAACGAGAGAAGAAGAACGAGATTACCGTTTAATTGCGAATATTTGTTTCGAGGAGTTATTATTCCAGAGAATTTTATGAGCCACTCGAATCCTGGAATTTAGTATAATCAGTAAATGTTTGAACGAGGCACGACTGGAATTACAAAGTAAAATTTCTCTCAGATTCCTCAGTCGAGGGCCCTGTAACTTTCTTATGATAACATTGATTAATGGTAACGATTATTCGGATATTCTGGTTAACCTAAAGGATAAATAAGACAAGGAATCAGAATAAATATTGCATTCTTGATTAATTTGAAAAATTTTTAGATTAATAGAAAAATAGAAATAAGTAATTAAATACGTAATCTTTACTTGTTTAAAAGATTATCAGTAAATTGAATAAAATAAAGAATAAAAATAAAAGAAATAACATATCTTAATTATAATATTTATTAAATGATCTGATTGATATTATTTTTGACAGAACAATATAATTTCTAATTTTTTAAATTATTGGAAAATGAAAATATCGATATAAAAACTTATCAAATTTATTAAATTTGTTCAATAATTTATTTTTAATATATAATATTTTTCAGTTTTCTTACGCATTTTCATTAAGATCAACACATTTCTTAAAATTTCCATTTTTACGAATGTAATTAATCTTAAAGATTTTCTATTCACTATTTATAAGTTTATTAAATGGTAGATAAAATAATAAATATTATTTCTTTTTATTAATATATATTTTTTTCATTATGTTATAGTTATTCAGGATAATTGATATATTAAAAAATCATCAAGATAGAAATGGTGATACGTTTCTGTAAATAATTATCAAGAATATTTCTTATATTTTGTAATGTAAAGTAAATTAATGCATGTTATCTTAAAAAAAAGTTTCTTATTACGATAAAAATTATAATTTTTATAATTCAAGCAAATGTAATTTATAAAAAAATAAAAAAAATATGAAAGGAAGAAGAAAATAAAACAATTAGTTTCATTACTTAATAAAAATATATTAATCAATTAGTTTTATTTGTGACAGGACATCGATTATTAAATTTTCATCTTTAAAAATTATAATAATAGATAAGAGATAGATATATTATAATAATATATAAGAATTATAATAAAGCAATTATAATAAAATAATTATAATAAAATGTCGATGAGTTTCAGGACAATAAACAAAACAAATATTTTCTTTAATTCATTAATTTTTCTTAAATTACAAAACTGTTTCCGTGTTAATTATGATTTTATCCTGGAAATATTATCCAACGAAAAAGAGCGGAAATAAAGAACATTCTGAAAGGAAGGAAAAGCGGAATAGAAGAAATACAGATGAGAATGAGTGAGTAAGTAAAGGTGAGTTAATTAATCCAATTAAAAACGTAAGTGTTGAAAACAGTCGCATAGAGAAATTTCTGTTTTTTCATTTTTTTTTTCATCCAGTTCAAGGAAAATATTATCGGACGAGAAATTTTTGACGAGTGAATTCTTCCTTACGAAGAAAAGTTTCTTATATTATCTCTATATTATTTTTTATTATTATTATTTCGTTGTTTAATATTTTTCTATGAAATCTATAAAAATATTTTATTTTACCTTCTTTGACCACTAAAGCAAAGAAAAAGAGGAAAAATTTTATCAATATAAGTAGACAAAAAAATAATGAACGAAAACGAGCAATGTTATTTAAAAATTATAATAAACAGAAACAATTAACAATAATTGAAATAAATGAAATAAATCATTAGCATGATAATATAGTAAGGAAAGATATATAAAGTTAAATATAAATATAATAATTATATAATAATATATAATATTTTTATAATAATTGAATAATTTATGCAATATTCAAATATACATTCAAATTTAAAGTATACACATTATATTATTTAAAGAATAGAACAAATTTCTATACATTCGCAATCTAATAATAACAAGAAAGAAGAAAAATTAATAAAGAAAATTAATAAAGTAAGATTTTGCAGGAATTTTTTAAAAGAATATTATTTATTTATTGTTATTCACTTTTTTTTAAATCTTAAAAAATATTCTAATCTTAATAGATTTAAATTTTAATTCTAATTGAATTTTATCCTACATAATTGTAATTTAAGTTAAGAAAAATTTTCAAAATTGTTTAGATTAATTTAAATTAATACAATAGAAATTTGATTATTTGGACGATTTGATTAGTCGAATATCGATTATTGCGATAAATATTTAACATCCATATAAATATGGACATATCGAAATCAAATTGGATTCGTCAACATATCATTGTCAATTGAGCTTTACATCCCTACGAATGTCGAAACGTAATTGTTTTATTAATTAAAGTGAAATGAAATATCGATTCGATTAGATAATGATGAAACCATAAGAATGTACAATTTAGTAGCTCAGAAAGATATGCGTAACACACAAATATAAATGAACAAATAAAACATAATATTTAAAAAATTATAATTTTTTATATGAAATATTGCCATAATTACTACTAAATCGCTCAATTATTTAAAATATTTGATTATCCGATTTTGATGCCATAATCAAGATTTTACTTTTTAAACTTCTATTTACAAAATTAGAAAAAAAATTCTTATTAAATTTTGATCATGAATCTGTATAATTTTCATTAGCTACAATAACAGAATTTTCTTTTAAATATCAAGAAAAAAAAAATCGATAAATGAAAAAATAATAAAATATTAAAAAATTATATCAAAATAAAATAATAATAATAATAAACGAGAAAATTACATTCAAAAATATCATATTGAATTTCGAAAGTATATCGAATCCAGTGTACATTTACAATTTATCAAGAATTATTCATCTCAATCAAGATTATAGGGAAAAAAAATTAGCTTCGAAATCCAATATTGTTTAACATTCGTTCTATCGTATTTTGACGATTATATTTTGAATAGAATCAAGTCATTGACAAAATCTCGCCCCTCCGAAATGTAAGCCGATGCCATTATTTCGATATTTGTTGGAAGCGGCTTATGAAATATTATAAGTCACAAACAGGTGCAGATGCAACATTTGCACGGCGCGCGTATGGACGACAACCTCATTCGGAAATGAGCAAATGGCCGTTCAGTCGAATCGCCAGATTTTAACGTTCATCGATTTGACGGATTAGTTACCATTTAACGGGGAGGCATGCGGCTAAACACACTCGATGCCGAGTGGTTAAAACGTCCTTAACCGCGACACCAGTGTCATCGTTGGAGATGAAAGCTATAATCAAACCGGAAGATCATCGAAACGTACTAATCGTGAAACAGGTTCCGACACAACTTCCCACTTCAGTTATATTTCGCGTCATTTTTCACTCGTTGTACGTTAACCGAATTTCATGCTTTGCATAGAAATTTCAAATTAGGATAGACCGAGGCCGGTAGTAACATTTTGACTTTGGAATACGATTAACGTAGAAACTAATGCATGCTAACGATTATTAAAACATTACTCACTTAATATTATTAAATATCAATTTTAATAGAAAAAATAAGAAATGGAAAAAGTATCGGTTGTAATACAATTTTAATATTAGAAAATTAAAATGTTTATTGAACTAAATATTATAATAATAAATGAAAAGAAATAATCTCGCCTTATTTATAAAATAATAAAGATTTAAGAATTATTTTATATCATCAATTATGATAAACATATAAATCATTTTTTAATGTTTTTATCATGTATTAAACTTACGTTCAGTGCATTATATCAATTTTTATTTATTTTTTACAAAAAAAGTTAGTTTTTACAAAAAAAAACGATAATATTTTTTATTTTAATAATATTTTAACAAAAAGTTTAAACCTAGAAGAATCAATATTACTTTAAAAAAGACTAAATTAAATATTAATAAGTATGCAATATATTAAATATGTATAACTTTTAACAGATTAAATATTAAAAAAAAAAGCAATTATTTGTAAAGAGAATATTTATATTAAATTTTTAAATTAGTAAGAAAAATTTATACATATTTAACATATTATTTATTAATATTTTTTTTTTTTTAATAAAAAGGAATATTCAAAATATGGATCTCAAAACTTGAACATCTGAACGCTCTTTAGTGATTAGCACATAAGTGTACTCAAACGAGTGATGTAGACTCTACCACTGTGCTTGTTAAAGTTGTAATATGATCTATTTAATATAAATCACAAAGTATTTCATCGCTTATTAATATACTAGCCTTAAACACGATTGGACTATTTGATATTTCAACTGTATTGCCTGATACAAAGAAATATTTTACTTTAAATATCTTTTTTTATTGTACAATGAAAATTTGCATTAATATTGTACAGTTTGACGTTATTTATTTATATTTATTTATTTCCCTGTTACAATCTGATCTATCCTATTAAGAAACTTTGGTGGAATATCAAATTTGCTTCGATAAATTAATCCTTTGCGGACAGATGTCGCCACTATAGCGGCATCAAAGTTACGATTAAATAAAGTTAAATTAAGTTCTAAAATAAATAATATTCAGTCTCTAGTAATAAAAATTTCACAAAATACACATTTATTTTTAATATTTAAATATTTCATTTTTTTATAATCTCATTTCACGCGAAAATATTCTCGATCTGCCGAGATAAAATATTTGTTCGTAATATTAGTTAACCTAACTTTTAATTTTACTTTTAATTTTTAATTTTAAATATTAATTATTTAATTTTTCGATTATTGCTTTATTCGATAATGAAAATACACGTATTGAACACATTTCGAATTATTGTATGAAAATTTTAAATAATAATTTAAATATTAAAGAAAAAGATTTTTAGTATGAATGCAAGATATATTATTTCATTTGCAAATTACAAATTAATTTAATTTAATTATGAGGAAAAATGGCTAATCTATTTGCATAAATATAATACTTTAGAAAAAAGATATCTAATATAAAAAGAAAGTTGTTTTTAATTTTTTCATTTACAAATCATAATATATATAATATATAAATAAATCGAAGAATAATAATTTTCAGTATAAACATATACATATTTTTTAATTATTTGTAAATTATAATCAATTTATCAAAATGATGAATTAAAATAGTTACGTATATTGTAAAATTTTTTAATATATTGAAATATATGCCCATTTTTGCATTTACAAATTAATTTAATAGTTTTGAATACCAAAAACAAATGCTAGCACTACAATTAATGAACATTAAATTCTTTTTTTTTTTAATATTTTATCCACATAATTCATTATGAAATATTAATGTAAATAACCAGATTTTTTTTATTTGTTATATCAAATAAATATCCATTTTCGAAACGTATTATTTTTCTGTCTTTTCTGAAGTTACGCCAAGATTGAAAGTGATTTCTTTTATTGTACTCTTTTTATATCTTTTTATATCTTTTACGTATCACAATGAAACGCTGATAGAAACACAACGGAGCTCATAAAGTCGCGTACTCTTTGACAAGAAATTTTTAATATTTGAGAGCGTCTTGGAAGCAATTGATATCGATCCCAAGGCGCATTCGTACCTCGATTCCTTCCTCAAAAATATATTTTAATATTGTCTACAGTCTTATTATTCGTGCATGGCGAATAAGATCTTCTTCGGTAAACAGTGACGAAAAAATATTACTTTCGATGCAATATTCTTGTATTTTTCTTCGAATGAATTATTCTTTTTATTTTAATAAGATAAATTTAAATCATATCGTCTCTCTCACTTATATTTGAAGAAATATAATTTTTGAAAATTGTTATAAACCGTGAAATTCTATATAATTAACAAAAAATATATCGTATTATTGAAAATATATAAATTTGATAAATCGAGTCGAAAAAAATCCTTCTAGGCGTTATGTAATATATTTTATTTCAATGCTTCTATAAATAAATTAAAAAGTTTTATTTTCTGGAATATGATTAAATTTGTTACAAATTTGTACAATTCATACAATTCGTGTTCAAATGAAATTAATATCAGAAAAAATACGTGCTGTTTATGCAAAATAAGAATTTTTATGTAAGTATGTAAAATACCTCGGTAAAAGTAGTTATTTTACTGAGAAAAATAAACTGAGAAAAAAGGGAATAAAGTTTTTTCGTTACAGGTGTCGTTTTCGAGAAAATTGAGTTTAAAAACTCGTCGAGTATACTAACTCCCAACTGAATAGTGCAACTTCATTCAACATTCGACATACAGTGTTGAAAATGTACAACATAAATTGAAAATGTACAATAGCGTGGTACAATTTGTTTGAAAAAATACGTGAAATTTAAAAAAAAAACCGAATTTGAAAAGAGATTCTCTGCAATCCGTTCAACACATCCAATTCAATACATTCGTTGTTGTAAATTGATCAAATACACTTGTGTCCAATTAATTTTCAAACTCGATTTTTACGAGAGTAAAGCTTTAGATAAAAAAATTTAATTCTTTTCTTTCTTTTATTAATTTTTACTTATCTAGAATTATCCACATTTACCATATTCTATCATATTCAATTGTATCTCTTCCAATAATTCGAATAAAAAATTAACTAAATGCACTTATTTCCAAAATTGAATTTTTTAATATATTATCAAGATTGAAAAGTTATTAATAAATTAATTTTCTACAACAATAATCTAACCCAAATAGAAGGACAATTTTCAAATATAAATCTTTGCAACACTGTTCGAAATAACGATCTTGACAATATAGACAATATATTAAAAAAGATTATCAAGATCGATAGTTTTTTCTTGTAAATAATTATCTCATCTTTAATCAAAGAATTATTTTCTTATCTTAGATCATTGTTAAAGTCTCGAAAGATTCGATACAGAAAATTTTAATCTTTCTTTACATCTTATTTTAGAATCGCGTAATCGTTTTAAGGTTGTAATATCCATTTTAAGAAGTCCATTAAAGTTAGAATAATATTTTCCTAATTGATAATGTCGAGCGTACTTAAAGTGACATTATTCGGCAGACAATTTTTTATCCCTATTAATATTGTAAGATAGCACTCTAATGGTGATAGAAATTCAACGTGCCATTTATATACATTCCTTTCGTATGGAACAGGCTACCACAATTTTTCTCGTTATATTCTGCGATCGTTAATTCCTATAGTCATTCCATTAGTCAAATATCAGTTGAGCGAAACGTTCATTTTTTATTGTCACTTTTTCAATGAATCAACTTTCTTTTATCAATCGCAATAATTTATATGAGAATAGTATATCAATTAATATTTTGATCGATCGCTTCTAACTTATTTACAGTGAATTATACCCAATAATCGTATCATATATTAATATGATACTTCCATTGTATTAACATTTAACGAACGAACGAATTATTGAGAATAAAGTCGGAAAATTTTTAAAATTTCGAAATTTATTTAAAAGATCGTTGCATATTTAAGATAAAGTAAAGAATGTCTTTGGATTTTAAAATAAAATGTTATATACTCATAAGTATATTTGAAAGATATTGAAAAGAATAGAAAAAAATGTGCAATAATGAAAAATATATAAATCAAAATATATTTAATATCCTCAAATAAGAAAATTTTCTATCTTTTACAAAGTATGAATTTATGTAAACATCCAAAGAATTTATTACTTATCAAAATACTAGTAGTACAATTTCGAAAAGAATATAATATAAAAATCAGAATATTTGAAAATGCATATCATTTATAACAAAATATCGTCGACAAATATTTCAATATGGTAGATTTTCTCTACGTGAAAATGTAATCAAGAATATTCAAAATCGAGATTCGAAATTTCTTATTCTCAACAAAGTGTTGTAGTTTAAACAAAGGGATGTCGGATGGATCCGATGGAATAAAGAAATGCAGAATTTCTTAGCTACCACGATTGAATTTATTATTCACGTAACGGAGCGAAGCAGAGTGGAAAAAGCAGGAGAAATATTCGGTTTCAATCTCAGAATCATATTTATCATGTGACCTGAATAACAGCTCGAATACTGATGCTATACCACTTGTTCGTACAAGAGAAATAAAGAGAATGACCAGTGAAAAAGAATTTCCGTTCAAATTTGAAATAAACTTATTCGCGCGATCGCGAGTCTTTCACAAAGTCTCGTCATCATTTTCCAAACAAGCGACCTTCCAGCTTTAGCTTTAGTTTCCCTTTTTGACGAACGTAATGGCGTGGCGCAACAAAGATCAAAGTAACGAGGATATTAAAATTATTCTCTCAAATTAAGCACATTGTTTTTCTAAATATGATAAAGTGTTTTGGAATTAATTTTATGCAACGTTAATAAACAAAATAAAATTAAAAAGCTTTTTTCTTTTATTACTTTATGATTTTATCTGCAAAGTGTCGTATGTATTTTTTCCACTTTTATTAAGTTTCATTGTATATTTTTTTGTAAATATAGTAAAATGTTTTAAAATTGCCAATTTATGTACTGTCTGCAAAAACAGTAGAAAGTAATTTAAAAAATTCATGTTACTTTCATATTTGTTTTATTTCGTTATATTGTATTCACTTGTTATATTTTTGAGCACACGTAATAAACTTTTATTTATATATTGTCTTTAGAATAAAAAAAAATAGTAATAATTTAGAATGTTGATTCAATTTTTCAAATTTTATTTGTTACTGAATATAATAAATATTTTGTCTATATAAAAAGCCATTGAAAAATTAAAAAATTGAAAAATATTTTTATTTCATTCTTTTAATCTTTTATCTACCTATATATATTTTTTATTTTGATTCATTTCGTAATATTAATCAAGTATCATTTTAAATATTTCTTCAAACATTCTTTTTAAATTTAAAAAATTATCGATAAATCTTAGATTTTCCTTAATTGAAATACGAATTATAATTATATTCTTTTTGTGCTTTTTCGTTGTAAGAGTGATACTTCAAAATACTTCAAAATACTTTTTAATGTTGCAAAATTCTATTTAAATTTAACGTGATAACTAATCTGAGAATTTAAGTAACGTGATTATTAATCTCTTATGTCATATTAAAAATACACATTTCATTTTCCATTTTTAATCAAAGTTTTATTTGACTTCATTTCAGTTTATGTAAAATTATAAATTTCAAAGAACTTTTATATGTATTCGATATGGATTTAGATTAGGTTAGGTTGAATTAGATTAATTTAAATTAGATGATGAAAGAGAGATTCAAAGATTAAATATGTATAGATTATGTTCACTTAATTGTTAATGTGATAATGATAATTTTGTTAATTCAGAAACTTAAAAATGCAAATAAAAGTGATTATGGATTAATTTAATAATGATTTAAGAATAATTTGTATCTCACTAAAAATGAAATTTTTTAAAAGGAAGTATATTATCTTACGTGAATGAAATGAAGCTGAATATTTATACATTTTTTTATACTCTTGTAATTAAAAATAGATATTATTTTAATAATTTTTGAAATTATTGAATTTAACATTCTGTGAATTTATATTTTTATATATATATATAATATATATATAATTAAAACATTTTTTTGATAATTTAGATTAACGACTTATAAAGTTCTTAAATATTTAAATAATAATTCATATATCAAACATATTATATATTTAATAGAATAATGAAAATAGAATATTTTAAATAAAATATTTTAAATTAATGAATAGAAAGTTTAAAATTTATTTAACTGGAAAAGAGTAATAGAAATTTATATAAAATATAAAATAGGATTTTATTTAAAATTAATTTTAAATGTAAAATTAATACATATCATTGAAAGAAAAGAGTAAAATATATCTGTAATTGATTTAATTTCTTTTTACTTACTTCTAAATTTGGGCATACGAAAATTTAAACAGAAATATTAATTTTTAATTATCGATCTAAAATTCGAAATGAAATATTTAAAAATTTAATTTAATTTTCTAAAAATATTTTCAGAAATTTTGTTAATAAAAAAAAAGATATTTAAATTTTTGGCCATTCGATTGGAGAAATATATTACATACATCTTACCAAATTAATTATTTGTAATTATTAAAATGTACAGAAGATATAAAATAGTAATTTTTTATTTTTTGTACTCTCATCCAAGTTCAATAAATTAGGACTCCAATTCTCGCTCACTTGTGACGATTCCTTCGATATTCCATGTTTCTCGTCTATTTGATGGTTCAATATATATTAGATTCAGACCAAAATGCACATTTTTTTTATTCTTCTTTTTATATTTCTTATTATCATTTTTCTGTTCTGCAATTTTTTTAAACGTTAAAATGATAAAACTAATATCAATTAATAATATTACTAACCAAAGGAATAAAAATTTATTTTAGTTTTAATTTTTTAGATAATATTTATCATATTATTTTTTTCTAGTAATTATGCAAAAGAAGAAAATCAACTTTATCGATTTTTTTTATCGATAAATTATCATTTTCAGAAGTAATAAACTTTTTCTATATTTACATATACAAATTTTTATTCAAAAATATCTAAATTATTCTTTATTCTGTATAAAATCTTTTAATTTTAATTTTATAAAAAAAAAATTTATAATTATTTTCTCTTTTGATTATATGATTACATGTACAAAATCGTAACACGATAAAATTTATTTTTATGTAAAAATTATATAAATAAAAATGCAAGAGTATAATTTCATAAAAATAAAAGTCAATGGAATGATTTTGTTGCTCGATAATGATTTGAGCTTGTTTTGATGAAAATATGTTGGGTTAATTTAATAAAAATAGATGCTACGCAGAGAATAATATTATATATTATACATTATTTTTATACATTATTTTTTAAGAACACATCTTTATATAATGGATTAGTTGAACATAATCTTATTTTTATATAATGATATAATATTCTAATATTTTGATATTATAATAATATAATTCTAAAGCACATTGCTAAATTCCGTAGAAATTATTCAGAAATGTTAAAAAAGAAAGATACTACTTTAAAAATTGTTGGACTTAAATCCAACTGAAAGAATTATGGGATGAATGGGACAAACAACTAAGTATTCAGATTCACAAAAAGATTTATGAAATAAAGAAGAAAGAAAGTACCATGCAAATAATGAATTTGCAAAATTGATCAAAAAATTAATTAGTGCAATAATACTTAATTTAACGACAATATTGGTAAAAAAAATAATTTAAATAATTAATTCTGAAATAAATAATTTCGAATGTAAAACATCATTTGATCTTTAAAAAAATAATAATATAAATAAATAATAATTTTAATTACAATAATTATAATTTTAGTTTATATTTTTAACATTATACGTGTTTAAAGATTAAGCTTCAATGATCTTGACCTTGATATATCATCCTTTAATTAACAGAAATTAATAGTAGAAAAAATTTTTAAAATATTATTATTAAAAAGTTTTAATAATGTTAATGCAATTTTTCAGTATTTTATAAAATAAAATATTAAATTTAAATGTTGTAAGTTTATAAGAAGTTTATAAGAAATTATAAGAAATATTTCATAAAAAGATGAAAGTTTATTTTATTTTATAATTAAGATTATCTCTGAATGATTTAATGTTGGTTGAAATAAATTTAAATGTGACGTCCATTATTGATTTCAAATATTAAAAACTGTATCTATTAATGATAATAATTATCTTTTTTATTTATTAGATTTAATTTAAAGTTAAACTAAAACTATCCTAAAACTAATTTAAATACTCTACCACAAATACCTTTACCTAAACCTTAAACCGCAAATTTAAATTCAATCAAATTATAAGTTTGAAATTTTCCCTTATTAGCATATAAGATTAGATTAAAATAATTTAGCTATCTGCGTTCATCTACAGAAATATTTTTATCACATATATTTTAAAATATTAATTATAAACTATAAAAAAATTTTAACTCTAAATAAAAATAAAAGACAATTCTAATACATTTTTTATAGAATATATACTTGTACATCCTGTTATATTTCATTATAATTTTCTTTATTTTTTTGTAAAAACAAAAAATTCACATAAACAAATTACAATATAATTAAGAAAATAATTAAAGAAATAAGAAATTGTGTTATATAATATTGAATTTTATTATTTGAAATTTATTATTTACAAAAAATATTATAAAATTTTTAGAAATATTATTAGAATTTATTATAGAATTAAAGCAGCATAATATATATGTACACATATATAGAGAAAAGTTGTTCAAAATATAATGTGTGGCACAGAAATCTTCATATGACAATTTATGACAGTTCAACTAATGCATAAATTGTGTCTTCAAAATTAACAATAATTTTATATGAAACATTATGAATATAATATAAACTATAATGGATTATATGGATAAATTTTTTTTTTACTAGTGAAACATCACTTTAATAAAATAAAATCGATTTTTTAAATAATTAACATTATTTTTCATTTCTTCTTTAAATAATTTCGTAGTGATATAACAAAATTTTAAATTATAAAATAATTAAATTTTAATGCTTTATTATCTTGTTGTAAAAAGTATCCAGAATAAAAGTAAAAAATATAAAAAAACAATGAAAATTTAAAATTTAATTTTCGAAGAGATTTTCCGCTTAGATTTTTATTAAAATCATGGAATTTTTCATGAATTTTCTATGAATTTTCTATGAATTTTTTGCATAATTTTTTTTTTATTCAACTCTATATGTATTTTTGCTAAAACAAATTTTAAATTGCATCATATGTATTATCTCAGAAAAAAAGTCACAAAAAATAAATTCTTATAATTAAACAAAAAGAATTTTTCTTCACTTTCAATCCTGGCAATCGATCTTGCGTGCCTCATTTCCTTTGTTTCTTTCCTCGTTTTATTTTATTTTATATTTATAGTCCCTGCTCCTCTTTTTTTCATTTCTTTCTACAATAATCATCAAACAGAACATTCAAAGCGATATTAAAATCGAATCTCGAGTTGTTCGATCTTGACTTCGAAGGATTTGATGAAAAAGAAAAAAAGGAAAAAAAGAAAAAATCAAGAAACGCAACAGTTATTATCATCGCTTCAGAGTGAACGCGTTTAAACGTTGTTGGCCATTTAAGAGATCCGGCACGTTTCTACAATGTAGCCGGGAGTAGTTACACATTATGACCTTCTTAGCAGCTGAAGAAAGGATCTTTTGTCTGATGTGTCTTCATTCCATGTTGTAATACATTTTGTCAGGAATTCCCCGGTGCAAGAAAATTCAACGTTTTGAA
Source organism: Apis cerana (assembly GCF_029169275.1). Lineage (NCBI taxonomy): Eukaryota > Metazoa > Arthropoda > Insecta > Hymenoptera > Apidae > Apis > Apis cerana. The sequence goes on along the minus strand of NC_083864.1, from coordinate 632,854 downwards.
TGGCGGTGGCCCGAAGCGACAAAATGACTGCCTTTATTCGCCAACGTTCAGGGATTGTTCGAAATAAGAAGAGGGAACTGTGCCACGAAGCTTTTAACAGCGCATGAATATTGTTCGCTGAAAGCACGGAATAACTGATTAATCATTTTTTATTAGAGGAACTGTGAGAAAACTGGAGAAGAGTTGCGAGATGAAGATCGAATAATTTACATTTGTATTTTTTTCTTGCACATTTGTAAATGCGTATAAATTCAATGATTAAACGATCTTGAAAATCTGATTTTAATAAAATATAAATAAAATGATCTATTTTTCAAAGAAAAATCTTTTTTAAATTTTTATTGAGTTTTCTTATATTTTCAAACTTTATTCGAAAATATTTTTTACGATAGAGTACAGCATTGCTAATTATTTTATATTTTATTTTATGTCATTTTTATTGAGTTTTCTTATATTTTCAAACTTTATTCGAAAATATTTTTTACGATAGAGTACAGCATTGCTAATTATTTTATATTTTATTTTATGTCATAATATAAATTCAATATATTAAAAATAAATAAATAAAATTATATTTTAAGGATGGATTTCTTCATTCCCTCGAAGTGAATATTTCATCAAAAGAAATGTATTCCATATATATTTCATTATAGTCTATTATATTATATTAATAAATATTATATTAATAATATTTATTATGAAATAGAATTATTGTTGATTTTGATGGCAATTTATTATTCGAAATTTAACAAGATATATGAAGAATAAATATAATAAATATAATAAAATAGCAAATTGTATATTATATGAATTTAAATACTTCTTATGCAAAATTAAAATTTAATATAATGTTAATATAAAAGTTTATTTAAATTGAAAATATAAATTAAAAAGTTATAAGAATCGAGCTTTTTAATGGAGATATGAATATTATTTTTAATAAAACTACAAAAGTTAAATTCTTATTGCGTTACGATACTTTATTTAATCTTTGTAATTTTTTCTATAATCTATAATCTATAATATTTAAATGATGTTACAAATTAAATCCTTGGAAACTAGATGAAATCTAAGATTTTTTTGAAATCTTCTAACTAATATTATCAAGAGATTAGGTCAAAGATTTAAACTCGTAACATGGACAAAAGTTTTAAATTAAAATTAAAATTCTTATCAAGAAGTTTTTAATCTTTCTATTATTTTAATTTTCTTTTTATATTTTTCTTTCTCTTTATACATGATCTTTTTTGTAACAATCGTAAACGAAACGATTAAAGCAATCGAAACGATTCCAAATCTCGAGATAGAAATAATGATTTAAATGTACGAGATTAACGTAAAAGTTTTTATTTTCTATCTTGATATTTTACATATTAATAAAACTTAAAATATATTGCCAAAATAATCTGTTAAAATGAAAATACAACAGATTTGGAACACCATAATTTGTTTGAAACGAATAAAAAATTATTGCGGAGAGTTGAAAACAAATGAATAAACAATATGAAATTGTAGAGAAATATGATGAAATATCTGAAACTTTGGTTTAATTAAAAAATAATACAAATTTTTTCGTTATCTTCATTTTATAAGATTAAAAAAAAAAGTATTTATTAAAATTATTATTAAATATCTCTCGTGATTTAAAAACACACACACACACATACACACAATATAATATCAAGGGAAATGATATTAAATAAATAATTATATAAAATAAATAACTTCCAATCTTGATATAAAATTTATTTTTCATTCGCAATATAATTAATTATTTCTCAAAATCAATTTATTTTTTTCGATATCTTGGATTATTTCAAATTATTTTCATTTGCATGAAAATTCACATGAAATCATAAAATTAAACGAACAAATTAAATATATCTACGATTTCTCTCTTCTCTTTTTTTAAATTCTAAAAATAAAAAATGTAAAATTCAAAAAAAGAAATTTATTTTCTCTCATCTAATTTTCAACTTCACGCAGATCGAATACAACAATTTCGTTAGGACACTAAAAATAGTAACGTCGAAAAATCCTTCGAGCAATCGTCCTAGATTCATGTAAATTGAGCGTAATACATGGTTGATCAAATATATACATTTCACATGTTAGGATATTTTCATTTTTTCTCTCCTCCATCTCTTTCATTTCCTTTCCCTTCACTTTCTTACATTTCTTCTTCTTTCTTCTTTTTATTCGTCATATTAGAAGACGAAAGCGATGTCGACGTTTTAATGAAATCAAGCAGCAAAAAAAAAAGGGGGAGGGAGGAAGGTTTTTCGTTGGAGAAATGTTAATACAAGAATGACAAGTGAGAAGAATTTCATTAGAGAGGGCTGGGCGTAATAAGTACAATTCTCGAAATGGAAATCATAAGAGGGAAAATGGTGGAGAATGGTTGAAGATATCTATTTATTCATTTATTAAGTTATAGGCGTTATTTTACATATATATATATATATTTCTCCACTTTTTTCATCTTTGTTTAATCCAGCATGTTCGCCTCTGGCTGTGAACAACGATGAAATTTTTCATCCGTATTGAAATGCAGTGTTTCACGCACGGTTTGCGAAATATTGCCGTTACTTACACAATATCATTGGGATTTATCCATATGTTTTATGTTTTCGTTCAATTATTTTTTAATATGCACAAAGAGGAGGATAATATGAAGGAATTTCGTCTTGGATTTAATGTACACATGTACAAATACACGCAGTGAATGTACGCTGAGATAATTTAATTATTCTGACTAACCAGAATTAATTAATCTCTAAGAGAAACATCGACATGTACTTCGAACTATATACTTTTTTTTTCAATAACACAATATCAAATATAAATATTTTAAATAGTAATGAAAAATTATCTACATGCATAACATATTTTAAATAAATATGAACAAAGAATTCAAAACAATTATGTTTTTTCGCTATTGATGAGAGATATGTCTATATTTTTTATAGTTTATATCTGTATCTCTTCTTTATATACGTACAGCCAAGTATAGATAAATTTGCTCTGCAATTTCGACCGAGATTCGAAATGGATGCTACGTCAATGACAGCGTTCGATCGCACATCGCACGCATAACTCTTGATGCGAGCTTGAAATTGAGATCGTTCCACAACCGAAATCTGGCTCCATCAGATTTTCACTTATTCTTTTCGTTTTCGCTTCATTTTCAGTCAAAAGAAGTAAATTTTTTTTTAAGAAGTAGACTGGAAGAATTTTTCATAGACGAAAAAACTTGTCGCGCATTTTGGAAAAAATGTATCGAAGTCAAGTATGTTGGAAAATAAATATTTCGTGGGTAAAGTTTTTTTTAGAGGAAAGTTCGTTATTTGTAAAATTATTAATGTATTTAATAAAAAAAATGAGATGTTTTATAATTTAAGTACTATAATCAATATTATAAGTTAAGATTAAGTTAAAATTAAATGAGATAGATTCATATCGAGAATCTTTCAAATTTTTCAAATGAAATATTGTTTGATGAAGTAAAGTTTTTCATTTTATTTACAATTTTATTTAAAGATAAAAGATATGAATATTCTAAAAGAGAAAGTATATGCAGCAAATTGTGCATAACTGTAATAAAAAAAAAAGTTTAGATTATTGAAATCAATAAATAAGGTTATTATAAGTGAAATAAGTTTAATAGAAAATATAAATAAAATTAAAGAAATATAAAGAAATATAAAAAATATAAAAACAAAGATTATAAAAGAAAAGATCAAAAGAAAAAAATATAACGATTAGTGAAAAAAAAAATGAAAATGATATTCATGTTAAATATATTAAGAGTAATATGGAAAAGATATCAATATTAAACATGATGAATAGATAAAATGGATAAAGAATAATGAATAAAGAAATGAAAGGTACAAGAGCAACAAGAGAAGAAAATAAGAAAGAATATGCAGAGGTGATCGATATTAAAGAAAATTTCAATTATAAGAAAGGAAATAGAAGAAAAAAGAAAGAAAATGAATAAAGAAAAGAAAAATCTTAGTGGGAAGAATTGAACAGCTGGTAAAAATAAAAAGGAAAGGAGAAGAAACTAAATATTATTATTAAAGAAATATAAAAGGAGAAATTAGAGAAATATAAAATTTCATGTAAGAAAAACTAAGATATAATAGTAAAAATAGAATAAACCCGAGTTATAAAAACATCCAATAACAATAAAATGTAACTGATTGTAAAAACGTACTAAAAATAAAAGAAATTCCAATTCCAATTGAATGAGAAAAAAAATTTTATAGAAGAATTATAAAAAAATATAGAGAGAACAGAAATAAATATACGGAAGGAAGCCACAAAACAAAAAAGATCATTAAAAAGTTTATATACATGAAAATATTAATGGAAATATAATGTGAGATTAATCAAAGTTAGTTATTTTGGCAAGAAGTATTTTAAAAATAATACAAAAAAAAAATTAAAATAATATTTTAGAATAATATGATAAAATAATATAATATGATAAAAATCGATACATTGTAAATATTCAAAATATAAGAAAAATTTAGCCAGAAATACAATTATATATTTAATTCGAAACTATTGAAATAGAAATTTTATTAGAATAGAATAAATTGTATGAATATAATATATAATTATTTAAAATATTACGAAAAGTTGGAAAAATATATTTATTTTCTTTTTTTTTGTTGTCAAAATTCTTAGAAATAGAAACCAAATTTTGAGACAAAAGTTACTTTTCTTAATTTCTGATTTTTTCTTTTCTGATTTATTTTGTTCATTTTTCTATATGAAGTCTTAATGATTGAATAGTTATAAAACAACGTAATTTATATCTAGATGGAAAATTTATTATATTTATTAATAATTATAAAAAATATTTATCTACATAATATTAAAAAAATAAATAATATAAATGATCTTTATAAATATTAATAATTATTAAATAATACTGAATGATTTTTAATTTATGAAACAAAATTATTAAAATTTGGAAGAGTAGGAATGATTGAAAATAAGACAAAAATTAACAAGAATTTAAAAATAATATTATTCATGATATGCTTGATATATATAATTTTTATATATAGCGAGATTTCAAAAGAAAATTTTCTGATTTTGCGATATTGATTCAATGTTAATCTATATATACGAAATAGATATATATATACGAAACAGATGCAAAATTTTCTGAAATCAGACAAAAAGCTAACCATATATATTTCTTGTTCACAAAAGTCTTGATAAGGTGGAAACAAAAAATGGGTCATAGTCAAATATAGTTTTAAAGATATAAGTCAAAATCATAGTAAATAGAAAAAAATTACAATAAGAATAGACTTAGAGAGAAAACATTTTTGTGAAACATTCTATATAAAGTATTCTAAAGTATATTGTTTAATGGAACATATAGACACTTGAAATATATATTTAATAATATCAAAATATATAATATCAAATAATATCAAATATATATTTAATAATATATATTTAATATTACATCTTGAGTATTTCACATTCAATTAAAGTCTTATTCGTTAAATTACATTCTTTATTCATAATCAATTTTCATCACTGAAATATACCATATGTATTTGTTTATTATTTATTAATTGTTTAGTGTACTAATCAAATAAATTTGAAAATCTAATAGATTTTTTATATTATAATAAAATCTTATACAAGAAATATAATCATAAACAAAATTGTATTTTTAAATGCAATATTATGCAATTTATCATAATAATTATGATAAATTATTTATTTATATAATACAATACAACATAAACTTTTAATCAAACATAATTTATGTCACGATGATAATTGTGAAATAAATAAATAATAATTAAAAATAATTAAATAAATAAGTTAATTACAATAAGTAAATTGTGAAATCTAACCTAATCTATTAATTTAATTCATTAATTTTTTTCTTATTCAGATTAACTTGGATTATTACTTAGATTATTATTAGGTTATATGCATATAATATGACTATATATTCAGTATGACTATCTATATTAGAATTCACTTTTCTTGAACTTATGAATATATTCATAAGGTAAGTTCAGGAAAAGTTTTTTGCGAATATCTTGGAAACTAAAATCGACCAGCAGTAATAGGTATAAGGAAAAGTTATTCAGATTGGTGATCTTGACAACATGTTTCAAGATCATTGTAATCGGTGAGGAGTATTCTTTTGTTAATAATTACTATTATATTAATATTAATACATAATCTGATAATTTGCATTTAACATAGCGATCAAATATTATATATATTGAATCCAACTATTAGATACAATTTAGATACTATTAGATACAATGTAAAAATCAATAATTGCAAAATTTAATCGATCCAGTAAATAAATATAATCGATAGAAAAGCTATTTGACTCATTAATAAAAACATTATCATGCAGGTATTTAAAATCTAAATAAAAACTGATTTTATAAAATGGCTGACTTTATACTTAAAAGTAATATAATATCCAAATTCAATATATTTGTAGAACTCATTTGATCGATTCTAAAGATCAAAAGAAAGAAAAATTGCTGTATAAAAATATCGATTGAGACTTATTTGTAAAGTATGGATTGAATTATAAATATAAAAATGAATCATCGATTGCTGTTTTATATATATATATATATATATATATATATATATATATATATATATATATATATATATAATATAATATAATATAATATAATATTAAATATATATATATATATATATATATATATATATATATATTTATATATTTAATATTATATATATATATATATATTTATATATATTTAATATTATATTATTTTTAATTTCTTATTTTTTTACATCTCTAACAATAATTCTCTACATATATAAAATAGAATAAAATGCAATAAATAAAAATTTAAAAATAGACAATTTGTCAATAATGATGAGCTATAATGTTTTTCAAACAGTGTATATTTTTAAATGACAAAAAATCATGGTATAAGTGAATATGTTTCTCTAACTGTTAAAAGGAATCGTTTTGAATCTTTATAAGTATTTATCTCAAGAAAAAAAATGTGTTTGCAATTCATGTCTATTATTATTTTGATTTATATCTGCATAATTTTCTCATTCTATTCTTATTTTTTACGCTTGATCATTAATATATGTGATTTTGAGATTCATTTCGATTTCATTAAATATTCGAAGATTCGATACTTCGAATAATTTCAATATTTTTTTTCTCAGCATTGTCATACCAATATCGATATATCATATCGATATATCATATCATATCAAATAAATACATAAATATGAAATAGAAACATTATATCGTTATTTATATTAAACAAGTTTTTTATTCATCTCTGCTGAATTTAAATGAAATTCACAGAAAACTAAAAATATTATTAATAATTTAATAGAAATATTAATAATAAAATATGAAAAAAAATTAACAAAAATAAAATTAAAAATATTTTGTATAGAAACATAAAAAGAAGTGGAAGAATTAATGGAAAAATTAATAAAATTAAAATTGATATAGATAAGTACATATATTTAAGACTAGAGCAATAGTTACAAATACTGTAATATACTACATATAAATAGAAACTTACGTATATAAGTTAAAAACTATTATCAATTATAGATTATAAAAATTAATAAATGTCTATAATTTTATTATAAATTATATTAAGAAATGTAAAAATAAAGATTAAGAGTGTAATGCAATAAAGTAAATAAAATAAATAATATATATGCATTAAGCATATGCATTATATTCATATGTATCAAGCATCATGTTTTTAAAGATAACTTTTAATATTTTATATTATGTTTCTAATATTATATTATATTATATCATATAGAATTTTTAATATTCCACACGAGCAAATACAGGTCAACCATATTTTACAATCATACGAAATAACGGCGCGATCTCGAACCCGAATGTCACACAGGCATACTGATTTCCGTTCGTTTATGATACAACTGTTTGCTCTGCTGGTTACAATTTCACGGGATCGTAGTTGCAAAGGATTTTTGGAAACCATCGTTGCAAATCGATCGTATCGTATGTGTATCGTATAAAAGTTGAGATGATTGTTCACAAAGCTTCGATCATACGATAAATTTTATTCATGATAATAAATTTGACGAATTGGAAACAGATTGAATAGCATGTATCGACCACCTGTGTCTCTGTGCAACAGTATAAATAAAAGGAAACGGTTTAGTTCTTTTTTTTCGTAGAATAAATTTTACTGCATTCCGATAGGTGGCAATACTTGCACTTGGACAAGAATGATGAGAATTGACATTCTTAAATTGTTTTTTTTTTTTCTTTATTGTGAATAAACCAGATAAATATTCATGAGAAAAGTATCATTCTTCGATCTCGATGATTTTTTAATATGTTATCGTCACATTAAATAGTGTGAAAGTTTTATTGTTGTTTATTAAAAAGTTATTAACATAATCTAACTTAATCTAAATACAAAACTATAAAACAACTTAAATCTATAAAGAGATTATTTTAAATTAAAAAATAAATTATTAATTTCTTTATTAATTTCCCCTTTTAATTTCCAATATGTGATAATGTAACATTTTTAATTTCTTTTAAAGTGAAAGTTAACTGTACTTAGTTCCATTTATTCAAATATAATTTAATTTTTCATTTTCTAAAATTTACGAAAAACTTTTAATTTATTTCCTATATTATCCTAGATTGTAATTATATAAGAAATTTTTTGAGTCAAGTTGCTCAATTTTAGACTTTTTATTTATTCGATTAAAATTTAATTTTTAAACAACTTGTTAATTAATTTGAAAATATGACATATTAATTTTAGATAATGATTCAAAAATGTAAAAGATTAATATTTTTTGTATGTGCGATTATTAAGAATTATAGATTACTACGAATTATAAGAAAAATATAATTAATAATATAAACAAACAATTTTTATTATTTTAAATTTTTATAAATTTCATTACTTTTAAGCAATAAATATTTTAATACTTTAATTGCTTCATTTTGAGTAAATTTTTTTAATTTGGATTTCGTTATTCATTAAACTGTACAAATACAATAACTATTAACTAATTAAAACTTTTTTTGTAAAAACATACGTGTAAAAGTTTTCTTAATTATTTATTCTAAAAGCAAAATTGTAAAATTTTCATGATTGTAAAATTTTTCATTATTCAAATAAATCTGTAATTGAAAAACATTTATACGATTTAAAAACAGAGTTTACTAAAGTGTGACAAAAATATTTTATATATGCAATTTTGAAAATATACCTTTTACACTTTTCGATGTGTCTCAATTTTAGCATTCATTCAGTTATTATCATACAATTATAGTTACCAACAAAACAGCATTAAAAGTTTAAAAATTTAAAGTTCTCGTGTATAAATCATGAGGGAATAATTCTCGAGAATATAATTTTTCTATTGAATAATAAAACGTTAATAAAAAAATATAATTGAATAACTTTTTCTATGGAAAAATTTTGAACGTGTTATGGAGTATTAATTTTTAACGACACTAACAAAATAATTGTAAAAAACATTAACAGAATCAATAAATTTTCTAGGTGAGAAAAATACGAAAGTAAATAGTAATTTATCTAAAACCTATTTCGATATAGAAGTAAAACTAAAATCAAAAAAAAAAAAAAAAGAGAAAGAAAAAATTGACAAACAGTTTGTACGACGAAAAAAAATAAATAAAATATATTGGTAAACACAACAGGTTAATATGATACACTGTTTACTGATTGCGAAAAACAACGGAGAAAAAACTTATTGACAATTTTGCGGGTCTATAAACCAGAACAACGGATCTAGCCCGACAGTAAAAACACGGACTGTAAATCAAACACGACATCGATATTTTGTTGGGAATTTATGATGTTTTGAATTCGCGGATTACTGTTCCCTGGATATGTGGTTTTCCATTTCTAATGCAACATTCGTGCTGATGGTAATGACAAATTGTTACAAAATCCGATAAATCACGATCCAGTATTGACAATTTATTTTGTGTTCGATTTTGTAACACAAGTCACGTGGAACAATTAAAAAAAAAAATTGTATGTATCTACTTTTAAACAAATATTCTATTGATATAGGAAAATAAGTTTATCAACATTAAAAATCTTTTTTTTCGTCTATTATTAAAATAATATTATTTCAATATTTAATAAATATTAATAAATTTGTCTTGTATTCTAATGAAATAATAAAATCATATTGATCATTAATGTATATTGACTTTATAATGAATATCATGAATGAAGATTATAATGAAGATCATAAAGATCAGCTTTAAAAGGGTTATTACGAATTTAAATAATATTTCTTAATTATATATATAACATTTCTTGTGACATAATTATTATATTATACAATTATGTAAATTAGTTATTGTAATTTATTTTAATAAACTATTCAATATATATTCAAAAATAAATATATAATATAAATAAGAATAAATAATCTGTTCGTTCGTTTGTTCGCACAATTCTCATGCTAAAAATTAAAAATTTATCTAAGAAATCTATATAATTCAGTTACAATAACATAGTTATTATGATATGTTATATGTTACTGAAATATATACTTCCTTTCTTACCTGCCCGTTTTAAAAAAAATATTAAAATAATTTTTAACCATTTAAAATGAAATGTGAACTTGAGATTCTTTTTGTTAATATTTTATATTATAAACAATAAAAGAATATGTAATACGATTGCACATATATTGTATGCTCGCGTTTAATCCTTCAATGACAGTTGGATGGAATTGGAATTTCGTTTGCATGCGGACGGAGAGATTTTATGTAAAACTCTGTAAAATTGTCTCAATTTTTTTTTTTTTTTATTAGAAACATTATGTCCTCCATATGTTTTATAGACTATTATTTCTTCATATGTTATCTCTATCTACAGTGTTGTTGGTTAGCTGCTTAAATGCAAAAATAATATCATCATTCTTAATTTAATATTATTATACAATATAAGAGTTATTATACAAAAGAGATATTTTTAATTTTTATTTCTATATAATGTAATGATAATTCATTCTTGTATACGAGTAATATAAAATTATATATATATATATAAAATTAACTTGATTGAATTCTGTTTGTCTAAAAGATTCATAATCACAACAAATGATTATATTTATTGATTATATTTATTATATCAATTTTAATGAATATAAACAATTCTATGTTACAAAATTGTTCAAGGAAACTATTATTCATCTAATTACATTATATTATCTTTTCAGTTTTCTCTCACAATTTATATTTGACACAAAACTTTATATATAAATTATTTATTAGTATTATCTTAATGAAGAAATAATGTAAAAAGAAATTCAGTTCATAAGGCATGTAAAGAAATTTAAAGAAACAAAAACTGCGCATAGAAAACGATGTTGAAGGATTAAATATAATTCAATGATAAAGTACCAAAAGTTTGAATATCTCTGAAACGATTATATAATCAAAATATTCATATGCTATCTTATAAGGAAATTTATGTTATTTTGATTTTAATGAAAATTTTTATGCGCATAGAGCAATTTTTCGATGGAAAATTTTTTAGAGCAAATCACCATGAAATCAATTTTTTTCATGTTTTATATTGCAACTAGAAATATTTTTTATAAGAGGATAATAGAGAATTAAAACTTTAATATTTTATATTTTAATATTTTGATCTATCTGAATTTTAAAGATTAATTTCCTCCCGATATTTCATTAATAAAAAATTTGCTCCATATATAATCTATTATAGCTTATATATTCACAATGTTTTAATATAATACAAAACAGTCAATCAACGATTATTGGTTTTCACAACACAATTTATTATTTTAATTTATAAAATGTATAAAAACTATAAAGAACAACTCGAATTATTTGTAAAAATTTCGTTAATGCGAATTACAGACAACATTGCTGTCATTGAGAATTTTTGTAACTACTAATATTAATACAATTCATAATTTAAAATATTTCCTATAAATTTCACATAGTATTCAATTTTAATATAAAAATCTTTACAAGAATTACGTCAAATATTCGATTCACTTTCAGTCGAAATACAATATACATTATACCTTTTAAAACATTTTCTCCTTTGAATACAGTATCTCTAATTGTTCTCGAATACGAAAGTGAAAAGCGTCGCCTCGAATGCGAGAACAATCGTCGAATTTCAAGATTGGTATCGTGACCTATTTTTCCAGAATTGCGTACGTCCGTAAATAAGATAGTAAAAAGCTGGTGACTCAACGTTTATCGGTGACCAGGCGAACAGCTGCCAAGCTTGAGGTGGGTCAGATATCGAGCGTGAGAGGTCGATTTAAGAAACGAAAAATTGCGATTCTCTTTAAACGACAATATCTTGGTAAAGGATAGTCGTATCGATTTAAAACAAAAAATGGTATTAAAAAGAAATCTTTCGCATTTTTTATGGCACATTTAATGGTTTCGTCACTTAGTTCGTACATTGTATGAACATTCAAATTTTGCGTTTAAATATCATATATATAAAACCGCCTTATATACGCACATCATATTTAACGTTTACGTTTCGGAAATTTTTTATTTTTTTTTATTAGATAGTAACAACTTTAAATCTTTTTCATAAAAAATTAACGAATGATTTTTAACGAATTTTTGCATTCATCAAATTTTGAAAATTTCCAAAAGAACTGCTAAAAATATTTTTATATTTGTTCTCAAACTAGTACAAGTTTCCAATATGTAACTGGAAAAAAAATGAAAAAAAATATTATTGTTCAAATTGCAATCGTATTTTAAAATATATCATAACTAAATTAAAAGATAAAGGATAAAAAAATAGAAAAGTATATGTTTCAAAACATTCGTATAATACATTATTTGTAATAAATACAATTAATATACATTAGAATTAAAAGAGTAAACATTTTCTTACCGCACATCCTTATTTTAACCATCTGTAATAATTTGGTAAATAAGTGAGGAGAAATATATCTTGGAACAATTATATCTCGATGATGTTACCAAATAAAGAATGTTTGTAAACGTACAAATATCGATTCTCGAGACAGGGAAAGATGGTAAAACTAAAACGAAATGGAATTCGGTGCTTTTAAATTAAAACACCACTGGTTGGAAATTGAAACGAAGAGTTATAAGTGTATGTATTAAAGTTCAACGATTTTAACGATATAATTGATGCAGCTTATGAATAGCACACACAATCACGATGTATACATTCGCGCGACAATCGGTTTGTTGATATTCAATATTGTTTTAATAATTAGTTACCGGTACTTGATTGAAACGATTACCCAAGGTAAATAGGTGAGTGGCGTAAACCAGTAATTTATCATCCTATATATTTAATAATAACATAACAATAATAATTTCAAACGTTCATCGATGACAAAATACGAATGAAAACATTTACAATTAATTTCGCTTCGCTTTAAATAAAAATTCCATTTCAAAGTTTTCTTATTGAAACTTTAAGAGTGAGAATTTTTTATAATTAAAGATATCAATTTTATTTGCATATTTGAAAAAAAAAGAAAAGTTCAATCAAACAATTCAAAATTTTGCATATAATTTTGCTATATTTATATTAGTTATTACTATTGAATAATAAAGAGAACTTTATTTTAACTTACAATTATAAATTCAATTTGATTAACCTATTTTTTTCTTAATCAATTATGAAAAAGTATTTTCGGCATAGATTCTAACTCCGTGACAATCTAAAAAAGTCAAGAAATTTTTATTGTGAAAATTGTCAATCTTTGAAATTCGATAACTATCGATAAAAATGGAATAGAATAATCATTCTTGTCTCAATTTAAAACGAAAAGAGTCTAAAATAATGTGACATTCGTTCCTCTTTTGTGGAAATTTTTTCCACTATGTGACAATTAAAAAAAGTCAAGAAAATTTTACAGTAAATATTGTCAATCTTTGAAATATCATATCTATGGATAGAAATGTAGTAGAATAATCATTCTAGTTTCATTTTAGAGAGAAAAGAGCCTAGAATATTATAACTTTTACACTTTTTTGGGGAATTGTTTTCCACTTTGTGACTATTAAGAAATATTAAGAAATTTTTACAGTAAAAATGGTTAATCTTTGAAATACTATAACTATCGATACAAATGGAATGAAATATTTATTCTCGTCTTATTTTAATGAAAAAAAAAGACGAGAATGATGTAACATTCGTCACTTTCTTGGGGGATTATTTTCTGCTTTGTGACAGGTTAAATAAGCCAAGAAAATCTTATTATAAGAATCGTCAATTTTGGAAATAACTATCGATAAAAATAGAATAGAATAATCATTTTCGTCTATTTTAAAGGGAAAAGAGCCTAAAATAGTGTTCGTCATTTTTCTGAGGAATTGATTCCTATTCCATGACAATTAAAAGTCAAGAAATATACATTATAAAAATTGTCAATCTTTGAAATACCATAACTATCTATTCATATGGAATAGAATTATCATTTTTTCGAAGAGTTGCACACTTTGGAATATATCCGGAATATATATAAAATTGAAATATATATAAAACGTTTACTCATATGGTTTAAAATCATAGCAAAACTTAATGTGAGGGACGATAAAAAACTTGGTAACGCCGGCTCTGCGAGAACCAAACGTGAGAAGAAAATAAAAAAAAAAAAAAGAAAGTAGCGTGAAAAATACCGCGAGAAGGTAAACGAAGAAGCGGAAGGGGAAAAAAAGGAAGAGAGAGGAAAAAAAACATCGAGTATAAAAATCGTTGATCAAAGCAGCCGCCACTAACGACTAGCGCTCGCGAGTTCGAAAAAAACCTTCGACTCTGTTCGATAAATAGTCCGAAACGATGTTTCGAAACCGCCGAATAATCCACGAGGAGTGGAGGAGAAGCCAAACTTCTTTCTCCTCCCTTCCACGCGGAAGTGGAAAACAAAGTTGGAGGTCGAATCCGGTGGCCGGTGGCGTAAATTACGAACGGCAAAATTGGCGCGTTGAAACTCCTGGCGGGGAGGGGAGGGGGAGGGGGAGGTATGACGATGGTATTTCTGAAACGATCTGAAACGGGGAAAAGGTGGCTCAACAACGAGAAAAGCCACGAGTGGAAGAGGGTGACTAACAAGAAGAGGGTGTGCACGCGTTGCACTTTGTGAACGAACTTCAAAAGCGCACACGTGTGAGTTTTTATTAAAAAAGGAAAAATAAAAAGGAGGGGAGGGGAGAGAAAGAGTGGAAATAAAAACTTGGGAAAGGAATGCGCGAAAAAGGGAGGGAAATGGAAGAGGAGGAAAAGAGAAAGAGACGAAAGGGAAGAAAAGAAAACGGACGAAGGGAAAGAAGAAGACGAATGATGAGGTGTGGGAAGGAGATGGATAGAGATGGCAAAAAAAGGGCGGGTGTGGAGAGAGCGCGCGCGAGAAAAAAAAAGGTAGGCTGCGAGTCGCGATATAATCGCGGGAGCCAAGGGGTCGCCCGCTTTGACTTTGACGTGCAATTAAAAGTGCATTTTCCGCTCAGCAGACATTTCGCGGTATTCGAAGAGTACCGTTGGAAAACGTTTGCCCGAACGGCTGAAGTCTTCCAGCCCCGTGAAAATTTTCAGACATGCAACGTGGCTCCATGGTTGGGTTGTGCGCACCTGTCGTGCGAGAGGGCGCGCGCCTGGGCTAACGGACAGGAAAAAGAGTCGTCGAACACACGGTAGGACTAGGATTGGAAGGGGATGGAAGGAAGATGGAAGGAGAGAGGGAGAAAGAGAGAGAGAGAGAGAGAGAGAGGAGGCAGAGGAAGTGGATGGAAACGAAAAGGCGAAGAGGTTGGCAGCAAAGGAAGAGGCGAAAAGAGCGTCGACGAGGAGTAGGAGAAGGTGGTGTTCGAGGTGGAGGAGGAGGAGGACGAAGAAACGCACTTGCCTTTGATATTTATTCTCGCGCGCGTGGCTGGCCTAAATAAGCACCTTTCCGCGGAAAATGTTCTCGCGCAAAGCACGAAAAACCTACGTTCACAAGGATTTTTATTTTTCACTCTTTTCTCCTTCTCGCCCACCCTTTTTCTTCTTCCTTCTCGTTCTCTCTCTTTTTCTCTCGCTTCTTTTTCTCCTTATCTTCCAGTCGCTTCTTTATCTTTTTATTTTTTTTCATTTCTTTTTTCTTTTTCTCTTTTCGCCTTTTTTCGCGTTTTTTTTTAGTTTCTTTTTATTGTAAAAGGGAAACCGATATCTATCCGACTCGTTCATTTCTTCGCGCGCGATGACGATTTGTTTACCATTATCTTTTATGCGCAAGAAAATTTTTTACCCTCGTTCAATTATATCTTTACATTTTACATTTATTCTTTACATTTATCTTTTCATTTTTTTTCTTTTTTTTTGAGATCATTCACTTTGTTGCGAATTCTTTCGTTAGTACACACGTTTTTATCAAAAGTATTATTCTAGCTTGAGTAAAATTCTATCTATTCTATCTATATTTATATAAATTTTGCACAGCTTCGTTCAAATGTATTAATTTAATTCGTTGCATATATTATAAGAAATATTTCGTTACTATCTATAATTGTTTTATTATTTTTCTATTAAAATTTTTAATTTGATGTTTTGTCATTTGAAATTTTGTTTCGAAAATTATTAACAATTTTTTATTTTTAACAATTATATTTGTTTTAAAGGAAAAATGAGAATTTTTATATATTATATATTATATATTATATTTTTTTTTATATCATTTAAACGTTTCTTTTATTTCAAATTTAGCTTTAAAAAAAAAAAAAGAAAAAATTGGATGTAAAATAAATTTTATAAAATATGTTATATTTTAAGTAACATAATAAAAGAATTTTTTTTATTTTTGATAGATTCTTTTCTATACCTCATTTTACTTTATTTTCATGATATCTTTTTACTGTCCAATTAAATATTTTTTATCAGCAATTTAAAATTAAAGATTCAATTCTAGATAACGTCGAAATAAAAATTTTTATTTTTTGAAAACGTTTCAATAGTGAAAACATTTCATAATTTTTTGCGATGATTTTCTGGAATTCGATTTTGAGTATAATAATTATATTTTAGCGATAAAATTTTATCATTTTAATTGTCCACTATTTGCAGAAAAATTCAACGATATTTTTGTAGAGGAAGTTATATATATTTTTAAATATAATTAGAAGTTCTTTAATACGAATTATTATCTTTGTCCAGAACATTTTCTATACAAAATCATTTTAACGAAAACATTTAATGAAATGTTTGCATCGATTCAAAAAGTATTTTTAAAATCGGAAAGAAATTAAAAAAAAAATACAATATTACGCAAAAGTAATATGTAATATAAAAATATAATATTTAATATATAAATTAAAATACATATAGTATATATATAGTATATATAGTACATATTATATATACTATATTAAGTTTACTGTAACAAGAATTTAAAAAAATTTAATTAATATTGGATATATGATAAATAAAAAAATTATATATTCAAAAGCTTCTGGCTACGTTAGTTTATAAAAAAAAAATTCGAATTTTAATTTGGAAAATTTATAAAATCACTTTTTGCTTTTATGATTGCAGTAAAGATATAAGGCATGGATTTGGCTAATGTTGAAATAAATTCTCAATTGCATTTAAGTCGGAAAATAGTGTTTATTTTTTTAAATTATAATAATGATTTAATAAAGTTTGAGATATTTCATTGTGTTGAAACATCTAATTTTTTCTTTTCTTAATTTTTTCTAAAATATGCACATGATATTTCATAATTGATTTCCATAAGTGGATTATAATAACCATAATAAATGGATTTCCTGTATATTTTTTTGTTAATTTCTAATGCCATTATATTTTTTTATCAACAAAATACTTCATAAATATTACGTTAAAGAAATATTTAAATTCTTAGAATAGATTTCAGCTTGGATGAAGTAATTTTGAAAACTTTTGCTCACCACTGTATATATAACATTTAACTGCAAACGAAAACATCCCACGTTTATAAAAATTTTGTCAAAGATAAAAAATAAATTGTTCTACATCGTTAAAAAAAATCATATTTCGACGTAAAAAAATCGGAAATAAAATTTTCAAATGAATGAATGAATGGTGTCTAACGATTTCATTAAATGAAAAATAGGGATGTGATATTTCGTTCAGAAAGTTCGAAACATAAAGGAATTGAAATAGGCGGGATAGAGTGTGAAAATGTTTGCGAAATAAATCGAAATAGTCGAAACGGTGTAGATAAGTTCATAGAGTTCAACGATTTAAAACGCCAATTTCAAATACGAAAAGTCTAAAAAAAAAAAAGAAAAAAAGAGGAAAAAATTGTTATTGTGTAGAATATCGACGAATTGGTTTTCAGTCATTGGGTTTCAATTCATTCAAGATACGGTTTGATTGATCAACGATTTTGAAAGCCGTTTGATTTACTTTTTTTTTATTTGCCGTAAAATGGTTTAAATGACAAGTAGTTTAAATATCTCTTCATTTGAATACCCGCAAACTATTGTAATTACATTCGATGTAAAATGTTATTTCTGATAATCATCGATCGAAGGATTCGGTATACTTTCTCAAGAATATCACAAAACGTTGAAAAATTTTTCTTTATTTTTACATTTTTTCTCATCTATTATTGTTCCTTAAAATACGTAGAAAAAATTTTATGTAATAATATAATAATAATATATCATATAATATTAAATATATAATAATAATAATATAATATTATATTTAATATTCAATATTTTTTTAATAAATATAAATATAATTTTTTTAAAAAATATAAATACAATTTCATTTAAATTAAAAATTAATCTTCGTAATCTTTTTACATTTGAAAAAAATCAATAATACTTTTGCTGAGAAATCAAAGCGAATAAACGTATAATTATCTTCAAAATTAAGTTAAAAATTACGAGTTGTTCTGTATATTATCTCTTTATACGAATAATCTCTTTTCATTTTTTCACTTCTCTTTCTTTTCAACTCCGCAATAATCGCGAGGTATTTCTAAAAATTAAACATTCAACGAACAAAAATTTATGCAATCTATAGTATTTTTGTTAAACTCGTAACTTAGAAATTGTTATTTACCAGCCGAAAACATCGATGTGTAACGATGTCTGGAATACAGGACGACGTTTTGATTTCATTCGTATTCCGCACGTTTGATTTGCTGGAGGTTGCAGCAATTTTCCAACGATGCGGTTACACGTGTTTGCTGTTACTTACGAGACCAATCGTATAGGAAGGAAGTGTAAATTATCGGTTAATTTCCGAATTATCTTCGGCGTCTAATAAAAGCCTATCAGGATTTTTCTCTTTTCTTTTCTAATGACTCTTTCTGTCTGTTTTTATTTGTGCAATTTAATAAGTTTCACGTATAAAAGATTGTTTGATCATTACTATCAAGATCAAGGAAAATAAATACTTCGATGAGTATATTTGTTCATTTTTTTGAAAATTTCCAATCGATAAATTATATAAGAAATCAGTATATAACCATAACTTTGGAAGTTTATTTATAATTTATTTATAATTTTGTAATTAGTAAAATTGTATTTATTAGATCTTTGTGACGAATAAAAAGTAAAAGAAATAAAATTAAAAAATTTTAGTACAAAGTTTTAGTATTAATTTTAGTACTTGTTTATAATTCAAATTAATAATAATGAAAATGATTAAGTTCTCCCATCAATATATAATCTTGACAATGTATATAAATGTCATCAACTTCAAATTTAGTATTTAATTTAATATTTTTCATCATCAATTTTTGTTTTTTGGCTTATGTTGTTTAAATTCGAAATAGATACAACTATTAACTGGTTGTGCACTACATTTTATTTATAATTAAAGAAAAAAATACTGTTAACAAATATTGTTATAACAAAATCAGTCAAGTATAAAGTGAAAAGGATATTAGAAATAATATTTTAGATAAATTTGTGATAAATTTAAAAGGAAATAAAATATAAGGCGTTAAAAAGCATATCATATTTGATTTAATTTATATCATATATTATGTCAAATATTTCTTGAATATTCAATAAGTTCTTTCGCATTATAATATGTAGAAAATTTATAAAAGGTGACAAATAGAATACTCTATGAAATAGTAGTAGATTTACACAAACGAGTGGTTAATTAATTCGGGCAGTTGATAATTAATGTGTTAAGGAATGAGAGACAAAGACAGTGCAACGAAAATGGGTTAAGAGTTTTTCTAAATAGTAAATTTTTTTCGATAACTTTAGTCACCAAATGAATTTAATTATATATAAATTAAACCGCAATTTTCTAATTATATTCTTTTCTATCGACAACAAAGATGAGAAAATAAATTATATATTTCGTTATATCAGTATCAATATTAATTCTTGAACGTATAAATATATTCGTAATTATTGAACAAACGTTTTAATTTTTGTTTATTTTCATTGTATCATGTAACATTTATTTTTCTCGTGTATTGAATTATACGTACTACACTTTCGCTCTTTTGTTATTGACAAATAAACGATATTAATATTAATCGTAACGAATTGTTTATTCTATATTCGTTTATTTTTGATTATTAAAATTATTCTATTCTTTTTCAAGCAATGGATCATCATAGAGAAATAGAATAATAAAATATCGATAAATTTGAGAATCTTCAAAAAAAAGAATTATTAAATTGTGAAAATTAATAAAATTTTCTAATATTGTTATGCTAATTAGAAGATTATAAAAATGATAACATTTTTCTACTTTCTTCCAAAAGGAAATTATAATGGTGAAATTACTAAATGGAATTTAATTTATTTAATTTATAATTTTGAATAATATAATGCAGAACAAAGAATTTTTTAAAATTAAAAAGTATAAAAAAGTGGCCACGATACGCTCTTCTCCTCAGGCTTTTTTCGATAAAGAACGATAAACCTTATTTCAAAAACAACATAGAAAAAGTTGCGATCGTAACTTTCTGATGAAGTTATGCGAGTTTTGATGCGTTCAGTCGAGGACGTTGGACGATTCCCATCAGGGAGGGAAAGGTGCTAAAATTTGAATAACAACGTTTACGGATCTCCTTCGACGGTATAAAGGTACCTTGGAGAGCTTTGGATATTTGTGGTAACAGATACATTATACTTTCACGCAGTCCTAAGAAACTTTATTCTCTCTCTCTCTCTCTCTCTCTCTCTCAAAAATATACAATTTTTTTGAGATATATAATATATATTAAAAAATATAAATTCTCTAAATTTAAATCGAAAGATATACGATAATGGAAAAAGTTATGGTAACAAAATTAATTAGATATTTGCTTGTCGAATTTATATATGTAAAACAATTCATATGTTGTATATTTATGTGCAAGTTGGGTGTAGCTTAATCAAACAGTTCTTATTCTGAATTTAAGTTAAGTTAGGTTTAATATTTGATTATCAAATGAAAAATTTACTTAAAATATGAATATGGGCAAAGAAATAGTTCCTCTTTTAGAGAGGAAGAAATATTTCCTCACTCTAAAATATTCTAATCTAACTATTCTTGGGCTGAATCAAACTATTCTGAATTTATAGGTTATAGATTAGATTAGCTTTGAGGATGCAGGAAGAGGTGAAGTTTCGCTTATCTATTTCACAAATATTTACCATAATTAACAATTTCAGATTAGTAATCAAGTTTGATATAAACAATGGATATGTTTCAATAATATTTTGTATTGTTTTAAAAGTAGCATAACAAAAAAATTTACAGATAATATTGTTGAGTTTGATAACATAATATGTGCAAAGATGCGACTATTTTATATATTTGTGAATTGAGTGTCAGTAAACATAAACATAAACTGTTTCGATTCTGTTTTGTTTGTTCCCCCTTTTTGAATATGATATAGTGAATTAAGTGCGGACAGAAGTATCAACATGATCCACATTTATATAACATAGTTTATTTCTATTTTCTTTATTAAATATATTCTTTCTTGTTGTATATTTTTTCACAATATAATCATTTCACAACTTAATGCTTATTATTTTTTTTTACATTTTTAATAGATCACGAATATGAAGGATATTGGATTAAAAAAAGAAAAAATTAAGAGACACTTTTGATAAATTTAAGATCTTTCATTTTTATCCTTGGATATTTGTTTTGGCTGCAAGTATGAAGCTAACAACTTGATCCACCTTTCATCTTTTCCGTGCTCGTCTCTTTCATATGTCTTTCATCAGAATTCGTTGGCAATGCAGTAAAATTCCATTCATATGAATCTGTCAAGGGATAAGCATATTATAACTAGATCCATACAATAGCAATCTATCTAATGCTCTCACCAGCTATGATATTTCATTCAATTAACGTTCATATAAAGGGAATTTTTTTTTAAAATATATAAAAATGGATCAAGTGTTATAAATTTAGAAATAAATTTGCAAGGCAGATCTTTAATTATATTAAATTGTAAAAATATTCATATAAAATGATGGCAATAAAATTCGACAATGATTCAGATAATAAGAGATCAATTAAAGTTCGAATAATAAAATTGAATTTCATATAAATGGAATTTTACTGTATTTTTTAGTCATTGATATTATTCTCTTCTTTAGAGAGAAAAAAAAATTAATATTTGTATTACTTTTTGTATGAATTGAATGAATTTCTTTATAAAAATTTTAACTGTTTTATTTTATTCATAATTATTGGTATAAGATTTTTATATCACGAGTTTATTCATATATATTTTAAATAGATTAATTTTTGTTTCGAATTTGAAATTGTCAATTATCAAATTAAAGTCATTCATTTTACAAACTTTCTTTTTTTACTAATTAATTTTAATGTAGTAAACAATATTGGCTTTGAGAATTTATTATTAAGCTTAGGATAATTAGGTCTATAATGCTTAATATCTACTTAAAAAAATATATATATATTATTTTCATTTTTTATATTTTACTATATAAATAATTAATTTCAAAAATATATATAGTTTTATATTACATTTTATTTCTTTCTTAGATTTCAAAATCCATATTTTTTTTTTTTTAGAGTTTCTTTCGTAATATAAGTGATCATTAACATATTAAGAAATTATTCTTTCGGAGGAGATTTAATCGATGAAATATATTGATCGAAAGAACGATTGATTTTCATTAATAAATTAGATTTTCCTTTTAAATCTGGAATTCTTTATTTTAAATAATTATGAAAATTATTAAATTTAAATTTTCTTTATTAAAACATTTATACAATTGCAAATAACAATAATTACAAGGAAGAAATTTTTATTTGTATCTAATTAAATTATCTGGCTGAAGAAACTAAAGATAATTAAGTTGCTTCAAACTATTATATTTTGAAATGTACACGCAGATAAATACATTATTTCTTGATTGCAGGTCTCGTATCATGTACGACAAAAAAAATAATTAAATGAATGATTAATCGATTTATTAATATTCCATTTACCATGTAATGTTTTGAGAATTTTAATAATTACACGTATTTAGTAATTGAAAATATCAAATTTATAACATATATTCATTTTCAATTTTTAATTTTTTATAATTGCACGATAAAATAATCGGTCGATAATTGTCTGTGAATAATAACGGTACAACATCTCTTAATACAAATATAAGAAGCATATCCTCTTTTATCATGAAAATCGATAAAATACACAAGTTGAAATCCAACGATTCCGTCCACGTAAAACGGAAGATGAGAAAAATCGTAGTCATAGGAAAACAGAAGTAAAATGTTCATGGTTCAAGAAAGTTTTGATTTATTGGCAAAATTACTATTCTTCGGGCATTCGATTCGTTGCACCCCCAGTGTATTCCTGGTGCCGAGATCCCTTAGCGCGTTTCGACCATCTAACTTTACCATATCCGCTGAATAAAAAATATGAATCTTTATGCTAATCGAGTAGGGAGATGGAAAAAAGGAAGAAGAAATGGCAAAGGAACATTTTAATTTCACAAGTTCGTTCCTTTTTTCTTTTTTTTTTTTAAGTTTAACTCTTTTACTCCTCTTATCAATTGCATCGAACTTCTCCCCACTGTTGTTTTCGTGGAATTGATTCAAACGGATAACGATATTTAAATTTTTTACGAGAAACAATTTTTCCTCAATTCGATCATTTTAGGATTGATTAGATTAATGAGCTTGGAAAAAAGGGACGCGATGTTGATTAATTTTAGCTCTCTTTGTTTATTTTAGAATCGAGGAGAACCTGTCACGAGATTGACAGGTTCGTTATTGATGAATGCGAAAAGATCAAAAGCTGTCTGAACGTGGCACGAAAACGAAGGATGAGTAATCTGTCATTGATATGCTTTTCTTTTTTTTTACAGGAAAAATTTTATATTATTCTCCTTTTTCTTTTTCTCTTTTCGAATAGTAAAATCAATGCGCTAAATTCTCATACAAAGGATTTTTTTTCTATTTTTTTTTTCTGTAAAACTATTATTCATATGAATTTGAATTATAAATCTGAAGATACGTGTTCATACGAAAATGCAAAAAAGTGATAAATGGATGTGTAACAATGCTAATTGGATATATATAATTGGAACAGGTTGATGACAAGAGACAAAACGAACAAAAGTGATATAAGAAATGATATACAAATCTATTTTCAATATATTGTTTATCTATAAAGTAAAAAATTTAATATATGTATAAATTTAATATAAGTATAAATTTAATATTTTTGAGAAAACATTCTCAAACAGGCATAACTCAACCATTTCCGTGATTTCTAACTTTGAAATTAATCGCTATCTCGAATTAGAAATTAAATCAAGTTTAATTAGGTTATTATCATTAGTTCAGGAAAATAGTGTAAATAATTAAGATTAATAAAAGCAATTTACAATAAATTTATTAATTTAATTTAATATTATTAATTTTTTGTGTGTATTACATTAAGCATTCATATATGTATAGAATTTTGCATGAAATTGAGAGGAAAACAATCGAAAACAATGCCACTCTATAATTAATTTTAGTTTTTTTATCATTATTTTGTTCGTTCATTCTATGTGGCTTCTAGTATATCATATGTGAATTGAACATAAAACTTGTCTCGATTTTCTTAAATTTATAAATGATATGATGAACTTTTTTGCAAATACATATTTTTCATATTACATTATTTTACAGGAATAAATATTATCTATGTTTCTTTTAATATTTATTTTATTTGTACAATGTCATAAATGTATATGTCATAAATAAATTTAGATAAAAATAAAATTTTTGGTTATGATATTGGTATGAAAAAAAATTTAAATAATTTATGTGATAGCATTAAAATATGATATGATATTGAAATAAATATTGTAAGAACGATTTCTTTTTTAACTCAATTTTTTAGATAAATAATAACAAATTATCAATACAATTTTGTGTAAATTAATCCACATGATAAAATTGCTGATATTTTATAAATATTATAATATATAATTTGATATATATATTTTCAATATTTTCTATATATTAATTTAAAAATTTGATTTTGTTTTGGTTGCATAAAAATTTACAGTAATTTACTTATGAAAATATGAAATGAATTGTTTCTTATTAACAAATACAAGAGTTGATATATAAAAATGTCAATTTTCGTCAAATGAAAAGAGACGAAAATAGCAATTCCCTAGTGTGATAGAGATAGAACGGTCTCATTTTATCTAATTTCAATTAATGTAAATTTTAATTGGTTTTAATTTAATAAATAAATTTTTAATTAATATTTTTATACTTATTTTGGCTTTAAAGATTTTTCATGAGTATATTAACACTTTATTGTATTATAATATAATTATAATACAGTGCAATGTTGTATATATTTTACATAAATATTTTATATAAACATTAAAGAATTTATTTCAATATTTCAAATGTAAATAATTTATTTCTCTAAATATTCACATTACTTTTTATTTTTAACTCCATTTTTTTCCTTTCTTCATTAGAAAGATCAAATTATCCATATATAATTATCTATATACAATAGTTAGTAATTTATTTTTCTTAATTACGAATCATCCTGTAATCCAGAAATTTTATCTTTCATTCGGGAGGAAAAATTACATTCATTTTCAGCGTACAATTAACCCTCGCCGATTCGTGCATTCCCAGTAATTTGCTAATTTTCGAGTTAGTTGAAGCTTAATTCACAAACCTGTAATTTAGGCCAAAATGACTTGTATTTTTTTAAACTATGTTCTTAATTACGAAGTTTATAAATTCTTCAGTTAATCAAAGAATTTGTGATACTGATTAGAAAACATGATTAAAATATTTTTATTTTGCTATATCTTAAAAAATATAAATTTGAATATCTAATTAAATAATTGAGAATATAATGTTAAGAAAATTATATTATTATAACAATAAAAGTATCTTTTTTTTAACGATTAACTAAAAATTTTTTTAATTAAATATAAATTATAATATATTCATAAAATTAAACAAAACACGAACTTTTTTCACACAACAACATAGCAATTTAAATTTTTATAGATATAAAAAAACTTGAGCATAAAATTTTTTTTATATTGTAGAAATATTAATTACTAACCAAACATTCATTTTGACTTTAATATTCTTCATAATTTTGTATTATTTATATATTAAAAAAACTATTGTAATATGTAATTTAATAAAAAAAACTTTAAAATTTTTATTCAAAATTTATATTAGTATGAACGAATGTAAAGAATATGAAAATAATACATTTTTCAATAAATGCTAATAAATCTTTAACAACTACGCTAAGAAAGAAATAATTGGTATAATAATCATTTCTTTTTATTATATATATTACTATTATAGCACATACATATATTATTAAAATAATTAACGAATTCCTATAGGCAATCTCTTCTATATATTATATTTATACTTTAATGCATATTATTAACAAATTGTTTATACCAATAAAAATATAGATACAAATATAAAAATAAAAGTATAAAAATTTAAATCGTACGTTTGAAGTTATATTTCGTATCTTTTGAATGAGAATAATAATATTATTATATCTCGAGCTTAAAAATTAAACATAATTTATTATATTTTAGTAAAAAGAGATGGACACTTTAATAATTTGAATATATAATATAGGAATTTTTTTTAATTTTGCCAAATTATATTTTAATTGATTATTTGAAAATCAATTTTATGCGAAAATTTATGCGAAGAATTTTATAAAAATTTTTATAAACTTTTACCTTATCTGTTTTTTCTTTTTTTTATGAAATAAGTAATTAAATTTTATTCAAATTTTTATTAAAAAGAAGGAAAAATATGACTATATAAAAAGATTATTTTACGAATCTTCTATTAAAAGGAAAAATCTCAAATTTGATTATTAAATTCTATCAATCAAAATTAAAATAATTAATATTTAATTAATTAAATTAATTATTTTCATTAATTTTTTACTTTAACAATTGAAATCATCTTTTTCATATATTTTATCGAAATAAAATTTACTCTAAAAAATTATGCCTCGAAGAGTTAAATTATTAAATATATATTTATAACAAGAAAGAGGAAAAGTTACGGATTTTACTTATTTTCATCGATGCTGATTTACAAATAAGTTATCTCATCCGTTAATTGGACGTGGTTAATAAATCAGAAAAAATACGGTTTTATTTTTCGATCAATTAAAAACTAAAAACAACGTATTCAATCCTTTTTTTTTTTTTCTATTCGAACTTGTTTCCTGTCGTTACAGATCCGATCAAAAATATCCCTGCCGATTTTTCACAAATAGAAAGAGGGAACGCGTAGTTATCGTTGCACTATTTGTAAAAACAGCGTGTACCAACGTATCTCGTGCAAATTCGCGTTGATTGAAACAATACGTTGGGAATATTTTGCGAAATAAAATATAGATAAGCGGAAAATGAAATAAGAAAATATTCATAACTCGACGACTCCGGTTAAAAAATACCATATTGTATTCGAATCTACTTTTTCATTTTCTAAAAAATTACCCGATAACCATGTTTCACATCTATCTACCTTAAATACCTACATTGCTTTTTATATTTTCGTGCATAAATTCTATCGTGAAATGAGGCAAAAATATTCGATGAAATTTAAATCTACGTCGACTAAATTTGTGAAAATTTACATTTTTATTTTTTGTGAAGTGTCTGTAATATAGTAAAGGATAGAAAATCGTACGATAACGTATAGCGAATAGAAAAATGAAGATACTTTTAAAATTGAAAAAAATCGAAATTTCCTTTGTATAACGATTTTCAAAATTTGCTTTAAATATAATCGAAAATTGTTTTGTGATGAAAAAATTTGTTTTTTGAATTTTTTAATTTTAACATTCAAGGTTCAATAATTTACGATTTTCTATCACGAAAAGAATTTTTCAAAGGAAAAATATCTTTACTTTTCTACTTGACTCAAAGACATGATAAATGAAAACATTTTCATCAATTTCTTCGATTCTTTTAAATTAATGTTAAACAAATAAACGTATATCGATATAATCAAAAACTACTTACTTAGAGACTAAAATTCAAATGTAAAAAAAGCTTTATATTATATCTCATAAGTGTTAATACAACTTAAATTCTCGAGTTTTTAACAATAATAATTAATAATAATAATTATTAATTATTTTATACGAATCGTCTAATTTATAAATAATAATACGACTCTAATTATTCAGATTTCTCATATTTTTTTTAATCAACGATAAATTCTTCACAGTTTGAATAATAAAATAAAATTAACGAGGTATACTCGTGACTGCTCTTTGTTTCAACACAGAATTTCACATTGCAAATCTCCTGTCCTCCATTCAGATACGTTCCGTTTGATTCAGTAGAAATGTTTAACGGATCACTTTTTTCTCTCTCTCTCTCTCTCTCTTTCTTTTGGCCAGTGAAACGTTAACTAATGCGGCGTATCGCATCGCGCAGATCGGTAAAAAAAAAATGCTTCCGTTTAAAATATTCGAATCATTTTTCTTCGTTTTTTAATTGTGCCACCCCGATCGGAATGTCGGAGTTCAGTAAAAACTGGATCGTTCTTTTACCCTTTGCCGCATTGTTCACTGAACTTTAAACATCGAATTGATTGATTACTACACTTTAAAAAGATTCTCTCTCGGGCCGATGCGTTTATACGGTGTATTTCACAGGGCGCGATGAGCAAAAATTCAGCCGATCTCCACTTGGTCAAACGAGCGACCGTAATTATTCGTTCTCGTAATTTGATACACAGAAATGATTTATCGTCGATGAAAATGATTTATCGTACGACGACCCGAAAAGCGAAAATCGTGGTTAAGATAAAATATTGTTGAAACTCGTTTCATTTCCCTATTAACGTAACATTTTCGTTTCGTTTCGTTTTTTTTCTCGTTCATTTTTGTTTTTTTTTTTCGGTATTTCGAAACGATGATCCAGAAAAAGAATCAAATCGACAATTTTATTCATCATTTACAGAATCAATAATATTGCGCCTTGATTAAAAATTAAATAGGTTTTAATCACGTCATGTTTTGTCTTGCGCTCAAGAGAGATTTCTTGATTTTAAGAACGAGAGGAGTTTCAAAAGTATTATTTATTTTTGTTGAGAAAAGAAATTCGAGGCGAGGAATTAAGACAAGAGTTTCGTTTAGCTCGAAGATTTTTCGCCACCAGGAAGATATAGAAGGGGACAAAGCGGCAGCGAATTTTACCAACATTAAGACGCGGCGCGTAGGTAGGAAAAGTTGGAACGTCACAAGTTTCTAGTTACGCCATTGTAACTGACCTCGCGTGTCCGCCGCCCGGAAATTAAATCAACCCAGTTCAAACAAAGGTACGCGGCAAAGTAGTTTCGAAAGTTTCGCGGCCCAACTTTAAACATCGCGCGCGTCTGGCAGTTGGTTCGAGCGAGTAACGCGGATGAATGAAGCGTAAATAGGATTGGTGGAGCGATTTCACGCGGATCGCGACGCAATTCCCCTCGGCGAGATTAAAATATTCCGTCCAACGTTTCTTTTAATTGCAAACTCGACACGTCATACACTCCTTCTTATATATGGATTTTATGGTTCGAACGAATTTAAGGGATGATACAAGTGGAATTAATTTAAAAGAAGTTAACTTTGTCGTTTTATCGAAAAAACATAAGACACGTAAGAAATGTTCAGACAAGTTGTCGATATATTTGTGGAACGTCTTTGAAGGATCGATTCTAGAGGATGAAATAAAATTGTAGGCAAAGTGGCTTTCTTTGATTTTCATGTATATGGTTTTGCAAATATCTTTCAAAATATTTTCTAAATTAAGATTTTACCGTATTACTGTATGTAATACGGATAATTTACAAAGATATATAAAATATTTAACAAATAAGATGAATTTCTTTCATTTTATTATAGTGATAATAATATGGATCAAGATGTATCATAAATAAATCAAACTCATTCCCACTATATACAGTAATAAAAATATTTAGCTTAGTAGATTGTAGTATTGGATTTACAATCGCGTTTCTTAATTTTTCCTTATGCTTCTTATTTTCTGTTTTATCGTTCCATGCACATACTTATCCTCGCCACGTATCCTTCCTGTTGCGTGTCAGGTTATCGTGTTCCTGGCCTTTAGAAAAACCGAGATTGCCATGCTGACAGAAGCCTCAATCCGATTATCCAGCGATGTACGTACGTTGCCATCGATCACGGTGGCAATTCAACACCGGATCGTGATTTCATCTATCCCTATTTTTACACTGTGCGAAATCACACCAATCCGTGTTGAAATCGCAATAATAAACACGATGATACACGTTTAAATATTAAATGGACGTTATTATTGATATCATATTAAATAACGCGATATTATTATGCACGGCTTGATTATTTGACGAGAAAATAGAAAATATGGAGGAAATTTAAAATTTAAAAATATTGTAAGTTCTTTATGTAATTGTTTGTAAAAATATGAACGGCAAATAAATAGATTGAAATCATTACGTGCAAAATTATTGGTATATATATAGTAGTTAAAAATATATATTTAATAGATAAAATTATTTAACTCAATATTTCATGTATTAAAGTTGATATATTAATGATTTTATGATCGAATTTAATGTTAATGGTTTTGCTGTACATTGAAGTTTGATCAAAAGTGAAAGTATTTATGTATTATCGTAGAACCTCAATTAATAGGAAAATAGGATAATTCAAATAAGAAATAAAGCATGAAATTATTTTATATTTCGAGAAAAATAATATCTTTATTTAGCAAAAAAATAATATATAGTAAAAAATCAAAATGATTCTTTAAAATTTATAAAAAAATATGGAATTTTCCACTTTCCTTTCTAATAATTATAGATTTCAAAATATTACATACTTCATTTCCATTACTATGCTAATTGTAACTGTATAGTTTGAATAACAAAATATTTAGAATTAATATGTTCAGATTTTAGAGTATTCAAAAAATGAAAGTTTTATTGAAAATTTTGTATTTATGAATTATTACTATTATCTTTCTTAAATTCGTATCGATAAATTCGAGAATTTTTTTCATCTTTTTGAAATAATACCATAAATAAACTTAAAATTATTGTAAAAAATACAATATTACAAATACTTTTAAACATATACACTAATTATATTATATCTTTTTCATTCTTCACTAAAGAATCATTTATATACCATTAGACATTGACATTTTTTTCTAAATTTTCTTTTCAGATATGTTACATAATAAATTTAATAAAAACGTTCAAGATGTTTTACACAGAATATGTATATATATATATATGAATCGTATGTGAATAATATAAAAATTTCATTTATATCTCCTTTTATCCTTTTTACCTCTCTCTTTTATTATTTTATAGATACGTGTTATACGTGTACTACGTAATGAATTTTAGTATCGATTTTATAATCCAATGAAGCAATAGTTTTAGTAAAAAAAATCGAAAAATAGAAATCGATTTCCAATTTTGCTTAGAACAGAATTCTCAATATTATATTCTTATATTATCATATATTATTTCGCTTTGCAACGATTTTTCTCTCCAAATTTTTCATATAAATATTGTATATTGTAATATATATAATTTATACATAATTTAATAAAATATTTATTTCAATGAAAATATATAATAAAATATAATTAGATATAAAACTGTCACTGTTACAGATGGATTTATTTTATTATCTAAATTTTGATGAATTATTTTAAATCATCGCATTTGAAGTAATAAAATCGTAACATTGGTGATAAAAATCTTCGACATTTATATAATTTCTATTATATCGTTGTTTTACGAAAGTAAAAAATATTAAATTTATAGATACGTGTTGAAACGATTAATATTTTATCATTTCTTCCACAAATTGACAAAATTTTCACAATACGATTATTAAAATTACATCTTTATAATTTTATAACATAAATATTATAAATTTGTAAAATGTTCAAATAAATGTTTCCATCACACGAAAGGTGAATAAATATTATATAAATGTAAAATTTGAGCAGAATAAATTATTAAATTGATTGTCGATTTATTCGATTATTACATATTATATTATTTATCCTTTAGAGTTCGGTATATTGCCATTGTTAGCAACTTCTTCGACATGTTACACTTTTGTTTTCACCGAACAACAGGCTAAGAAAAGTACTCGAGTAAATGTCGTCAAGGGTTGTATTCATTGTATTTTCTCGTGCTTTCGTTGAGAAAATACAGTTTCGTTTCAAAGAAGACTCGATGCACTTATCTCCGAAGTGAACGGATAAAAGATCTAACGATTTATTGAACAATTCCGATTCTAAATCACGTTACGCTTCTACAAGTCTTTGTTGTTTGTATTTCGACTTAACTCAAACGTATATATACGAAATTACGTTTGAAAAGCAATCCATCTTTCTCTTTGTGCAATTGACATATATTGCATGATTAATCAAGCAAATGTTAAATCTAACTAATTCTTAGCAAAAAGCGTAACACGATAGTAATAGAAGAGGGAAACAAATTTTTTTCGATTGTGAAAAATTAAATTTAATTCTTTTTAATTTATTATTACGAATGCATGTTACAAAATCATGTTACAAAATTATTTAAGTAAGGGAATAGAATTTGATTTGATTGAATAGTATAAATATGGTTTTTATAAAATTAAGAAACTTATACTTACAATTACCTAATTGTAATTTTCAATTTCATCTTTCTGTTTTTTAATATTATTGTGCATATTTCTGTAGAGTTAATAATTGTCTTTGTTTAATTTCCAATTTACTTTTTTCTTTATTTTGACAATTTATCTATATTAAGTAATTTTAAAGTAATATCTGCTGTAAATAAGTTAGCATCATCACAATAAATAATTTCCATTGCAATTTTCACAGATATTATAATGAAAATGAAATTGAAAATGTTATATTATGTAATGAATCTATATCATTCTTTGTACAATTAATATCAATTTTCATATAAATTTTTTTTAAATTTTTTCTTTACGTAGTTTTTAATTAAATTTCTTTGCTTTTCCAATCCATTATTAATTAATTTTTGAATTATTTGTTTAAACAATTTTTTAACAATTTTTGAATTTTATTTATCAATTCTTCATAAATTTCTAATTCAACTGAAAATATAACATAAAAAAGAGTAAAATAAAAAAATTTCAAAGCTATTTTTCGTTTTCACTCGATTTTTTGAAGTGAATTTACAATGATAACTTATGATTAATTACGATGAGATATGAATCAAATTTTTAAATTTCAAATTTCAAGCTAATTTCGAATTGTCTTTATGAGAAATCAAAGAAATTAAAATTTACTTTTTTACATATTTCAATGTATAGACTATTATTTCACTTTGATAATGCAAACAATTATTGCGAGAATTTTTCCAACTGCTAACAATAGATTTGTTAAGCGAAAAATTCACAATGGCTGATTTAATACACGGCAAACCATATATCAAAAAGTTTTTAATTTTCATAAAACTTTAGTATAATATTCATTAAAGATGATAATAAAGATAATATAAAGTTAAATATAAAATAAATTTTTGAAATTAAAATAATATTTTTCGTTTTGATAATAATTATTCCTAATTTTCCAGAATTTCTATATATTTCGATTGATAGAATATACATGTTTCGTCGTCGTATGAATATACTTGTAATGAAATTTGGAGTAAATGTTCCAAACTGTTTGAAACTCGTTGCTCAGGAATTTAATTTTTCTCAATCGAATTACCATATCTTAAATATATTGAATATACGGATAACGAGAAAAATAATCAAAAATTTCAATCGAGAATTTATATTGTCGAATGATAATACTATTAATTACTATTGTGCAAATGTTCAACAGATTATTACGTAGAATTTCGATTGAAAATTCCTTTTTACCTTAAGATGTATATAAAATTTCAATATTTATTTTTATACTTATTATGATAAAATTAAAGTCAAGTGAGAAGGCTATTACTGCACACGCGGAATCAATCGATCTTTGGATTGTTGGCTGTTCCAGCCACATTATATTTGTATCGATCTTCGGATATAATTAATATCACGTATAATCCTGATATATATGCAACACATGTATATTCTACGATTATTATTTCCAAAAATCAAAATAAATACTGTCGAAAATTATAAATTTTGAAAATTTAAATTCAAATTCGTTGTTAGTCAAAAAAATCTTCGTTTCGTAAATTTTTCAAATGATCAGACTGAAATAAAAGTATATATGATTATCTTCATAATGGAAATTAAACTTTAATAACTCAGCTTTTAAAATTTCAGCTTTAAAGATTCAGATAGAAATATCATTTCAAATAGAAATTCACAGTTTTTTTTTTTTGATATTCATTCATCAATTTTTTCTTATCATTATATTCAATTTTTTCTTACAGAAGAAAAATTTTAAAATGGACATCATAAGACACGCAAGCAATAATTGATAAAGATTCACCAATATTGATTTTCGATATAAGAAATTACTTGTATTCGTTCGTATTCCAATTTTCTTTGTCAATAGTAAAAACAACTATTTTCAATTTTAGTAAATTTATTTTTAATAAATAAAGTTATTTGTACTGTCTCATTCGTTTAAATTCGATTTCCACGATTATTGCATATACGATTTCAAGAGATAAATGAATCATGATATCATCGCTTTCTCGGAAGAATTTTAGTTTCAATAAATAAATAAAAAAAAAAAAAAAAGAAAAAAAGAATCCAATCAAGAAAATAACTCAACATTTTCTTCGTATCGTTCCAGTTTGTATCGATTTCACATTGATTCATTTATGATTTGTATTTTTTTAGTAGTTTCCGATAGCAGGTATACCACCGTATATTATCAGCGTTACGACACTATTTTATTAGTTGCGTGGCTGGATATTGGTTCGTGTTTTGTTTCACGACGTCGAAGATTTTCCACCAGTCAACGATAATTTTGCTTAGATTGCTCTCACTATCCGCATCTTTATTTTCAACATTAATCAAACACGATTATTCCCTAACGCTGAATCTGTCGAGAAACGCGGGCTAAGGTATTTCAAACATTTATCCTGCACAATTTATTCCATATAAAATAATCAATCTTAATATCGTATCAAATTCTTACGAATAATCGAAATATATTGACACGAGATAAATAATTTAAAATCAATCAGATTCTCGATTTTCTCGAAATACTTCATATTTAATTATATCTTTAATCATTCGTTCAAATTTCGTATTTTAAACGTTTTAAAATATTCGTCGTAATAAATATTAATTTTTTGAAATTGAATGAATATCCTTATTGATAGATGAATCAAGATTTCATAAACACTAAAATGAATTAAATAAAATACCTAATTATTCAAATAATTGATGTAATCGTATTAAATATTCGTTTCAATCGATCTATTAATTCGATACACAACAACTTTTAGAAATTGGACTAACGTAAATATTCCATCTTTGTTTAAGAAATACACTTTCGAAATACATAAACTAACACTGTATAAAAAAGTGAAATTAATTTTATTAATTTTTCTTGATCTATTTTGCTTTCTTATCCAATGCGTAGTTATAAGTAGTATACAAACAATAATCAGTTGATCAGTAAAACATTAAAATTGCTATTATGTAAATATGTTAATGAATATGCTAAATATGTTGATTGTCTTATGGGCAATAATTTAAGCTTGAATAATTCACTAATAATAAAATTATATAATAAACTATATAGTTTAGAAATTAATGAGTGATGGAATCGTTGAATTTATATATTTTGAGTTTGATAAATACATTAATATAAAATTAATTATTGTATCTTATTGCAAATAATTTTAAATTTATTATTAAATGAAACATAAGAAAAGAATAAATGATCATATAAATATAATAAATGATCGTATAAAAATGACTTACTGAATGATCAATTAATTGGAATATTAAAATAAAAGTCAGTTAATAATGATGAGATAATTATAAAAATATCGTTAGAATAATTATAGATAATTAAATAAAAGAAGTCGTTTAATTTAAATAGATATTTTTCTTTTTATTCTTCTTTTTATAGCATTAGTATCATATTATTAAATTTTAACGTAAATTTTAAGATTCAATTTTTCTCTCTAAAAGCAGTTTTAGCTCTTTTTCTTTTTTCAATTTTCATCTCTATCTGTTTTTCTAATTTTAATTCTCTTTTAGCTAAGACTTTCTTTTTTATAGTTTCTTATTTTTTTTGTATAATTCTTTTCCTAATTTTTCTTTCATAATTTCAAAAGTTTCTTTACATTATTATTATTTTCTCTTCTTGTTTTTTTCTAAAATAATTATATAAATTTCAGATTTTTCATTTTTTTTCTTTTCAAATTTTTATTTTTATATTTTTAAAAAAAACATTTTTCCAAAATTTTATCTAATTTCATTATCATTAAAATAATTAAAAAAATAACTCCCACTAATTAAAAATCATTAATGCAAAATTTTCTAGGCTTTAATTTATTATTGATTTTTTTTTTAAAAATTCAATATATTATATATTAATATTTCTGAGATTAAAAAATCATGCAAAAAATTCTGAAAACAACTTTTGATAAATTTATTAATTTTTAATATTTATTGTTTTTCATTAGATCATATTTTTTTTAATAAGATCTTAGATAATTATTAATAGTAATAACAAATATTTAGAACATATAATTGAATGTTTTAATTTTCTATCAGTTTGTTTAAACGATTAATAATTAATGATTGCTGACATTTAGCAGATAATAGTGCAACTCTAATAAATAAAATTAATGAAAATAGAAATTAATCGATCTCGAAGTAATCTTATAAGCGATCAAAAGTTTTTGTATCTTTTTTTTGATTGTTTTTTTTTATGCTATAAAAAAAGAAAATATCATTTTTGTTCTATCTCGGAGACTTTGAAGAAGAAATTGTTTTTTATAAATTTCGTTTTTATATAATTAATATCACAATTTATAATACGTGAATCTTTTTTTTGTCAGATCTTAAGAGAAATCCATTTTGGTAAAAATTAG
The DNA here is from genome assembly GCF_029169275.1 of Apis cerana. NCBI lineage: Eukaryota > Metazoa > Arthropoda > Insecta > Hymenoptera > Apidae > Apis > Apis cerana. Next base: position 595,259 of record NC_083864.1, on the reverse strand, counting down.
AAGATTGTTGTTGGTACAAATCAATGAATATTATTGAGCAATATACCAGAAAAGTATTAGTCTTACTATCAATACGATTAATACGATGGCATCGATGTTATATTGACATATAACGATACTTTTGCCATTTTCTAATTTTAAATATGTTCAAATATGTGATTAAAGTCATTATTCCGAACGATCATTCTCAATCAATGAATTAATAAAAATTTCCCTCAACATTAAAAACTTGTTCACTTATTCGTCACATTTGTTGCGATACGATACGAGAATTCGAATTCTTAGCCTTCGAAATTTTTGAATTTCTCGTCCGTTGAACGCGACAAGTTTCGAAACGATCGACTCTCCTCGTGGACGAAACTTTCGAAGCGCTATTATACACAATGGGTTGAATATTGGTTGATGGATGCACGCGACGCCAGTCCTCTCTTGATTTGTTTCAGAAAATATCGACACTGCGTATTTGCTAACCAACCACCCCTTCCCCTCCCCTTCCCCTCACGGAACAATGAGCTGATTTCGTCCCCCCGGCCATTGTGAGCTTAACTTTGCTCGAACACGCTTCATCGTTTCGAGGATCGTTGAAATATCGACGCCGCGGATGGAACACGCAGCCTTTCGCAACAATTGATTTCATTACCGACGATTCTACTCCTCCCTCGATCGGATCTCCGTTATTCCGTATTATGGAACAACGTTTATTTTAATAGACACGGGGACCTGAACCTAGACGAGAGAGGGATCGCACTTGCTCTCTATATTCTTCCTCGAGCTGTGACATTTAAATAACCTTTCTAAGACAGGCACCTCGTCTAGAATACAAAGCGCATCGAATAATAAATTCATCTTACGTCGAGATTATTAACAATACGATAATTTTATTCGTATTACGATTACGATGAATCGTTTTTATAAATTTGCGCCAATTTTTCACTGCATTGAACAGACGGCGAGAAAAAGGTGGTAATATTTTTTATCGAATTTTTTCTGTCGATTATAACACGTATCGACCTCACCTGTTGATGTTATAATCGTTCCCGATTTATTCTTTTGATTAACGAGATGCTTAAAACCGCTAAAATATTATTTTAAAAACAGAAACGGGCAAAAGTTGGGAATAAAGTTATTTCAATAATTTGTTATTCAAAGCGTCGAACAATCGATAATAAACAGATCAACTATAAATTAGTTACGAATAAATGTTATTTTAACAAGCGATTACTTGAAGAAACTTTATACAAAATTTTTATCCAATTACTTTTTCATCGGTGTCCAATTCTTGTCTCTACAAAAATTTAATTTTTTCACGTATATACACGTCAGATGAACGTATTTTGAACATCATTTTTCATCGTATATACAAAATTTGTTAATATTTATTATACATCACATTCGTCCCTTTGTCGCATTCGTCGCTCGAATAAAAGTTATACGCCCTCTTTTTCGAAGAATAGGTGTGGATAATATTTGTTTGCAAACGAGTGAATCGAGTTTGGCGAAATTATAAAGAGAATTTAACAATGAAATTCGTTTTAATGTCGGTTTACAAAGTTACGTTATTTTTTTTTTCCATTACATTCAAATTCGTTCCGCACCCTTTCACACACGTTTATTGAAATTTTAATAACGAAATAAAGATTTCAAACCTTTAAAAACCGCGAGATGGAACGCGTTATTCTCACGAAAGCGTTACTCACGAATATTAATATTAAAAGTGTAACTTTCAAAGCGTAAGTTTTAACTTAACTTTGATTGTTTTAGTTTTTTTCTTTTTCGTTCACGCGCAAAGCACTTCTTGACGTATTGAAAATAGAAAAAAAAAAAAAAAAGAAAAAACGAAACAAATAAATTGTCTCATTCAAACTTCGTAATTGCCTCAAAAAAACTCGGAACTGCCAGTTATACGTTTCAACGTACCGTAAATTCACTCGCAAAAGTTTGTCTCTGTGAGAGTCGGTTCGTCACAGAAATTCGATTTTCTTGAACAATCGTACGCGAATATTCATCCCGCGCTATCGTTCGGATCTGTCAAAATCGATAAAAATATGTCTACGACTCGTCAATAATAAGACGAGTTTTTATTTTCGCATCGAGTAACTCCTGACTGACATTATTTAATAATTTTAATAAATATCGAACGTGAAAATTTAAAGAAGAATAATTCGTCATATTATTATTATTATTAAAAACACGGTTGGAAAGTTATCAGTATTGGTACATTATAAATTGCTGTGAATATTTTAAAATTGATTTGTCAAACTCTATTGAGACAGTATCTCTTTTACATGAATAATTTAAGATCATGAAGAAACGAATCTGTAATTATAGTCAGCCAATCACGATAAAAATTAACATTAAAATTAATCGTTCTCATGTTGGATCGTCATCTTTAGTTACCTAAGCAATCCTTCATATTTTTAATCCAGAAAAATCGTCGAATCGTAAAATAGGTACAATTTTGTTGTTTCTCTCCTGTCAAAAAATTATAAAATTTTCACATTCAACATGACTGTTTGAAATTTGCAGGATGTCAAAAGAAAACCGTACCAGAATTCCACTGATGAAACATTCATTCGATCCGGATAAATTGTAATCAAATAACGAGGGGAACGCGATCAGTCATTAGAATCGACACACACGGGATACAAAATGGATAGGTTCCAGCATGAAATTGACTTGGCAGCGTGGAAAATGGGATCGCCGCTCAAGCTCAAGCTTTAATATAATGCAAATGAAAAGCATACCCTTATTTATCGACTTTCGTATCTCCACGTTGAGAACAGAAGCCGATCGTATCCGAGCTTTCCTTTCCGTGGACCGATGGCTTCGCGATAAGATCTACGCTAACAAAGATCAACGGTCACGGTTGGTGAAATATCGGTGCGTACACCGATCGTCTTCCTCCCCCTCCTCGACCATTTGTAACCTTTACCGTGGATCGATTCGGCCGAGCGCATATCATTGCTCCTAGGAGGCATAAAAGAGAGTAAATGCGGAGAGATTGGAAATAAATAGACTTTAAAGGGAGTTATGCTCACAGCCGCATCGAAGCTTAAACGTCAATCGAACGTGGATCGATGTCGTCCCTGTCGCTTCCACGATCTCGAGTATACGTTTGCTTCTTCTTGCCTTTGTGAATAGATTTTTAGAAAGAAAGAACTTTTGGATTCGTCTCGAGACTTTGAACGTTAACAATATACGGGATGGATCTTCCGTGATTCTACGTGAAAAAATGTATCGAAAATAATGGAATAAAAATATTTTCTTTCGTCAAATATAAAATATAAAATTTTCTTAAAATTTGTTAATTTTTATCTTGGAATTTCAATGATAATAGAAAATAAATTAAAATAGAAATTTTTGTTATATTACTTGTCAACATCAGTTTCTAAAATTTCCACCGGAAAAAATTTATTATGCAGATGATGTTACAAATGTAGATGATTCTAAATAATTTCTAAGTAATTTTAAATAATTCTAAGTAATTCTACCACTCAAATTGTGAAAATCGAAATTATATATATACATATATATATAATTATATATGTCTTATCGATAATTCATTCACTCGTATTTAATCGAGAAATAATTTCATTTGAAAATTTCCTATACGTAATTTATGATATTTTCTAGCTTTAAAATTAATATAAATAAATTGTAAATAACATTTAAAATAAATAAGATTCCTAGAAATTTATTTTCAGTAAAAAAAAAAAAAGTATGAAATACCGTAAAAAAGAATTCATTTTGAATATATCTCTTTTATCAAAAAGAATATTTTCTGCAATTTAATTTAAATCTTTTTCACAAATACAATATTCAATGTCTTAATATATATTTTAGTGTTAATATTCTTAGTTTATAGATATATCTTTTACAATATTATTTTTATGCATTAAGAAAATCTGATTTTCTATCGATTATAAGAAATTCCATAAAAAATTCAGTTTCGTATTTAATATTTTGCGACATAAAGAAAAGGAATATTCACATTAGATACTGAAAGAAATTTTAAATAATATTATTTTAAAATTTTCTTAAAGTTATTTGGAAACGAGTTAATTATTTATGAAATTACAAGTATTTCGTATAAACAATTCATACGTAAAGTAAATTAATAGCATTTGTAATTAAACGATTCATTTGACGTTTTACGAAATGGATTATTATTTATTTATTAATATTTATTATTTATCGTCATTTGTTTGATTTTAATGAAAATATACATATTCTCAACATGCAACATCAAATGTTTATGTTATTACTATTGACTTATTCTCAATAACGTAATTATCATTGTGAAATTTATTGTTTAACATTTAATTTTAAATGTTGTTCCAAACAATTGAAACAAATTTTCAATTGAAAAATTGAAGCGTTTATATATATATTTCCAAAAATATTTGCTTCTTGAATTAACATAATTGATCACAGATAAGAAATACAAATTAAAATGCATCGATCATAAAATGTATCGTGATTTACGCTATTTGAAACAATTATTTTTAAAACAATTATTTTAAAATTTCGTTCAAGAATTCAATTACTCGATACACGATTAAATTTATTTCCTCAAAATCTATTCTTAAGTAAAAACTGAAAATTTTCCTCTTCGCAGGGCTTCGCGAAAAATTTATTTAAACGATTGGACGTTCTGTTGCCTCTCCTTATAAATATCCATAGACGATACGTGTCTATTAAACGCGTTTTCGAGTTAAGAGAATTCATACGAGGTATGAAAGAAGCGGGATCGAAAAGGGAAAAAATAAAGAAGAAGAACGATTCGTGATCGAATCCGCGAGAAGCAGTAAAAAGCTGTCAGCGTCAGGATTCGCGTAGAAAATACCCGAAGCATTGAACGAGAATGACAAATTCGTCAATACCGTTCTTGCATCGACAATCGGGTTCTCAAAAATTCTTTATTTTTAAGTATTCCGCTTTTCGTTCCGGGGCGAGACGCTCTTGAAAGCTTGTCATCGAGGGGATCTTTAAATTTAAACGGAATCGTCCTCGATCTCATCCCAGGGAACCGCCATTTTTCTATAATAGGATAGAAACGCTCGACATTGTCTACGAAATGCCACGGTTATTTCGAGATTGTCAAACCTCGTGCGAATAAAGGGCGGAGAAAAAATAGAAAGAAACGTAACAACCGAATCGATCCAGAATATAGTGAAAATATCAGATTCGTAAATTACAAAAAAAGAAAGAAGAAAAAAAGGTATTAACGAATTGTTAATGGATGCATGATTTAACAGTGCAATTTTACCAGCTTCGCGTGGTCGAAATAGTTTTAAGATTGGCTAAAATCAACGCGATATTCAAGATTTTTTTAACAGTGATCCAATAGTGCTTCAACTAAATAATAGAGAGTCTGTTGTATGTAAGCATTGTTGTATATACGTTGTTTTTATTTGTCTATATTTTTTTCGCGTGTTTCATTCAATATAAATCTACAGTTTTTTCGGTTACAGAAATTCGGTTACAAAAATTTAAGTGGAAGATTCCATAAAGCAAAATAAGAAATTTGCGTTTTAAAAATCGATAAAAATATTTTTGGATAGAATATTCAGCTTTTGCAAGCGCTTTATACTTTGTAAATAATTGATTTTCAATGAGTTTGTCCAATAAAAATTGAGAATATTTTAAAATGTTTCTACGTGCACTCATTGCATTAATCTAAAGGGTTTTAATATATTCACAAGTGGAACAAGTTTGGAGGATCGATTCTAGAGACTGAATCATAAAACATAAAACACAAAAGTTGGTATACAAAAATGTTGATTGATCGAAATTTATAGTATATATTAAGATAAATCTTAATTGACTATCATTTAATAAAGAAAATCTATTAACACAATTCTATTATATAAAATTATTTTTTTATAATACACAATTATTGTTTAATATTTTTGCAATAACTGAAATGTGAAAATAAAACTGTGTTTTAAAAATTTATCTGTTTAATCACGTACAATTATCTTTTAGTTAATCGTCATCTATTTCTCGCTCTGTTTCTAATTTTAGATGAAATTTATTGTATATTATTCGAATAATATCCTTTCTAGTTTACTTTAGTGATAACGTCGGAAATAAATTAAACATTGAAGCATCGGAAGCATTTGAGCATCAATAATCGGAAATTTATGATATTTAGAGGCGTTGACAAATTGGAATAACTGCTTTCCACATATCGATTGCATCCTAAAAGCTGAAGGTATGGATCAAGTATAAATTTTCGTAAAATTCGGATAATAAATTCTTTCATATAGGAAAGGAAAAATAAATATAATTTTCAAATCGTAAAATGCAAAATGTCGTGCAAGTACGTAAATTTATTTATCAACTAGCAAGCTATTTTTATAAATCGAGATTTAGTTAAGAATATTTACAACTTCCTCTATAAAATGACGCGATATTACGGTTAAAAAAAGAGAAGATTATGTAAATAACTCTTGAGCAAACTTTGGTAAATAGTAGATATTTAAAAAAAGAATATAATGAGTTTATAAGGTATTTAATGAAGGTTTTCTATCGACATTAATAACGATTATCGATTAAATATTGACAAGAAAATCGATAATTAAAAATGCCTTTTCGAAGAAAGAAAAGAGAATAAATAACAAATTCTATTATAAAAATCACAGAAAAAATCGTGCAATTAAAAATATTTTCCTATATATATATATATATATATATACATATATATATACAAGTAAACAGAAGTTTTCTTAAATTATCGCAGTTGATTGAAAAGATAACCACAAAATCGTGCGAAATCCATTATCGATTCCCTTAATGATCACACCGTAAAGTATCGTTCCTTCTGATTTCCTTCGAAACAGGAGAATTTTAGGAGAATCACTATCAAATTGCGATAATTGCACAACCCAAACTCGGTTCTTATCGGCCAAACTACAAACAATCGATACAAACAATCGTTTCTCGTGTATAATCCAGTTCGAGGCAATGGAAGGTGGCCCTTTTGCGATTCGAAGATAATTGGCACGAGCTCCATCTAGAAAGAAAGAGAAAGAGAAAGAGAGAGAGAGAGAGAGAGAGAGAGAGAGAGAGAGAGAGAGAGAGAGACGATTCGTATGACGCGATAATCTAAAAAGCGCGATAAATTGATGCCTAAGAATAAGGGGAGGGCAAGGGAAAGGGACTATGACATCGGCGGGGTTCGATAAGGTCGGTTAAAAAGAGGGTTGAGGGGAAAAATGAGCGAGGAAGACGATGCAAACGGGTTGTCGGAAGCGTCAAGTGGGGTTTCGGGTGAGAGACGACCAAGAGAGGGTGAGAGTGTCGGGCAGGATTCGTGGTGATGGTGGGGAGAGCTCGGGTATATGGAGTGCAGGTATGATGGCGCTAGGAGCGGGCGCGGGACGAAGAGAGGGAATCCGGTGGATACGAACTTGAATAGCGAACGGTGGTTCAGTTTGCTTTCGTTGATCGTCGAGGAAGGTTGGTAACGGTGCGCCGTCTGGTGGATCGTACCAGTTTTAACGCACGTTGCGATTCTTCCTCTCGATATATTCGAGATCACGATCGATCTTCCATTTTCCAGAGGCAACGACGTGGTGAACGTAGTCGTGGATTACCGTGTGCCAACGACAGTGTGTGAATGTGGTCGTGATACGAATGAAGATCAGTTAGTGACTAAGAAGTGCACTCTACTGTGAGTAAAGTGTCAAATGCCAGCGGATCATGAATACGATGATACGAAACTGGATTCTCTGCACCCTTTTTCTACTGGGATACGTTCAAGGTTAGTGCAAATTATTTTTATTCGCCAAGCACAATCGGCGGACACGTGTGTCGTATCGTTAATATGTCCTTAAAAAAATTGTATTGTCGCGAGTTATTCGCGATAGCTTTTTAAAAAACGAAACATTGAACAGTTTCGATTTCGACCTATCGATTTAACATCGGCTCTTTATTGCGTCGATATCCAAGGAGCGTTAGATTATTATTCGTATATCGCATGTCCAATATTTAGTAAAACGATTGTAGCTAACCACTGGGATTACACGATAAGAAATTGTTTCTGTTTATATGCGTGTTTAATATTATTTTTTTTAATATTTATAATTGTGTAAACATACATATGATGTATAACCACGTGCGTTATCTCGTCAAGTTCGCAACATTATACGGAACAATGTTTCATTTCTAACCTTATCCATTTAACATTTTCCGTGATTGGTCTTCAAATAAATTGCGTGTTCCCTGTAAATGAGTTTAAATCTTTTCAGAAGTATTGGTCACGCATTTGCGAAACGCTTCGTGATAGAACGCATAGAGGGAAAATTCTTCGATAACATAATCAACGCTTCTTTGTTTTTTGAAATTTTTATTTTTTTCATATTTCAGAAAATTGATTACTTTGTATTCTTTATTTTGTGATATCCCTTTTAATTCTTTTATATTGAATATTCGTAGATGTTATTAACTCTCGCGTCCTAATTTTATTGGAATAATTTGATTTGATAAATTTTGAAAATAGAAAAACAACAAAACACGTTTTTTTTATTTTATTTTTGTTTCACATGCAACGTGTTTTGGAATTTTATTTCGCGCTCGAACATTTTAAACTAGTGGAATTTGTCGATTGCTAAATTAATTTTTAGATTCTTTTTTTTATTTTTATTCTTTATTTTGCGATCGCGTAAAAATGAAAAAATTTTTTCTTTCTTTGGTGCTAAGGGAACCCTATCGCTATACGTTAATAGAACAATTTTGAAATTGATTTTTTATTCGGAAGAAGAAACGGTCATAACGAGTTCATTAATCCTTTCACGTTAAACAATGTGATATAATTAAAGAGATATCGACGTAGAAACCACATATAGAAACATAAAATTTTTCGCTATAATTATACATTTTTTATGCTCTCTTCATGATCAAGCATATCGAAGACAACTCATCAGGATTCTAATTTTATTTAAATTTAAATAATTATTTAAATTTAAATAAATTTGAATAAATTTAAATAAATTTAAGTAAATTTAATTATTATTTCTTGTCAGCAAAGAACTAGGCATAGTTATTTTCATAATGCTAACTTATTTTTTTTAAACAAATGGGGACAGTTTTGAAATAATTATGTAATCACTCGATTTCATGAAATGTAAAGTCTTGCTAACTTTAATTATTCTTTCTCTTTTTCCCTTCTGCATATTAATTTAATTTTATTTAATTGAAAAGGTGTAAGATGGATTTTTTTTTAGAATTACTTTTTTTTTACATATATTGAAATTGCAGAATTTTTCATTTACATGCACCATCTGCTGATCGACACGATAGTTTAAGGATTCGATATTGAGACGGAATTATCCTCTTTAGATCTCGGATTGGTGGATGCATCTTATAGTTCAGATTCGATCGTTTTATCTAAAATAACATTCACACGAATCCATATTTCTACTAAAAATCATTTAACTTTCCTGAATTTACTTGTAAATTATTTGTTAATAATTAATAATTAATAATTCTATTCTTTTTTTGCATTTTGCATGTTTATTTTTTGATTTGAATGTTTATTTTTTCTCATATGTATATAAAAGAATTAAGTTTATTAATATCAATATGTTTAGAATATCTATATATGGTTTTATTTTATGATTTATTCACGTAATTCGATCGCTGATAGAATATCAAAAATAAACGAATCGATGATTTGACACGTGTTCATATATAAAATATATATGTAATATTACATAAGACAGCAAAACAAATGATTTATTCGTTGTAACGTGAATAGGTTATTAGCATATACCACAATGATGCGGTTCATATGTTTAAGAATATGTGATAAAAATACAGAAATAAAAAATATTGTCATCTGAATAAATTGAAAGAACTAAAATTGTACTGTACACAGAACTGTAAGAACATGTGTCAGAACATTAATTTGAATTTAACTTTTTGTAAATAATATTTATAAATATTTATTTGCTGCGAATAATGCTTCTAAGTATTTGATAAAAATATACTTAAATTGGAATATTTCGTTTTGGAGCGTTCCATTTTTTCAAGAAAATTAAAATTACTTCAAAATGTTTATAAGACAAGTCCATAAATCATTTGAACAACGAAATATGTAATCATTGTAACATACACATGTATTTTCATATTCTATATAAGTTCTTTATGGAATTTTTAAAAATCAATGGTAATTGCCCGCATTTTTTATTTTCAGATTATTTTTTGTTTCAAAATGCATAGGGATCATTGTTTCTTTGTTTATTCTCCTTATATATTGTGTATCTGAGTTTGCATGTAAATATTGTCGTGGAACATGCTTTTTTCGTAGACTAATATATCGTAAATAAAAAATTATATATAATAATATATCGTAAATAAAAAATTTACGTAAATAATTAAATCGATGATTTAAAATAAATTAATAATACAATTTAAATAGATCGTTGTGAATTAATTTCTAATATTTGTTCTATAAAATTTGCTCCACACGTTCCATAATAATAGTAATAGAGTCATATAGAGATGTTAAACACGAGAACGTAGTACCAATACAAATTACCACTATAATATATCTAATTTGTTCTTGAAAGAATTATCTACTCGAAAACTCCTTTTAGTTCAATTATATCAGGGATTGATAAAAAGCATTACATCTATAATGTAAAATACTATAGAATAAATTTTACTTAATCCAGAGTGAAACACATTGACTATAAACAGTCTACATGTATCTGGTGTCATCATCTGATTATTCACAGACAATATATGTACACTGCAGCAATGTCATGTGTCCACATCTAACAATAAACATGTTTCTGAATGAGATTGTTGCGATTTATGAGACATATCTCTGTTTTTGTATTCTATAGATTTTTAATTGAAGTTCTTTTTAAGAAATTAAAAATAATTTCAACATTCCAAAATATAAAAAATTGTTCCAAAGATAGAAAGAAAAGATACTAACTTTCATGCAGAAATTTTTGTTTCTTTCGAGATTAACTAACATTAAGATATTCGTTTAATATTTCAATGTATTTTTATTTGCACGTTGCTTCATCATTTTGCCCCTTTGTCTGGACGAGACTTTATAAATAAATCAGTAGGTCATTAAAGAATGTTTGAAAAAAATAAATAGAATCTGTTACGTTTAAATTGCATTAAATTCTCCAATATTATTCAATATTTAATAGAAATATCATTGTTAAACGTCCAAATGAGATCTGCAAATCCAAAAAGAAAATATTATTTTGAATTTCATTAAAACGAAATAGAATTTAACACGATGACCTAAATAAAGTTCTTGCTTCTTGTCCCTTCTTGATAAATTTTTTGATATTTTTCGTTATTTTTCGTGTTACGTTTTACTCAATGTAATCGGTCTCAGTAATGAAATGAGAAACTGGAACCATGAATCTGAAAAAGTGGTATTATAGTGCAAGATTGTTTCATATCTCGTTTTATATCTACTTTTTTCTTTCTATTTATCATTTGTTCATTGATTTTTTATGAATAATTCACGTAATATCGAATCTTGAGTTGTTTGAGTCGAGATAAAAAAGTGAATAGATATTTCAATTATTGCTATTTGTTAAATTTATCACGTAATTAAATTTATAACAACGGTTTAGAGGTTATTTAATTAAAATATTGTCTTATTTTGGGAGACGATATTTTGATTCAAATATTTTGTATTTCAAATATGACAAATTAATTAAAATTTGCGAGCAATTTTAATTTTTTAAATTTGTTTAAAAAATATAAGATCTTGAATTTTGCAATTTTTATTTATTTCGGGAAATCTATACTTATTTTAATTGAAATTTTTTGTTAGATCCAACTAATCCAAATACAATTATTATTTTTCTAAATAAATTCTTCTGCAAATTTCTTTAAAATAAAATCATATAAAAAGAAATATCTTATTCAAAAAAGATTAAATCATAAATCCAGACTGATCCAATGAAAATCTGCATAAATTGCATAATTCAAAATTTCGTATTTGTTGAGCAAATTTGGAATCAGCAAAATAATGATTTAAACCTCATAATTGGTACTACGTAATGTCTAGTAAGTGAGTTTAAAAAAGGATTTAAAATTTATGTAATTTCATATGGTCTATATATCCGAGTTTGAAGAAAATCCCTGATGTTGAAGTCGAAAAAATCGATTTTGCGTAGAATAATCCAATTTCGCAATTTTTGATCAAATATATCACATAATAATTAAACGTTTCTTACTTTCAATACAAAACATACAGTTTTTGATCAAAGAATTAAGACTTACAATTTTCAACATTTTTCGCGTTTTTAATAAAATTCTTAATTTCCATTAAAACACACACACACACGTGTATATATATATATATATATATATTAATAATTTGTATTTCTTCATTTTACTTTGATTCTTTTCAGCACGCTTCGTATGCATGAATATTTTTTGTGAAAGATTCAATTTTTTTTAATTAGCTAATGTAGTAGCGTAAAATTGTTTACAAGAGTTTTAAATAAACTACAGACATTCTCAATTGAATTCATTGGAAAAATTGTTTGACCACAGAAATATATTAAAAAATAATAAAATATTATCATAAATAGTATCGTAATATGAAAATTATTATGTATTTAATATATTAATTATAATAAAGTTTACAATAAAATTAAATTTCATTTGGATTACATTTAAATTTTACTAAAGACAGGGAAAATTTTGAAAAATTATTATTACAGCCAGGGGCTTAATTTAGTTAATTACCATTGATCAAAAAACGAAACGCACGTATGTGAAACGAAAGAAATTTATTTGATATCTCTCACACATTTTAACAATTATAAAACAATACCAAATGATCAAAAAAAAAAAGAGCCATTACGATATTTCATTTTATGAAATTTTAAACATTTTAGTCTATGATTGCAAGTACTGGCGCAATTGTAGGAAAATATGGCGAAAAAACAGTTTAACATCGTGCTGAGGATTTTTCTGTGATATCTGGTGCAATCGTAAAACTTTCGCTTATCCGCACTGCGAATAGAAGGTCCAAGAAATGCCACCGACTACATGAATCTTGGTTAATTGAAGATTAACTTTTCTTTCTTTTTCTCCAGAAATATTACTTACAACGACAAAGATTCGAAACTAACGAGAAAACTAATTAACTATAAGAAAAAGTACTCGAACTCCTTTTTCTTTACTTTCTGTTGAACGTGTATACCATATACATTGGGATTTTCTAACATTTCGTTGATAGACAAATATCAAAGAAAATAATTATTAGTATCTTTGTAACTATTATTTAATGTAGAAATCTATATTTCTAATTTATTTTAATCTAATCCTTATATTCTTCTTTTACATTTACTTTGGATCAAAAGGAAATTATTAGTTAGGAAACAATTTTATTTTTATTTTTATTTTTATTTTTGAAAAAATGCACATATATTGATTATAATATATAACGTAAATATCATGTAAATATTATATCTAAGAAATTAAAAAAAATTTCTACGAAATTTTTATTACGATAAATAAATATAAGTATCTTAAAATCAGATACAACGAGGGCTTTTTGATTCTATAAAAATTGCTCGAATTGTTATAAAAGACAATTGTTATAAATACGTTTGAAATCTATTTTTAATCTCGTTTTATTTTTTTCTTTCTGCTACAAATATATTGTATAATTATATAGAATAATATTGATTTTATTAGAGGTTCTAATTTACCATTACCATTTTTCACTAATTAATTAAATCCAAGTACATAATCATTTGATGTAGAAATGAAATGTGGATAAAAAAACGTTGGTTCGAAAAATATTTATAGTGTATTTGAGAACAAATTTTAATCAAAAAACGCTTTGACGTTTTAATTTTACGTTTTTGACATCTACTTCACCGAATAATCAAATCAACTATCGCAAAGTAAAATTGTGAACGAATTATCAAATATTTACACTTGAAAACAATTTAAACTTGTTAATCGTATTTGTCGAATACTATTTTTGTCGTATAGAGATTCTCCAGTGATTAGACATTCGATTAAATAATTTAATAATTTCGCTTTTACGCTCGACCAATATTTTTATCGCCAAAAAATAGTCAACCGGAGATTCCAGGAACGTTTCTTATCTTTCCAGCCATTTCGCGTGTCTCATTTCTCTTATCTATCTTTTCCTTTCTCTTCTACCGTCCACTCCACTCCCTTTCTCACGTGAAAACTGTCCCCACGGCTTATTCCAAGTCTGAAATAAAATTTCTTTTCGCTTGTGTTTGAGAATCGGTCGAAACCAATCACGGAATATTGCTGCTTCGAAGTAAGCTTCGCTTCGAGACAATAAGCGGCAATCAGCAATAAGCAACCGAATCGCCTGCTTGCAAAACACGCTTGCAACGATATCATCGATACGAATACAGAAAGTTGAAAAATCTTGTTATTATAAGAAAATTCGTGTTGGTTCGATAAATTTTTAACGAAAGGTTGATGAAAATGATTTTTTTTCGAGGAGATGTCTTTTTTTTCATACTTTAAATACTTCTTTCTCTGTCTCATGTTTATGTAATAATTATATTTAAGAAAAAAGACAGATATTTGATTATTGAAAAAGTAAAATATAATGCATTTATTTTCTACATATTCACGAAAATTTTTTTCTATTTTTAAATAGATATAACTTTATAATAGCGCGAGGTGAAGTAAAACTTTTCATAAAAAATGTTTAATTTTTAATATTTCATCACTTTGTTATAAAAAAATTCCTAGGGAAGTATGCATGCAATATACGAAAAAAATGCTGAAATTTTTGTATTTTATATATAACTTTACACATCATGCTTTACACTTTTGTTAAAGTCAGAATTAGATGAATTAAGTTAATTCGTATTAAAATTTCTAGTTTATGCAAATAATATTATTCGTTGATACAAGATTTTTTTATTTATGTTTATTTTTAATTCTTGAAAAATAATAAAATATAATGCAATTTTTATATTTATTTATTTATTTATCAAAGTACGAAAGAGAGAATATAAGGAATGTCGTCAAAAAAGTTTTACCTCGACAGAATTTTTACGTTCACATTTTTATGCAACTTCGATCTTTGAAAGTTTTCTTGTTATACGGACGAACCAAATTTTTAAAAACATTTTGTTTGAATATACACAGAAAGAAGACATATACACAAAAGAAGACAACACGAAAAAAGTATTATAAAGAAAAGTATTATAGCGTTAGAAATGATTTATATAATGATAAAACTTTGCGATATTATCTGGATATCTAGATACGAAAAAAGGATTAAAAATAGAAGCAAGGTCATTGCTGTTACCGGTCGAGAATCGATAAAAGATACATGTAAAAATTTAAATATTGTCAATTGAGAATCCTCATAAAGTTAATGGATCGAGTATTCTTAAGTTAATGGATCAAGTATTCTTCTTCCTTCGTATCCAATTAGGTAATTGACTTTTAGGTTGAATGCACATCCGTTGGGATTCATTTTTATTTTTTTTTCTCTTTTAGAAAAGATAAGCAGTCCGTTAATTGAATTGTTTATTTGATCGTACGTTTAATCGTTACTAGTAATTTAGTAATTTGTTAAATAAATGGTGGTCCAACAATGAATTACTCAAATATCGAACATATATTCATTCGATAGATTTAAAGTTTCCGTGAAAATAAAATGTTTATGTACGTAAAATATTATGTCATAATTATATGAAAAAGTAATTTCATCCATTGTAAAATTATAAAAAAATAATTAAAATTAAAATAATTCTTATCGGCTATTCAATTTGTACGACTGGTAACGTCTTTACGGCGATTACAGAGGGAATGAAATTGCTCGAAAATCTCGAGGAAACTAGATTAAGGTCGCGCCAATTGGACGGTCCTTGTCCGGTGAATACAATTGGGAAACAAAAGAGGTGCAAGAACGCGGTGACCTTGGAACGTTTTAATTAACTTTTTTAATTTAGAGGCTGCATGTAATACATGTTGTTTCTTCTTCCGTACAAAAATATTGCAAAAACATCTTTTTGGTAGTCGTTAGACATTTGGAGCGTAACTAATGCATTCCAAAAAAGACGTTATTCGAAAGAAATCTTATTTCCAAGTTATTTTCGAGCAAAATTAAATTGAACTTTTATTCTCTTTGAAATCGTTGCGGAGAAACCTATAAAAAACAGGAAGTTTAGTTGGAAGTTTATAACTCTGTAATTAATAAACTTATTTAACCATACTTTTACGACGAATAAAGGAACAAAAAAAATCATATATACAATTAAAAATTTTATTTAATTATATCTAAAATAACGATCTCTTGCTTTATTCGGAGATGCTGACGCATATGCAGTTTTAGTTTCTTTAAAATTAAAATTATTCTGAATTTGAAAAAAAAACAAAATTAAATAATATCGAAAATAATAGAATTGTCTCAGCTATTCATTTATCCTTTTAAAAATGACTTACATCATATTCTTCCTAACAATATTATACAGGCAAAAAATTTTTTCTTCGCCAATTTTTATTTTTTGGCTGTTGTTAATTGTATTACTAAAAATGTGAATAAATCAGAGTATACCGGTTTTAAGTTGTAATAAAATTGTGCATAGTCTTATTTAAAACTAAATAAGAAATCGAAAATTTCTACATATAAGATAAAATTTCTACGTGTTATGGATATAAATTAAATTTTATTTTAATATTATTATTTCTTACAAAGAAATTTTTTTTAAACGTAGAAAGAAGGCTCTTTGAATAGACACGAGCCGAGAAACAGAGAGTTGGCATAATTTGGAGACCGAGAGTACACGTGAACGTTTCTAAAGAAGAAATTCAGGTCGTAAGGGATTGTCGAGGGCGGTTGAAAATTCGCGTTTCTATAAAGAAAGGGCAGCGGTAGAGCGAGGTGAGGTACTTTACTTTCTTACTTTAATAGAATGTAATGTTCGATGGGATCGTGATTGCCTTCTTAAGAGACACAACTTGGCAATAGTACAAAAATAGGTTTTACATCGGGCATGCTGCCGCCTTTAATAATCGGTTTAATTCGTTGCGATATACCTTGGAGTCACGGATATTATCTCCGTTTCCAACTTTTTCTCCATTCTGCGTATTTAATTTGAAGGATATTAAATTTTAGTACTATACTGCAATTCTCATTATTCAAAATAATTAGGGAAATCGTTCCAATAAAGAAATTTTTGGAGATTATCAGGGAAATAACGCAACAATAATCGAGATAATAGACAAGGAACGATTTTTACTACAACGATTTTTATTACAAAATCAAAATATATTTTTTTAATTGTTAAATCGCACAATTTTTCGATATTTGAATAAGTTCTAAATTCCTTTTTCTAGTATTATTTGTTAAAATATTGTTAACACCATGGAAACTTTCTACATTTTTAAAGTAAAAAACAGTCTTACATATATATATTTTGTTTTATTTCTTTTATCGATTCGATTTAGTTGCACGATGCAGTTTCAGTCTCTCTCCTTTGCATTATCATAATTGAATATCCTTGAAAAGAATTTACAAGTTTGACGAATTTATTGATTTTCTTGTAATTCGAAAAGATCAAAGAAATTTTGATGTAGATTTTACGAACTTATTTACATCAAAAAAAAAGATAATGTAAAAAATAAATATAAAAGGTAAATATAGATATAAATAAAATCAACTCGTGAACAAATTTAAAAAATTATTATTAAAAGTGAGCCTCAATATTTTCAATTTTGCTAAATTTTGAATATTAGAGACAAAAAGAAAAATATTGTAAGAATGAAATTGCATATTTATATTTGTTAGGTTAAGTTAGAGTTTTTTTGTAAAAAGTGTTTTTTCAACTCTCTTATGTGATTTTCCGTTACATCTACGCAAAGAAAAATATAAAAATTCGGTAATCTCGATAATGCACGAATCGCATTCATAATCAAATTACAGTTTCGAAGCGTTGTCCCATATATTATTATCGCGTGGTATCACAACAATTAAACGTTGTAATGAAGATGCATGATTGGGGGGAGGGGGGGAGGGGCGGAGAGCTAGCAGTTTACTAACGGGAACTTGGAACTAAACAAAGTTGTTAGGTTCGAGTCACCATAGTCGCTTTTGAAGTACATCCTCATTGTTTTACTAGGTGTGCGTAAACGCGTAATCAACACGTCCATTAATAGAAGATAGATCGAGCACTTCCTTGGAATGTAGAATTAGCTGTTTCAACGAGATGAGAAATTTTTTTCGTGAAACGAGAACAATGCAAATCAACAGGAGGATTATATATTGAATGTATCGAATAAATTATTTCATGTTGTCTAGAAGCTTCCATTTTTCTTGTTGACTAAATACTGCGATAAATATTTTTTTTGACCATTTCTCAATTAAATTTATCAATGTAGTTTCAACGTAACTTGTTTTGTATATTATGCAAAAGGTATATTGCAGAGACGATTTCCCAATTTATTTTCGTGTTTTTAAATCTTACTTTGGAGTAAGTAATTTTTTCTTTTCGAGAATTTTAAAAGATAAAATGTATTTTAATAACACGTAAAAAAGTAAGATTCATTTTTACAAATAATCAAAAATATTTCTTCATTAAGAAATAATTACATCGTTATGTTGAGAGATTTATTTTATTTTATCAGAAATAATAAAAATACATTAAAAATTATTTTATTAATTTATCTTGTTAATTATTAAGACATATCGATGAATCAATAGATTTCTTTGTATATGAAAAAAAGCAATTTAAAATATATTCATGTGTAATCGAGACACCTATACAATTGAAATACAGGCTAAAGTTTTTGCGAATTTATCGAAAAGGTATATCCACGTGGATTTGAGAAGCTCGCGTAAATATTGACTTTGGGGAAGTTTAAAACTTCGATACGAAGAGCGGGGGAAAGAAGAGTCAATCTGCCGCAAAAAATCTAATCTAACCTAACTCGATCTATCCTTGAGTTACAGGAGTGTAGCAGCGTAGTTGAGTTTGGTTTTAGATCTTTTCTACAGATGGCGCTCATGCGTAAAGTTTTAATTCTCTCGAAAGCAAATATTTACCAAAATGATACTCTGATAACTTTTTCTTACTAATGTATGTACAACAGCTAACGAATCGATTATGAAGCAATTCTCCAGTTGTAGCAATTTCCACATACGCGTATATATATATCTTTGGAGGATCGAAATGATACGAATTGGTGTATACGAAATTTTCAATTGAAGTTTATGCATTGTATTACAAATGTTTAAAGTTTGCGCTGAGTGAAGCGAATAGCGCTGTCTTTGTTGCATCGCGTTGTTCTCCTCTCGTTTCGTCTAATGTGAATTTGAATTGTAACTTCGATATTTTTGCATATCTCTCCAAAGATGAATAATATATACACTTAAATAATAGAATCTGTTCAAAATCCAGTTTCACGGCTTGCATTTCTGTTAATAATAATTAATATTGAAAAAATTCTTCCAAAAATTATTAAACAACATTGGATCCTTTGAATCGATGTGGAAAATCTCCTCCAACTTTCCTCGACTAATTAATTGTTAGTATTTTCGAT
Organism: Apis cerana; assembly: GCF_029169275.1. Taxonomy (NCBI): domain Eukaryota; kingdom Metazoa; phylum Arthropoda; class Insecta; order Hymenoptera; family Apidae; genus Apis; species Apis cerana. The sequence continues at coordinate 575,708 of NC_083864.1, read as the reverse complement.
AAATCCAGGTATCAATATCATCCTCCTCTTTGGAGACCTCTAATTTACGCTACGGTTGCTTATTCAAACTGAAAATCCCTTTTCACACAGCTGCATAATATCGATGAATGATGAGTTTGTACGATAATCGCATCTATCAAATATGTCGATGACGGAAACGATATGTAAACATGACTTGTATTACTATGTAAAACATTATTCAACGAAATATTTTTTTTCGCCTAGAGATATCATAAAAATCAATTTTTTTTTATTTGTATGTCAAAGACGAAAATACTGTGATTCGAAAAATTAAAATCGATGACTTAGTTTGAAACGATTTGACTTTCTGTACGGGTTGTCCTATGTGAAAAAATAAACGTTAAAAAGTGATAAAATTTTTTCGTTCGACGCTTCGTCTTCGAGTGAATACGAAATCGAAAATTGGAAAATTTTCCTCAACAATCACTCGCGGATAATCGAGAATTAACGGCTTTTTTCATTTCCTCGAATTTTCGTTTTAATTCTTTCGTGCCAATCTATTCACGATCGATTCATAATCCCACGATAATAAACCCACTACAACCACGATCTACGATTAAAAATTTCATTGCCTCGCTTGATTCTCGTTGCCCCCGAGTCTCGAGCATCATGCTCGCCTCGTTATTTGGGCGAAAAAAAAGCGAAATACTGGTTCGTAGATAGATTGCATCGCGTTTGCACCCGCCTTAACCGGAAGACACCGAGCCAGGCGTTAATCCCGTCATCCTGGGAGCGAGTGCGCGATTCCTCCGTTTCCTGGATATACACCTTCGTGTAAATCTGGCTTGTAACGTGGCTTCCACTTTGTCCCTCCCAAGTTTATTAGTTTTGTTATTTCCATGTGAAAGGGCGCGGCTCGCTAACGAAGCCTCTCGCTCTACTGCCGCCTGATGCGATTATCATTATCACGGAAATTGCAAAGAATGATTGTGGAGGGTGTTGTTCGGAATTAGGATTGTTCGCTCAAAGAAATCGCGCGATGCGTGTAAATTTTGAGAAATTATTTTATTTTTGCGATATATACGGAGGAGTTTATTTTTTTTTAAACTCATACAAAATTAAAATTCGCGATCTTTCCAAAATTGTTGAGTTTATTTTTAAAACTCGTGCAAAATTAAAAACGTAATGAAAATGTCTTATAACATAATATGTATCATGAAGAATAATATCAATTGATGAATTTGATAGTATAATTCCAGTTAATTCTCCAATAGTAAATAATAAAACCTAATGATCGTAAAACTGAAATATTTAATTTTAATTTAGCTCCATGATATGTAGCCAATCATCCGAATACTTTAATTAATTTTTCAAAAATTGTTGAAGCGTATGATGGTATTTTTATAGCAGAAGGCGTTTTTAACAGAGGAGTTTCTTTCGTGCAGTTTCAAAAAAATTTATAAATCCTCGTGCGAAACGATTCTTTAAGAAGGAAAGGATAATGTATAGAATGGCTTGTAAGTATTCGAAAAACTCGTAAAACAATACTTACTTTAATACACGTTTCTCTCGAAACGATTTTTCAATTTGATTCGAAACTTAAAAAAATTAGTAAAAAATTCTGAAAGATACAATTCTTAAAAATTGTTTACTCTTTTTAATTCCTTTTTTTTCTCTCTCTTTCCCTCTCTCTCGGCCACTCAAAGACCGAGGTTAATTTAATTACCGCCCATAGCGAAATTAATTACTGGAACCACGAAACTCATTCTTTATTTTATCGCGTTTACTTGTCGCCGGGTCTCGTTTAATTAACATCGTAGTATAAAAGAGTTACGGTTTCCTTCTACCGAAGGAGACTGGGTCAAAAATGGCCCTCCTTAGCTCACTCCCTAATTCGCAACGATGCACCTAATTAACCCTGTTCCCCTTGTTTTTATAGTTCGACCCACCAATTTAAAAGCAACAGAAATCCACGCGATAGTTATTTTGAGTTGAAACTCTCTGAAACAGAAATTATATTTCGAACGAATCATTCTCACCCGTTTAGACGTAAAACTTTTATTCGACGATGAAAAGGTATCTGAAATTTGCTCAAATCTTTCTCCTTTTTTTTTTTTATTCATTTAATAGTATAGTTTCGTTTTGATTGACGTATCGCGGTATATGTAAAAGGAAAGAGTGAAATATCGTTTAGTTCGGATGTATAGAATAATGGAAACGATAAAATGAAAATAAAAATGATGGAAGAAAATGTAAACAGGTTTAAAAGTATTCGAAATTCAATCATGGAAATCCATAATATCGAAGATTCCCAAATCGCACAATATAATAAAATGGTAAAAATGAAATTTCAGCTGTTTGCTCAAATTGCAGTAACTCGAAATAATTTAATTTTATTTGGTAAAATTATGTTAAAAAAAAAAAAAGAAATTTTTAGAACTGTTCGTTCGATATTGTCAATGAATTTCTTCAATACACAATGCATATTTTTATAACGTTTGAATAACAAGCAGACGTGAATATTAATAAATAACAAGAATAATATTTTTCATATTCGATAAAATTTGCATTTTTGATTAATACATCAATAATATTAATAGTAATTAATTATACGACCATCTTACAATATGTATAATTTTGATAGGATATTTTTCGAATAATATAAAATCTTTAATCTAAAAACGCTTAAAATTCTCGGGTTCTTTTCCTTCAACACTCTGTATAATGTATTATATAATATATAATATGTATTTTATATATATATATATATATTTTCAATATTAATCGAATTTAAATTTAAACACCACTGATAATTATTACCGATAATGGATTGTAATCGACAAATGTTGCTCACTCGTCGACTATTATAGTAATTGCGGCAACGTGTAATTAGATTACACGATGTTGCAAACGATCGCTTGTGCGACGATATTCCTCTTTACAATATAATTCTACCGGTGAACGGAGAACGTATACGTGTTGATTCATGTCGCAACTGAGGTTTCCCGCGCGTTACCCCGCTTTTATTAGAGATGATCACCTTTAAATAGGGGGAGTAGGAATTTTAATTACGTGGTCGCATTGAAACTGCGTGTCACTGGATCACACATCTCCTATTTTGATTTTTATCTGGAAAATCTTTCGTGTTACACGTGTTTCTGGTAAAATATAAAACGAGCCAATAAGAAATATGAAATAATTCATCACTTATTCACCTTTATCGAAATATTTCAATCGAAATTTGTAGTTTGAATATAATTGACTTTTTAATGTTTTTTTTATTATAGTCATTGAAAAAATTTAGCGATCTATATTACGATCACTTTCAATTGACTTTAAACGAAAAAGAAATGTAAAGTTTTATAATAACGAATAATTTTTCAATTTCGAGAGAAATTTTTAAAACGAATTGTTTCTAAATTGATAAATTGATGGAAACAATTATTTTCTACGTTCGCTAATAATAAAAAGATGTGTATCATTGTAAGATGCGATTTGCACATTATTTATTTATTATTCATATTCATATTTTTTTTTCGTTTCAAAATTCAATAGAATATCCTTGAATTCGTTTTTCAAAGTGATCTTAAGAATATCCTAAGAAATAAAAGATATTGGAAAATTGTATTCATCGGATCGATCCTCCAAAATTACAACACACGTGTTGTCAACACTTTATACATACACACGTTAATTTTAATTATTTCTTATAAAAATCATTTAACAAATCGTATTATTCAAAATCACGCGGCAAACGTAATAACTCGCAGAATTATTCACATAAATTCAACCCTTTCGTCGAAACTGTCGATTCGTTTCCAAAAAAAAAAAAAAAGTTGCCCGAATCTCACAATCTGTCACTGTATTACACTCTCCGCTCTTCCTCCCTCAGTCAGATACACGTTATCGCGCGAAATGAAGCTATCAGACAGATAATTAATCAACCTAGTAGCACTTGGGGAGGGGGGAGGACCGTACGAAGAAACTCAACTGAAATTAATAGAGCGTTGCAGGAGAATAGCTTCTCTCGATCGATTTACTTGCATCGTTATTCAAAGTGTCGGGAAGGCACGGTCAAAGGTCGAGGGGTCGAGAAAGAGGGAGGGAAAGAAGGGAAAAGAAGGAAAGCGTGCGCATTACTTAATCATTTGTCGTTAACGAAAATTCCGTCGAAATCCTGTCCGCGTGTTGGATCTTGATTAAGAGGCGCGCGCGTTTAAGGCTCGAAAGGGCATTTTCCCCTACGAAGCAGTGACACGCATTGATAAATGGATGCTGTTCGTCCGGTTAAACCGTGTGCACTCGCGTCCGTAAGTAACGTGGACACTCGGTTAATTGCAACGATTATCTAAAAGTGATATCGCTTGTAAATTCTTGTAAATTTTATGTTATATGTGTTTTATATGTGTGCATTCAAAGCTGCGATGATAATTTTCAATGCAAACGAAAAATTGTGTATTTTTTTTTTTTAATTTTTCCTTTATTTGTAATTTAACCTTTCCTTGAAACAGTTTACAAGTTTTATAAGTAGTTTTTACGTTATACACATTACTTACTGATTCTGTTCCACTCTATATCAATTAGAGAGTTCTTGGATTTTTGAATATTGAAAAGAAAAATTTTGATATATTAATGAAAAATTTTTTCGAATTCATATATTGATAGTTTTCTTTGCCATGAACTAATATTTTTCCAAAAATTTGGAAAATTTAGTATAAAAAAAAGGTTTTTTTACCTTTGCATAATAGATCATAATTTCATCTTCGTTAAATATACGAATATATCAGTTTTCAGATTTTTTGATTTTTGATATAACAAAAAATATATATTATAATGAATATCTCGATATTTTTCGATACGAATTTTCGTTATATTTCTCAAATATCGTATCGTATTTTTAGACGAATTTAAATGAATTGAAACTTTAGTTAGTTACGTTATTATAAGTTAGGAATAGAAATTATAAGAAAATAATTTTCGCTTCTATTTTAAATAATATAAGCATAATTGACTTAACTGAATAATGCCATTAATTTTAATTTATAAATATTTTAAATTTAATACAGATAGCTCATTTTCTTTGAAATTATCCTATATTTTCTTTTTTTTTACTGCCAAAAGAATACATTAAATTAATTCTTTTTTAATCAAAACAAAACAAACATCCTGCTCGAATAATTTGCTTGAGATTCTATTTTTTCCTACTTCCTATTTCTAAAATCGTTTTAGCGATTCGAAAACATCCAAATTTCTTTAGATTTATCCATTGTTTATGATTCCATCGCGGTTTATACTCGATCGGAACTATTGGAGCGTTATAGGTTCAACTAGAGAATTCTGTGAAGAAGTAAAATAACTCCATTTCTGGTACTTTGCCGCGCGCAATCAGCCTGAACATCTGCTTCCTTAAATATTTATGAGGTTGATAAAAATCGGACGAGTAATGCTATTCATTAGCCGTGTTTGTATCGAGTTCGCGTTGTTGTTGTGGAATAAAATAAAAGAGAGAGAAATATAAATAAAATATTTATGTAAAAATGTCGCACAATTTTGTTATATTTTTATCGTTTATTTCTATCATTAAGTATAGTAGATATCATTTCCACGACATTCAAATATTTCTCACTTTAGAGAGAACATTTTGAAGAATTTTTTTTATAATCGTTTAATTTTTGACATATGAGCAAAAATTAGTTAAAAACATTTGTTACAATTACATCTCTCTGCTAAGTCACAATTTAATCTCTCTCTATGCTCGTTTCTCCTAGTATGCACATCGTGTGGACTCTTGCTTTATCAACCTTCATCGAACCGATAGATATTTAAGAATATAAAATTATACGAGAAATCTAAATTTATTTCGAGATCAGTTTTCGTTTAAAAAAGAAAGAAAATATAAAGCTCAAAAGATAAGTACTAGGCACCTAGTAACGCCACAGGGTAGATGAAGAGACATATAGAGGCCGACGACATGAAAAACGGCGGTTCATGTGACGCATAGAGGACGTCTTAGCAAAAAAAAAAAAAACCGAGACGGTTTTAGAGTAGACGGTTATAGAGTTTTGCGCGAAATCTCTTCATCTCCGTATGAAAAGAGAATTTCAACTTGGCCTCCCTCGTTGAAGGGTTGAAGAACTTTGACTTTGACGTAATAATATCGTTCTCCGACTAATCTTCAAAATAACTTTGGTTATTGCCCATCGTTTGTTAGAAAATTAAGCATTTGTACGCCATTATTTAGAATCGTTTATATATTTCTTAGAATGAAATATTAGATTTATATGATAAAGGTGGCTTTAGTAAATTTAAACCTAATTTAAATTGAAAATAATTTAAACACGCTCGAAATTGATCTTAGAAATGCTATATAGGATATCAATATATTCGTGAAATACGTTTGAAGGGTCAATTCTAGAGGCTAAAAATATTAAACTATTTAAGAATATTGGTTATTTAATATTTAAAATATCAAACGAAGATTACGTGAGATTTCTATCTCTGTCACGTCCTTTATCTTCCTTTTATCCATCGTAAAATTAAATTATTCGTGATATAATGAATAAGCTTCGATTTAAATTTTTGCATATTTTTCGTATTTGTTTTACGGTTTTTTTGAAAGATATCTCATGAATATATACATGTAATGAATTAACAATTGTATAACATTTATAAATATTTTGAAATCAAATATACCAGAATATATAAATATCCTGAATTCAATGAATTAATATTTTCAATCAAATCATAATAGTTGAACTTATTTTAAAATTAATCGATGGATGAGTGTAATTCAATAATTTAAGTTAAAATTTTTTTTAATAAATATTTTGAATGAAAAATAATTTATTTTATTTTGTCCAATTAATATTTACGTATACGTCGTTGCTCTGCAAAATTTATTGAATATCCAACCGATTGGTGGATCCATTTGTTAAAACAACTAGACAGAGGTTTATTTGTTTCATTCGTCACTGGTCCACTGTATTCAGGTTTTTCCGTTATTTGGATCTTTTCGTTTGAAGCAAGCTTCTGTCAGAGATTTACAACCGTGTAAATTTCTTTCTTTTTTTCAAACATTTCACCTCTGTGTTATAATTTTTTTAAAAAGTTTAAAACATTTATTCGTAATTTTTTTTAATATTTTTAAATCACTTCTGGTCAAAAAATTAGGAACAGTTTTCATATTTTTAATATTTAACAACAATTTTTATCAACTATTTTTATTCGTGTTAATATATGTATATAATCAGTCAAAAAAGTTTCCGTTTATTAGCTTATAACAAAATTTAAATTTTAATAAATAAAAGTTTGTGTACACGTATAATGAATCATTATATACGGATCAATTTTTTTATCAATAAAAAATCTCTTTGAGAGAAAGAAATTTATCTTCAAAGTTTTAGTATTCTTTCAAATTTTGTATGGCAATTTTGTTCGGCAATTTTTTTTTTCACAATATTGTGATGGGGAACACTAAAATCAAACAAATTTTGATTTTTCTTATTCGACAAATTTTGCCTCCTTTGAATTGACTTTTTTTAAATAAAAAAAAAAAAGTCGATATATAATATTTTAATTTCAAAGTTTTATTAAAAAAAAAAAAAAATTTGATGAAACATTCATAAAAACATGAACATAAATATATTCAAAATGTTTCATTTTTAATGCTCTATTCACACTATTGTAAAAAGAATTTCCAAGGAAAATTAAAGCAATAAAAAAAATAAATTACATAAACTTTCGTTAAAATCGAAAATTTTTCTCTTTTTTTTGCATATTTTATACATCTTTTTTATCATATCTTTCATTTTTGGACGATTTTATCAAATATTCAAACTTCTTCTCTATATCAATTAATAAATTCGTTTTAAATAAATTTCGGACTTAATCTTAATTGAATTCATATCAGGCGAGCTGCTTGATCATAAAACTGTGAAATAATAAGATAATTAAAATGCACACATGGGATACATATATAAATATGCTAAAATTTGCAACTGAATTTCAGTTCAGTTGCTTTTAAATTTTACGAAGAACGTGAAAAACGTTGTGAAAAATTGTGAGTGGTCCTAATTTTTTTGACCAAGGATTGTACAGATTCATGTGGAAAATAACGGTGAAACGGTGTTTTAATGGCTACACTGCATCAGCAGTTTTATATCTACCATTACTATGATCGTAACTGTTGTAATTCCTCACCATGTTTTAGTTTAGTTTTAACGCAGTCGAAAAAATGATTAAGAAATATGGAATTTTATAATCGAAACTCCTCACCGAAAACACGAGCAACAGAATTATTATACAATTATATTCGCATAATGATTAAACTTTTACATTTTTCTATAAAATATTTTTTCAAAGCGATCAAATCAGATTATCCAAGTTTTATCTAAGAGATAACTTTTATTTTCTTCCACGAGACTTTCTGCTTTTTCTTCTCCCGAGTTTCCTCTCTTCGGTTCGTTATTCTTGTTCGAGCTACAAAATCATCCAGAATTGCGTAAACTTTTATATTCGAAATTGAAATAAAAAGAAAAAAAAATTTCTTTGAAATAATATTTTTCATTATTATTTCTGATGCGAATAGAACCTGAACTTCTTAAGATAAAATTTCATTCATTAATTTTTAACTCGATATTGAAAGAAAATAAACTAATAGTGAAAAATAATAATGAAAATTTAAAGTGATTACAAAATTACATTATCATTCTTCGCAATAATAGATATCTTTTCTACTACAATAGTAAAAAATGAAATTTAATTTGAAATTGAACAAGATTTGAATACTATATGTGTATCAATTATTAAAACGAAATCTAAAATATCAAAGAAATTAATATATCGAGAGAAATGTGAGAATTAGCAAAATCTAATATAAATCTAATCCATTAGAAAATTGTTAAAAAATTAATTCCATTATCCTTGTCTATTAATTCAGATAATGAATATTTCATTATATTTTTTCTCAAAAATCACCTAAATTCAACATTAAATTTATAGAAATCTAAGATTAAAAGATCGAAAATCGACGAATGATCATTCCTTGGATTTTTAATTATCGAAAGATCCAGATGAATGAATCGGGTTCTACCAGAAAATTCATTCCCCAGATGTAACTTCTTTCTACTCGAATCCAAAAAAAGTCGAAGGACATCGAGTGTGCTCGTTTCCTCAGAATGATTCTTCTCGTTATAGAACGAATCGAATCTTGAATCACGATTCAATTGGTAAATGATCGCATTAAATTAGACAGATTTGGTTAATGTGTACTTTAATTCTGAGCAAAGACTCACATTATCGTAGAGTTATCTTTTGAAGTCTTATGCAGAAAGCTTTCATCTCTTTTTCTTAATTAAATTTCGCTTCTTTCCCTTCCTTTTTTTTTATTATTATTCTTTCTTACGAGTTTTTTCAGTAAACTTATGATTCTCTGCGGCTGTAGCAGACACAAAGAATATTTTTTACTTTCTTCTTATTTGTTGATAATTAGATATAATTACAACTGTTGTGGAATATTTTTAAATATTTTTAAATCTCGTATTATTATTTTTCAACGAATACAATTTTAATTTAATAACGAGTGAATTAACGAGCAAAAAATTGTAGGATAGATTGAAATTGATAAACGATAAAAATTAATTTTGATTAATTATTACGAAACACAATCGAAAGAATACAGATATTGAAATACATATATTTTTTGCAATCAATATATCGCTATTATAAAATAATATAATAATAATAATAATATTATTATAGAAAAAATTTAGACGATATTTTTTTACATTACTTCTTCCATATAAATTTTTTTTTTTTTGGATTTGAAAATTTCTATTCGTCTCTTGAAATCGATGTTATAATTTAATACAAATACATTTCTCTTTAAACTCCATAGGAGAAGACTACAATAATTTATAGGTTAATATGCACGATATTAAGTACCCTCGGTGCATAAAGGATTAACCTTATATATTATAACTGCGAGTAAACAGACTGCAAGAAGCGTCCAGCTTGTAAGTCTCAAACTTATAAATCTCTATCGTATACAATATGAGCGTCTAAATCGCTCTCTATAGATTTCGATGTGTGGAAACATGTGCAAACATCGTACAATATTAAAGGGGATATATTACGATAATAACAATCTGGTCTTGTTTTCACAATACTTCTAACTTCAAATTCTCTATGAAAATCACATTCAATTTTTTATTAAGAGTGATCCATGTAAATTTATAAACTGATTTCTTGGAAATTATAGTTGATAATGATTATTTCTTTTTTTTTTTTCAGTATCATATAAGAAGACTGATTATTTCAGATTTTTGTTATTTTGTATCAAACAAGAATTTAGATTAGGTTACAAAAATTAATGTAATAAAAAATTATTTTTTAATTTTCTGCAGTACATTAATATGTTCACATTTGTTTATTAATACTCTAAGAAATCTAAGAAATATCTAATTCATCAAAGGTCATTCATCGTGCAGTTATAAATAACGTTTCTAGGAATAAAATTCAACGTAGGTTTCATAATTCGATCGTTGGAGACATCGATACAACGGAATACACGTAGAAATAGTTTCGATGACAAGTATAGCGTGGGTGTATAGTCTCGTTCCGAATAGCTCGTAAACTATTCATGTGTCGATTAGAGACGAGGTCTCTTCTTGTAGAGGCAGGCTGCAATTAAGGGGATGTGAAACGTGATCACAAAGCAAGCGTTGGACAAGGAAATAACGGGTCGAGGTTTGTCGTGTTGTTACCTTCGATTACGAAACTCGTATCCTGTGATCTTACTTGATATTTAGATGGATTCTTAAATCGATAAATTCTTACTAAATTATTCATCTCATTTGAGGCGACCGTAGCTTGGCAACTTTCCATATGATAATTCGTGGAAGGTATAACGCGTATCACAGGAATTACGATTCTTGTTGATTTAGAATATTTTGATGATAAAAAAAGAAGCATAAATTCGAATATATGTAAGAAAAAGAAAGAAGTATTTGTTACATGTTCGTTTCAATTTTATTGTTAAAAGTAATTTATTCGTCGATTCTTTGTGAAAAATCATCGAATTTAAAGGAAAATCAACATATTGTATTATTTATACGTATTTCTATAGTAGAGTATAGTATATGCAGAATCAAATTCTGATTTATATCATATTTTATTTGGTTGAGCAGGAAAGTTAGCTGGTCTATAGGGATATTGATTAATCGTTAATGACATTGCATCTACGTGTGCTATATGAAAAGGATGTATATATAAAAATTTTTATTATCAATTATTTGTTGTTATTATTGTTGGAGAGGATTATTAATATTTATTGAAAAATTAATCATGTAAATATAGTTTACTATTGAAAATAAATATCTTTTCTCGAGAGATATTATTTTCATATTTTAATATTAATATTAAATGAATATTTTATGAATATGAATAAATATGTATTATATATTCTTTATTATTAGTAATTATTATTTAAATTATTATTTAAATATATTTTTTTTGATATTGTATTATTTTGTATTATTAAAATAAGTTGTTAATAATATTTTTTTAATTGATCATACTCATAATTAATTAATTTCAAATATAAAGAATGTTAAAAAAATTTTTTAAATTAATTTAAATCATATTATTTAATTATATCGAATTATATCGAATGTCTTATATTTTAAATCAAAAACTTTTCTTTTTCTTGTTGTTTTTCAAATTGATTTATCTTTAAAAATGAAATGTAAAATAGATTGTTCAAAGTATAAATTTTAGCAAATTATAAAAATATATTTCTTTTTGTAAGCAAATGCATTTCTTTCTAATATTTTTCGTTACAGATCATTGCAGAAGAGAATAATATGCATCATTTTCCATCAAATGCTACAAATGTATGTTTCTTTGTGTAAGAAAATATATAATGCACGTTGATATATACAATGCTTGATTTAAAGTGTTCAATTTATAGTTGCAAATTATTACAACAAAATATTTCATAATAAAAAAAACGACTCTATTGAGTATGACATAATGATTGATGTAATTATGTTATTTTTGAGAATTGGCATGTACGAATTATTTCCTTCGTTTCAACGAATATTATCTCGTTTTCTTATTTCTCTCTTATTTTTGAGTTTTATTTTTATTTTTTTTTAAAGTAGAATGCACGAACGAATCTTTGTTAAATTAAATATTTAATAAATATAAATGCATAATTAATTTAAACGTTGTCTTTCTTATCTTATATAGAGATAATTTCAAATGCAACCATTTGAATGTAAGAAGAAAAAGTCTTTTTTTCGACTTCTTTTTTAAAAATATCTATCTATAATCTATAATTTTCCAACAATAAATAAAAAATGTAAAAGATAATCCGAGATATCCGACTTTTCTTTTGCATACGCGTTTAATATGTTTTTTGATTTTTAAAGCGTTCTCGAATATATTAAAATAATTTATACAGAGATATCAAATAATTATTTTTATCAATTTTAATTTGGACATTTTATTCGATCTTTTTACTTATGTTGTTTAGATTAAATATCTCTTTTATGATTTGATTTCGTCACAAATACAAAAATATACTACAAATCCCTATCATTTTTTAGAGAATATCTTCTAATATCTAATTTAGAGATATTCATTGATCTTTCCAGGACTAAATCTTCGTAATCTTTATTAAGAGGAGAGAAGAAATTGTTTTTAATTATCTATTTATGATAAATTCTTTTTTGTTTCGTTAATTTGGAACATTTAATAATAATATATTATCGAACTTCGTTTATTATGGACAAAGAGTAAATAAAAAGTAGAATTTTCAATTTAATTCATTTGATTGTTTTATATTAATTTCAAAACTTTTATAACGACGAAATATCTCATGAAAATGAAAGTTTTTTAAAATCGATCCCCTATTCGATCATAAACTTGTCCACACTAAATTAGAAACAAAACCGAGAAAAAAATGTATTTCTCTCTTTAAGGATAATTGAAAAAAAATTATTTTTAACGAATGAAAAATAATACGCCCATTTCTCGAAAATACAAACAACTACTGATCACCCGTCGTCATAGAAAACGAAAAGATAAACGAGTTAAACGAGCCGTTCCACCTGTTCCACAATTTATTTCTCTGTTTCAATTTAACGAATCCCTTACACAAAGCGGCGAAACTATTCGAAAACGAGAATAATTATTGTCCGTGATATTCTATGGGAAGGATGTACGCTAATTGAGGCCACTAATTGTAGGTCGTAATTCTCATCTCGTTTTTTTCTTTTCTTTTCCTCTTCTTATTCAAGGACACATCTAAAAATCTCTTTCGCGAGAATAAAACATTTCCCTTCCAAGCGTTTATTCCCCTTCCCTTCCTTTCCCTCTTTTCTCCTCCCCTCTTTCCTTCCTTTTCCTCTTTTCCTTTCCCTCCTTCCCTATTTCTGCTTCATATCCGGACTGAAACGAGAACGCGACGAAAGATTAATGAGTAAATATTGTAAAAAGACTTTTTTTTACAACGGATGTCGGAGGTGGAAAACGACGGTAGAATTATGCGAACGCGCGCCGTTGAATGTAGGTTAATAAAGATCCGTATTTGTTGAAGGTAGTCGTAGGAAGAATTATTATTATGTTTCGAGAGATTACGTTCCGTTTAATCCTGAGTTTCAGCATGTACCGGGGGTGGATCTATTAACGAACTCTGTTGTAAAAACTTTTACCTTATTATTTATTTTTTATTTTCTTTTTTTTTTTGCCAACGTTAATTCTGATTCCTAGCATTTTGAACAAAAAATGGTATCAGCAGTAATATGGAACTTTTTACCCCAACGTTTTATCCATTCCATTCCAAAACAGTTTTCCATTGCATCGTTTCTTCATTTATTCGGGAGTCGTTCCTTAAGCAGTTCCTTTTTTCGGCTCTACATTATCCACAGATGCTTTTTACCGATAATCTATGCGAAATCATCAACAAAATTTCAAAGGAAATCAATTTCTAGTCAGGACGCTATGAAAAATCGATCGATATAACGCAAAAAAATATTTCCTGCTTAACCCTTTAATTGCGATTTATAAACGTACTAAAATATTATAGCCAGAGGCGGGTGTATAAATGACATGTTAATTTTTGCTAATATCAAGTAGCAGCTATGGTTTATATATATTAAAATAAAAATAAAATAAATACATTAAAAAAAATCTTTTAAAATAGAATATTATTTCAGTAATATAATTTAAAATTAGAATGTATATACTTATTTTCATTTCATTTTTCTTATTGTTGATTATAAAATATATATTTTTTTATCCTATATTTGTCTTGATACAAGATAAAAGTTTCATTTTGACTGCTATTCGAATCTCTTTCAAAGTATATTTTTGTGAATTTTCCCTAATATGGATAAGCCTTCTACTTTTTCCAGTTCCTCAAAAAAAAAGTTGAATGAAGGTGTTGAACAAAATATAAGATAAATATAATGATTAAGTTTTGTACGTTTATTATATACTTTCTTACTTTCTATACTTTTTGTAATTTATGAAATAATTAGAATTATATTGTCTGGTATTATGATTTGATTTTAGTAAAATATTTTTTTTTCATTTTTTTGTGTTTAGAACGATCGGCTGTGCTAAAAGTACCTGCAGTTAAAAGGTTAAAGGTTACATAATCTGGCCCAATTATTAGACTCGCCTCCCCCATACACGAAGGATGAACACGAGATTTTAGCACGTACGTGTGTATCGTTCAACAACGAGAAAATTCGCTTCCTTTCGTTTCTAGAATGCAGCGCCGCGCGAAACCCCGGTAACGATGCCAAACGAGAAACAAACAGTCGCTATTGACCGTTTGCTTTCGCGCGAAAAACAACGTTTAATCAGCGCCAAGATAATGTTCCAAATCCGAGATTCGGGCAAAATCGCTCTCGATTCTCTACCCGAGATTTTTGTTTAATTCTGAGAATTCGATTTCGAAAACGACGATGACAAGTTTTTTGATAACTTCTTACATTGAATAGTTTGATAGGATCTCCAAGTTCTTCTAAGTGACGAGACACTTGGCAAACAGTGAGGACAGTTTTTGAGAATATTTATTTAGAAAATTATTATATGTATTTCTTGCAACTGATTGGTCACTTATCGCGATGAACATGGAGGAGAAGATTTTTTCTTACCAATTTAAGAGGAATTAATCTTGACACTTTTTACTTGAAAGAATTTTTTGTTAAACTTTGGATTAAGCTATAAAAATTTCTTTAATTTTCGATCTTCGAACTTCGTTAATTTTTTTGAATTTACGACTCATATTCAACTCTGTGAAGTTTCTCGTTTTAATTGGAATATCAGAACTTTGCAACAAGTCATTTTTTATCCCTATACATCGTAACTTTACTAAATTGAAAGTAAACAAAGAAATTGTTTTCGTTAGGCTTCTAACAAAGAGTACACACAAACAGGCAGCAATGTTTTAAAAAGAGTAATTCTTTGGAATGGTTAATGAATTTTTCCTAATTTTAGACAGAAGCAGGGACTCTTATATATTTCAATTGGTAAAAGAAATATAGTGTCCGATAAGAAATTCCAATTTCGTATCGTCGCAAGCATACAGAGTGTTAATAAAATCTGTGGAATGATATCTTTGAAAAGTTTTAGAGGAATATTATTATAAATAAACTAGGATCCTTTAAACGTCCAATGAATATATTAAAACAGGGAGAAAGACTGAGAAGTCTTTTTCAAAAGAGAAGCGAACACGTTCTCTCGATCGGTTATTCGAACGTAGTACAAGGATTTTAACCCGAATACACAATGCGCTTGGATCGTAATTTCGTTATTAATTTAATCGCGAATCTGCCACATTAATTGCATTGACTTTAAATTGGTCACACGTCGTAAATTGTACGCAATGTGCATAATGTTGAATACACCTCGTATTCACGAGGGGATATTGTCTATAGTTTGACAATTTGTTTGCACGAAGAACTAGTAAACGATATCGAACTAGATCGATTCATGCTAAAATATTTATTGTACATTTCAAAGTATAAGAAATTTTTGAAATATTTATGGAAAGATGTAAAGAAGAAATTTTATTTATTTTAATTTCTAATTGTTCGATACTTTAACAAGTAAACATTGAATAAACGAATTTTGTTACTAAAAAATAATTTCAAAACTTTTTATCAAATCGAACAAAAATAATCCACACATTTCCTAAGTTCGACTTCGGCTCGAGTTCATATTTAATCGATTTAAACGCCGTTCTATTTTATAGCCCAGGCAGGATAAATGCAGATCTTTCTCCTCCATTGTTAGCCAATTCGATAAAAGTTACGTTTCAATTTTCAGAAGGAAAAAAAAAAAGTATATAATTTTCTAACTTTTGCACGGATGCGTGGCGCGTCGATTTACCTTGTGAAACTGGGATAACTCGGTCGGTAACTAAAAGTTAGGAAAAATGTTGCAGGAGGATTAAACTTGGAAGAGATGGAAGATAAGCGGACCGACTGGATGAGAGCACAGTAGTATATCTAAATGATACGTATCGACGATGTGCCACGCGCGACGTCCTCTTTTCCTCTTTTCTCTCCCTCATTTTTCATCCCTATTTTATCTCCTCTCCTTTCCCTCTTCTATTTCAAAATTGCATGAGATTCTTGAATTTTTGCATCGCGTGTTTATTCAATCTCCCTCTCTTGCTTTGCTCACTGTGCCACGATGTCAAAAACTTGCAATGCGAATATAAAATATCACGGATACGTGAATTTTTGCGTGTACGTATAAGCAAAATTCGTATATAAGAACGCGCAACAAGAATCTATAATATTCATCGTTCGAGGAATTAGAAAAGAAAATGATAAAAAATTCAGAAGTTTTCAGAAATTTTGAATTCGGATTATTGATACTAATAAGATAGATATTAAAGAGAATTCTCATTCATCGCGTATAAGTATCAACGAATGTGAAATATTTCTGTCTTTGAAATTTCTCTATTTCGTTCGTCAATTTTCTGGGAAATATTTTTTTCGAAAATTCTGATTTCTTTTCCGTCTTATTGAATACGTCTCTGGTTTTAAGAATTATTTTTATCTCGTGTCTCTATATATTATTTCAGTTTTATAAAAATGGTAAATGTACAGCAATTGATATATTTGCACATTTTTGATTCTAGAAATCAAAATTTATTTGAAATTTATTTGAAAAGTATATTTGAGGCTTATTTATTTAAAATTAATTATGTGTTGAATGAAGCGAGAAAAAATGGTAATATTGGTAAATGGTAAATTAAATAGCAAATGATATGAAAAAAGTAAATTAAAAATCTTGTATAAAATTTTTTCGTTTAAGGCTCGAGTAAAATAAATTTGCAAAATAAAATTGACAATTTTTTAATTAGATTTTAGATTAAACTATAGATTGAGTGAGGTTGTTAGTCTATATGCAAAAATAAAAGTATAAAATAAATTTTTTTTTTCATTTAAGAATTAGTTTTTAAGAAAATTGATTTTTAAAAATACACTAATTGTATACGTTCAATTTTAATTTTGTCTTGAAAATATAAGAACTTAAGAAATCAAATTTTCATATTTTCTATTCAAGAAATAGCCAATTTCAACTATATTTGAAATTTTTCAAATTTAATTTACTCAAAAAGTATGAAAAAATTTTATTTTATATTTTCAATTTATTTTTTCATTTATTTTTTTGAGGGGAAAGGGAATCGTTGACCCCAATATCTAGCAATTTTCGAAAAAATAAAAATTCTAACGATTCATTTACTCGATCATTTTCATTTATGTTGTTAAAATAAAATTTTAGACGATTTTAAGTTAAATTATCAACAAACTAACATCTTTGAAATAAGAAAGTTTTTTTAAAAACTCTACATATACAATATATTATCAAGGGAGAAAATATTCAATTACCGGCTGAATAAGAAGATGGGGGTTGATTAGAGACAGTATTATGTTTTTTTTTTTTTTACTAATATCAAAAAGTTGTATCAAAAAGTAATATCAAAAAGTTCAACGAAAAAGATGCAATCGATTAAATTTGCACAAGAAGTTGCAAAATGAATAGATTATTTCAGATTTAATGTTCAATTTCCAATACTACCATTCATTGTGGAAAAATTGGAAACAATAGGATTATTCCTAATTGAATCTGTAAAATTAATTAATCAAACTATTGATAACTTAAAAATTATTTCGTGATCGTGGAAGAAAAATTTCTACAAAGATACAAACAGTTCCAGGAAGAAATTCAAATTTTAATATTATAAAAATTGCAGCATTTCGAAAGGTTTTGCTATATGTAGGTTTATTGTAATTCGAATTATAATAAATAAAAGTAACAATATAAATCATACTATTTTTGCATATTTTGCATACTTATTTATATATTTCTTGAATAGTTATTACATATTTTGACATTATATTTATGACATTATACATCAATGAATTAAAAGAAGTAATATGTATAAAATTCTGTGTTTAAGAATAATTTAATTTCAATAGAATTTTATAATTATTAAAATTTAATTCAATAATTAATGATAAAATGAAATGATTTCAAAAAAATAATTTAATGTTGCATTATTATTTGAGAAATTTCTTTCTCGAATTTATAAAACAATTATATCACCAATATAAGGAATAATAAATAATAAATTTATAATATTTGAATGCATGGAAAAATATAGAGGCTGCAGCTAAAAAATGATAACTTTAATTTCCCATACTTATTATATGAATGTATATTATTAAAAAATAGAAGAAAGCTTGATTTATACGAATAGAAATAATCATCCAAAATTTATATCTTTCAATAATTGATCGAAAAGCAATAATAATAATAATATAATATATAAAATAAAACCTGGAATAATTTGAATTATCATAAAAATATTCTTAAGATTGATCAAAAATTTCAAAAATAATATATTGAAATATATTACTCGGTAAAAAATTTATTCGATTTTTTAATATTGAAACATGTTCTTAAATATACTATAAATAAATTTCAAACTATTATTAAAACGATTAATAGTTTCAAATTTAAAAAAAAAAAAAGACTCGAGATCCATTTATACTTTTATCGATTTAATGATTTTAGCGTTAAAAATTCATTCGGTTTATATATGTATACACTTAATTACAAACATTTATTCATCCTTCAACCTCAAAAACATCGGTTCATAGCAATGAAAAGAGCAATTATCCGGGAATATCTTCGCGGAGCAATTGGAGAACAATTAAAAATTATAGCCTTTGTTCGTTTCATTTTCAAATTCGGTCGGCGTAAATAACGGTTAATTTGCCTTCTGATGTATGCGGTTTTAAGTGGGGAACGATCGAAAGGGGTTTTTACCACGGTCTCAAACAGTTGGCCGCTATATAGTTCCGGTACTTGGTTGTCGGGCTTTGAAATTAGAAGTATAATCTTTTAACGCCGTTGGCACGCAACGCGCGAGAGACTTATCCCCTAACAAAAGTTGAACGAAGAGTGTTGATAATTATAATCTTTATGCCTGTTAACGGAGAGCAAGGATTTATACGCGAATATATTTCGAATATATATTCGTAGAAAAATTTCTCGAACGTTGATAATTCATGTTGGTGAAACTTCGTGGCCAAGAAAAAATTTATGTTCCATTCGTTATAAAACATTGTAGGTTTCGAATAATTTGATACCGAAGTTTTATGAAATCTTCCACCGAGGCTCGTTAAAAATCGAGTTAAAAATATAATCGAAACTTCTTCTTTCGCTAAACGAAAGATAATATATTTTCGACTTTTGTTTTGATTTTTTCCGCGATAATGAAACAAAAGAAGCGAAACAGAAAAATGAAATAAACGAAATTTCGTATTAAAATTGGAATTGTAGTCGAGAAAAAATTAAGAATGTTTATTAAAAATCTAATCTTATGAATTGAATTTACCAATTTCTTTGAAAAAAAAATATAATTATTTTACAAAATTTTATTTGATTGTTAAAAGCAATTACAGTATTAAAATCTTTTAGAATTATCTTTATAATTAAAATCTTATAAAGATTTTGTAAAATTGGAAATTACAATTGTGCATACAATCTTTTTTCACAAATATTTTATTATCTTATTTGAATCCAATTTTTACTATCAATACTTAAATTGTCTTCTACTTTCTTATAATGCATTTTACAATCGAATTAGATGGAATTCACAATTGAAAACGAAAAGTTGTGTCACGTTCAAATAAATCAATATACAAAAATACAGAAACGTTACAGTAAAATAAAATAATATTTAAACAGAATATTTCGTGATATTTCTTTTACATTACATTACAAAATTCTCTTAATCGTGCAAACTCTCTAAATTCGACTAAGATCTAAAGAAAAGTCAAGTTTTTTTTCATGATGCAACGTTTCCACGCCCCCTTCTGTTCGATAACCAATGCGAGGCATTCACAAAGTTGACAAGCAACGACTTGACAAGACGAGAAGACGAATGCCGAACGAGAACAGGAGTAATTTTAGCCTACGCATTGCTAACGAGCGCGTAATTAGATTTACACGGAAGTATATTAGAAAGAGGACTTCGAGAAGAAGAGGGGATACGCGCAGGACATACGATAATGGCGGCGTACGCATAAACATCCTCGCGTTGCACGTGTGTGCTTGCGTTATGGAAAGACGCGGATATCGTAGTCAGCTGCGCTGCATAAACTCGCTCCGCGTGGATACACGCTGGTGTACATTGTGCCGTGAATAGTCGGGAGAGGGGGACGACACGCTTGTGCCGAGACATCGTATAATTCCATTCTTTCTCCTCCACGTTGTTACGTTTTCCTTCTCCTCCAACCCCTTCGTTTCTGCCTCGAATCGATATCGAATTCTTATCGAAGGAAAGGAAGGAAGAGATAAACAGCTTTTGCTAGATTTTGATTCGTGCGATTAAATATTCGAAATGCGTTGGACATGGCACATCTTGCTCGTGTTTCGAACAAGTTTTAAGATCGATGATGGGGATATTTTGAGCGTATATCGAATAACTCTTTTTTAAATTCGATCTATAGACTGGGGGGTATATCAAATAATATCCTGGTTATTTATAAAAAATGAGACAAGCTGCGTCTCTAATTCTCTGTAACATAAATTTAAAGTTTATTGGATAATTTTATTTATATAAAAAAAAAATTATGAACAATTCAATTCGAGAAATTCAATCTCGTAGCAATTTTTCGAATTGTTATTATCGTAGATTTGTTTTGATTGGTGTCTTTATTTTGCCTTGGAAAATAATAAGATATGCCGAAAATGCTACTTTTCCATGTTTAGCATCTTTGTTATCACGCATGAAAAATATAGTCAAATGAATTTTTCTTATAAATAAACCATGAAATGCCAACTTTCAAAATATATGATAACAATGTGGTTTAGAACAAAATTGGCTGGATAAACGTTTAACTAGCGAAAAACGAAATTATTTTCCGAAGAATGCAATATAATTTTAAGATAGAAAAATTCATGTTACTATATCAAAAAGTTATTTACATTATTGTACACATCTATTGTGTACCCATATTATCAAATATCATTTTTGTTAATAAAATTGAAATTTATAATTTTTATATCAAACTTTTCTCATCCGTTCGGATTAAAGATTTGTTTGTTTTCTTTGAGAAGTATTCGTATCAGCAGCACAAGTAAATTATTTCGCCAAGTTTTGAATTTCGTTCCAAGATATATTCCTTTTACGAATAAATTAACTTAATTATATAATGCCGATGTTACATAACACCGGCAAAGAGAAAATCTTTGAAGCGAAGAAAAGCTAACTTAATTCGCTCTTCTTCCATGCGTCTCGTATCTTGCGTTAATTACAATTTGTAAAACGCGAGCAGATGAACCTTCGGTGATAGATATATTTTACGCGGAACGGAATTGCCAGCCTCGATGTATTTTTTAATTAAAGAGAAGAGGCAAAAAGATGGCTTCGAAAATTAATTCTATCTCGGCAAAGAGATAGAATTAATTATTATTACGAGGCGAGGAGTCGTGTCAAAGCAATAATCCCACAAGATAATAAATAAAAAAAATAAAAAGAAATCTATTAATACGTTTAATCGAAAAGAGAGATTTATTTAAAAAGAAGAAACAAACGTAATTATTCGAATTACAACGATGAAAGTAAAATTTAATTTCGAATTAATGTAAGAAATACTTGAGAAAACCGCAATTATTAGACAGTTAAAAGAAAAATGAAATGAACGATTATTTGTAAAATGCACAAACTCTAATTTTCTAACAAGAATTTTTATATCACTATCAATTTGTAAATATTATTTTTCTCTAAATAAGAAAATTCCGCGTTCCATTGATCCAATAATTCCCTTATCCGTCTGTTTCTCTATTAGTTCGGATAATGAAAGTTCTATTGTATCTCTTCTTCTCGCATCCTACTTTTTCCATCGAAAATCCTTCCGACTCGATAACGTCTGATACGTTATCGTTAGATGGCTAAAGTGTTCCAATCCTTTGTCTCAGATTAGCAGTTTATTCCGGCGACCTGGCCATGTCGTGTCTCATTCCCCAAGTGGGCTGTTTCCCATACAATTGTACGTTATCCTAATGTCAACTAAGTTGGTTTTACGCTGTTACCTCGTTACGCCATATAATTGAGTCTTCCTTGAGGGGAATAATGCGAAAGAAATTGTTTCCGCGAACTCGCTGGAATATCGATTAAAAGATATATGCGGATATGAGCGAGTACAACATCGTATTTGAATTTATCGGTTGATTTTTTTCGAACGAGGGAACGATGAGAGGTTAAATGTTATAATAAAATGAATTTA
Source organism: Apis cerana (assembly GCF_029169275.1). Lineage (NCBI taxonomy): Eukaryota > Metazoa > Arthropoda > Insecta > Hymenoptera > Apidae > Apis > Apis cerana. The sequence goes on along the minus strand of NC_083864.1, from coordinate 552,918 downwards.
CTTTTTATACAATAAATTTATTTATCTAGTTTTATTAGAGAAATTTATTTTTTGAAAATTTCTAAAAACATTTTCCATTTCCTATAATAAATTTTTATTTTACGTATATTACGCCATAAAAGAAAAAGTGTGTGGTATTATTGCCTTCTGTTGGTAAATAGACCTCTCGTGATTTTTATATTTATAACAAATACCTATCTTAGCTTTATAAAAAAAAAAAAGCATCATTCTGAGCGATGAAATATAATATTGTCGTAATTTGTTGTCAGTAAAAAACTTAAATAAATTTAATTTAAAATGAAAATATATATATAAAATTGGAATCATATTATCTTATATTGTTTTTCTTAATGTATGTATCATTTTTTTCTTGTATAAAATTATGGACTTTTTTTAATTTTTAAAAAAATATGTTAAACTTGTATGATTTATTATTAGAATACGTCTATGCAGTAATTAAAAGAAAATTAAAGTTAATCGAACATGTTAAAATATATATAGATGGATATCAGGAAATGTATTATAAATATTCCATATTAATATCAATATTTGTTTTCAATTTATAAGACGAGAATACATTTGTCGTAATAACATGTATGTATTTGAATTTTGTCGAATATTAAAAGTATATATAATATTATCGGTGGAACTGGGAATTGGAGTCACAAAGATGAAAATTTATATTCTATAATTCTATATAAATAGAACTCAACTCGTACCGACATTTATTGAACGGGGCGTATTCAACGTGATTGTTTAAAAGATAAATACGTATACTGTACTTAAAGATACAATCGAATTCAATCACGTTGAATAATATTGCGTGTTATTTCATATTCGCAATACCGAAAATTCGCATCATTTTACATGGTTAAAATTATTAAACATCAAAATTAAGATAAAAAATACAAAATTGAAAAGAAAATAACAAAGCAAAGAAATAAGAAAATACAAATCGATCAGTGTGGATTGATTTAATTATGACATCATTTTAAATTTTAATTGAACGTTATTATTAATTTTAATTTTTCTTGAAAAGAGAAAAATCGATGTGTGAGATGTAAACAATTATGCAGGATTTTCGAATAATGCTTCATGCATATTTGTGCATTTCACTCATTGGGCAATCTCGATAAAAAATTAATCCAAATTTCAATTTTTCATGAAAGCAAATTTTCATTAAAATTCATTTCGATACCGTTGTTCGGCTTCTCTGTTCAAATACGTTAATCATTCGTATTTTCATTAATATGAATATTTGACGGAAAATTGTAATCGAATTTAATATTGTTTTTACGAAAACATTGATCTTTCTGGATTTTATAATATTTCTCTCCTATATAGGTTAAAAACGGTTAAAGTTGTCGTGATTTATGAATTGTTCGTGTTCAAGGAAATCGATAATCGTCTTTTTATAGTTGGAATAAAATATGAGATAATGATGTCGCCATCTGGGAGTGATGAATCGATCAATTACCGACCGATGAAATATCGATAAACAGGATACACATGTTTGCCCTTCTTTCTATTCCCATTAACACCTTCGATCGAATGTCGTAAAGTGAAAATACGTTAATATATTTGCGGAACAATTTTTAAAATTTGGTTCTAGTGTTCAAAATAAAAACAAAAGTTGATATAAAAATATTAATCGAAGCTTACTTATCAAGTTGAGTAATTTAACTTGTCGGACAAAATAAGGAAGAAACGGTATAACGAAGACAGATCGGTCTCACTCTTTTCCGCTTCGTCTAATGCGAACTTTAATTGCTTATAAATTAATAAGTAAATCTTAACTGATATATCAATTTTTGTGTCTCCAAACGTATCTCATAAATACATGAATATAATCCAGTTATTCTAAAAATACGTTACATTGGCTTGGTATTTTCAAAAATTTTCAAAACGAGCTTTAAAGTTTTAATTTTTTTTATTCATTTAGATTGTTAGAGACATTATTCATAAGATAATGCGAAAAAACGAGCAACAAGTGTCAACAAAATAAAATCCCTTTATTCTATTTTATTAATAAATCGATCATCGATAAAACAAGATAAATATCATCGAGTATATAAAGGTAAAAGATTTAAAAAAAAATTATTAATCCGTGTGCCGCACAATGTGGCCGTCGAAAGCTATTGGAATCTCTCGAAACTTGCGTAAAATACGAAATTTTCCTTTCTTTCTTTCTTTCTTTTTTTTCTCCCTCTATTTTTTTTCAAACTCTTTCTCTTTTATACCTTTCCTCCACCACCACCACCGGCTGCAGATAGTGTCAAAGTCACACAGGATTCCAATACAGAAGATTAACCAACCCGGCCAGCCTCTGGCCGCCAGACGATCGGCCATTTTCGATGTAACTTTTCCCCTTTAAAAGCGTCCACCGCCGCTTGTCACAACTATCCGATACATATATATATATATATAGACACATATACACACATAGCTTTGTCCGATACTTGGCTCCGCTCGTTTATCGCATGCCCGATGCTTCTCTTTCCGTTTGTTCATTCCTGGACAAATGCAACGCCGTTTTATGTACCTCCTCGAGAAATCGGATATTGCGGGCTGCGAAAATATGCTACGCGGCAAAAGATCCGCTTTTTCGATCTTCCAAAAAGGGGGAAGGGGAGGGAGGGACAGCTCGCTTCGGAACCCAAGTTTTATGAAATTCGGAGATATAGGCCACCGCCATCGCGGGAATGGAAAGAAGTGATATAAACGAATCGATATTGAAATGTCCCCTTCCAACGTGTACTTGTTGTGCATAATGAAATATACGTGTATGCATATATATTTTTTAATTAAAAATTAAAGAGGAGATTTTATATTGGAAAGATGTATTTGTCAATAATATCGAGGTGAAACTCATGAGAGTTGGAAGAAAAAAAATTTCAACTAGTTGTTTGATCGTATCTAAATACGTCATGATAGTTAAAAAAAAAAAAAAAACTCGATATAATCGATATCTATTTCCATTATTCGTTTCATCGAATCGATATGAACCGGCTCGCCAATTTTTTATACTTTAACGGGGATGAAAATTCAATCAACGATATTCTATATATCCGTATTTCGTATTTGAATCTTTCATTCCTTGGAAAAAATTACTTGGTTTCTTCTCTGCAGAATTTCAGAGGGCGCTATTGCTATCCACTAGTGAGTGATGGCAACGTAGACCGAAATCATACGCGTTTACTACGATCTTTTTATCTAAAACTGTCATGGTTCTTGTCGAGAATATATACCGCTTGTTTGTAGTTCGCAAAAGCATCGGATGAGGTTGAGACAACTGTAACAAAAACGACGTGGCAAATATGGCGGAAGATAAACGCTCATTGGCGACAAAAGAAACGCGAAATACGATTTTACTACGTTAAAACGCAAATTCTGTTTATAGATATTACAAATTTTTTAAATAAAATTTATCTCAATATTCTTTATCGAAAAATTATTAGTTCGAGAGATATATTTTAACTTAAAATTCTTGAAACGTATTACGTGAAAAATTTTAAAAACTTTGAATAAAATATTCGTTTTGTATATCATTGAACATAAGATTTTTTTTATAGGAAATGTTCGTGTATTCAAAATTATGTAATTTCGTTTAAAAAATGAATTAATACGATATATATTTTAAATCAAACAATTTTTTTTTTTTGATAATTTCAATTCTTTATTCGTGAGATATTCCATCGTTCCTTACTTGGAGGAAATGTATATGCATACGGTGTGCGTGATTTTAATATTTGCATTATTGCAAATATTTGAATATTAAATTATGCTCAAGTAAAGCAGAATAAAGCATTAATATTTATATTGAATCGAATTAAATAAATGTAAACGACGTTTAATGTTTTAACCATTAATAATTCTTTTCATCTTTTGTAACATTTTATATTACATTATATTATATTAATTGTTAAATTTATCTCGTATTCCTTATTTCTAAAGAAAATATTCACGTATATTGTTTTTAAATATCAACAAAATTTTATAGGATATACTTTAACAAAATACTTTAATTTTATAAGAATATTCGAAAGTAATTTAAAAATTTAATTTTTAATTTTCCTCTCTTTGCATAATTGTTATTCACAAATTGTACGAAATTATTCAAATTGTATTCACAAATTTGTAAAAATATGTACAAACGTATTAGTAAGAAAATAAAGAGAAACGCATATATCTTCAAAGTGATATTTCTAACATATTCAGGCAGATCATAAAATTCTTTCTGGACAGAAAGTAATTTAGTGTGAAACATTTCTTACTCTCACGTGATGGAATAAAATTGTATCATCGTAGATCAAGGAACAAACCATACTATTTTTTTCTTTCTTTAAAAAATATTATATATATATATATAATTGCATGCAGTGCATAAGTGCATAAATGTATATAATCAAAAATAATCAAAATTATTCGTTATACGTAGAATATCGTTATGATATTTATTTCTTTTATTTTTTATTTTTTCTAGTCAAAATTATTTCAATCTTATAATTTAATATTCATGTAATTTTTAATCAATTATTGTTTTTTGTAGTTCAATCTTTTCCGATTTAAATTATATATCGAACTTTATAATTTAATAGACTTCATAATTAATAATTTAATAAATTTTTTTATTTTTTTTTTGCAGAAACAATTCCATGGTGTCATTCGAAAAAAATCAAAGCAATCATAATTATAATTTTTTTATTAAATTAATAACGTTCGTGTAATAACGCAGAATATTTCATTTAATCATATTATTTTCAAATATTTTCAATTAATTTCGCGATAAAATTTTCCATTCGTTTAAAAAAGTATAATTTTTCCTTTTTAAACAAAGTAAATTTAAAGATCTAATTCTTTCAATTCTGATGTGCAAATAAAAGAGGGAAAATAATTAACTAATTTCAACAGCAAATAAAAACAGCAAAGAACTTATTACCATATCATCCCATTGAATTTCATGCATTGTATACATACATGCACACAGCGATAAAATAATGACTTTAGGGCAGTTTAAAAATTCAACATGTGTATAGAGCAGGGGTTCCCCTAAGTCAATATTTATGCGGGATCTCCAAATCCAATAGGAGATGTCTTTTCAACAAGTTCTTATACGTAACAAAAACTTTTGCGTATATATCTCAGAAATTAAAATCTACACATATCAAACTTGCTCGAAGCGATAAACGACATAAAAAATTAAATAAATCTCAAATATCTTCAAAGTTTAAAGATAAAATAATAGAAATATGGAATTCCATCGATTGTAATTTCATAAAAATCACAGTATGGAATCAGTCGACTGAGATAAATTATTATTCACCAAAGATATCAACAAAATATTAATGTTAAATAAATATTAATGTTAAATAATACTGCATATGAAGCGTTCGAATTCGATCATTTTTCTGGATTTTATCTATCCATCTTTCGAAAATATAGATTGAAAATTATTATTAAAAATTGCTAAATATCCAAACTTGATTTCGTCTTAATACTAGATTTACGGATTTTATCCTTAAGAATATGCAAATATTATTCTTTAAGTAGTATAATATTATAATAATATAATAATAATATTATATATTGGTTTTTAATGATATAATGCAGCAAATATATATTTCTATTCTTTTCTCTGGAACATTTATATTTTATTATTTCTAGATGTTGTATATTTATTTTTACGAAAATCCGTCAATTTGACGAGTTAATTTATATAGATCAATTATTGCAAAATAACAAAAATGAATAAGAAAAAACAATATCAAAGCAAATGATGACTGTTTAGCAATAAATACATAATCAAACAATTTATTTATAATTGTGATATGATAACAAATAATCCCTTCAACAATAAATTTTGCAGAGAAAAAAAGTGATTTTTGTAAATAAATCTATCTTATTATTTTATAATAAAATAAAACAAATAGATTTACATGAGAAATAATTTCAACATTACGTTTTATAAAAAAAAAAAAAAAGTACTATTTGGAAACTTAGCAAAAATTTATTTTCGTAAGTGAAGATTTGAATTTTTCAAAATATTTTCAAAACTTATTTAAAAAAATATATTTTTTTGCATTTATACTATTATGGAAAAATCTTTAAAAAACATGAAATTAATAAAAAAAACTAATAAAAAGAATAATAAGAAGAATAAAAAAAATAACCAGCATAAATGAAGACCAATCTGGATTGAATTCTGATATAAACAAATTATGCGAAAGCAAGAAAGAATATAAATGAAATTGAAGATTCTGACGACAATGAGAATGAAAATTATTATAATATATACTATAAAAAAAAAAGAATGGATATTATTTCAGATATTGAAAATGAAACAAAACATGCTGATAATGAAGAAAATCCTGTGAAAGCAAGATTCCATAGATGACCTCTTCATGTGTTTTATAATTGTTTTTAGATTTAACAGTCATCAATGCCTGGATTATTATACAAAATTGTAATAAATTGGAATAAATAAAATTCGAAAGAATTTTCTTTTTTAATCAGGTGAAGAATTGGGTAATGATTATCACGACGAACAAAATACTAGCTTCGATTCAGTGTCTGAAGTCTGACTATATTTGTATTAAATCTAACAAGTACATATTTAGCATTTTAATATACTCAAAAAAAATTTTTATCAGTAAAAAAAGATATATAGTCAATGTCTATAAATCTAATGTTAAACGTTATCATATTTGTTATTATGTTTGAATGACTTATGAATATATATAGTGAATATATGAAATTGTTATTGACACAAGTGGAAAAGGTTCAATGCATTTCTGGAATATTAATTCGTAATGAAAAAAATGTTGAAAAATTACTTGAAAAAACATTATGGTAATATCTAGCCAAATATAATATTTTTCTATACTTTTCGAATTTTTTTTATGTTTCAACTTAGCAATTAATTCTTATTATTAATATTGTTTCAGAATTCACGTTCGCATATTTTATTATTAAAATTGATTACATCCAATTATATCAAACAATATAACGTTTCAAATACTTTATGATTACCATTTACATAATAATTATCATTTTGTTTTATTGATATAATATAAATTTAAATTTTCAATATTTTTAATATTCGAAAATCACAACTATGATTAAATTCTCCAATTCTTGATCCAGAACAAAGATCGATATTATAATACCCGCTTTATAGTTTTGTTTTTCTCGACAAGTTTCGATCGATGAGTCCACGCTCAAGAGTCCATTGCAATTTTCCATCCATCGGAATCCTCTCGATTTTTCTCGCCTCGGTATTTCTCTCGGAACGATCGTGTATATTTTTGCGTCGGTGAATATCGACGCGTAATGGGGCAAAACAAGTGGTGGAAGATTGTTCCTTCTGAATTTCAATTCTTCAATTTTGGAGGGATGGAATTTCAACAACAAAAAAGATGCCCCCGTGTCAAATTTTATGGACCTTCATCCGTTTCGTTCGGCGAGCTCGCCGTTCAGGGTCATTGTTCCCAGTTACACGCATCTTTTAGCTTCCGGCCGAAAATTTGCTGCCGATAAAACGGAAAATGGACCGGAAATATCGATCGTGCCCCCGTTGAACGCACTCGTTCAACCCTACCCCCTCGTTAGAACACTTTATGAAATCTTGAACAGCCGTGCACAGAGTGTGTTACGTACAAATTTCGAGTATGTGTGGATAAAGCTATGTGTTGGATAAGTATCTCTCTTTTTTATCGAGAACTTTTCCCCCCTTTTACCGTATTTAACGAAAATGAAATGCAAACGAGAATTGGAATTAAATTTCAATATTTCGTCATTTCACAAGTCTAGCGATTTACATTGAATTATTTTTCTCGTTTTCGATTAAGAGAAAAGGATAAATTTAATTGTTAATTTTGATCGACGATATGTGATAGTTTTAAAGAGATGCAATTAAAAATACTTTACAATTTTAAGAAAGCTTTATCTCGCATTTTCTATACATTCTTATTTTTTTTCAACGAATTCCTTCTCTCGAAACGAGACGAGAGTAATCCGTATTTACGAGACGGAAACGATCGCAACATTCTGGGAAGCGCATTATCGATAGAAAATGGAATGCCACGATCGTTGGAATATGGCTGCTGACCGGAATTTCCGTATCCCACTAACGGGATCCTTTCTTTCCGCTCGCGGACCATTGTGCTCCAACGGGTAGGACGAATAAAGAGACCGGTTCATAAAGCGGATCGTCGTCAGGATTTTCCTTCGACTGAAAGCGATACACGAATGTTTGATCGAGCAGAAGCGTAGAGAATTTTGTAAATTTTATGTTACCACTGAATGGTCCCGAGAAATCGTTAATCATCGTAAAATAAACAAATTTCTTTGCTATTAAGGAATTTTTATTCGATTTGCTTTCACTCGATAAAAGTATGAAATAAACAAGAGTTTGTAATTAAATAATATATAGGTTTTTGAAATTGGACAAAATATAGATTATAATTCCATGAATACAGATTCCTGAGATAATTTCAATAATATTTATCATCAATGAGTTGTTAATAAAAAAACTAGCTAAGTAGCATAGGCTACGAATCGATATCGAGCACGAACAAGTGCAAACATCTCATATTTTCTACGATATCACTTGGATTTGTTCGTGCTATTTCAATTTACGGGTGTTCCAACATTTTTTGAACATCTTGTATATTGTTTTGTTACAATAATACATTAGCTTTGAAACGTGAAAATAAAATAATATAAAACGGTATCGTGCAATTACAATTATAATGTTTGGTTGTAACGTCAATCATTGTAATGATAAAATTTCTAACAATTTTTAAAATTGTTTCATTTTATGAAAAGTTCAAGATTTCTTTATAAATGCAAAATGTGATTGATCCATTACACATTTAAAATACTAAGTGATATATCTAAACGGTTGATATACATATAGAAATTTTATGTAATGGAATATTTAAACTAAGCTTGATTATGTAACAATAATTTCAATATTAATAGTTAATATTTTTTTATATTTTATTAATTTTAATTTCTTCGCAACGAATCTATTGAGATTTATTCTTCAATCTTAATAAATTTAATAAATCCAAAATCCTAATCTATTCAAATATATTAAATTATTAAACTTTATGTTATACGTATATAATATTATAACAAGATATTTATCTATCTATCGAAATTCAATATTATTTTCAAATTAGAAACCATAGGATTTTCAAGTTTGAAACTATTTAGGTATGTGGTTACACATGTAGATAGAAAGCGTAATTGAGCCAGTCGAGTACGAGCTAATTCGAAACAAGTACAAACCTATTCGAAATGCTTTTAACCTATCGCTCTTATTTCACCGTTGCATCCGACGAATAGTATTAAATAAATGTGTATAATAAAATTGTTGACATTTTGCAAATATTACATATTTTAACGTAGATTTTAAATAATATAACGTATTAGTTGAATATTTAATCGCATAAAATAGGTCTCAATGGCTCAATATTTTTACCAATTTTCAAAATCAAATATATTTCGTAATGAAAAATAAATAAACACTCATCGCGTAAGCGATAGATCATGAAATATTCAAGTTGTCAACGATACATCAACAAAACGATACCGATGCCAACCATTTGAAATCTAGAATTATCGTGAAGATATCTTTGGCAAAATTTATTGGAAAAGTGCTTAAATGAAAGAATCAATCGCTCATTAATGTCGCATTACTCATAATAAATAAATGTAACAGAGAAACAATTCAAATACAAACACCAGTTTATATTTTGACTTCCTCAAATATAACTATTGAAACTCTTCGATCAATACCATGATCTCTTGGTATCTAAAAATAAAATAGGAAGAAACAACAAGGAGGAATGAAAAGTAAATTACAGCATGGAATAATTTTTCAATTTTTGATAATCCCTCTCGTTTTTCCTCGATTTCTACAACGTCAAAAATATCGATCAATCGCGGTGCTGTCAAATGGGCGACGACGTAAGAATCCACATTCGATATCGGATGCAACGTCGCCAAAGAAAGATTACTGGCCGGTGAACAACGTAAGATCGATATTTTCTTTCATTTCGTCGACGAGAATTTCTCTTCCCTCGAATAATCGTTGGCCTTAATTTCTCCGACTTTCCAAGTTTCCAAGTTCGTTCTCCCAATAATAGAAAAATAAAAAATGACATAAAATATCGAATGGCAAAAAAAGAAAAAGTATTCTTCAACGTTGAAGAATCGTAGCGAATTCTCGTCCCTTTTAATCCCCTCCTATGAAGAAAATAAGGAAAATAAAAAAGAATAATACGTGAGGATGAAATTAAGATATCGCCATCGTTTTCCACTTTTCAGACGGTGTCGGAATCAAAGGGTTGCGAAAAAAAATTAATTGCATCATCGACGCGAATTTTGCCCCGTTCCGTGACGTGAGCCGACGGGGCTTCTTCCGCCCGTTAATTAATTTTTTCTTTTCTTTTTTTTTTTCCCCTCCCCCTTCGCTCGACGGCGCACGAAGAGCGAAAGAGCAGCGTTTGCGGCATTCTTTTTGAACGTAAAGGGTCGACTTGGTCCGCCTCTTCTCGACTTAACGCAAGCTTATTTACGGAAGCTTTGACAAAACGCCTCCATTACGTCGTTCTTATATTCTCGCTGTCGTGTAATTGACGATTAACGAACGTGATATATATACATATATATATATTAACTGATGATTTTTTAAAAACGAAAATTGGCGAAGATGAAATCGAGAAAATGATACGATTTTTGCTTTAAATCTATTTTGTGTAATTTTTCTATGCTTAAAGATATTTGATCGAAAGTTATATTATTATAATATCCAGCTGCGATCTTATATCTTACGGTTAATTTTCCCTTAATTTTAATCGTTGATCATTATGACGTTGCATCTCGCATGAATACAATAATCGTATTTTTACATTATTTTTACTCGAGTGTAGTAAACAAAACACCAATTTTCCCTGTAAAATGCGTGCAAGTTCGGAAAGTTCTCTTCGAGTGTGAAGTGAATATCGATGCCTCGAGACGAATTTTTGACAATTTTTCGTCGATCGACAGAAATTCATAGACAACTTCCGATGAAAGGGGTTGATTCATCGCGCTGTTCCACCCAGCAATTTCGAGTGTTGTCCAACTTTTTCCTACTTTTTTTCCTCCTCCCTCCTATTGATAAAAGAGTTACGCTTATCTTCTCGCGCTGCATTCTCGATTCTCGGGGAAAAAGAGGATAGTTGGAAAAAAAATGACCGTTTCCCTTCGAAACGCGGTTATTCGACACGTTAATGCTGTTTCGATCGGCGATGTCCGAAATTGTGTCGTGCTTTTTTTGCCTCGAGAAGAGTAGGAAGACGTGAAGGAAAACGTTTCGAGAGGACTCGAAAGCCCGAGGTGAGGGTGGAGAGAGTAAAACTGTATTCGATTCCTATCTTATGACCCCAGTTCCGATACCCTGAATTCTTTATTCCTGAAAGAATAGTCGCTTTTCCCGGAGACGATATCGAGCGGAATTTCTTGGTTTGATAAAATTTATTGAGAAAATATTTAACTAAAATTGATTTAAAAAATAAATAAATTTGTCTGTTTTTCGATAAAGAAAAATAAATTAGGACAAATTGCACTTTTGCCATTTTCTCGAAACGAGTGATAAATATAACTTTCTGATTAATGTTGTTAAGTAAACTATTGTAACTTTATTTTTTAATTGGATTTCAATCAATAAATTTAATTTTCGATTATCATCAAATTATCGATCATCGATCATCCGATCAATATAGAAATGTCAGGATATTTGATTCTAATTTGTGATTCTATTTATATATATCTTATACAATTAATTTCACTAAGAATTTAAATTTAATTAAAATTTATGTTCATTTTAATGGCATAAAAAATAATTTAAAGAAATTCGATAAATATATTATTCATCTGTTTCAATCAAAAACATATCTTTATAGAATATAATTTTAGGTCAATTGACTCCATTGACTGTACAAAATTAGAATAAGAAATTGCCTTTTAATTATTATTAGAATTAAAATTTTTAATTAAAATTCTAAAATTATGAGACGATAAGATCCTACATAGAATGTTTCATAACTTGTCAATTCACCAAAATTACACTCTTTCAAAAATTTATAAATAAGCAAATGTTTATTTCCAATCTAATTAATTGAAATATTATAAAAAATTCATAATACACACATATAGAATACGTTCACATATTTACGTTTTTGCCACTGTGAAAACCAAGACGTTGTTGATAATCTCGTTCCAAATACACCAGAGACGAAAAGTCGCCAGATTTTCCCAACCATTGTTTTTCTCGCGGAAAATATGCTCGGAAATGGTCGGTTAAATCGCACTGCCACGAAAATAATCCCCCCATGAATTTTCATGTCGTATCCGACATTGGAGAGGAAAAGATAATATTCGCCTCACTTTGACCCGAGGAACACGATGAAAAGAGAGAAATATTACACCTTGCTGTTTACAAGAATCTTCCACTAATTAATTTCCAGGGGATTCGACGAGAAAAGTTAAAAATCCAAAAGAGTTCGAATCCTTGTTTTTTCTTCGATATCGTTATTCGATTATTTATTATCGAAAAAAAATTCATCGATATTGGATCTATTTAGAGAAAAAAAGAACGATGGAAATCGAACAGAAACTAGGAATTGGATTTGTAGGGGAGTTAATTGAGCTGGTCGAACGGAATGCGAAGAATTTGGCTCGTTATGTTGGCAGTTCGTAGGCAGATGTTTCGATCGTCTTTGATTATATAAATATTTATTTCATTTTTTTAGCGAGATTGCAATGATAAAATGTAATTTGTTCTTTCTTATCTATTTTTCTATAAATTTTTTTCTTAATCGTAATACGATTTAAAATATATTTTTAAAATTTAATTGACAATTGTTAACTAATTTGTGCAATTATATAAAATTTCTGATTTTCTTTTTTTTCAAAACTTTGAAACTTGCGAAACTTTCTAAGAATTTGTCTAAGAATTTGAATTCAACATTTCTTTTGAAATTTAATAAATTATTACGAGATTTCTACTATATATGAATTTATAATACATCAGCACAAATTAATAAAATATCAATGATTAAACTAAAATTTAAAATGAAATAATGCTTATTATAGATAAATTACTTTTATCCATGCACTTATTGATTTCGCATCATAATAATTTTACAAATATCTTTTCAAGTTAAAATTTATTACTATTAAAATAAATGGATCCCACAGGTATTCACACTGTTGGGACGTCTATATACATGATATTTCATCCCCATTGTATATATGTATATATTTTACACTCTTTCCAACTATCAAAAATAAATTTATTTAGATATCTTTTTACGTTCGTTAAGGATTTATTCTAAAATTATTCTATTATAAATTTATATTGTAAAATTCTATTCTAAAATTATATTATTTCAAAAGTAATGTGCACGTATATAAAAAAAACTTTAGCAAATAATAGTTTCAATTTCAATTATCTTTTTCGATAAATTTTTCAAATTTGATTTCAATGATACTATTATTTCGCAGTAAAAGAGGTGAAATAATACGAACGAGAATAGACAAAGTGAATTTTCTCCATTTTCGACTCGAGTCGAAAGATTTACAGGGTAGTTAATATTGCACTTTGCGACAAATCTATGTCGAATATTGTTTTCTTATGTTGTAAAGTATTCAAAAGTATTTTTGCTCGTATTGGAAATATTAACTAACATTTTATTTTTAGAGATATCATGGAATTTTTTTCTGAAACTTTGAAATTTTTTTGAGCGTAAAGAATCTCTGTTCGAAAATATTAATGAAACATGTTTATAATTGATACTAAGATACGAAAATTAGAATAGCAATAGTTATTTTAGAAATATCGCAAAACTATTTTCAAAAAAAAACTATTATTTCTATTGCTACAATGTGTAAATTAATATGAATAGTTTATAATTAATGATAAAATACGTTGGATTTGTTACAAATACTATACGATTTATTGTGTAGTGTTATAAACTATATTGCGCATGCGTAAACCCGATTTAGTTCGATAGCATTCGGTTCTTTTCGGCCATCTTCGGCTAAAAATTATAATTCTGTATATTCATCATATCGAATCATTTATTTATATATTTATATAAAGTACTTGGGATTGATATTCTTTTATTGGCATTCTTGTTCTAAGATGAATTTGTTTTTCATAGAAATTCCTATGAAATGTTCCTATTTATAAAATAATATTATATAATAGTGTTTTAAATTCTTAATTATTATTAATTAAATTTTTTATATTTTTAAGAAAACCATCATATCATAAAATACAAAGGCAAGGAAAAATATGTGAGAGTAATTTATAATCGATAAATTGAAAAAGATTCTAATTGTAAAAGTGAATGTTAATTTGTCAAAAAAAAAAAGGATCAACAAAGCTTTTCATTTTTCATTTCTCAGAATTTAAAAAAAAAATTAAATAAATAATCATTATTCAAATATTGTTTCTCAACTATTTGCTGCTTACACGCAAATCTTCGTAGAATCTCATATTAATCCCAGTTGAGCTCGAATTGAAACCGTTTTCGCGAATTCTTCTCCAAAATGGTTCCCAAATGGAAATTTCCCACGCAACTTTCCAACTGCCATCATAAACCCTGAGTGATTTTAATTCTCTTTGACTTTCACGGCAAACAAAAGGTCGAACTCGGGTTGATCGAAAAGTGATATCGTATTGACAAATGTCGCAGCAGCTCGATAGAAAGGAATGGAATTCGGGGAAATTTGAATATTCCTGTCTATAACTCGGCACTGCGTACAAAGTTTAACCAAAAAAGGATGAAAATGAAAAATAAAAAAAAGATATAATATTCGCTCAGTGCGCTTTCGTTCATACAGGTTAGTTAAAATTCATAGCGACGCGAGTTCGAACGATAAGAAATGGAACACTGCTGTTAATTTTTCGAACCAACACGATATTAAAATCAAAAATATCGCAATATGGAAAAAAGATTGTTCTTTTTTTTTAAATAATCGATTTATAAATGCGAATTTTTCAAAATTTTTTCATAAACGGATGAAACGAAATTCTGCATATTACATTGCAAAATTGAGTAAATTTTATTTTTTTGAAATTCGAATAATAAGGATTGGACACGAAAAAGATTGGAAATGTCATAATATTATATTTTATTGTAAACTTTTTCATCTTTTTATAAAATTCTCTTTTTTTGTCATAGCAATGGAATTAAAAATTAATTTAAAATCAATACACGTAATATATATAATATAATATTTATTTAATGTTTTGAACGAAATCAGAAATATCGAAAAAATTAATAGAAAGCAACAAAAGTGTTACAGAATTGGCAAAAATATATATATATAAAACATTGAAAAATTCACAATCATTAAATTACTTGCAAGATGCATATTCTTTTATAATTTCTTTGATAAAAAAAATTTGTACAATCTAATAGTTCAAAAAGAAGATCTTCAATTTTATAATCGAAATCGTTTTATTTAAAAAAGATCTTATTACTTTGGATATATATTAGTCTTATTTAAAAAAAAAAAGGAAATTCAAAAATAGCAAAAGTGAACCATCATATAGAGAAACTTGTTAATAATCATTTGTAGCATCGATATTTCAAAAAAAAAAAGGAGAGACTACATAGAGTATCGTTGAGGAGGATTTTATTTCACTCTCCAAAGTAATAATTGTTACAAAATCATTATTTCAATATTTTGTCTCCCGTTAAAAAATGAGGATAATTATTTTAACGAACAAATTGCTTTTCTTCTCTTAAGCATGTTTCCCTTTTTTCACGAAAAAAAAAAATTGACAAACTTTCCTCGATTACACGATAATTATTCCACTAGGAGTAAAAAGAGATATAAAATTGATATTGCATTTAGAAACAACGAAAGAGATAAAATTAACTAAAACAATAATCTTTCCCAGATAAACAATGGTTTTCTCGACACGATTGCATATACAATTTATCTCTGGTTGCTTCCAACTGCTTTATTAAAAACTCGTGCAAATAATAAATTCCCGATTGCACTGCAAACGAAAAGTCTGATTAACGTGATTTTTATTCTTTTTTTTTCCTCCTTCCTATTTCAGTCTTCTTCCATCCTTTTTTTTCTTCAAATGTTGTTCATTCAACATTTTTAACAAGGTTCGTTCAACAATTATTTGCATACTTCTTTCTCGGATAATTGAAGAATTTTTGGCGTCCCTTCTCGTTAAGATCACTCGTTGAACACTCATGGTCGACCTTCGCGCCACTGACGAGATAACAGAAATTTATGCAGATAAGTGAATGAATTTTGCATGCGCGCCACGTGATCTTTGTACGTGCATCATGTAGCGAGGTTTTTGCATAAGTTGTCCGCCTGATACCGAGGGTTTCGCTAAATTTTAACACCGAACGAGTGTGATACCTTGCATTCCAAAAAATTCGTTGAATTTTCTTCTTTTATAACGGATTTCAGCCATCTCGAAAAAGGAAAGGAAAAAGAATATAAAGGAAAATATGGAACTCTATTGGTAAATTTCGATATTGATATGATATATGCTACTTTATAATATTAGTATATTTGTAATAAAAAGAGAAAAATGAGATTAGAGATGGATAGATTTCAAAGATTTCAGCATTTTTGTAAAATTAAGGAATTTTTTTTTTATTCTTCGTTTTTCATTTCTTCGATTGTAAATGATTATTGAATTATTATTAAAATTAAAAAAGTTTCGTGACATTTTTTGAAAAAATTTATAAAATTTATATTTATTAATTTACTATGGAATATTAATTATGGAACTGTAAATAAATATGTTTTTCTTTTTCATTTCTTCGATATGCAATATATTTAGATATGTTTTGAAACATATTATTGTTTTACGTAAAAATAATCATATAAATTTTTCATTTATTAATTTATTATATGTTATATCCTTTAAATAAATACAATTTAAGTTTCTATTAATCATAGTCAATAATTTTAAATAATTATAAAAGATAATTATAAATTTAATAAAATTTAAAATTTTGAGTTATGAATAAATAAACACATAGAACAATAATTTCTTACGAACACTAACTATAAATTGACTGTATATTCGAAAATGAATCAAGATCCAAATTCTTTTGCAAATCAAAATTGCATCAAATAGAATTACAATTAAATAAAATTAAATTAAGTTTTTGTATAAACAACATTCTGTTTCTAATAATAATAAAATGGTGCATATTTTTCCTTATTTTTAAGTCTTTAATTTCATATTAAACGTTTCACGTAAGAATTACTTTCGATTTATCAAGAATCAGAATTAAGATATTCTTTTTTGTCTGAAATATCTTTCTTTAAATAAAATTTATGAAATATGTATGTTTACAACTTGTTTCAAATTACAAAATGACTTTATAAATATTGTCACTTTTTAAATTCACTATTTTTCAATATTTTTTATCAATAAAGAATTTTTCATTATTTAATCGAATAATTTTAATGATCCGATAAAACAGAGTTTTTCAAATTTTTACGAAATTTTTATGAAATTCACTTTAGAAACTAATCATTTTTTGTAATTGTCTGAATAAAAAAATACCAATTTTATAAAATATTCAAAAATTCAAAGTTTAATTTTTAAGAAATTCGAAATTTCTAAGATGGAAAATTTTATTAAAAATTTCACATAAATGATTTTAAATCTATCTAGATCTATGTAGACTACTAATATTATAGATTATTAAATAGATAAAAATTATTAATAAGTTATTATATCTATTATATTCTAGTTATAAATTATTATTGTTATTTTATTTTCTGTTTCAGGTAAGTTATCAAGAATTTCAAACAGATATAATGTTAACAAAGGAATGAAGGAAGCTTGGACCCAATAGATTTGAATTAAAAAATTAACTTGGAACAAATTGTCTTTCTAAACGAATTAATTTAATTTCCAATTTTACTAACTTTATTATTATTATAATTACATTGAGATATTCGATATTTGAATATGTTAATGAAAATAACATAAAATTGGCAAAACCTTTTATATATAAAAAATTTTTTAAGTTGTTCAATAAATATACGTATAATAATTTTGAATATGTATTTATTTAACGAACATTTATTTATATTATTCTCATTTCTTTTATCGATTCGAAATATCAATACATTAAAGTGGATTTATTTCGTTTCATTACTACATATTTTATTAATTCATTTGTAAGATACAGTAAAAAAAAAGAATTCTCTTTCAATGATTCTCTTATAGATCATTATTTTGAATAAATAAATTATTTATTTTAAATACAGAATGTTACTGAACTATAATGTAAACGAAAAGAAGATGAATTTATACGAAAAGTAAAAGTAGGTCGAAAATGTAGAATAACGTTTTTATATTTTAAAATGTAATGCAAATCTTTATTTCCGAATAAATCGATATTGAAGATTCAAGTATGCACACACTTGTGCATGATCTCACTTCCGTCTACCTCTGCATTTGACAGATATCACCGCGCTGCTCGTATTGCCGAATCGATTTATGTTACTGAATCGGCGTGATGTGGGTCAAAGTATACACGATATTGCAACAGATATATATATATATTCTTTTAACAACAGTAAAACATCTCACGAGAGATTGAAATTATTGAAAAATAACGAATCTACATCGAATCTAAACGAATCAATCTGCGTTCAAAATTATACAGTTTCATTTCAAAAAATTAAGTATGAAAGATTTTTACATAGAACATCTTATGGAGATCAACTTTTACACACTTGAAGAAGATAACTTCTAATAACAAGGTTATATTAATCACTATATTAGGTAGAATATATTTCCATTCTTTCAAATAAAGTTTAAAAAAAAAATATTATAAAAATTGAAAACTTATCTATGTATTCTATATAGAACTACAAATGAATGAGAAAGAAAAATTTAACAATTTGGATTTAAGAGTTGGAAAAACTCTTTCTCATGTGGCTCCATTTGAAACAGATGGTAATTTGTGTTAATGCAATCCGTCTAGAATATTGGATGTTATTCGTTCCTTTTGCTCGACGTTATACGTCGAGATCTCGCTCTGTAAGTGGAAAAGAATCCTGATTATCTGAAGTAATTGGAAGTCGGGGAGGGCGTAATCGAAAAGTCGGCTAATTGGCCGAGATAAAAGTGGCGAAACATCGCTACTACTCTCGCGATCCGTTTCTATCTTTTACCTTTGAATTACGCTCGATGATAAATTAATCGTGGTGAGTTAACGGCGTGTAAACTGTAAAGTTTCAAAATAAAAAGATATCGTTCGAGGCTTGATTTAAACAAGGAAAATGAATAATTTATTTATCATTCACAAGCTTTTCTTGAATAAGGAAATTTTATATTCGAGTTAATAATATTATTTTCCGTAAAATAAAATAAAGTGAAAAGTTAATTTAGATATTTATTTTATTAATCTCTGTTTAACTTTTCTCATTTTTCAAATGTTTGCACATTTATTTAGGTAACTATTATGCAAATCTAATATTTGTTACGGATCAATCATTACAAATTGATCTTTTGTGAAATTTATTTTATCTTCTTCTGTACAACCTGAAAATCGGTGAGAATCGGATCCAGAATCTTTTTCTTTGAATCAGTTGATGCGATGACTGGTTATGTATATGCATAAATGTTTTAAGTAAATTTCAGATATTAAGTATTATATATCATATTATGTATACATATTTATATAAAATTCACATTAATAGTTAATAAGATTTGTAATTAAATGGTTGTTGTTTTGGTCAGAAAAAATAAATTCGATTTAGAGTTTTTCTATGTGATATTTTATCACCGTTTGCTTTAAAAACAGCAAAACAAATTAAAAATTGAAAATATCCTACTATTTTGACTCATCATTAGAATTGCATTAATTAATTTAATTTTATTAACGATAACGTTAAACTGAAAAATATTGAAATTTAATTCAATTCGGTAAATAATTTCATTTCTCTTGATAAATAAAGTGTACGCGCCTGCGCCATTTTAACACGATAATTACTTGTGCTTGCTCCAAGATTAACACGATTTAATCGAATACAAAATTGCGCGGAGGAAAGAAAACATGACTGACCCTTTCTCCACGTACTTGGAAAATTGGATATCTTCTGATTAAAGTTCTTCCTCTAATTATCCAGAAAAGAGAAGTTACAGGAAAAGTTGTGCGCTATCCTCTTTCTTTTTTTCACTAACATCGTCGTGTACATTTATTCGATAATAAGTATTATAAAAACGATAATTCTGTTTTACGTAAAACATTATAAATATGTAAAGCGTAACTTCGAGGGGATGAAATCATAAAAATCAGTATTATTTTCGTTTCATCGAAGTATTAAACTATAAAATATTTAGATTTCAGTGTTCTATTACTGTAACAAAATTTTCAAGCGAAATTGTATATAAAATATATAATGAAAAAAAATGATAAAAATTAGAGAATTATTCACAAATCGTGTTCTGTCTAAAAATTATTATAATTTATTAAAATTTGATTAAAATCAAACTTTCCGATATAGCTGAATTTCTTTTATTCTAAAATTATTATGAATACGAAGTTATGAAGACTTTCGTGGGTCGTTAAAATTTTTTTGATAAAAAAAATTCTGCGTTACTTCTCAATAAGTAAAAAGAGTAAAATAATTTTTCGGAAAGTTTGAGAGAATAGCAAGGTATATGTATAGCTTAAAAGATCCAGATTGCTGGCAGAGGGTTAATTCCTTTTAGCTTCTATTTTTTACCTCTCCCCGTTTAATGGGATATGCAATTCACCGTGCACGTTTACCGAAACGTGCAAAATTTGTTAACTCGTTACCCATTTCTCGCGTGCGAAAAAGTTTTTTAAGTTTGCGTTGCAATTTCGCTAGAATTTTCTTTCTTTCTTTCTTCCTTTTTTTATTAACAAGATTGTGTCTACCGTTGTATGCTTAAGGTTTTGAAATACAGAATGATATTAAAAAAAAAAAAAATTGAATAAAAAGTAAATTGAATTTATTTAAATCGAAGATCAGAAATGTATATTGTATGTAGGAAATTGGAAGAGAGAGAAAGAAAGATAGAGATTCGAAAAAATGTTAAATTTTCGTTTTCGATCATATTCGAAATTCAATAACTTGATTAAAAAAAAAATCAGTAAGGGAATTGTTTTAAAAAGAGACTTCGAGAAAAAATTTTTCAAATTTATATTAGAAAAAAATAACGTTTGCTACAATATTTCACGGTTTAAAATGAGTTTGGATTGCAACTAATACGGTTTAAAATATAAATAATTTTTCATCGAGTATCATTGCTGCTTTTCACCGTATAATCGAAGCGAACGAATAGCAAACGTTTAATCGCCGCATTGGAAGAAGATACTCGAAAAAATGGTACAGGGAATTAGCGTATTGCACACCGAATGCAAAATGAATTCCATAATAAATTAAACGTAATTGCGTGGTAGAATTTTTACGAGGATATTTGCCCGTGTTTCGCTGCATGTACGGATAATTAGTGAGGCGGAAACGAATGTTTGTTATTATGACATTCGTATTGTACGCATAGATCGTTCGTTTTGCGGAATATAGAATTGCACACGATCGAAGAACAATTAACGATAATTTGGATGATCGAAAAATTGAAAATTTCGTAGAAAAAAAAATTTTTTCACAAATTTTGAACGCGAAATGTATCGTCGATCATATACAAATATAAAATAATATCATGTATTCATTAAGGAAATATCTATTTACAGAATTATTTACAAAAAAGTATTTTCGGATCAATTTTTCAATACTTTGTTAAAATTGTATGTTTTAAGTTTTGTTGTGAAGATTTTGGCAGTCGTTATTAACGAAAATATTTTTTACAAATAATTTAGATTAGGTTGTTAGATTCACTTTTGTAAAATGAAATTAAACTTGGAATTAATTTATTAGATTAATCGATTGAACAAAAATTTATTTAATTTCATATTTTACATTCGATTTGGATTAATAACTTTTTAACAAACAATGAGCTAACCTAATTCTATTTTCGCTGGTAGGTTTTTGTAAATTTTCTGTTCTTTTAAATGTTAATTTAACATTCGATTATTATTCAATCATTTTTTGCAATTTCTTAACTCTTCTTAGGATAAATAAATCGATTTTAAATTTCGTATGATGAAGTTCCTATCGTTGCTTAAAGTTACTTTTATACGATATTTCATCGACAGAACTTCTATATAATCGAATAAACAAGAATAAAATGATAGAAATATCGTGTCGTCGAATGGACACGTTTCGTTGCGAAATTCTTCGAATCAATCCATACTCGGTTCGTGCCAGCGAACGCTCGAATCTTTGATAAGTATGCGGGGATTTTGATGCACTTCCGGCTGCGTGACTTCACGGTATGGATTCCACGGTTCGCCGACCATTTCACGAAGACACGAATTAGAACGAATAGGAAGAAGCTCTTTCCAAAAGAAATCTTTATACGATTTCACAAACAAAATAAAAATTTCGAAATTTCGTTCCAGAAAATGGATTTCAATTTTGCTTTCGCAAATCGTGAGAAAGGAAATGCGTGCAAAATGATGGACACATCTATAATTTTTCTTTTACAAACAATATTGATATCTCTCGAAAGAAGTAGAAGCTAAACCGGTATTATCGTATTACGAATAAAATTTTATTCTCTTATTCCGAACTATATATACTTCGAAGATTTCCTTCTCGAGCAGTTTGCAGTAATATGTTACGATGCAGACTCGAGCGATTTTTAAATTTAAATGGCTTTCACGATGTTCGAAGTAAAGTCTCAGTCCCGTGAGCCATTCGATTTAAATCCATCGCTAAAATTGATGCCAGCATCGTAACACGTGTTTCAATGTGCGAAACACTTTTTACGATTTAACGCGAATCTCTTCGACGATATCGAAACAATTTGGACATCAAATTTTCACTACGAAGTAAACATTCTTCGTGTGATGCGGTGAGTCTCTAATAGAGTTATATATATATAATTTCACTAATTATTCATTTGCTTATTTGAAATGATGAAACATAGTTCTTTTTTGAGGAAATGATTGATAGTTAACCAATAATTTTATTACAATTAAATTTCTTAGCTGATTATATGTATAAAATATTTCAAAAAATATGAACGAAAAATTGTTTCAGATAAATGTTATTTTAGGAGATATTAATAAATACGAAAAGATATTGTAATTCGTAAAACTTGCTATATAGAAAAACAATAGAGTACTCATAAAAAATTATCAAAAAATCATCAAAAATTTCTTAAATTAAAAATTTCTCATTTCGACACGTATAATTATATATATATATATTTTTAGAAAATAACGAAATCGATCAGTATAATAAAAATTGCACAGTTCCACTTTAACGTGTCTTTTTATACCAAACAACTTTTGTTCGAAACATCTTCATTCTTTTAAAATATCTTTTAAAATATTTTCCCATTCATGGATAAATCATGTGTATATTCATCAACAAACTCGAAAGAGATTAAACTAATTAATTAGAATAATCCCTTTTCTACTTAACATTGGAAATATTTTTCTTTCATTCGAACGTTCCTGAGAATCGTCAAGGAATACTCTCGAAATGGATTTTTTTTCCAATTTTTTTTTTTTTTTTTTTGATTCCCGTAACTAAACGAATTCGCGCAGTATCGACAGATTGGGAAAAAACTCATTTAAAAAAGGCTCGTCGTTTTTAATTTTCGTGCGGTTCGATAGGCGGCCGGTTTTCGAATTTTTGCCCCGTTTTATTATTTCTGGTTAGCGGTTGGCTCGGTTGTTTTCGATTAAGCCGACGGGACATCACTCGTTGTAAGTGTAAATAACGCGGATGCCGCGTAATATAAAATGTATTTAACGCGCGAAAGCTTGAAATATCCAATTCCAGCCCCTATTTTATTATTCTTGCTGACGCCACCACCTCTCCCCCTCTTCTTCCCCCGCAAAAATAATCTGCCCACGTTTCGAAACGAAAGTCGATGCCGAATGAAATACGATGATCGTGCAATCTCTATGAAACGAGATATTTATATATACAAAAATGATTCGAAATTTTGGGGAGCAAATTTAGTTACTCGATAGTTTGTACTCTGATACGCGATAAGAATATTGCGTTACAATCGAAACAGTGTGATTTCGTTCCGTTTTGTTTTGTTTTTTTTTTCTTTTTAAAATTCTCTACCCATCGACCCATTAACAGTTATATCGAACCATGAAATTGAAGTCGAACCAGATCGAATTAGATCGAATTAAATCTTCGCTATTAATTTCTTTCGATAACAATCGATCGATACATTCGATTTATTCCGTTATTTATTTAAGAAGAAACGTGTGATTTATGCGATCAATTTTTCTCCGTCTCTCTCTCTTATTTTTTTTTTTTTTTTTATAGATTGATACAGTCAACTGGATAAATTGGGAAAGTTTAGAGTAGCAAATTTAATGGATATGGGTATAATAATCTCTTATCGAATAAACTACAGTTTTTAACATCGTGGTATGAAATGGTGATTTTCACAAGCTTTCCACTGATGCACCATTTATTTTTTTTCTATTAAAAATAACTGTCCGCATGAAAAGTGCTTTGCCAAACGTGTAAATTCAACAAATTCTCGTCCGGATGAAACTTCATCCCGAAAAAAATTTATTCCATTTATTTCCAAAGTTTTTAAATTCGCAGTTATATGAATATATAAATTGCTATTTTTGCATGGTTAACGATCATAGACATATTTTGATAACCTATAGAAAATGGTATATGATTTATTCATCTCTTTTTAATCCCACATTTATTTTTCTTTTTGTTTTCTTATAACTGATTCTTCTAATTAAATTCTATGTTAATTTTAATTAGATATCTGTGTTAATTTAAATTCGAGATAGATTTATTCGTTCCAAAGATTATTAGGTTGTTAGATTAGAATGTAGAAGAAGAGGCCGAATCTGTGGATTGGAATATATAAATTTTATTGTAAAATGGATATAAACAGTAATGAGCGATGGTTGAAATCAGAACTGATATCAATTTTAATACGTTAAAAGTAGATTATTTCTTCGGAGAAATCAGTATTATCTCTAATTTTCACTTTACCAAATTGACGGAGTCGAAAAGGAAGTTTACGACGAGTCGTTGTTGTTTACCTTCTTATCTTTATTGAAAGCAATTTAAGAGATTTTCTATTCGACACTTGTTCAAGCACAATTGGCTTTGCAATTAAGAATTCTGTTCAAAGCGGGCAATCTTGCAATTGAGAGCAGTGATTAAATATTCTCGATGCTGAAAAAAAAAAAAAAAAAAGAAAGTATGACAAGTAAACGATGTTTAAGTAAATTATATTCGAATCGTTGTTAATTATGAAATATCCATCCGCATTATTCTCTTTTTTTGCTCTTCATTAATCCACGACTTCTATAAAATGCTTGATAAAGCCACGGTAGTATCCGATAAACGACTCTCCCTTTATATAAAATACTGATTAATTGTCGAAGAAAGCAAGTTTTCTCGGGGAAGTAGAATTGTTTATCCGTTACACCTTTTCAATGTTGCAATCAAGCATCCTATTATTTGTTTCGCCATTTAAACTCCACGGAGAAAATTATCCATATAAATAACACTTTTCTTCTCAATTAAAAATACATTGCACTAACGTTTTGCATATGAATTTTACTGTTAACTAATGTTTAGAATATAAAAATTATTGAACGTTGATTTGGAATGTATGAATTGAAAAGAAAAAACAAACTTATTATTTTTTTTTTTTTCATAAATTCGATTACTTATCGAGAACAATAGCCACATTCTCGCGAAACCAGATCGCGGATAGTATCTTTCGGTCGCAAATTGGCCATTTTCCCCCCACAAGGATGACACAAACTGCAGGCTATCCTGCGAGCATCGAAGATCCCGAGACGCTATATCATTCGATACCCAACAATTGGATGGTAACCGAGAGAATAAGGCTTTTTCCGACTTTAACAAATGCGATTTTCGATATGGCGGTGGCCACGAGCGAAACAGGCATCGACGTCGATCGATCGCCGGAGCTTGAGTTTCGCCCGCTTCGATGAATTTGTCATTTGCCGCGACGAGCACTTTAGGAACCACCGTAGGAAATTCTATTCCCACGTTCAAATCCATAGGCCGCCCCTCTTTTTCATTTTTTTTTATCGCGAGCGCAACTCGATCCCACCAATTTTTGAAAGGGACGCCATCTTGACGCGCGACGCCATCTTGCATCACCAAATCAATCAAACGATGAAACCTATTTCCATTTTTTCATTCTTTGAGTTAGTTGGATCGAACGAGGATTGGTAATTTTGTGCATTTACAATGAAATACGTGGAGTTATATTCACGATTATTATTAATTTATAATTATTGTGTTAAATTATAACAATAAATAAAAGTGTAAACATATTTCCATTCTTTCTCTCATTGATTGAGATTGAATGAGGACTAATAACTTTGTGTATTTATATTGAAATCAGAGTTGAGCAAAAGGTAATCTGATAATTGATTGAAAATTACGATTAATATGAAATCCAATTATTAAATAATCAGTAATCATTGATTAATGAATAAGAAAGGAAAGTTGTTATAATCAATGACTGCTTTATTTAATTTATACTTTCACTGTAAATAACATTTGCTGTGAAGATTTTTTATACAGAAAATCTTTAGATAATAAAAAGAAAATATTTATGTAATTTTAGTGTAATTTGCTTTGAATACAACTCGTATTTCAAACATTTTATCTAACAATTTGTGCGTTTCTGGTATGTTTATCATTGTTATTTATCAGCGTCATGAAAATAATCTCTCGACAGGAGATGACAGTGATGTATTATATAAAATAAAAATTATTTTTATTAAAAATTTTACTATTTGTCTAAAATTTCGTTGTTTCACATATGAAATGTAATATTTCCAATTCTGTTTTAGAAATAGATAAATTGCGGTATTTGAAGTATCATTATTAAAATCGTTCAAGTATCGCTAATGATAATCGTTGAATGATTTAAAATTATTGATTAATGATTAACAATAACAGAAGATAATTCGAATAATCATGATTTATTTCAACGATGATTGACTGATTAAAGATTACAATTACTATTATTGCATCAAATAATCGAGTAGAGAAATCGATTACAAAAGATTAACTTTGATTGAAATACGTCGAATTATATTCACGATGATTATTAATTACTATTATTGTGCGATTATAATAAATATATAAACAAAAGTAATCTTCACATACAAAGAAATAAAAATAATAAGAGTAACTGAAAATTACAAGAGAATTTTCTCTATTGATTACAACATTACAATTTTTAAATTATAAATTTTGACGAGACGTTTAAAATTGCTTGGTAAAAATTAAAAAATAGAAAAAATACTTATTTTCAAATAAATTGAAAATTAAATAGAATAATTAAATAGAAATAATTAAATTAATTAAATAAAATAATAAAATTTTCAAATAAGTTGAAAATTCAAAAATATTCCATTAAAGGAATAATTTTATCGTCAAACAAAAATAAATGATGAATTATTTTTTAGTTTGTTGAAATAGAATTGCAGGTAAATAGTATGCATTAATAAATTATAAAAGAATCATACTTTGTTGAGATTTCTTTTAATTTTCTTGAAATTCTAAAATTGAATGAATTTACATTTTTAGCTTATAAAAGAATTTAGGATATATAATTGTCTATAATTTTCGAAATTTTATTTATCAATTTATAAAAAAAGTTATAAAAGTTTTACTCGTTAATTCTGAGATTCGTAAAATCCAAGTTTTAGAAAATTTAATTAATAAAACTCAATAAAAGATGTGTAAATAAAATGTAAGAAAAATAACGTATATTTTAAATAAATTTTTATGCTCAAATTATATATATTTAACGTAATATGAAATATGAATAAAAAAAAAGAAAAAAGATGACAATTTCTTTCCTTATGTATGTTATTCTTTCGATTTCTATTTATTCGTCGAAATTATATTGTTCGCAACAAAGTTTTTCGTCGAAATACTTTTTTTCACTTTGTAAATACGTTACCCATGGATCCAGCATCAACTTCGCATCGTACCCTCTTTTTCAGAGGTAGAGAAAACGCGAATTTTGCCAGCATCTCTCCCAGGGAATTGTTGTTACCTTCGTAACTACCAGCAGAATTGGATTGCTCGCCATTGTACGCACGGTAAAAAGACGAATCGAATATTGTGATTCGGGGAGGGGGATCGCAAGAAAATGCACGAAACGTCCCTCGTTTCGGCGGTGGCGCTAACGTAATTTGTATCTTTGAAAAAAACGCGTGCAACGGGCCATGCCCAGTTGTTCAATGGCTCGCCTCAAAAAGGGAAGGTTCGATGTTTTTTGATTACCGAACGAATTTATACCGAAGAAATTCACTTGCTCTTTCGTTCTTTTTATTTTACATTCAATGTATTTGAATATCGATGATATTCGATTTTTTTTCGATTTATATTGAAGTTCGGGATACGCATTTTTTGGATTCTTATTATGTTAAAAAAAAGTTATTTCGATTGTTCTGATATATAGATTTATTATTATTTACGTTAAATTGTATTGTACACGCGAGAGATTTATCATTTGCACGAATCGAGATTGTGCTCCTTCATTTTTATCGCAAAAAAATTATTCGCAATTGTTCGATTTCTTCGATTATTTAATCTTAATTTTCCAAGACAGAACAAGTCAAACGATCGCTCTTTTTCTACCGATTTTTGACTCGATTCAGCGCACGACCGAGAGTTTTCCTCGATATTTCACGATATTACATCCCAGAATTTTCGGTATTAATTCGCCAATTATCGCAAAAAGTCGTGGAAAAGTTTATCCGCTCGATATCGACGGTTACTTCGATCGAGGCTTTGTTAAAATGGCGAACGAAATCTCAGGAACGAAAGAATTGCACTTTTCGCTTCGTTTCAACTCTTTTGTCTTTTTTGAAGATAGTTGTATTTGATCAAAGAGGAATCGATCTATGTTTAAAAAATTTGGGTCATCGAAAATTTTTCGATTATTCAACGTTAGAATTTAACTTTGCATTTATTTTATTCCTGTTTTGTACAAATACATGTTGATACACGCAAAATTGAGAGCGATACAATTATGAAAAATTTAAACTTGCAAAAATATTAAAATTATTTATTAAACCCTCCTGACACTCCTATTTCATATCAATCTTTGTATTTCTTTTGCTCTTTAGAACCCATGAATATATTAAACATCCTGCACAAGTTAGATTCTACGTTCCTACTAACCTATCCTAACCTAACCGGTGAGGAATCACAAATTCTCGTTTAAATTTCCAAAAATTTCCATTAAAATTTCGTTATTTATTAAACCCTCCTGACACTCCTATTTCATATCAATCTTTGTATTTCTTTTGCTCTTTAGAACCCATGAATATATTAAACATCCTGCACAAGTTAGATTCTACGTTCCTACTAACCTATCCTAACCTAACCGGTGAGGAATCACAAATTCTCGTTTAAATTTCCAATTCGATCACATAGCGTCGAACAGGCGGAAATTAAAATTGAAAGATAATAAGGACAGGTGGAGCGGATCGAAGTTTAAAAAGAAATTTCGTCGACGATATTCCAGCCATCGTTGGAATATTATTGAAAACACGTGGCGTGAAGATGGCTCCTTTTTGCTACATCGAATTTCCATAAATATTGGAACCGCGTCGGCTATCCAATGATCGAAGGAAACGGAATCGGCGGCGTGCCACGTTCTGGAAGGAAGGGAGGAAATGACAGGAGTTGGATGATGATCGTATATAGACGAAATTCCACGTGTACGGGAAACTTGCGTTAAACGAGGCGTCAATCGATGAATAATTTCGTCCCCAAATATATTCAAAGTATTTGCATGGATGAGGAGATTGATCGAATGATGTTTGAATTAATTTCGAATTACGACAAGGAAACAAATCGATTTCGATCGAGACTGGGAGAAATAGAGATCTTGACGAAATGTTTCACGCGTGTTTTTCATATTTGGCATATGTTGGCATATTGACATCCGCTTTGAGGGAATGAAATCAAGTAATTTTTGGAGTATCTTTTAGAACTAGATAAATTCAAAATAAAAAGTGTATGTTTTTAAATAAAATAAAACCTTCGCATATATTTTTACAATATAAAGTTGATAATTAATTATTAATGATTGCATTTTAAACATGTCTGAAAACATGGAAATTTATACGAAGAATCAAAGTCGAGGGAGCAATAGATTCTTTCAGGATTAACTTTCCTATAAATTTTTGTTGAAGTTGGCGCGCATGATATACTTTTCTCTTTTTAAATTCTAACGTAACTTTGAAAATTCCAATTTATGTTTCGAAATCTGGATATGCGAAAAAAAAGATTATGCTTTATTTACAAACGAATAAATGTCTTTGAATTATGAATCATGTTATTTTACGTATCGAAATTTCTATAATTTTAAATATTTAAGAAATTACATCCAAATATAACATATTTCAAATTAGTATTTATTCTGATGAAATACTCTTTTACATATATCCGGTTTCACTTTTTATCGCAAAATAAAAAGAAATATGTTTCAAATAAATGAAAGAATAATTGACAAAATGAAAAGCGATGGATTAAAGGGATACATTCGAGATCTTTTAAAATTTCAGTACATTTTATTCACTTCCTATTATTTTATTTGCACAATATATAAAATAATACATTACAAAAATATTAAAAATATCCCAAACAAGTATCACTCTACATTATGTAATAATTAAAACAAATTACTATTTAATTTCTTTAAAACGAATTTGCATAAATGTCTAAATAAGAATAACAGTTGAAATAAAAAAAAAATTTTCTCTTACGTGTATACAATTCATTTTATCGTTCGAATCATTTCGTAGGCTGTTCACCACCATTGTTGCGATAAGAATCCCGTTAATGAGAGCTAATACAGGCTCAATAAGTAAAATATAGCTTGAAATATCTGGATCCGTCAAACGGATACCGAGGAGGGTGAATTTTCCATGCAAATGACTGAAAACTATTCCGTATTCCAAAGACAAAAGGGGAAGTGAAAGAGGTCGAGGGTTTATTAGAATTTCAAAGAGGAAGATTGATAAATAAAGGCATCAGAAAGTTTCATTTGCATTTCTTTAGACAGAATTTATTACTCTTCATCCTGTATTTTACGATTTTGATTCGCCCCTCTGTTTCGTCAACTATTTCGAATTCATCTACGTTTGATCTGAAACTATTTTATCAAATATGGACATTCTATCGCAGTTCCATTCTTAAAGAAAAATGTGACTAAATCTTTAAATTTGATAGTATTGAATATTAACTACGAATTCATATTTCTTAAATTAATTTATAATTCAATATCAGTAGAATTATTCCCCATATTTTTATCAAATATCTATTTAAATTTCATGCAAAAATATAATTTAAAAACGAGATTCATAAAAATTCAAATTGGAAATTTATTTATGATCAAAGGATACTAGTTAAATAAGTTTTTCTGTGATATAAAATGTATTTTTTTTTATACAGTACAAATATAACGAAACTATATATTTCTTTATTTTATCAAATATGCACAAGTTGATATTTGATCAAAGCCCAATCGCATTTTTCATTCAGATGATTTCATATTTTAACACGATAAGTGTCATTTATATACATATCCTTGACACTTAATTAAATAACTAACTTAACTAGGACTCTTGTGGGCTGCACATATCCAACGATACCAATCAAGGGTTAACTTTCGAAACTTAACTCCTCGCATAAACCTGAAATTAATTAAACGCTGGTGTATCCTAAGACACAGTGAAGATCTGAAATTAATTAACCCCTAATTCACTTTACAACGCATAGAACGAATACGATATTATCCCAAATATATTATCGGATTATATATTATATCAAATTTCGAGGAACCATTATTAAAATCGAACGATACGTAACGTATATATAAATTTATATCGATTAGAAATTTCATCGAAATCGAAGGCAAGTGACACCCGTCCAAAGATGTAAAAATTTTAAAGAACGATTCTCTCGACGAGATGGAAAATTCTTGCAAACTCGACTATTAGCACAAGAGATTCCTCCCCCTCGACCTGTCTATTTTTCTTCCAGTTCATCGACTTATCACCGTTTAAATAATTCACCGAGGCCGAGACACGAAGATTTCGTTCCACAAGACAGGAAAATAGGCGGGCACAGAGCTTGTTACTCGGTGGGACGGCTGACAGTTCGATTACGCGGTTGTTCGGGTTGTGTGCATGGAAACGTTTAAAAGTTAAAAGCAAACTAGTTTCGTAAACGAGGGGAAATGAGTCGTGTAAAGTAACGTTGGGCAAGATCAACAAAATTATTTGCCTGATCCGAGTGAGTATGGGAATCGCGCAATCCGATTTCATTTGTATCGCAAACAAAACCGGCCAAATATAAATGTAAAATGCATTCTTGCCAAACTTGGCAAATTTCGATTTTCCGATTGTTTCCAATTGTTGTTACGATCAAGATTTTCCCCCTCCTATTTCTGTTTCTCCTTTCCGTTTTGTGCATTTAACTTGGAATTAATTTATTTTTATCAGATAGAAAGAATTTCTATCTAATCTGTGTTCTTTAATGAAAATTTCTCTTATGAAATAACTTTTAGATATTATGTTCAGCATTCTAAATGTAATTTTATAATTAAAATTTTTTCTCCCTATTAAAATTTCGAGCATTGATTTCAAAACTATGTTCGAGTAAAGAAGAATTGTAATCACAATGAAATGAAAGTCTTGGAATACTTTGGTCCATTACGTATACATTTGCGTTCATTTTAATCATCTTCTAACGATTGTTAGATAATATATAAAATAACATATTGACATTCGTTTATTATCATTTATCGAAATATTATTTTCTGAGTCGCATAATAAATAAACTGTTCATATTATTATAAAACAAATTGTTCTCGCTCGTATTATAATTCTACGTATTCGTATTAGATGAAAAATTATTTGCACGGCGTTATAAAAATTAACCTCGTCATTAAATTCGTGGGCTGAATTTGTAACGAGTTAATG
This sequence comes from Apis cerana, assembly GCF_029169275.1. Lineage (NCBI taxonomy): Eukaryota > Metazoa > Arthropoda > Insecta > Hymenoptera > Apidae > Apis > Apis cerana. The sequence goes on along the minus strand of NC_083864.1, from coordinate 519,751 downwards.
AACCGTTGCTCATGGTTCGTAATCTTGTCAAATTTCAATTCTTGTTTGACGGGCGGAAACGCGTCCTCGTTTTTTTTTATTCTATATTTTTATTTCATTTAACGAGACGTGGCCGGTGAATACATTTTATCAGAGGCGATACGAGCTTCCACTCTTTCGACGGGGATAAAACACCGTTTGACAACGATTTTATCAATGTTATCTCAACCGTAGACTCGCGATTTGTTGCACGTGAAACGAGTTTCCAGCTGATTCGCGTTTAATTTTCGTATTTGTCGGTGGAAAAAAATGGACGGGGATAACGGGGGGAGGAGTGCATTGTGCCCCATCTTCCGCATTATGCCCACTCCTTTACAAAACTCGCGTTTCATTGTTTTCTTTGGACAACGATTAATGGACGACTTTACCATCAGATACGTTCTCTTGACGCTCGATGATGCAAATACTTTTCCAATGAATTTCGAATGAAAAACGATCGTTCTTTCATTTTTTTGTTTTGTTTCTAGAATTAATATTTCCTCAAAAAACAATAATAATAATTATATATAGAGAGCACAAAATTGATAAATTTTTCTTAATTAATTATTTTTTAAATTATTAGATTCTAATTGCATGATTTCATGATGTGAATACGATAAATTCACGCGGAAGAGAAACAAAAAATTTTGACGTTGCACAAGTTCGCAAATATAAACAAATTCGGTGTTTCGAAACAATGCACACGTTATCTTTTTTCACGATTGATCGACCGTTCGAATCATGGATGTTCATTCAAAGGATATCGAAAAAAAATTTTCAAGATAAAGGCGAACGCAGAATATCTCGTTCGTTCATTAAACAAACGATAGAGCGCCACAATGTGATTATATTTCCACAGATTTCTTCCTTTTTAAATTACTATAAACCTCGAGATTATTATATAATCAGTCCAGAAAGCCTCACAGACAACCAATATTTATCGCACGCTAAATAAAATCCAATTGTTATTGGTTAACGATAAGAGATCTATAACTTTGATCATTTGGAATTCCTTAAATCCAAAACATAAAATTATTTTAATTAAAAATTATATTAGATTAGATTAGGTTAGAAACTAAAGTCAAATTATGGTTATATATTGGAAAGAAATTGTTCACAATGTTAACTTTAGAAATATATTTCAGTATCATTGAAATAAATGAGGTGTAATCTTTTGTAAAGAATTATGGAAAAATAAGTTTTTATATATTTACGATAACCATGATAGATTGGGAAAATGATTTTTTTTTTTGCAAAAATAAATTGAAAATTGATTTGATGACTTTTGAAAAAAGAAGTCGTTATTTATTGAGAAAATATATTAAAATTAATTTTAATATTACACTTATATTACATTTCATTACACTTCATAATTTCTGATAAAAGAAAGTTTTACGTTATAAGAAAAGATGAAAAAGATTTAGAATCAATTGACTATAGTAGTTGTAGCTTTCCTACCTACTTAAATATAATAAATAAAACATGGATAAAGCCACTTATAACATCCAGTTGATACATGGAATGTAAGTGGATAGATAGTATCATGAATAATTGAAAGGTTTAGTAAAGAAAAATGGCATAAGTAGTACTTACAAGTTCTCTTTAATTTTAGAAAATTCTGACAAAGCTTTTAAGCTTTTAATGAGCTTAACTTTTAATTAGAAAATCTCTTTTCAAAGATGTTACGATATATTATTATTTATATAAAAATTCGTAATTTAAATTTTTTAAAGAAATACAAATTATTCTCTCTTTTTTCGTTCTATTACTTTTATCAATTGTAAATCCCTCGATCTTGTATTCCTATAATCGTCTATCTTGTTATAAATTTGAATTTCATTCAATTATTGAAAAATTTTTCTACTCGAATATTGATTTAGATGAAGTATTTTAATATCGATAAGAAAATATTCTTGAAAATATACATAGATGATTGATAATTTAAATTTTCCTATGTAGGTCAATCGATAAATAAGTTACATTCCCCACAAAAAAATATAAAGGAAAATTAATAAATGAATGAAGCAAAAAATTTGTTTATTATTACCATACATTTACATTCGACTATTACTTCTCAATAATTTTTAATAAAAAATATTTTTGTTTCATATTATAATTTCATATTATGAATTATTGGGCCTGATAAAATAAAATAATCCTCTTAAAATAAATAATCCAATAATACATTAACAATCCGCGTATTATATGATCCTATTTCAAGCAAATAATATTTTTTTATTATCTTCTGTTTTATATTTGCAATCTCTCAAAATATATATTTAAACAAATATATGTAATTATTTATTTTATCTATCAGTACTTTTCAAATAACGAACATTTTTCACATTTTTTTAGTATGAACATAGTATATTATTGAAATATAGTTACATATTAATAGAACTTTTCATCCTTATTTAACATATTGTACAATTATTGTATTATTGGATATTGAATTATCATAATTATCATATTGTTGGTAAAATAAACAGGAATTTAATTTTATTCGATTATCTTTGATAAACGATAGAGAGAAAAATAAATATACAAATTTAAATATAACACATAATTCAATCCCGAATAAAGTCATTTGATTTCTGAATTAAGTCATTCTATTTTCCAATAACCTTATTTAATTCTATTTCTCAATATGGCCATTTGCATTTGTATTCGATTTATTATGTCGTTAGCATTATTGTTGCAATTATAATACTGTTTCCAGTCCAGTGGGCACATTACATATTCTAATGTATTAATAAATCTGTTTATCGCTGAAATTTCGGTTATGATTTATTAATATCGAGGCGAATTAGATCATTTTCTGATTGATAGTAGAAAGATAATAAAATTTAAAAAAGCTACATTTTTATCATTGAACATAGATAATAGAAAATGGAAAAATTAAAAATCCCTCTATTGCAAACAGAAACCAAAAAGCGAGAAAATTTTGAGACGATTAATTTCTTTTAAATAACAGATACATAAAAATATTGATAAATAAAGAAAACTTTCTGACTTATATATAGAAATTTTCAAAACGAAAGAGATACATAGATAAATTAGTCTAAAATTTATCAAATACTAAATTTGAACATTGTATAAATTAAACAATAATAAACATATACATAATAATTATAGAAACTATATATAAATAAGTTTGTAACAATTGTTTATTTCCATATATAATAATGAATTGAATTCTTACCCTAATTTTTTTGGTATTATGAATAAAAAAAGAAAAAGAAAAATATATATAGATAAGAAAGATTAAATATATATCTAATGAATTCAAAATTTTCAATGATAGAGACATAAAATAAATTAATTTTTTTCGGTCCATTTATTGATACTTAAAATAATATATAAATGTATTTCTTTTTTTCTCTGTTAAAATTTATCATCGATTCGGTTCAAAATCGTTAATCCAAATACATCATCATGAAATCACAGTTTTCAAAGCTTTTTATTCGAGGAATTTACATAACCGGATTCGGGATAATGATTAATCCGTCACTGTCACGTAATAAATTTAAATAGATAGGAAGTAGTTCGTTTAATTGAAAATGCTTGCACAAATTTCGAACGTGTTACATTGTAATCCAATATCGACTTTTCGTGGATAGATCTCGATTGTAAAGATCATGAAGATTTCTTTAAATATCGCTTTTTAAATACAATATTATCGCTCGAATGAGATAGAAATTTACAATCTTATTTCTCGTTGTTCGTAAATTTAATCGATGAAATTATTCATTCAACCAAAATTGGGAAATAAATTTGAAGAAATTTTTGAAATTTGAAGAAATTTCCAATGAAAAATAATAGTAATTAAAGTATTTATAAAATAAAATCGAAAATTGAAATAAGTAACCAATTTTAAGCTTTAAACTTAAATTGTTCTCTCAATAGTTTTAACATCTGATATTGTAATTAAGAAATATTTAATTAATCTAGCATCTTGTTAATTAATTGAAATCATTAATGACTAAAGATTATTCAACTTAATTCAATTTAGATTTTCCTTTCTAAAGATTCCATTTAAACGTTGATAAATATTGTATCAACGCGTTATATTTAAGACTACTAGGAGTAAAATTTGAACGATTGCAAATAAAATCTCGAGTGATGATTTATAGCTAAATAAAGTATTGATCTGAAATTTTTAAAATTCCTCCGTCTTTATAGTTTATAAGATAATTTCACAAATGAATGAAATTAGAAGATATTTATGAAATATACACTAAATTTATAACTAAACGAGGTATAATTAAAGCGCCTTAACAAGATTAATAACCTTCGATGAAAACTAATTTGCTTTATACTGAAGAAGTTGGTAATCAGAAGGTTTCTAAAAGCAATTTATTATACATATTGCTTCCCTTACTTAGTCACTATATATACTTACTATACGTACTGATTTATAAATTAAATCTCTTCTTCGATATATAAAATTAAATATTCATAGATTATTATTCACAACCAATCAAATATAAACTTTAATCAAATATAAATACATGTATATTTTTACATCTGATTTAGTAAAAGTAAAATAAAAGTCTTGATATAATTGACTGCGCAGATGCAGATTCATTTTTTCAATTGGCACAGTATAATTCGGAAAAAATTTCTAACTATTGCGTTATCTCTTATTCTTAGATGTATCTGATTATAATAAAAACCAAAAATATTTCAATATGGCGGATAATATATATATATCTCAAATATTTTCCAAAACTTTTGTTCTTAAACATGATCCGATATATAAATATCAAATAATAAAATACATATAGTAAGTGTAAAGTATTTTATAAGAAGATTACATCAACAGAGACACGTATTCAATAACTTTGAAGATATTATTTCAAATATTATTTTTTTTTGAGATTTCTTTAATATTTTTTTACTTTTACTCTGTTATATAAAAAATATATTTATTATCTAGTAAATATATTAGTAAATATTTTTATTTAAATTTTAGACAAGAATAGTAAATATATACTTTCATATGTAAATCTCTTATTGTCTCTGTTTTCGCTGACATAATTGATGCATTGAGATTTGTCATCGTATGTAATGACGAATATTGTTCCAGAGTTGAGCGGAGAACTTTAAAAACAATAACATTCATTTGTTCGAATGAAAGTACCGCGAAGTGAAATGGAAGAGAAAAGAGGAACTAGAGAATTGTTTTTCTTGATTTCTCTTTAGATCTTCGTATTTATTTTTCATAGTCTCGAATTCGAAATGTGGATTTTTATAAAAATTCTTTCCATTTCATATATCTCAACACGTTTGGATGAAACAAATTATGACAAATTGTTTTTTCCATTAAAATAAATTATCACATTGTTAATCTATCAAAATTTATTAAAATATAGTAGCAAAATTATGTTAAAGCCATTGTAAATATATATCGATGATATCTGATCTTGTTCACGTTTCTCATTCATTTTGGGTAATATATTATAAATCACGAATAAAAATTCGATTAATTTTATTATTAATTATTATAATCATAATTTTTTCAACAATATGAGTACATTGATAATTCTTGATAAATTCTTGAAAATATATTACACTGCAGTTATATCGATTTATTATGCTTGCAATTGAGAATAATTTATGTTGAAATATTTTACAACATCGGTAAAAATGTGTGAAAAAAAATCATACGATTCGAAATCATAATTTCAAAATTGTAATATCGATATTTGTTGAATTATTTGTTAATTTTTTATATATTTTTTTACATATGAAAACGATATATATCTTGAAAAGTATTATTTTGGGAAGTATTTATCTTCAAAATAATTAGCAATTTAATAAGTACAATTAAATTAAATATCATTTATCTTGATAATGATTTAATAATTATTAATAATCTTAATAATCTTTTCCTTTTTATCATATTTATGCATTTCAATAAAATTGTGATAATTTTAATTTTAAATATTTTATTGGAAAATTAAATTATATTCGAAACGTATAATATCGTTTTATACTATTGAAAAATTTTATAATACATGGAGTGTATTTATTATATATATTATTTAATAGAAAGTTTCGTAACAATTAAATTATTTTCCAATTTAATATGCGATTTAATTTCAATAAATTTATAATTAAGCTTTTAGTAAAATCAAAATAATATCATTAATTTTATTCCAGAAAGAAGTTAAATTTTACGAAACTATATTAAAATTATAAAAATAAAAATGATTTATGAATACAAATGAAGAATATATCTAATTATTGCTACTAATTTAGAAAAAAGAGCATCTATCTAAAACCAATAACGATGGAATTTATACATTTTAAAAAATTTTTTTTAATTTTATCATACATTCGTTTATCTTAAGTTTTTATTAAAATTCCAATATATTCTTTTTAAACGATAGCACATGAATTCCATTAATTATTACGCAAAAATCATACATTAAGAAAATTCACTTCTTATTAACTACAAACACTTTAATATTATAAATTTCAACAATCTAATGATATACTTCCTTCTTATCAAATCAATCGAAATATTCAAATTTTATAGAAATTTGTCGCGAGCAATAATTTTCTTTATTATTTATTTCGACATTGTCGATCCATGACTATTTTTAATCACATCGCTACTTTGACACACGAAACCGTCGAGACACGGATTAAAGCATCAAATTCGAATCCTTAGGCGCGGTCGGTGTTTGAGCGGAAGGCGCGGCCAACTTCCTCTTCTCGATTAAATACACACATCGAGGGGGGAGTTGGTCGGTAGCTTTCTCCACCTCGCCTCTTTGTCTTCGCGCTTTCATCGACCTTTGTGGAAACATCGAGCTTTTTTCACTCGAATATAACTATCAGAAACGAAAGATCGAACTCTTTGTAATTTTGGAACCATTCTTTTGGCGATTTCTTTTGTTTCTCTATTTTATATTCTTATATCTCTATTCTCTAGATTAGATTAGAAATTATTAGACCTCAAGAAAAGTTCGAGGATTAGATATAGAAGCATAAGAGAGAGATTAAAGATGGATTATAGAAATAGATGATTCAAATAAGTGAAAATATTGAAAATTATATACGCGATATAATTAAAATGAATTCTTCGTATTTTAATAATTTAAAGAAATCTTTTAAATTTCCTTTTTTTTTGTTTAGATTAAAAACTATGCAGAATAAAAATGTAGTGGAATTGTATAGTATAATGGTATTCGTGATGCATTTTATTCAAATATTCAAAGGAATAAACCGCGAGAATTGAACAGAGAAAGAATAGAATGAGTTTCGTGTACGGTTCATGCGAAATGTGGTTTCCAAGACGTATAAAATAAATGGAGAAATGATGTATACGAGGGTGAATGCATGATATAGTGGTGCAACATAGTTCGTAACGTGACAAGCAAGTTGATAGCTCTTCGTAACAAAGTATTGTATGTCAAAAATATAGGATGCAGCTTCTTCAACTTCTCTTTAAAATTTCTTCTCAAAGTGTACAGCTTTTTTTTAGAAGTTAAGTTACATTAATCATCACGTATAGTTACGTATAGTTTGGCGAACGAATTTAAATAATTTTTCTTTCCTATCAAATATTATTATTAATTGTTATTTATTTCGAAACGTTTCGCATTAATATTTTCGATTTCTATTAATTTTACAAATTTAATTCACGACGCGTTTAATTTAAATCGATAAATTGAAATTCACATCCCGTGATATTATTACAAAAATGAACGATAAAAGCGAAATTAATTTCAATAGAGAATTAAGAAACAAGTCTCGTGTTTTTACAATACCAATTATACATAAAAAAAATTGTTTTATAAATCGTGATTTTTATTTATAAACGCTCACACATTATTAAAAACACTGCCTCGAATCGAATTAATTTGCAAAGTGCCGGTTTATAAAAGTGGTATTTTTGGTGGATCTATTTAAGAACAGTCAGAACACGAGTTTAGTTATTTTTAATCAAACTCCCGCTGAGAGTAAATTGGAAAGGGAAGGTATATCTCCTGCTGGAGCTTCGAAGGGAACTTGGAATCCTTGGATGCGCGTATTGGTTTAACGAGAATCGTTTGGTGAAACTAGCTAGGTGCAAATGTAGCTGGGCGTGATAGGTAGTTTCTCTCGTTTCATGTATTTGCGTTTTTTCGAGAAAAATTATTTTTTTGATCAAATTTTCAATCAAATACGAAATTTAATATACTTTGACTTAATCGGTAGATTAGAATAAATGATTATATCTATATAGAATGATTTAAAACAAGAATTATAGATTTATTAATTATATTTTACGAATTATAAAATTAAATAATTGTATTATTTTATGATAAATAACAAAATCTGAAAGCAATATATTACATAAGTTAATTAATATAAAACGGAGATAAATTTTTACGATGGAAAAGATTAATAAATATCATTAATAATCATCGCGAATTTTTATATCGAGAAATCTGGGAAACTTCGAATCGTTTTTAGTTTCAAAATTTTCTATTAAAAATTCACAAACTTATATATCTAAAACTGGCATTTTGTCATATTTATATTATTTAAAAAAGATTTTGATAAAAAATTCACGACACACGAACGAATATGTCAATTTTCCTCCTTTAATCAGACGACTACTATCCATAATGGACAAGTTCCAAATTCGAATGAAGAAATTAACACAAGTTATGAAATTTATCATATGAAAGATCAATTTCTTTCATTCGTAATAATTGTCATAAACAGAGAATTTATCTATTCAACTAAAAGCCCGACCAAAAGAGGAAATAAAGGAATGCTCGTCGATATCTTTCCACAATTTATCACTCTCGTTACCAATATGTTTTCTTAACTATGACTTCGCGTGACGTGACTCGATGCTCGTTCCCGCGCCCACATGTTCACTAGGCAGTTCAAATATTTGCATATTTGCATCGCCACTGTTTCCCACATCCCGCGGGATCCACATATGGATCGAAGGGGGATCGATCGAAGAGTTCGAATGTTTGATCTCGATGGAGGGAAGATAGAGTTTGAAGAGGTTCACTATTCCCAACTTGCGCGTATGCGCGAATGTTAATACATTCATGAAAGATCGATTCTGGAGATAAAATGGATAATGGAAAAGACTTAGTTGTTCTTTGAATTTTTTTGAAATGATCTTACTATCGCATAGAATACTTCTAGAAATAGAATATTATTAGATTTCTAATAATACGAAGAACGATAATTTACTGAATATTTTCTTCTTTAATACAAAGCATATACAAGTCAAATTATTAGCTCGAAATTAAATAAATATCAATCTTGATACAATTACAAATCTTCTGCCTGGAACTATGTTGCAATTTACAGCTAATAATAGCTAGAATCGAACGTAATTGTTGAAAGTGAAGTTCAAATCGTACAAAATCCATGAGAGAGGAAATTAGTGCACTTTGTGTATACCTCGATTCCTTTTCTTGCGACAGACATTAGGCTCCAGGGCGAAAGGGATTCCAATCAAAATAGGTTTAAAGCGTAGTTCCTGTTCCTGTTGCTTGGCGGGAATCGTGGGCCACATGACAATTGATGCGCTCCGCAAAGCGTGCGGTGAACACGATTCTTCATCGGTCGAGACCCGCGCTCGCTGTGGGAAACCGACTCGTTTTTTTCATAATAAATCATCTATCCTTTCTAAAACCGCGTCCGTTTAACCACGTTTTGTTCAACGTGGCTTGATTAAAGTCTGATGGGGGCGAATAACTTTTGTCCTTGCGATGTATCTATCTTCGTTTTTTTCTCTTCTTTTTAATTGGGAAACGTGATTAAATTGCGAGAATAAAAGAATTTATCGTTGTCAACGATTTCGATTATTTCTTTGTTTTTGCTCTTACGGATTTTTTTTAAATGATGTAATTTAATTACTACGAATTAAAATATTTTAATAACATCACGAGACTAATTAAGATATAATTCTGAGATTGATGAGAAACTAAACTTTTTTTTGATTATATACTAATTATATAAAATTATTAATTGTACGTGTAGATGTATAATGATCCAATACAATCAGACTAGGAATAATGCTTGTACGTATTGGTAAAATTAAATTATAATATATTTATAATTATACATTTATAATTATAATATATTATAATAAATATTTTTTAGTAGATAAGATGAAACGGGAGCTGAACAATATTTCTTACTTCATATTTTGTATTTCATATTATTTCATGTTTTACTCTAAATGATAATGATTATTTATACAGAATAAATTATTTCAACATGACACAAAATTGAATATTTTTATTCAATTGCTCGAACGAACTGTGTAAAAAAGGATATAAATTGTTTTTTCAGAAATGTATTAAATAAAAATAGGAAAAAACACGCAAAAGGATAAATTTATTTTTGGATATGAGAAACCGAATAGTTGTTATTTTTGTTTTTCTCCAAGTCAAAAAAATACTCCAATCTTTTCAGTTTTCAATTTTAGTTTAACTTATATTAAAATTCAGAAAATATTTATGATATGATTTTTCCTTTAGATATCTTCAATTTTAGAAGCGATATAAATATATAAATTTATAATATATTAAATATGTTAACTTATCAGATAATATATATTTTTAAAAAATTAATTTTAAGGATTGGAAAAAATGCTAAAAATTGTTACAGAAAAAGCTTCATTGGTTAGATTATAATTAATATAAAATTATAAGTATAAATACAAAATAATAATATATATATTTTTTATTATTATAATGTTAGTCCATATTATAAAAAAAAAATAGTTCATCGTTTGTTAAACTACCTTTTTTATGTTATTCATAAAATATTTGATTTTTGTTTTAAATTCTGTTTTAATAAAATTATTTTAATATGATACAATCGAATTGATTTTAATTTTAAAATCTTATGTATAATAATAAACTTCTAGACACTCTATAAAATGCAAAATATATTTAAGGCACTTTGGACAAATATAATAAAATAATTTCCATATACTGATTGATCCTGGATATTAAATATAGAGAGCTTCAATTACAGTTCATAACATAACATTACTTTAAATAAAGTACATTTTAATTAATTTATCATATATAAAATTTCTTTCAGTATATTATTACACGTGAAAAAAAATTCGTATTTCCGTATTTCTGTATCTTTCTAATAATCCTTAATAATATGCAAATTCTTTTACAGCAATCGATAGTAACTAATGGAGAGTTTGCATGCATGGTGAATTGTGATGCAATCGTGGCCATGATTAAAACGTATTTGGAACGAAGCAATAAAGTTTAAGTATGATTGGAAAAATACCAGTAATGTGGTAAATTGAAGCAAATTGTAACGTAGCAAGTTAATCGTCTAACAATAAGTTATACTCTAGTAAAAAATATCGTATTAAAAGATCAGATATTTTTTTAAATTGGTGTATAATGATGTGGCATGGTGAACGAAGAGAAAGAAGAGAGAGGAAGAAAAAGAAGATGGAAGATTTCGCTAGTGAATTCGTAAAATAATCTAATTAATCTTTCAAAGTTTCTTTTTTCTCATATATAATGTTAAGGACCTCGTGTAGGTGATAAAGTCCATAACAACTAGGATATTCGTGCCAAAAAGGAAAGATACTGTAAATTATAGCAAGGTATCGTCACAATTTAATCCTGTATTAGATAAGATTTCACAGTATCTTTAAAATTTTCAGTTCATAACATGATGTTAAATATTCCGTCTTATTCTATCCCATTTTATTAAAGAATTTTTATTTATTTATTTGAAATTTTACAAAAAAATTGTACAAGTGATCCTAATAAAAATTTGATAATTCATATAGTGTTAACTCCAGTTCCCTGAAATTATTTAGCGATAAAATTGATTTATTGTAAAATATCAATAATTATAAAGTTCAAATGTGAAGTTCGATCCAGTAATACAAAATTTATCTGTTAATTGTAAAGTTCATTCATTTATAATGATGAAATAAATTCTGATAATTTTCGAAGAAGTTGTTTTAATTTTGTAAATTTTTGTATGGATAAGTGAATTTTGATTTAAAAAAAATTTGAAAAAAATTCGTTGTTCTTAGAAATTTTCGAGAATAATGGTGAAATTGGCATCGATTGGAAAATCTCATCCCAAGATACCTCCAAGATACCTCGTATCACTCTAACAAACAATATTCAATCTCGACGTTCTTCTCGAGCAATCTTCCCTCCCAATATTATCTATACTGTTCATAAACCGTCTCCAATCTCCAATTTTATAATCATAATTTAAATTGCTTTAAATTTTTATATAAAATGTATATAGATTAATAAAAATTAATAAATTTATGTGATAAAAGTGAAAGAAAAATAATTCGATTGAATTATATTTTCTTGAATTACAGAAATGAGCCTAACAAAAAATCAATTATATAATTTTTCTCCGATCTTGAAGAAATATTTATCCTTTTAATTAAAAATGAAATAATATTAATATAATTTAGATTTATATTTTATCAAATATATTCCAATATACTTTAGTATATGTATTTTTTTCTCCGACACTAAAATATATACACATAAATTTATTAAATTATAAAATATCACACTTCTAGCTATTGAACATCTTTGTTGTAATATGGATAATGGCAAGGGGACCATATTACTATCCCTTCCTCTCCGTTCATCTCTTTTCCTCGAACGCTTTTTATTTCTCCATTTTCGAAATTAGAACAATTATTGCACGATATTTTCAGATCGCTCAGTTTCCCTTCCATAGTCGCGTGCCGCCTCGGATCTAACATCGATCGACAAAAGCGTATCGGTTTCGTTCATTATGCAAGGAACAATTTAACGTTATTGAATTTATCGATTGACTTTAATTTAGTTGAAAGGGCTTGGGTGCAACGTTGATGCCTCGATCGAGCCTTCCTCTTTCATTTCAATCAAATTTCAGATGATCCCGTGCACTTCGTTGTCCTCCGCGTGCTCCTTCCTTCTCTTCCTCGTCGTTTCGTCTCCTTTTCCTTGAGAGCACGCGAACGGATAATTTGCTTATTGTGTCGGCTGGAGAACAACGAATAATTTCTTCGAATTGGCGTTTATTAAACGATTTTTTTTTATATATTCACCTCGTAAAGTGACTTCGAGTTCGATGTCAAAGGCTGTTAAGGCGAGTGTTGATTCGATTAACTCGAACGAATGGGAAATTGGTTCTTGGAATCACCGTTTCCTTTTAATACTCGTAGGATTATGAATTGGAACTGAGTGTTAAGAGGATTTTTCGATTTAATATAGTGTTAAATATATCTTTGTATTTATAAATTAATCGATTGAATTAAAGAAGTTTTTGATGTTTCGTAAATTTATATTCGAAATAGATAAAATAGATATTTAAATATTAGGATTAAATTCTAGGGAATTATAGGGGAAATAAAGGAAAGAATTAAAATTTAGTGATGATATTCTGACATTCTATGTTGCCATAAATTATAACTTGTATAACTTATAATCTCATAAGCGGTATAATTTGATCGTAATTACGAATCGACTGATTTAAAGGATTAACGATATCTCGTTTATACCGACTCAACTAATTACAAGGGAACAATAATATTTTCATTTCGAGCACTCATTATATTCCTTTCTCTTGCCAATTATCGTTGAATATTTACAAAATGCTCGGCTTTTATCGGGGCGAAGGACCGATAAATTAATTAAGGGAGGGCCTCTGTGTTGTAGTTGCATAAATCGATTTAAGCGCGTTCGACTAGTAAAACTGTGTATATGTAATCAAGCAGCCGATACACAATCCTTAATGATGATGATGATCAGAATCTAGTAGTGGTAATTACTGCTATTGTTGCGTTTGTCCAGGCTTCTCCACGTGAAACGAAAATTAAGCTTGCGGCATTTTCGTTAATTGTGCGCCATTTTAATAACCCGAATTCGATATTTTCTTTCCGAATCGTCGTGTTGTTATTATTTCGATTTTTTCGATCAGAGAGAGAGAGAGAGAGAGAGAGAGAGAGAGAGAAGGGAAAACGCATTGTACTTACGAGTTGTAGTTACGAAATATCTCTTATTATCCAACGGATTTCCGTCGTCTGAGTCCTCGATCAAAGACTTTCATCGAAACGAAACAGATTGAATACGATTGAATACGATTTGTGCAAAGTGCCATGCAAAACGGAGAAGAGATTATTCGTGCTGGAGCCTTTGTTACGAATAATTCGAAAATCAAAAGCTATCTAAAGCTATTGTATGAGGAAAGAAGTTGGTGAAAATGATGCAACATATTTCAAGCTCATGAAAGAAAACTTTCTATCTATACCTAATTTGCAAAATTTTTTCTCCAAGTTGTTCATCAATCTTCGTTTCTTTTTTTTTTTTTTCACGCATAATTTATCTTCGAATTATTTCGAATAAAATATTTGGACGAGAAATTTATTTCGAAACGTTTCGAAACTTTCTCTTTTTCCTCTTAATTACTAATTATTATTAATTTTTTCAGAAATTAGAAGATTTGATTTATGTAATCGACACATCTTCAAAAATAAACTATCATAAGAAATGTAATAAAGGATGGAAGGGTGAAAATTTCAGTGCAGATTACTAATCGTTATATAGAAATCATGGATTAACACTTCTCTTTTTTCATCTTTTCTTTTAATCTAACGCATCTTTTCTCGTTTTATCTTTGGATTTTTGGAAAATTATAAAAATGAGCCGAATAGACTATTTATTAAAAACAATTGATCAAAGGTTTGACTCGACAAAAAATTTTCAAAAAGTTTTCTTAATGGTCAATTGTTCTAAAACTATCGATTGTTCATAGTTCAACTCAAACCCAACTTGATCTAACTTAAACTGTTTTGAAAAAAACATTTTTGTTAACAATAACTCAATGATATATCAAAAGATGATTAAAATCGAAGAAAATAATATTTTTTATTATATTATATTCGTATAATTGTAATTTTCGAAGATTGTCTTTTTTTATCAATATTAACAACATTATGTCGAACTTTAAATATATATTTTATAAGAAAATACTCGGATTCAATCTTGAAATATAATTAATCATTTATTAGGATAACTTATTTCTTCACTTTTCTCTTTGAGATATCGTTCTAGGTACATTTTCCACGAAAAAGTACAATTTTCTAGCGATCCTTTTCTAAATTTCAGTTAGATATTCGTTAGAAGAAAGAAGAAACCTACTAAAGATAACAGTAGGTAGTCCATCTGGAAGAATTTCTTCTCGAAGATCCCTCGAGAATAAGCTGTTTTTCGATATTTCGTTTCATTTAAGAGATATCGGCTCGTAGCAAATGTTGACTTACCCTGTATATACCGTATAGCTTACAGGTATTATTCATCATACACCAGCCACTGCATTTTCAGAGAAACGATTTTTCTTCAACGTTGTATCGCGTTAAGAAAAGAAATAAAATATTTATAACTTATATCAAAATCACCGTTCTTTTATTCTTTGTTATATCGTTTAATCGTACAAACATTCATGATAAAATTTATATCGAATATTAACGGTCTAAAGAAATATAAAATTAACGTTGTACAAATCCAATCGTGGATTCAATTCGATGGAAAGTTTTTACAAAGATTTATTAAAGTCATAATAATTTCTTCTCTTGTGAAAATTTGAGCAGACCAATAAGAAAAAAAAAAAATAAGTTTTCATCGATCGTTCTAAAATTAGATTTCCATCGTCAGAAAATTAGATTTCCATCGTGAATTAAAATGGAATGCAATTATCTCGTGGATCGAATTAAAAAATATCAAACTGAAATATATCATTTTTTAACTATTATTTTATACGTTTCACGTCAAATCATTTTTTAAAATCAAAATTAATTTTTTTTTCTTTTTCTTTTTTAGAAAAGAAGAGAATTTTTATTCCAATTATTTTCACACATGTTTGCAACTCCTTTAATAATTAATTTAAAAATTCTCCTGCTCCTATTTGCAAATGATTTTAAATATATCTTTTATATTCTAAATCCGCGCTACTTATTGTCGATTATAGAATCGTAGAATTGAACAATTCGAAGTAACGCGATCGAATAATTTTTTCAAAAATTTGTACCTCCATTTTTAAACAACAACGTCACGGTGTTAAAATCGAACAAAGTTGCTACTTCCTTCCACAATCACGTTGTGGATCAATCGAATCGCAGTTACAGTGATTACACACGATCGACGGGGTTTCCAACTTGAGAATGATCATTTTTCATCTTCCTACCACCTATTTCAATTATCCATCCCGTTGCGTTAAAAACACTTCCACGATAGAAACTTTTTTATATGAAATTTCACACGGGATTCGTATTTGCGATACGATATATTGATTCATCAATCGAAAGAAGCCATTTTATACGAAAATGTATTAAAATAAAAGCCCTATTGTGATTATTTGTATTTTCATGGATAATAAACAAACGGGAATCGATAAATTAATTTTCCACGATTCGAGAAAGTTGTTCGAATCAATCTTGCGCGGAGAATCGAATATTTAAGCGGTCGTTACGGTTCACTCGAAGGAAATCAAGTCGTATGAATTTGTAATTGTCGATCGGGTTTCATACGCAGCTTTTCGTAAATTTTATCTCGAAACGATTTTATTAACCGATCACATTATTCGGATTCGAGGCTGACAGAGTTACGAGAGCCAATTCTCGATGGTCGATTTTAAAAACGAATCATTGATGTTACGTCACAGTATCATCAATCGCATAAATAATAATTACCGATCGAAGGTGAACACGATTGGACAGGTTCGCAGGGATTGAAAAGGGAAAATAAATTCTGCCTCGTACAACTCTCGCTGTTATTCTTCAAAAAGCTAAAATAAAGAGGAGGACAAACGGCAAATGGAATGAATTATTTAACGCGTTACTTAGACCCTGGATAGCGGAAGGGATTTAAAATGAGTTACGATTACGAGGGTGGGCAAATAAAACGGGGCAAGTAATTAAGCTTGGAGGCAGAATGACTTTGGGGCTCGATTAATTTCAGATTCAAATAGCTCGGAGTTATTCTAATTGATTCTCAGTGGCGCCCCCACCCTCCCCCAATTACTCGTCGCGTTGATTGTCTCAATCGGTAACCGTTCGATATTGTCGAGGGCCCAAGTAGAAAGTGGCCGTTAATTAATTAGGTAGAAGGGTAATTGCATTCTTTCGTTCGAGCGCTGTTCAACGGATAATACACGTGTCACGGATGTCGAGAACAAGGCTTGATATCTCTTTAATTTACCCAACGTTTTTGTTCGAGGGGCTCGGTTGGTTTCGAGCGAGCTTCGAAACAAAGGAAGTGAGGAGAGGATGGCTCTCTCCTCGAGAACTTTGAAAATTTACGGGATAATCACGCATAAATGTATAACTTGAACAAGCTTTTTTGTGTTCGAGGGAAAGATATCGTTCGAAGAAACGATTCTATTCTATTTTTTCTTTTTTTTTTTTTTCGTGAAAATCGTAGATTGAAAGATAAATTGATATAATGGAACGATCGACGTGGAATATATATTTCTTCCGTGAATACAAGATATAATAATAATAATAATAATAATAATAATAATATCTTGAGAAAATAATTTAAATTCAAGCTGAATAAGTTAATAAGAAAAAATTTAGTATGCGAGAGAATTTGAAAAGCAGAGAGGAGAAGAGCACGAGAAGCATCCGCGTAAGAATATCCTCGGCTCACTGGAATCGATTTCACCTTTTGATCCTCCGTTAATTTTTTTTTTTTTGTCGAAAACATAAAAATATGGAGTTGAAAATCCAAAATAAAATCGTCCATGTTCGTTCCCTTTTATGAAAACTCCGCAAAGAATCGAATCATTATTTCGCTTGTACGCTGAAGAAATTTCTTTTCATCGAATATAACAGCATCAAAGTAGAAATAGAAATTAATATCAACAACGTTAAACATAATGGAACATTCATTTTCTTAAACCTGACGAATATATTTATGAAGAAATTTTCTTTGATTGATAATATAAAACCATAAAAGTAAAAATAAAAGTGACAATAATTTAACACTATATTTTTATTGAAAATTTTTATAAAAATTATATTTAAAAAAAAACAAACGCAATGGAACATTCATTTTCTTGTAACCTGACAAATTATATTTAAATTATTCATTTTATTCGATACACAGGATATATTCGTGGAAACTTTCTCGCTCGTAACTTAACCGATATTTTTATATCAACTTTTGTCTTCGTTTCTCTACAATATAGCCTCGAAAGCTGTCCTACGAATATATTAACGCTCTGTATATCACCCTGTTACATCGGCCCGGTTGGGGTGTAATGTAACCGCACATACGTATATATACGTACACATATATCGAAAATATACTTACACAGAGAAATGCCCAAGTATCGATTTCCCGGCTGGTTCTTCTCTGGTTATTAAGCATACGATTTTCAGCTTCCTCCGATGTTTAATTTGCATTTTAAACAGCTTCTTTATTTATCACCGAAAATAGGCCTCCCCCGTTAACCCGAAATTCGTGCTAAATCGCGCATATACGAAAGCAATTAGCTATTACCAGTTTCGAGCAAGAATTATTTTCATCGTGGAACGAATGGATCCCGCTTTTCATACTTTTCCACGTTCCCAGACATACCGCGTAATTTACGAAGAATTATATTTTCTCTTGGTAAAAAAGTAACTGCAGAGAGGGATGTTAATTTAAGAATTGATTTCACGGGTTGAAAGTTAATATACAAAAAATTCATATATTATATTCAATCGAAGAAGTGAAAATGAAGCGAGCTCGATTTCATTTAATTCAAATCGCTTATAACTTGAATAAGTTTCAATTTTTTTTTTTTTTTGCATTAACTTTTGTATTTGTTTTGATGTCTAGAATCAATTCTCCAAATTCCACGAATATATATTATAAGTATCTACCATGCTAATTTAGATTATTCGAAAACAAATTATTCCAATTATTTTATTATATTTATACATTGATATTCAAATAGATCATCGATATTCTATCAATGACTCGGTAAAAACAATTTTTACAATTTGTTTAATATTATCCTTTTGTTTAGAGGAAATAAAAAAATTATTAAAAATTCTGTGAGATTCGCTTATTTTCACAAATCTTTTTATTTATCACCATTTTTTCTTTTTTTTTTTTTTGGTGCTTTACCGAGACCAAAAAAGAAAATGAAAATATATTCCCTACCCTCTCTTTAATGCGATACACAAATTATAAAAAACGATAATTGGAGAAACAGGTTTTCTCGAGAATAATTCCTCAATTACAACCAACCCTGGTGCAAAGTTTACCAATCTCACGCGATCTGTTATAGCTGTAGGATACACACATGTACCAATAGAAATCTAAATTTTGCGAATCGGTGTTTAAATCGAATATTTTTTTTCGAATATGGCTGAAATTTTGCTATAATTAAACGACATTAAGATTGAGATAATTTAAAGATATTAATTTATACAAGATGTCTTATCATCTCAATTTTTGTTATTGTTATTTGCAGCAATAGATATTTAAATAGAAATTGAAAAATGGTCTCAAAGTACGTATATTCTTTTATTTTTTCTGTAAATATGAAAAGCAAAACATGAAAGATTCGTGTGTTTTTAATTGTTAAACAAAAATATTAAATATAATATTAAAAAAAAGATTAAAATCACACATTATATGAGCCCAAATTCAAATTTTCAATGTAAGTCGCTTTAAGATAATGAATACAAAGTTAGGTTAGTTTTCAAACATGGTGGATGCACTTCATTAATGCTTTGTCAGAGTTCAGTCCTTCACAAAGGACCGTATACTATATAGTCCTGAATGGCGAGGATTTGTTTCGTTTCAAAAATAAGCCAACGATGAATGTGAAAAACCAATGGAAAATATTCGATATAGAGAATGATTTGTAAATTTCGATAACGTCCACATCAAAGAAAATTAAATGGCGTTTTAATGGATGTGTGAAATTTAATTATTTTAAAATTAATTATCAATCGCAATGTCCTGATATTTTGATCACTTTATATCTTTTTCGTTCTTCATTAATCTAGTTCGTATATTCAATTATATTGTAATATATTATAAAAAATTTTAAACAATTTTTTAATCTTTATATCGTGCCACATTTCAATACTTTGCACTTTATAGGAAATAATATTTCAATTTATCCATACTAAGGTAGTGTATCTCGAGATGTTTTATTTTTTATTATATTTTTTGTATGGTTAAATTTGAAAACTGAATCGAAAAAAGTAGATTTTTAAAAAATTTACAAAATACTTTATTTAAGATCATTTTATTTGAGTATATAAAAATATATATCTTTTTTTAAAAATTTTGAAGATTTTCTATCGAATAATTTTATAACAGAAATAATTGAAATAATTGATATAGTTCATTTTTATACATGTTCTGCTTTGTTACTATTTTCTTCCAAGTTTTAATTTTTTGTAAATATCATGATATACATGTAATATAGAATAAATAAATAGTAATATAGGTATTTTTCAATTTTTACAAAAAATTACACGTTTATGTGTAACAATTACAAAAAAGTGGTATCTTTCTCTTAGAAACAAATATAAATATAAAAGAAGAACAATCGAGAGATTTCAGAATTAATAAAAATTTCATTTTTCAAGATTTTGTGACATAGCTGTTTAATATTAATATTAACATTGAAGTGTTTAAGTTTTTTTTAAGTTTAAGAATATCTAATTGCTTAGAAATTTTTTTTATCAAATTGGAGTTACGTTTGAAAATTTAACATATTGAATATTAATTATAATCTCCAATTATTTATCTGCACAGTCAATTTTTAATTTACATAAATGTAATAAAGATTTCCTTATCTTCTCACCAAAAAATTTTCAAATTTATTTGAATTGTCTTTGTTATATATCACATATGCTATCGATTTATGATTTAAAATTTTATTACTAAAATGAAATGAAAAAGATTGATTATAGACAATATCGAAACTTAAAATAAATGTTTACAGTAAACAGTATATATTGGAGATGAATTTTGCACCTCTTTCAACACGATGCATTTCAAAAGATACTACTATCTTGAATTCTCTTTCAAAAAGGTACAAATATAAAAGAGTATCAATATCAGAGGAGAAGCTCATTGTATCGTATCTCTTTCAAAGGTATGCATAAGAAAGTACAATAAAAAGAAACTTGCAGATTCAACAAAGCTGTCAACAAAGTAGCTTTACATAAGGGAGTACTTTTACCCAATCTTAACCTTGATTCTTAAAAAAAAAGAATTTTATTTAACTTTGTGCTTTACGATTCTTTCCTTTCAAAAAGAAATTATTCCTATCTTACCTTATTTTCATTCATTCTCAATATTAACATAATGAAAATTTATTGTAGTTTAATTTATTGTAGAAATAATGGATAATAGAGTGAAAATTCTGAATTTTAAAAATTATCGAATCTTAGAAATTCTCAATTATTGATCAGATTATTCAATTTTTATTTCTGTTTTTAATGCTCGATTTTTAATATTTTAAAGAAGATTTAATTTACAATTAAAAAAATAGGAACCATGTATCAAACTTACTTTTTTCAAAGTAAAGCGAAACTTTTCATAAAAAAAATATTTAATCTTGAATGTTTTATCATTGTAAAAAAAAAAACTTTCATCAAAGTTTTACAATTATTACATATATCTCTTTGTAACGCAGTATACATACTGTAAATATAAATGAGAAAATGAATTCAAAAATACAAAGCCAGATTGATATAAGTTTCCGTGCAAAACTTGAGCGAAACTTATCGCTTTCAAAATTTTAAATAATATGGCCTCAATCTTCCAAAAATTCTCGACTTTTAGATATCCCTCTCATTCTTTAGATCGTTAATCCATCCTTATACCGAGTACGAATCCGTGTGTTTCTGCTCCACTTGGTCGCTTCGATTCCCAATTGACGACGGCCCCGATAAGCGGAAGGAACTTAGCGGAAGAATCGAGGTGGTCATCGGTGAAGGATGAAAGTTTCTCGTGCTCCTTCTCTCGTTCGTTTTATGCCCGAGACTTTACACGCGACTTTAGATGTCGCATCGAAGGCAAAAGAATCGCGGAATCGAGGGGCGCGAAGATGAAAAACCTTGATTCGTTGACACGAGCGAGAGCAATGAATCTTTTTTCATCCACGAATTCCTTTTCTTCCAAAAAAAGCTGCGAGAAATTTTTACCAAAATAGATTCCTCGTATGCGCGCGATTAAACCATCATTCCTTTTGTTAATAACAAAAGGAAATACAATTCGTGTCGATTCTTAATCATGCTGTAAATATTATAATTTGTGTAACTGCTATATTATATTTATAACAAAGAGATCGAATAACAGTCTCTTAATGAAAAGAAAACTGGTTATATTAGGGGTGGCGTGTTGAGAATCAGACTTTACTTCCGTGGCAAGCATCGAATAGATTCGTAATAAAAATAAAAATGGATAAGAATAAGTAAATCATAAAATAAAATCAGTCTAACATTGAAATTATTTTTATTACCATCATTAATTTCCGTTTTATTACCAGATAATTCGAAATGGAAATTATATTAAAAACGAATTAATAAATGAAAAAAATAAATTCGAAGATTATACACTAAATAAACAAATAAATAAATTATCGATTAATAGTTATTGATTATTCGTGATTATTGATTATTTAAGAGTCAGTAATTGTGATAAATAGTGTAATTTCACATCGAATCATAATCCCTAATTAATCAGATTACCCAAAATTGCATTGGTAATATAATTTTGGAGAATCGATCTCGATGATCGTATATATTTAAAAAAGAGAAGAGAATTATCAACGGAGCATTTGCCAAAATGGTATGTTGGCGCTCGAGCGAAAGTGATACCCACAAAGTACTGGTTGTTCGTCTTACAGTGTTAAACGTTCTCTGAAATCTGGTAAACGTAATAGTGGAGAATTTTTGTTTAAAAATTTTATTTCATATCGTTAATTCAATTTATATAATTATAAATCTGATATAAATCTATTTCACAAATTTTGGATCATATTGATAAAAAAAATTGCAAATTGGTTAATGATGGAATCATTAATACAAGATAAAATTAAACATAAAAGAAATCTTTGATTAATTATTCGATTATCAACTTCTAGTAAATAAAATTCATCGAGTTAATATGAATTAAATTTAATATTATAAAATTCGAGATATAATCAATTTTAATAATAAACAATTGATTTACAAGAAAAAAAATTAATTTCAACAATTAGATATAAAATTATAAAGGAAAACAAATAAAAGAATAATTTCAAATAATTTCAATATTATGATTTTTTAATAAAAATATAATGGTTATTGATATATACTTTTCATTTCTACAAATTCGAAGAGTATATCTAGTTTTCGAGATATTTGCAAAAATGTTTTTTATATCATGTATCTATAGTTTGTGTTGAATTTGAACGTAACCTAACTTAATTTTATAATCAAAAGTCATGAATATTATAAAATAAATTGAATATTCCACGAATCCAATTATATTGCAACAATAGATATCGAGTATGAAATTAATATTATTTTAATTTCATACGTTGTTTTATATTTTATCTTCGAATACTCGATCCCTCTATATATATCTCTATGTATAAAAGTCGAGATATTTCAAGTTTATTAAAATTCACGAAGAAATAACTTTTTAACGATTCGTTTGTTACGTAAATATTATGAATTGTCTGCACAAAGCAGTCAACCGGTGAAACTTAATCATTTATCCAATCCCTGAATCAAGAATGTATAAAAAATTTTATCTTCGAAATATGAATATAAGAATAATAAGAATATATGCATATGTATCCCACTATTAAGAAAAGATTAAGTTAGCAAATTTTCATCACGGATCAGATTGAATTCAATTAACGAATAAAACTTAATTGAAATCTGATTCGAATCGATTAATTTTACTTCGAACGATGAATCGATCGATCGATAAACAAAAGAAGTTTTTCAAACACGAGAAGGGCAACAGATAATCATCCTGTCGGTATGGGGAATCGATTTGGTCGTGGCGAATGAACATTTCATGAACGTTTCCGGATCGTTAATTTTCCAGCAGCCAGCGTCGCTGGCTTCCTCGAGACCACGTGGAAAATTCGAGGAGGAACGAAAGAAAAATTACTGTATTAAATTACTTTTCGCGTCGGGGGCAAAGTTTGGACGTTGACGGAGAAGTACAGTCGGTCGCAAAAAAATTGTCACGGTATATTATACAACACTTTCTTATTTTGTCGTTTATTTTTCCACAATTTTTTTCTTCGAATCAATTTGACGTATCGCGAATGTTTTAAGTAAATTCCGTGTGTTTTAAATGATATTCATATCGAGAGAGTTGCCTGGCCACGGAAAATGCGAAAATAAAAATATAATAAAACGTTATGTATCGTGATGTATAAATTATTAATACGTGCGTATACGTGAAATACGTTAATACATCGAAAGAATTAAATTTTCATTTGGGCCTTTAAATTTTACTAAAAGCACGAAAAATGTTAAAAATTGTGAGTGGTCCTAATTCTTTGGCCAGAGGCAGTAGAGCATAATGGAGCTATATACACATATATGGAGCATCTTCTCTCTTTGAACAGCTGAAATTAACCCAAAACATTCTGTCAAATTTTAAATATAATTTTGTTCCCAAGCTTTTCCTTTTTTTTACATTAGGACGATAGAGCGCCGAATAATCCGAACATTTTGTAATTTAAACTCTTGCTCTATCTTCGTCAAAGAGTCGCGATTAAAAAATAATTTTATTCTCTACACACGCTTAAACGTTCGTCGAAAAATCAGGATTAATTTTCTTGTAATCGCATATAGCGTGTCAACACTTTTGCGAAAAACTATCACTGAAAATTTCATTCCCTCCGAATAATGCGAAACGATACATCGAATTTAATCAAAATCAAAATTAAAAGAAATTCGTAACAATTTGAAATATTCATAATCGTGTAAAAAAAATATTTAAAATTCATCGAATAAGGAAAACTAATTGTGAAAATTATTTCAATGGATGTGTAAAAAGCTACAGAATCGAGACCTTGAATCTCGCGGTCAACTTTTGCACTAACTTCTGTAACACCCTATATATTTATTTCATCCGACGAAGAAGAAGAAATTATCGATTACCGATGTAAATTCGAAAGGAACACGAAAATGGCTGACACGAATTTCATAGGAGAACTTTTGGGTATCGCTAATGTACGTGGAAAATAAGTTCTCCAGTGAAAAGCATGTGAAAATGCCCACTTTCTCTCTCTCTTTCTTCCTCTCTCTCTCACTACATTGAAATAGGCGCGCGTTCCATTTCCGCCGCACTTCAATGCATTATTCCGCTCGAGACATATTTCAGATGATCGAATTCAATTTGTTTTCAGACTTGAATTGATGCTAGCAGTCAACCCCCTCCCCCCTTCGCCTCTATCTCTCGTTCTTTCTCAAATTCACTCATTTTTTTTTCGAATTCACTTCGTTACTCCAAGAATTTTATAGTCGGGGGAGAGGAGGGGAGGGGAACCATTACAGGAATTGCCATAAGTGATTTCTTCCTTCTTCTCGTGGATACGCGTTACGTGTGTAAGGTAACAATGTGAAAGAAGAAGGAATAAATATTCGAACTGAGAATTTTAATGGAGGGTTGAAAATTGAGCGATATAATATAAATGGGAGGAAGACGAAAGTATATATAACTGATTGATCGGTGGAAAAATAAAGTGGTAATGGATAGGTTTAATTACGTTTCATGTATATCGTTCTATTTATAAGGTATATTAAATGTAATATTGAAATTTTCTCCATTTCTCGATCCATTTTAATAAAATTGTGAAATGAGACGTAATATCGAATCGATAAAGAAATTCTATTTGGAAATCGAAACGAATTTCAAGAAAAAAACCGTTACAATTCTATCATCCATATATTCCTTCGAGTCGAAACGAAATGTAAATATCAAGTACTCTTTAATTACTCTATTCTATTTATGAAAAAAATTTTCAAATTCTTCGATCTTCTTTTCTAATTCTTTTCTCATTCATACGTGAAAGTTATGCTTTTTGAAGATTTTGCACGTTAATTACATATAAATATATATTTGCACGACAGAAAAATTTCTAACTCGGTCAAATCGATTTCTAGATTAAATTGGAAAGGTTTCAAAATCGTGTAAACGACACAAATAGAGTAAAATTTGGCCATTGATCGTCGTACTTTATATGGAGACACCCTTCCTCCCTCCCTCTCTTCCTCGTAAAAGAGAACCGCGATTTAATCACGAGCCACGTCGATAACTAATTTTACACGGTCAGTCGGTCGGTACAGTGGCATAAAACTGAATCTCGCTTTATCGATAACACGATTTCTGATTTTCACGATTTTTAGCTCGCGGTTACGGTGTTATATCGAAATTGTTGTTGGCTTCGTTGCTTTTTTCTTCTATTTTTTTTTTTTTTTTTTAACAACGACTGACGAAAAATTGGAGCACAGCTCATACAATGCAATTAAATCGTTGATATAATGGGTTAAACTTTTGACAAACTGTGTCACCCACGTGTGCTGTGTTATACAAAGTGCAAAGGTTTTCCTTTCTTTCCGACCTTGTTTTACCTCTTTTCTTTTTTCTTTTTTTTTTTTTTCTCTCGTATATACGTATTTTCAAACTCGTCCTATTGTCATCTCCGCTTTTATTCCTCCCATCACGCCCTACCCCTCCCCCTCTTTCCCTTTTGATTTCTTTGTCACGCGCAAAAATGTTTCGCGAAAATTAACAGTTAGCAGCACGCGCGAAGAGAGTTGCTAATTAGATAGTGAAACTTTTGTTTCAGCAACAGGACGCGCTCCTTTTCACCGATGATTCTGGCATACATGATCGAAAAGCGGAAACCAGATTTACGCTTTCCGGACGAGAAAAATAACATGGCTCTTTTCGAGCTCGAGAGTTGTTTTATACATTAATTTAAAAAGTAAAGATAACGTAAAGATATATACGTTAATTATCGTTTATTTCTTCCATGAATAGTGAGTTCGAATGATATATTCGATCTCCATGATTCTTGGATAGTAATTATAAAATTACTTTTTTTTTTTTACTTAAACAAAGGAAATACATAATATTTTTCATATTATTTTCATATTATACGTGTACTTTTAAAAGTTTTTAATATTATATTTAATAATATTTTTAATATTATTTTTAATAATTTCTTAGAAGAACAAAATAAAGTTGAGAATTTTGAGAGCTTGTAGAAAATTTAGAATTCATTCTGTGTTACTCTTAGACACTCGTATCTATTGAACAGAAGATGTCGTTCTTATTGATAATTAAGCGAAAATAAAGTTTGAAAACAAGGTCGACTCGAACATTTTTAAATATCTCAATAAAGAAACATTATTTTTTTCACGATTTATGAAATCAAATAATCTCAAATCGAAGAATTTCATTGATTTTAAAAAGAACTGTACAATATTATTAAAAATGGAAAGAATCGTTTCATCATTTTACACAATACACGATATGAAATTTTTCTATTTCATTGAATACAAGTTGAATACAATGGTGTGTAAGCACCATCGAAAACCGACTGTGATAATTTCCAGATGTTCTTATTTCCAAGCGCCCGATTAGAAAGTTAGTTGTAACAGCGTTGGTATTCGCTTCGATTAAAGCGTTAATTAAATAGAGAACTGAAGTTTAACAAAGTATTTTCTGCAATTTCTATATAAATTTGCATGTGGTGTTTCGCAAGATATCATGACATGCAAGAAGATTTCATTGAGCACGGTTTACGGAATTTCTTTAAAACTGCTGCGCGCGGGAAATTTAATTAATCGTTCATCCTGTTGCTTTCCTTTGGCTTTCGAATTTCGAAGCGAATTTGAAAATTTTCAGAATAAATATAAATGCGATGTAAAGTGCTATTCTTCCATTATTTTTTTTGTTTGGAATTATAATCATCCTATTTTAATTCTTTTGATAGATTTTTCTTTAAAGTTTTTTTATTCAAAATGAAGTGAAAAAATGCGTTTTTGAAAGAATTTCGTCTCTTTGATTTTTCCGTAAAATATATATCGAAAGAAAAGATTTTATTTTATTTATAAATAATATATATATTTTTACACAAACAAATAAAAATGCTTGTCCTCTATCAAATTCATTTAAATAAAAGTTTTTAATATGTTAAAAACAATTTTATAATCTATATTTTAAATAATATTTTCTTTTTTAATATTCATTAAATTTTTAATGACGAATAAATATTATTCATTCAATGTGGTAATAAATATTCCAGTCTGAAAATATTCAATCATCATCTATTGAAAATCTGAGAATAATTTTGAAATTATTTTTTTTTTATTATATTTTTTATTCTCTATTGTTTTACTTCAAATTTCTCATATTAATGATACAAATTTCTGCAATCCAATATTTTCGCAATAATAATCATAACAATATCATTGCAATAATGAATACATCACGAATAACTATTTTCAACAGGCCATTGGTTTCCAAATATTGAAATTATCGTATAACAAAGAGAATCGTGTTAATGTAAGTAATAGGTGAAACGTAATATTGTTTACTACCATATATAAACTGTTATTACAATAATATGTGCACCGGCACATCGTGCAAACGTATAAATTAATTATACATTAATTTGCAAGATATTAATTATACAAACGTGTTAAAAGAAATAGATAAATCGTTAAACGTAAAACGGAGTATGGAAAATAAAACGGAGTTTAATTTTTCCATACTTTTTTTTTGTATTATTATTATTCATTTTTAATATTGCATTTATAAAGCACAGCTTTTGAAACTTTTGAAACTTTGAATTCTCGACTCTAGAAGATCGGAAAAAAGACTTATTTATCAAGTTACAAACGATTGAAATTTGCATTAAATGAAATGATTTATTGTATGTCAACTGTATATAACTTCTGAATTGATCATTTAAAATTGATTTTTCGATTATCGATTCTAAAAATCGAAAGTTGATACGTAAAAATGACAGAGCTTGCTTCTACCAAAGCATGGAATAAATATCCCATATAAATAAAAATCTTATTTATACATGATAAAATTTGTAATAATGTTATATCATATAAAGAAGGAATATTTGAATGGTGAAAAATAATTATTAAAAAAAATGTAATTTCTCGAGGATAAACGAACACGATTGCACGAACTCGAAGAATCGTAATTCAAAACAAGATTGATCAATGTCAGTCCAATTACAAGAAAGAATTCTTGGATTTATTTTCGTGATATTTCGTTGCTTCTTACTTTCGATTAAAAGATAGCAAATGTAATTATTATATGATATTTTTCTTATTTTTAGAAATTAAACGATAAAACGAATTTCAAATTTTTTTGTGAATGTTATCGTGAGAATATGTCTCTCAAAATTAAATTTATTATTTGATTATTATCGAATGAAAAATGTATTCAAAATTCAAAATTATTTCTCTCGTTCGAAATATTTTAACTTATTCTAATCTAATTTATCCTTGAAATAAATTTTATTCTGAATTTAAGTTAATATTTGATTGTCGAATGAAAAATTTACTTAAAACTTCAAAACATGGGTAAAAAAATAGTAGTTTTTCTGTTTTCTCGCTTTGAAATATTCTAACCTCACTATTCTAATTTATTCTTGAACTTAAACCAAACTATTTTGAATTTATAGGTTATATATTAGATTAGCTTTGAGAATGTTTACCATAATTAACAATTTCAGAAATTAGTAATCGAGTTTATAGAAAACAATGGATATATTTTAATAATATTTTCTATTGTTTTAAAAATAACATAACAAAAGAATTTACAAATAATATTGTCGAGTTTGATGACATAATGAATTAGATGTCACGCTGTTTCGATTCTATTTCATCTTTCTCCCTTTTTGAACAAGCAATCCAATATAATAAATTAAGCACAAAACAGAAACAACACGATTCATTAATCGAATCGTTCCACAATTTTTAATTCTCTAATAAATACATTTTTCCGACAACTTTTAAAACTCCGTGGAAATAAGTGAAAATTTCCATTTTCCAAGATCCCTAAACACGGTCGTTCACGAAGATTTCGGATTTAATCGGAGCAACGAAATCCGAGAAAAATGGATTCTCACTCAACGTGGAAACATGCCGGACTTTATTGATAATAACAACCGGCTATTATCAATTTCGTACGCCTTTGCGGGTAGAAAATTGGACATGTATTAACACAGTCGGTACACGGTTCAATTAAGTTGTTAATTAAATGGCGAGGCTGTAGTTTAACAGGAGAGAGGGGACACTCCGTGTGTTTTCTTTATTTTAAACCACCGCCCGTTACGCTGGCTCTACCGCGTTCTGTGCATAATTTAATTAACAAGTTATTTTAACCGTGTAACACACGCGCGCTCCCGTACAGTTTTCGAAGCTGGCAAGTCGCGAACCTCTTCCTCTTGCTTTTCCCTCGTGGAATACGTCGAATTCCAACTTCGATATTCAACCGGAAAATTTATCCGTGCGCAAATGCATTTTCTTTCGAATATTCAAAATTCAAATCGAATTCAAATTTGAACCCGGCAAGACGGAGAAATAAACGTTTGTTCGAAATCGTTTCAGAATGTTGTAATTGTTGATCACTTTCTTTTTTAAACGATACAATTTCAGAATTGAATGAATGAACTTATGTATATTCGCTTGTTTCCTTGTTTACATATTTTTCGAGTATTTTTTAAGAATTTGTAGAAATGGAACTGATTTTCCGTATTTCATATATTTTCATCTAGAGAAAAAGATCGATTGAAATAAGTTTCGATATTTTTCAATATTCATGTTAAAACTCAAAATATTTTTACAATATCTATACAATATTGTAAAAATATTTTATTAATTCTCTATATAATTGAATGGGAAGAAAAACAACAATATATATTAAAAAATATTTCTTTCACAATCGTTAAAGTCAACGATTTTTTAAGGATTGCCATATTGTTGAAAAAAAAAATAAAATAAAATTCTCGATAAAACTCGATATCAATCTAATTTGTACCGAGATCGTAACCGGAAGCTGGCTCGAAATTTCGAATCGAGATTTATCTTTGTTGCAATTTTCTCAGATCTCTTGGAGCGTCCGTTCGTTCACCTCGAAAGAAGAAGCGTCGGATAAGACAGTTGCATTCTCGTTCCTGCGAGAAGAAGAGAAACTTCTTCCGAGCAGAAATAATTAAACTCGACTCCACTGTTGATCTCGAGATTCACTTTTAATCATCGCATCGGTCTCTGCCGCAGATGCGACGATTAAAAGTGCTAGACAGAGAAGAAGGATTAATGGAAATGTTCTGGCGCGTTTTAAACAGCCAATGTCATTTTGTTAAGTTTTTGGTTACTCATCTCCTCCTTGCCGCACGAAACTCGAAAACTTTACCGTGATACTTTTTTCTTTTCTTTTGTTTATATATTATCAGTCTTATTGAAATTGAAATTTTAAAAAGCAACGAAATATAATGCCAACTCGAAAAGAACTTTTTATTTTATTCTAATCTGTAGTTATAAAATAGTTATGTATTAAAAATAAATGGTACATTAGATAGAATCGTGATTTGTTTTTTGAATAAAGTCGAAAGAAATATAGGTTATATTATTATGCATTTGTCTCCTAAATTTAACGTGATAACGTAATTTTTAAAGCCAGATTTAAAAAAAATTTTCAACAAAATCTATTTGATTTATTTTTTTCATGCCTGTCTCATTATTCATTTTCCACGAGAAAAATTCGTGAAAAAAGAAATTTAGTTCTCCAATTCCTCAAATATCAAAATATGATTATTTGTAATTATTAAACGAGACGTGTGAAAAGAATATGTGAAAATATTTTTAAATTATTTAAACGTGCACTCAGATCAATTGGAGAATTAAAAATTCTACCCCATTGTTGCATCTATTGGAATTAAATGACATCGAATGTTGAAGGATATATTGAATTGTTCAGAAAGTAATTTCGTTTTTTCACATGAATATCGCTAGTTGAATGTTCATTCAATCAATTTCGTTCGTGTTGTTATCCTATATTTTGAAAATTGACATTTCATGGTTTATTTATAAGAAAAATTCGTTTGATTGTGTTTTTAGTGCGACGTGATGATGAAGATGCAAAATCGAAAGAAGCATTTTCAGCATATTTTATTAGAAAAGATGAGAATGTCAATGTCGAAACCAGTTTTCAAAATTTCGTTCCGACAATTCCGACATTAAAGATGCGTTATTAAAGATTCTGGAAGAAACCTGACGAAGACGAAATAAAGGCATCGAATCCAGAACACGATATATTCTTCTCCACGAAAAAGAACGAAATAATCATTAAATTTGGACTTATCATTTCAACTTTAATTCGATCCAAAACTTTCACTCGGCTATCGAAAAAGAGATGCAGATCTCATCTCTTAATTTCCCCTCTAATTCCCCGAAAACGATAAAACGTTTACACCCAAGTACGATCCTCGCCCCGCGTCCGAGAAAAGTTGTTACTCCACTTCGCTGCTCCTTAATCCGCGAATAACGATCTCGATCTCGTAAAACTTCCTCCCCTCGTAATCGAACCGATCCTCTTCTTCTCGAAGATGAAGAATCCCAGCCAGCTTTGCGAATTACGGAGAACAGAACGATACGAGTGATGTTGCCAAGGGGAAATGGGACGTTATCATCCAAAGAAACGAGCATTCTAATTAGGCTCATTAACTGACTGTAGCCGACCCAGAAAGCTGTTCGCTTCAATGGTAATTAGCGTGGTGCGCGCGCTCTTGGCTAATGGCGAATGATTTGCGTCGGGATACTATCCTCGTGACGAGCACGAGAGCAGTATCGTAGAGTAATGGCGTCACAATTGAACGCCAAATATCGACCAATCGCGCCTCGAAACGTCTTGTTACCTTTTTCCAGTTTCTTGAGCATTCGAACCTCTGTTCGCTCGAATATTATTGATTTATTTATTATTACGTTTCTTGAGATCGTATTTACATTCTATGTTATGCGAAAGCTTAGACAAATCTAGTTTCGCACCTTTCTCACTAGTATATTCTTTTCGTTTTCTAAAAAATTTCTGGAACAGCTATTTTTATCGAGTGCGATGGAGAGAGAGATGGAATTTTTATCCAATATAATTATTATAAATGTGGTTTGATCGAAGAAGAATAAAATTTGTTCTGCGATAAGCACACATACAAAAGATAAAATAAAATAAAAAGCGAATTATTGCCGAAGAAATCGCAGTCTTTTAAATTTCCCAAATCTGAAAAATCCCTAGAATTCGAAACGGTTATCTCTTTGAATCGAAAGATCCTTTAAATCCTATCCCATCGTTACAAACTACGCTTCATCGATCCGTAACTATAATCCCTGATAAACGTTGAACGGTGTGGAAAGCACGTCGATAGTTTCGAAAATTCGCCGGATGCGAAAGAAAGTTGGGCAGTCTAGTAACTTCCGATCGTTCTTGCGAAATATTATTTCACATTTACAAGATGGAGGCGCGGAATATTGCTCGCTCGTTTGCAACAAGGCGTGGACTAAATGCTAAATGTCCCTAGAAAATGGGTTAACTCTGAGATACGTAATTGTCGCGGCAACGAAAATCGTCGTTTTAACTCGAGTTTCGCTCGTAAAATGCCTTCGTGCAAGTGGGAACAGTAATTGTTTCGCGATTTTCAAACAATCAAACTTCCGAGAAACATACTGTGAGCTAGAGAGAATTACTTAGAATTACTTTAGAATAATTAATAAACGTTTCCATATTCTATTATAAAATAATCAAATTAAGCTAAATCGTTACTTACTCATTGGAATTTAACAATTTCGATGACAAATCGTATCGTTAAGAATTCGAATTCTATTTTAAATTTAAAACAGAGTGAAATTATTAAGATCGATCCAACGCTTTGGTAATCCTCTCTTTTGTCGTAATGAGGCAAGGTGCATTAATTTAATTGCTTGCCGGCAGTGTGTTTGAATCATCATTGAGAAAAAGAATAAAAACTGGATTGAAATATTATAGCTCCCTTTAAATCCTTTTCAAAAGGTTAATCCCCGTTCCGACTGATAAAGCGATTGCACGGAAATTAGCTGAGAAAACAGCGAACTCCATCTTTCTTTTCATCCCGACGCGTTAATTGAAAAAGTACAAAGCTATTCGTTCAAGTTTCTCCTGTTTTCCTTTATCCGGATTTCTCTTTCTCTTTCTTTCTTTTTTCTTTTTTTCTTTGTGCAACGAGTCGCCCATTCTACACATGTTGTTCCATGTTTCAACATTTTCTCGGATAATTAGCGGATGCCCCTTCAATTATCCTATTAAACCTCCTTTGAATCGTGTTTTGCCGACAATTTTTGTGATATAATTTGATCCCTATTTCGAATATCCACAGCGACGTTTTAATAATACGATCGTCAAAAATTTTAAAACGGTTGAAATCAGGAATAAACTTATACTTCGATAATTTATTGCTCGAAGCATCGAATAACTACGATTATTTTTGTTTCTTTTTCTCCAACTGTAAATTGAAATTCTCACTCGCCCATTCTCGAAGAAATACTCTTGAGAGCAACTAATTTTCACTCTCCAACAAGTGCAATCGATGGCAGCCGCGAAGGCAAAGATGTCGAAAATGTTGGAGATCGAGGGACAGATCCGGTAAACAGGATCGTCCATTTAAAGATGTCGTGGAAACAGCGTCTGGAGAACGAGACGGGAAAGGAAGGAGTAGAGTTATTCTCCGTCTTCGTCTTCCTCGAGTCTTTGTGGGCGACTTCCAGCTTTTGAAACGGTGGACTCATTCATCGTTGGCATATTTATTCGAGAACCGACACCTCGAAATTTTCGTTGCTCGAAATAGAATGGTGTCGCTCAGAGGGTTGAGATTTTCTTTTTTCCCTGACTTTTGCTTATGCCAGAATTAATGACTCGTTCTTTTGAGGAATCCGCTGGAATAATCGGATCGAAGGTAAATCGGTTTTTGTTTCGGGGAAAATTAATTTTGGTTACATTAATTGTAATATATTATTAGATGTATGAAATTATATTTAAATATAAATCTTAAAACGTTTAATTTTATTCAAATCGAAGAATTTTTAATCGATAATTGCAAAGAAATTAAATTTTTATTAATCTGTACAGCTAAATCAGAAAAAAATGATCAATTTAGTCACGAAATTCGTTTCCATCCGTCACTCACTGTCTTAACTCATCGTGTATTTATCATTTGAAGAGATATTTCCAGATGAAACTTATCGATTAAAAAAAAAAAGAAAAGAATTCTCTTTTCAATATTCGAAGTGTATTAATAATGAACGTGATCCTTTTTCGTAATTTTCGAACAATTCAAATATTTGTTTGAAAATCCTCCCATATCTCGACAATGCGAAAAATATCGAAATTATTCGATTTTTCGAATATTTATTAACTACATAGAAAAGAATCTCAAGATTGCACAAATATGAGAAATAGAATAGAATGAAAATTACACTCCATTGATTATTTGTTAAAAAAAATTGCTTTGTTATAAAGAATAGTGGAAATGAGAAACAATGAGCTCGAAATGAAAAGAATATCGACGACCAACGAATCGTGACTATATATTTATAAATCGAATAATATGAGAGAAGCATCACTGCTTTATATCATAATTTCGTTTTAAATTAATCAATATGATATAGTGAAAGAATAAATGTATAAAAAATTATTATTCGTCTGAAAACTGTTTACGAGTCGTAATATAAAATCGAAAAACAGCCGAATTTTCAAAAATTGATTTTACCTTTCTCAAAGTGATTTTCAGAATTGCCGAAGTTAATTTTTTAAATTTCCAAGAATTTGAGAATCTTCCTTTGTTAATTAGAAAAGAGAGATATTCGTGTAAAAATCATTTATAAAAAAATTTTCCATAAAAACTTTATCTTCGAATTAACATTTTTCGATAATTTTTTGAAACTGTCGATCAGAAATTTCGTTTCGATCTCACGTTCCCTTTTAATTATTAACATGAAATATTCGTAAAAAAGTTGAGTAACATAGAATATCCATAAAGGCAAGGGAGGGAGGGGAGATGAGGGGAGGGGGGGATGATGAAAAGTTTTATAACATTCCATCTATTTCCCTTTATTTTTATCAATATGAAAATGCACGAGAAATACCGTTTTAATCACGCTAATAACGTTATCCCGAGAAGAAGAGGAAATTATAACGATATCTTGGGGCGATAATTATCTCTTTATTCAGTTCGTGATAAAGTTCGTTTACTAAATGCATCGTTTTAATCAGTTGAAAACGGGATATGCTTCCGGTATTTGCGTGTAAATGTGAAATTTTATAATTTTATTTTCCTTCGTGTATCGTGTACAATTGGACGG
Organism: Apis cerana; assembly: GCF_029169275.1. Taxonomy (NCBI): domain Eukaryota; kingdom Metazoa; phylum Arthropoda; class Insecta; order Hymenoptera; family Apidae; genus Apis; species Apis cerana. The sequence goes on along the minus strand of NC_083864.1, from coordinate 483,312 downwards.
TAGCTTGATTTTTAATTAATATATCTATTCATCGGTATTTTCGTTTAACTTTATTTCATTGAATCGATCAAATACACGTGAATACACGTGTCGTTATTTTTCTTTGAACACAACTTAATCCATCCGGCATTGTAACCACGATATTGGTAAAAAATAACGATACAAGGATAAATCTCAAATAATTTACATTCAATCTTCATACTCGTTCCTCTTTTATATCTAAAAATTTCAGATTTAAAAAAGAAAAAAATAATTTTTCTTTTCACTTACTTTATTTCTATTATTACTTATATATACTTACTATATTTATATATCGTGCATAAGTTAATTATTTATTCAACTGTGAACCAGCAACCGAATTCAACATTATTCTCGTACAAAGAATTTACTTTTTTTTGTCAAAATAAAATAATAAATATTTTACAAAAACCATACAAAAAATTAAACCCATCTAATCTAATTCTTTTACTATTCTTTTCCTTCCACCAAAAAAGGAAAGATAGCGACAAGACAAAAAAAAACAAAAAAAAAAAAAATAAAAAAAACTCCACTTCATAGAACAGAGGTTGAAATCAATCGTTACGATCATATGGAGCGTGCAAATAGCCAAAGATTAACAGCATGATTATTATCGGGAGGGTTGTAACTTGACGACCAGCCGTATCGTTATCGCGAAACGATGCCAGCATTCGGATAAATTGCGGATTAATCCGACAAGTGATGGGGTACCGGGGTAACCCCCGGATGCACGAATTTACAACCGCCTTTTACCGATTCACGATCACGATCGTTTATTGGCTTTTCCATTAATCACCGACCGTTCTATCATCGTCGAGCAGTTTACACTCGCAAGATCTCACTCGGTCGGTTATATTATCGTGGAAGAACGCTTTTCCCTAATATTCCATTATTATCACGACCAGTACCGGAAACCCATCTATTGCGGTCGAGATCGTACGTTTGCACGGTTGATCGTTGAAAAGTTTTGTCATTTAGATTTTTATTCGTACCCCGGCAATTTTATTTTCGGGTTGTAATATATTTATTGGGAACGATTAGTTGCTGAAAATTTAATGAAAAATATTAAATATTAAATATTTTCCGGGACGAAAAATGCGTTTTAATTATGCATCGAACGAAAGGTCCGCGATTTAAAAAGCGTTTTTAGTCGGTTATTTGTTGTTCGGATTTGTAATTTTTTGTCAGAAAAATCAATTTATTCATGAAACGAACGATTTTTAATAACAGATATATGAAAAATTCTATAGCGGAAAAATGAATGAGTCGAAGGGGCTGGAAATGTACAACTATTTAATAAAAGTATCCATGTAAAAAAATTCTAACATAAATGAAAATGAATTGCACGCTTGATTATATTCGTAAATAAATGGATCGAGGAAAGGAAAGTTTCGATTTCTTATTTATCATTGAAGGCCTAAAAAGACGTTTAATCCGATAAATTACTTATCATTAACTATTGTGTATCAGATTATTTGGAATAAATTTTACGAATACTAATTTCTCTCCTCTCTCTTTCTGTCCGACCGATCTTATAATTTCGTGCAATTTCATTATTAATACGTTGCGTACGAGTTATATTTAATTTTATTAATCCATCCGAAGCAATTAGCACAAAGCTCGATTCACTTTTATTTTATTCGTATTCCATTCCGCTTTGTATAATATTCCCTCAGAAATAGAGATAACCTCTCAACTTGATCAAAACGAAGATCTAATGAATTCTCGCATAAATAACAAAGTAACGGGAAGACAAATTTATTCGAATAACGTATCGTTAAAAATAACTTGCTTGATGTAAAAGTGTCAAAATACCGACAAATAAATAGATGGTTCGTATCTTGAAATTATTTTTACAGCGAAACTCTTGGATCGCAAATTGCAGTAGGCGAGATTTATATCGGACGAAGAACACCATGGCAAACTATTAAACTCATTTTCAGCGAAATCTGTAGTTAATGAGCTTCCGTGAAATAATGACCGCCTATATACGAGGCGTGTTTTTAAAGTGAAGTCCGTTCGTAAATTCATTCGCAAAGCCACGTAAGATGAAAATGATTTTTTTTAATTAAAAAATATTTGCATATTTTTTTTACATAAATTTTGATACATTTTCGATATCGTTCTTTCTCGAACGTAAACATTTACAAATTCGAATTTTTACGTCTCTTCTCTTTTAAATTATCTATCATCGTTATTATCTATCGTCAATCAACCACTTGCTCTCTTTTGTTTCCTTGCTTCATTTTACTATGATTAATTATATATAGCAATAAATTATTAGCATAAATGTGAATGTAAAAAATTTTTTTACTTTTATTGGCGGTAATTTCGAAACGAATCTCAATTACACTGAAACGATAAACTCGTCTTTTCCAATTGCCTACTCATTAGGAAAATGATGATTTAGAAAATGGAAAGAGAAAGGAATTAAAAAACAAGGATAACGATATATCATTACGTATTATTCCAGCGCGTTCATTCGTTCCACGCATTGTATCTCAATCGATCGAAGCTTCCATTGAAGTTGTTCGATGGAAAAAAAAAAAATCGAAGGGAAATTTTTCTTTCTTTCGTGTTTTTTAACGAAAACATGAAATAAATTTCTCTGCTCGACATTGTTTCATTTTTACGAATATAATTCTGTAATAACGTGCTCTATTCGATATTGAAAATGCCCTTTAACGAAACGTTATTTTACAGTTTTTATTTCGAATTCCGTTTTCGCATTCTCTCGTTTTCTAAATACCGTCATTTAAAAGAAGAGATTTTTGTCTCTATTTTGGAATTTAGAAAAAAAAAAATAATTTGTAAATTTCTCTTTCTTGATGAAGGTTCTATCTCTACTTCTGAAGTGAGTAAACGAGTGTTTTCTCACTTTTTACGTCGAAAAGTTCTTCGAATATCGTTCGAACGATAATGACACGTGTCCTAATATCATATCTGTATGTCGTATGTTGTACGATCTCGATCGAAAATTCACTGGATATAGCAGATGCTGCTACCTAATTATCATAGGGGGAAGCTATGACAACATACTGTAATGCACTGATCTGCAAATTGTACGTCATGTATTTGCACTGCTGTGTGTGCTTATTACACCTTCGCCGACAAGTTAATAGCAGGGAAGATTATGAGGATTGATAGGAAGTGGAATTGGGGAATTTCCTTTACTGTTGTCGCTTCATACACGCTATTAATTCTAGTAATTGTTCGGACGTAATTTAAATATAATGCCGCGTACGTTTCACGAAAAACGTTTATCTAGGAGAAGAAACGCTTAATCGATTTTGATGATCTTGAAACTTGTTGTCAGAGTCAACATTTTGTACAACTTCTTTCTGACATGCGTCCACGTCAGTATATCTTTAAAACAGGTTAGATTCACAAGGTAGATTAAACAAGATTATAACGAATAAATTTAGTTTAGGTTAGATTAAATTAAATTAGATAATGAGTAATAATGACAATTTGTTTTTGGAGATTTATATTATCAGGACACGCAAAATGATTATATGAAATTTTTGTTTTTAGACGTTTGCAGAATGGTTAAAAATATACACAATGTTATAACTTTTAGTAAATTATAAAAAAATCAAAAATACTTGAAGTCTAATTTTAATCGTACATTTCAATATTCGCTCAAAAAAGATTAACTTAACCACAACCAATTTAATATTAATTTTACTTGATTAATGACTGATCTTGATTAATTCATTATAAATGATAAATTTATGATAAATGATTTAAAATAGTTTCAACAAAGAAATGAATATTTTGAAAAATACCTGTAAAATAATGTAATAAATTTCTTAGTTTTCATTAAATTATAGCAATTAATATCTCATAATTAACACAAAAGTAATATATTTGATGAATTTGCAGAGTTTTAAAATATTAATTTTTTCAAAAATATTCCATTTCTCTTTTATATAATCTTTTACACAGAATTTTCGATATCACTTATCGAGAAACCCCTTAACAGGCGATAGCAACGTAATTTGAAATTAGTGGCGATTGTTGTGCAGCCAATGCTCGCTATAGTTCACCCATGTGTCTTGCGTCAGGCTATCGATTCAAATCCTGAGAAAGCCATAAATTTCGCAGAAGCATCGAGCCATCAGCATTCATAGTGACCTTAAAGCGTATTATATGCTAACGAACCACCCTAACGATCCATCTGAATTTATCAACACGAACGGCTTAACGGAACAAATAACGCGAAATCATCAGTCGATTTTCTAAAAATAACGCAATTTACGAGTGAGTTTCAAACATTGAAGGCGAGTAAAAAGAATAGAATTTAGGACACATATGATCGTTTGAGATTTTTTTCAAAGGATTCTTTGTGATCCTTTTTGTCCATATTATAAATATTATAAAATTTGTAAGAAATTTATTTTTATATTGAATATTTTATAATTAAATTATCTATTATATTATGTTAAAAATATCTCGTAAAAACTATCGATTCATTTTTTTAAAGCATATTTGAAATTAAAAATACAAACTATTTAAAGTTTGTTAATATTTTGAAATATTAGAATCTCGTGTTTTTTTCTTTTTCTTTTTTTTTTGCGAAAATGAAATTCGAATATTCGATTATGAGCGAAAGAGTTACGAATATGAAAAAAAAAAATAGCAGGACGACTTATGACTTTAATTACCAAAAATTACAAATTATATTGAGTTTCTAGTATCAAAAAATATCGAATATCTGAAATCAGAACCTGAACAATGTTCGAAAAATATTTTATTATACACTAAAATTGAATTTAAAAATTGCATATTTGCATTCTTTAAAAAACGAAAATTCATCACGAAAAAATTTTATCTTTTCTCTACAACTTGTTTTAATCATCCCTTGTCTGGTCACACCATTGCCGATACCTCGGAATACTTCGTACGTTTACGAATACTTCGTTACATAATACCGAATACGGTATCAAAAGAAAAGTCATAGCTGCAAAAAATAGATGGATACTTTTATCGTACGAACAATCACATTCGTACTGCTCGCATTCCAACAGATTCGCACAAACGAGGCCCCATTGTACGACTCCATCCAACGCACGAAACTTACGTCATACCTCAGAGTAAATCTTTTCCATCGCATTTTTCCTCCTCATATTTATTTCCCCTCGACTGTTAATTACAACCACGATGCTTTTTTCGTTTCGCTCGTATAAGCGACAGAGATAAAAAGAGATAAAATAGGAAGAGGGGGAAACGCACATGGGGCAAGAGTGTCGAATCGATTCCATTCGATAATAGGGATTGAAACGGAATATGGGGTGGAGCTATTTAAATAATGCACGCTCGGCACACTTGACCTCCTTTCCATCAACCTTCCTCTCCCCTTCCCTGCTTCCGCCGTTCCATATGGATTCTCCGTGTTGGCTCGAAGAAAGGAAAAGTTGCAAAGGATCTATTATGTATTTCCTGAAATCGAACGAGCGCTTCTGCTCGCGCATCGTTCAAACGATATTTTCATTCATTTCGTTCGTGTCATTATTTGCAATTATTTTTGCAGTTTTTCAAGTTGGAATTTATTTAGGTAACACGTGGTATTTCGAGAATGTTTTTTACGTATATAAAAGGAAAATTGGTGCAAAGGAAAATTATAAGCGGAGGAGAAAAGTAATAAGATCGAATTCAATCGGAGGGTTGAAAATTTTGGTAAATTGGAAGTGCAAAAAGAAATAAATGATTCCAATGAATCTTGATATTTGATAAAAGGCAATCAAAGAGCATAATAATTTTGAACGATTGAATTTTTTGAAAATTGTTTCGAAAGAGAAAAATAAAAAATTTGCAATCTCGTTACTTTTTCGCCGTATTTTAAAATGAATTTTATTATGTATTTTTATCCTTTCCTCTATATGTTCAATTTAATTTAATATTCTTTTTGTGAATTTGAATTTCTATTTAATTTAAAAATACAGTTTTTAGTAGATTAGAAGAATTAGAAATGAATCATTAAAACGGATCTAGATATTTTTTTTTAGTAAAACAAGAAATAAAGAGACACTTCAAATTGGACATTTTGATTCACCAAAATTCTAAACAAAATATTTATAAAATTTTTTGAGAATTCTTCCATCAATTTTCCAAATAAAATGCAAAAATGTCAAAAGAATTTCTAAATTCTTGCAAGAAACGTTCAAAGATCCTGAAAATGGAATTCTTTGTCTCATTTATCCATCGACGCAGATTAAAGAAGCATTACAGTATCGATTTTTCTTTATCTTCTACCGTATTTCATAGTTTAGAAATTTTCCCAATTGCTGTACACCTCGAATTATCGAGAAAGTTTCGTGTCCAGATGAGATTAGGACTAACGACAATAAATCACTTCCACCAACTCGATAACAAAAACCGAATTAAATCATGTCGGAAACGTTTCAACGATGATTAAATAGTTATTAATAAAAATGTTTCAATTTTGATCTGGTTTATTATGCTACGAACCGATGATGGTTGGATTAAGAAAACTAATTTTCAACTGCTGAATGAGTTTTCATTTAATTTTGATTTAAATTAAAATAAAACTAAAAATTAAGAAAAAATTAATCGATGTCAAAGAAAAATTTATTTAATTTTGGTTCATACCAAATTTAAAAATTCAAAAATTTGTTAATAAATGATTTAACTTGGCTTAAATTACGAATATTTTTGTTTTCATACTACTTCAATACTAATAATGCTGATCTTAATAAATAATTAAATCAAATATTTATCCAGATTTGACGTAAAATTTTCTTGATCCAATAAATTTTTATATTTAATGAAATTCATTGATACTTTTCTAATTATTGAACACAGAACATTGCAAATTTCCATATATCGGTATTTAAGTAGTTTATTTAGTATAATAAATAAAATAATGTGACAAACTATATACAAGAAGCATATGATAAAAAATTTGTAGAATATTTTTAATTTATTAATTTTTAATTTTCATATCAATAACATTTTTGCCTAAAATACAGAAAGAATTTCTTTTGCTAAATAATTTCATTGAATTATTAACAAATTTTCCTGATGACATCTCTTCGATCTTCAAATCCCTGAGCAATTTCAATTCCTAACTTCTTCAACGACAATAAATTTTCGGAAATATAAAAATCAATTAAAATATAATAATGATATACAATTCAACTTGCAATAAAATTTATATTGAATTTAGAATCTTTATCGATCTTCATTAATACACAATTCCTTGTATATAACTCATGAATATATAACTCATAATGGATCTAACGATACATTAAACGTGTCTCGTTTAATTTTCAATATGCCAAAATTAATTGGCGGAAGATTCGCTCGCGAGACGGATGGAAAGATTTGATCCTTCGAAATTGATCTATCTCGAGATTGATTCATCGAAGCAAGTTTGATTGAAATCTCTTTCAGCCGTTAATCGATAAGGCGAAATAATAGGTCGAGTTTGGAAAGAAGGTTGGAAATATATATACATATCGTACATCGAATGCGATATCGAGCACACGTCAATTGGCTCGATCTTTTTCTTTCTGTATTTGCCGATATTTTTGTTTCACGCTTACGATCCTCGCCAACGTTCCTCCCATCGCCATTTTTTTTCTCGCCACTCCTCTCGTTTGTCGTCTATTCGATTGTTTATCGTTCCGTTTGATCGGTGTATTAAAAGTCTCCCCCTCCGCCCTGTCATTGTCAAAATGCGAATAATCGAGGATTTTCGCGTTGGAAAAAATAAGAAAACGCGGAACGAAAATTTTTTATTCGCTTTCATGAGTGAATCGCGAAAGATTTGAACGAATTATCGGTAAATAAGAAAATCGTTTATAGAAATGATTTTTAAATAAAAAAATTGATTCGTGTCAAATTAAAAATCTTATCCTTATATTTTTATCGAGCTTTTTATTTTCTTATTTATTATTTATTTCTTTTTGTTCTTGTTAATTGATCTAATAATTTTAATCGTCCCTTAAAAATCTGAGCAAATACCGTGAAATGTAAAATTTAAAATTAAAAATGAAATAATTTTACCGCTGGAAAGTGTTCGTTCAAAACAGTGAAGATACATTATTATTATTTGTTATTTTTACGAAATATTTATTATTAATCCGGATAGAAAAAAATATTTCAATGCACGAAATTAAATTATTTTGACAAAAAGTATCGATAAATTGTAAGTTTCTACGCGAAAAAGTGAAAATTAAAATTAAATTGAAAGAAAAATTAAAACAACGTTCGAAGAAATATTTTTTCATGATATACGTATAATATATAAATTCGTTCAACGAGGCGAGAAAAACTTCACTTTAATCGATTCCTCCCTTAAAATTAATAATTCCACGTTTTAGAAGAAAGTTTTTCCATTATACTTTAGTTTATTTTAGTTTGGAAATTAAAATATGGCTGTTAAATATTCAAAGCATAGTAGTATATGTTTACGATTCTGATTAAAAGAAGTCAAGAGATTTAAAAATATGGTCAAACAAAATTTAAAGTTTATTCTGGATTTCGAAATTTCTTCTCGGAGCGTATTTTCGTATTTTCAAATCCTTATTTCATGATTTCATTGGTCACTGAAAGTGCTACGAAGCTTTCTTAATAAGCCTTAAAATTGAAGAAGGAAGAGTTGCTGTATTATACAGTCGAATCCCATAGGTCCACATAGGTTTTAGAGTGGCTTTATACAAAATGAGTTTACTTTCTAGACTTGACTTTGAACTTACATAGCCGATAAAACCTTTTACTCTTTCTCTTTTCAAGAAGACGTATTCGGTCTAATATGCTTCAGTTTTTAAGTTAATTTTCCGTCTAATAATAGCACTCCTTTTTTTAAATATTTCATTATTTTTGCAGTATATCTGGATCGACAAAATAGTGTATTTGACTTGTATACAAAAGTATAAAGAAACGCTAACCTGTGATATACGAGCTTCAATAGAAAAAACTGCAGTTGTTGTATCTAGAAAATTTTGTTCAAACACCTGTAATCCATTCATAATTTTTTTTGTTAATTGTCTGTACATGAAGCGTATATGAAATCTGATTTTAAATCTCTCATAAATATTATTAATATATCATTAATATTATTTGAAATATCATATTTAATAAAATAATTCTACTTTGATGTTCTATGGTTTTCTTTATTTACATACGTGAAAAAGTTTTCGAATAATTAGACTATTTAAAAAGAAGTTACGAATTTTTATGATTTCTCATCAAACTACAAATTGCATAATTTATATCATTATAATAAATTTCTTTACCAGTACACGTATAAATATTCGAAATATCGCCCACGAAGATTTTCTTCATCATAAAACAGAAAATCTTTCCTCTACAAATCCTTTACTCTCAAGTTCCCCCCAGTTAACACCAAATAATTCTCACGGAATCCCTATTAAATCCAAACCAATCCTTTCACGACCAACTTCAAGCGCTCGATTCACGCCTTCCTTTGTTAAACGTCGCGATAAATCTCTCTTCGATCAAATAAATCAATCAATTCTTCTCTTTTCTTTTCACGAATGATAACGAGCCGTGATTTGTTTCACGTAAAACACTTAAATACATTCACGTAGAACACCTTTGAAACATCGATTTCAAAATAAACGTAAAAGTGTTGATACACAAAAATATAAAGCTTATTCATTATGTTGAATGTTTATTTGAATGACTTCGATAATTTTGCGTTTGTTTTCCAAAAATCAATACATTATACACAGAACCTTTTAGAAATCCAGTTCCACAATTTTATTCATCATTATTCATGATGGAAATATGTTGGATTACAACGTGACCATTAACGCGATTTTCCTCCCTCTCCTTTTCTCTCACAATTAAGAAACTTCTTCGAGAAACTTTGAGTATCATAAAGCCCTCATCCCCCTCTCCTCGCAGCGTTGGCTTTTGTTTGCAAGTTAATCAAAGATTTCCTGCCGTGCCTTTTACCAGCCTGGTCTAAACCCGAATTTCGTAACCCGCCTCTGCTATCGTTCTGACGATCCAATGGAAACACGCTCGAATTCGCTTAAATTTCATGCATAGATGCATGCATTTTTGTTACCCTCCCTCTCTCCCTCGTCACCGGTGAAATCAATGCTCTCGTTGTTTCCTTCCATTGACTGAAATCGAAATTTTTCCGAGCTGAGGCTGTATTTTCACATCGATATTTCTTTTTTTCTTTTTTATTCCGGTTTTTTGAGGTAAGAACACGATAGAGTTTGTTTTCGATACGTTTGTAATTTTTTTCGAATCCATGAAGCCGGACCGCTTCATCAAAATCACCTTTTATCAAAATCTTCGATCAATTAATCGTTCCATAATCAACGTTATTGTTTTTAAACTATTTGACGGCTTTTAGAATTTTTTCAATTTTGTTATTATAGAGAAATTATAATAAACGCCACTCTTGATTTGATATTATTTAATTAATTAAAAATTTGATGCAACGTTTATTTTTATTCATGCACGAAATAAAATGTGACACGCTCGTTCTACGAATCTCGTAATTATTCCATAAAATCAATTCAATTGAATTTCCTTTGTCCAAAATTTTGACGATAAATATATCGATAAAAAATAACGATGTGAACAGTTCGTGGCTGTTCCTAATTTTAACTAGATCCAAATTAGGGGTTATTTATTATACCAGAAACGGCACTGATCGTGTACACATACACGTTCGTGAAGCCGCAGCACGCGTTTCAACTTCAACGATTACACCGCAACGAGAACAGTGCGCTTCGTGATGCGTCATTTCCTCTTAAAATTCGGTGAACAAACGGACAAAAGGGGATTTGATACAATTCCATTTGTTGTTGTTACCAGCGGCGGTCACTTAAAACATTTTTATTTCTGTAAGAGAAAATGTAATATCCACGGGGTACAACATCACGTGTACAACCGTTCCGTGTGTATAAAATGATAACACGAACGCGGAGAAAATTTCTCGATAACTGAGACAACGGAAACGACACACGATCCCCTCTCCCCTCCTGTATTGGCTGTTCTCGTTTAGATCACGTTTTCCATCCCGCGAACGATCGTGTCTCTTCGATCTTGAGGAGGAATCAAGCTTCGTTCCGTGGTTCAGTGTGTGTGTACTCGGTCGATGGCCCATTTTCTGGAAAATGGCACGCTCGGTTTCCAATACTCGGTATATAGCTTATCGTTTCATTTTCTCCAATCGTCGAACGGAAGGAAGAGAAGATATTTTCCCCGTCTTTGCGAGATGACTGAAGGCTCGCGCAGTTCTCTCGATTAATGTTTCCAGAGATGCAAATAACTAGGTATCCTCGATCATCGAGTAGGGCATTTCGTCGTGCACGTAACGCGATTAAGAACGAATTTGCCTCGAGTATTTGGGTGAGCGTCGAGATCGCAAGACGGTAGTAGATTGTCTGAAATTTCTCTGAATTCTATTTTGTATAAAGTGTTTTCATAATATTTAAGCGAAAGTATTATGTATTATGTATTTGGAATATCAAATTTTTACTTTGTATCGGATTAATGATATGTGAAACGTGTATTTTATTGCGGATTTGTGCATTGTTTTATGTAGAGAATATGCAGATACAGTTGACACAGTTCAATTATTTCAAACAAATTTATCGAAAAAAGTTTCTTTTTTTCTTTTTTTTTTTTTGTGAGATGTAAGTGTTTATTTCATTATATAAGGTTTTTGATTTTGCAAGCACACGACTTTCGAAGCTTTCGATTTAAGGTTAAGTGTTATTAGAATTATTATTTTAAAATTTTATATTTACGATATATATATATATAAAGGGAATTTTAAAGCAATTTAACTCGTAATCTACAATGAAAATATGCATAATTTAATAGATACCGTTTAAATGGATATTCAATTCATTATTTTCACGTTCAAAACTTTACGAATTTAATGGTCAAACATTCTCAATGGTAATAAATAAAATGCTGGTACAAATAAAAAGATGCAAATATTTAATTGTGTAAAATAAAATATTTTTTTTTTGTTATATTTCAATCCTTTTATAAAAAAAAAAAAAAACATTTGAAATATTCAACATATTTTATAAAATAATATTTTTTATATTCAAGAATATAATGTTGCATTTAAATAAATAAAAAATCAAGGGATCAACGATATTAAAATATTTAGTTTTATTTATACAATCGCTTTTTTTAAAATGTATTTTATTTAATCTTCTTTTATTCTATGGATTATATGGTATAAGTGGCGATTTTTGAATATTGTTAAATAATATTGTAACTTTCGAAAAAAATTTGTTTTATATTTTTATTATACTTTCTTCTAAAAAAGATTTGACTTCATCTTAATTGATTCTTAAAATTGGAATTTATAATTTCTTTTTTTTTTTAATTCTACTTTATTTTAATTCTTAAAATTATTGATATTATTTGCATATCGAAACAAGATGAGTACCAACCAAATTTCTAATAGTTTTTGTCTTTCTATCAGTAGCTGCTATCTATTATACCGACAACGGTATAATATAAAATCGTGAAGAAGAAAAGAAAAAAAAGAAAAAATTAAACGTCAATTCAGTCTCGCTCTTAAACGTTGAAATCTGTGCATTTAAATTAGGAGTTTAATCTCCTGTGGCGGAAATTAATTATTCCCTCCTGCGTGACACTCTAATTTGTTCGATGTAGATTAATAATTTGATCGTTTGGATAAGAATAGTAATGTTTAAATATAAAATTGCCAACTATAAAATTATTTAAGTACATGAAAATACTACGATATATTTATTTCTGATATCAAATTTTTTATCAAATTTCGAAGCAAAATCAAATTATTTTCCATCTGTATTTCAATTCTTATCGTATATCCAAAAATTTTGAAAACAGATTTCAATTTTATTACCCTCATGATTAAAATTTATATCAAATTATATTTAATAATAATTTCAACTTCGATTAATATTTTTCATTTCGTTACTTATGATTTTAAAAACCGCGAAATTGTAGTTTTTAATATCATATTCTTATAATTGAAATTTATATCTAAATCAAACTTCGAGTTTGTTATTTTTAATCATCGCGTACATCTCAACAAATACGATTATAAAAAACAAAAAGAAAAATAAAAATTTTTGTCACATCCACTTCATCGACTTGCCCTTTCATCATTTTTACCATGCTATTCAGTGGCTAACAAGTCAGGAGTATAATTCGAGCACAAATACATTAATCAAAGCATATTCTTCAGAATATATTCAACTCTTCGAAAAAAAAGAAAGAAACAGAGAGAGAGAAAGAGAGAGACAAAGTCGAGAGCGAATCAAGGGAAAATAAAGAGAGTGTAACTTCGTTAGCTTCGAGAACGTTGTTTAAACGCTACTTTGTCAAACAGGTTTCAATTAAGTTTCTGAATTCTATTTCAACGGAGGCTGGCTTTAATCCGGCCACTCGAATAATGTTCCTTTACCGGATAGAATATTATTTTCTCTTTTCGCTCTCATTTAAGAAATCGGAGAGTTACGCTTCGAATCCGCTCCATCTCGACGACATTATTCTCAACGATCAAAGGATGCGGAATAATTGCGAATAATCGTGGTCACTTCTCGTCGAATGGCATAATCGAAGAAAGAGAGAGAAAAAGTAGATCAATTTTGCGTATCGTTTGTACACAATGATACTTAACACAGTTTCTAGATAATTGGTCTTTTTTATATATTGGTCTCGTTATATTTTTATTATCATCGAGAATCCTCGATCCTCTTTTTTAATCTCAATATTTATCTTATTTATAAGCTTTTCTTCTCTTACTGATAATTTAATTTTAATTTTCCATCTTTTCTGCTATTCGTAATTGAAATTGTATTTTTTATTAGTTTTATCGAAATATAATGAAACGATTATTCGAACGTGATATCTAAAAGTATTTGAATTGAACGTATCCATATTTAAAAATTCTATTCGTTTCGTATTCGACATATTCACAAATTTGTTTCTCAATTAAAAGTCGATTTTAAAAGGCAAATCTCAATTGGAAATATTACTTTGTGAACGTGGTGTAGATATAAATTGTTATTTTTATTAGTGGAATATTTAAAATTTGATAATATATTGTTTCAAAAAATAGATTTTGTGGTATAATTTGAAGGACACACTTTTGTTTTTATTAATTCAGTTTTTATGAATTTTATATTTAAAATATATAATGATACATGCAATTTCAAATATCAAAATTAATTTCCAAATAACTTAATGTTAATGTAATAAGTTTCTCTCAATTTGAAAATTTTATTCGATTGTTTTATAAGTGTATAAATTGAATATACATTTTCATAAAATTTTTATACAGTTTAAAAAAGGATAAAATTTTTCTTTTTAGTTTAAAAAAGGATAAAATTGTTCTAAAAATCTTTTTATTTTAACAATATAAAACATAAAAATTTAAAATTTATTGATCCTCCTCAATTGCTTTATCTATTTACATTCTTATATAGAATTTTACTTGAATTGGTTTTTTAAATTTTTATTTTTACTTATATCTTATGATATTTAAATAAATTGTTGTAAATTTATCAAAAATATACGTAATGGAATATTTAATAAAAAAATAATTTGTATTATTTATTGAGAAAATACATATATAAAAACTTATTTAATATAATTTATTATCGTGTACTCTTGGTATACTACATTTTCTGATTTTAATAATTATATTCATATAAAATAATTAAATCGAAATATTTCATTTTCTCGTAATTGAAATTGATATAAATAAAAGCATTTAATTTAAAGTAATAAATTTATATTTACTTCTTGAATTTTTATGTTTTCTTTTGGTTTATTGAACAGTATTTATTTTTTCTCTTGAAAATGTTTCGGCGAAAATTTTAAAATAAAATTAAAAGAAAAAAGATAATGCGTTTCTTTCAATAATTACGAATCTTTTATATTATTTCAAAACTATTGAATCAAAAATAATCCGAAGAATATGATATAATAAAAAATACTTACATTTAACATTTAACATTTACAATTGACATAGATACTACAATATAAAATTGAATGTTTCTTGACAGTTTTCAAAATATAAATCACTTCATTGAACCAAAATTTACATTGAAATTCTAGTGATATATATGCAGTTTCCAAACGATTTTCTAATTATATTTCAAGCATGATTATTCAAATTACCAATACAACGAACAAATGAATCTTCGTTTTCTTTAGAACAATAATCGTAATTTTCCAATTGCTTCATATCTGTTGATTGCGATCTACAAGGCAAGATATGCAATCCTACATAAACGACAGCGTGTTATTATTAGCAAACGTTGATTTCATATACAGTGTTATATGGTACGTATTCGTACCATATATTTTATTCCAAAATATTTTTAGTGAATATTCAACGCGAAAACTTGATAGACAAAAATAGTGATTTTTTTTAATACGAGTTTAAATTGCTGATTTAATAAACAAAGCTCAATTGACAACAATCTTTACGATCAGTCATAAAAATCTTTATATATTTTAAGTTCAAGTAATAAATTGTGTTGTCAAAATCAACGCTAATTCTGTTATATTATATATATATAATAATCTTTTTATACATAATAATCTTTTTTATTAATTTTCTTTTTTTTAAATATAAGAGAACGAGATAAAACAAAATTTTAAACTGTGAAATAATTAGAAATATTTTATAATAAAATTTATGGGAAAAGATAACGTATTACGTATAAATCAAAGAGATTTTCATAAAAAATAAACTATTTGTAACTTATTAAAATCAGATTTTTCAAGATGAATTTTCCAAAATACAAGACAGATTTTTACGATTGATTATGTATATTTATTTTATTTTCTAAAATCGAGTAGATCTTATGAATATATTAACATTCTACACATAATGAATGAATGTGAATAGAAAATTTGGAAAATAAGATGCAAAAAAAAAAATCGAGCAAAAATGTTGGCAAAAATTTCCAGAAATTTCCAAAGTTTTCCAAGTTATAATATTGTACTAGAAGCGATAGAGTAAGACTCTATTTCCGTCCCGTTCTATTTCCGGTTCGTTTCACCCAGTGCGAAATTAAATTGGTCACAACTCTGAGCTTCAACGAATATTTCTAAAAATAATCTAAAATCCTTTAATTTTCTATCAAATTCATTCAATTATCGTATAAATCTCGATTTTAGAACACGATGACATCGATCATACATGCAGTGTGTCGGAATTTATTTATAATCCTCTGAAACAGCTTGTTTGCGGTGTAATTATTATCGTTCATATTTCAATCCCTCAGTATTTGCTCATGCGCTATTTTGGTTATTATCGATAACGTTGTTACGTTTCACAGTTTTGCAGTCGATATCCCGCTATTTAATCGTTGAAATTATATTCTCGCATTGATATGCCTGGAAATATCTAACTTCGATATAACAGGAGTATCGATATCGAAAGTTTATTCTCGCGAACGAAAACCGAATCGATGTCAAAGGAGATGAATTTTACACATAAACCGAATTTCCTGATTTATTGATGGATAAGAATTACGTAGATGCATGAAACAAGTGATTGTCTATATATAATTATATTCAAATTTATGTCGAGTGGAGAAATTAAAAATTTATTTCCGAAAATTACGTGTAACAACGATAAGCAAAAATATTGTTGGATATTACAACAATTATTTTAAATTAAACTTCGACAGAATTATATTTCGCTCGGAATGAATGGCTTAAAGGATTTTTAATACGTAGATTATTAATATATTCACGCACGCGAAAATATTTTTAATACTTTAATATACTTTTTTATAAGAAACATAAATAACAATAAAAAAGAACAGCTACATGATATAATTCTCTTTTATATATTCAATCGCATAAAAAATTTTGTACACTTTAATATTTTATCGATCAACACGCTCATCAAACTATTTGCCCTTCAATTATCTCAGAAAGGAAATTTTGCTCCATTTCCATCGAATAAGAATCTTTCTCATCGAGCCAATATTTCACCAATCGAAAATTTGTTGGAATTCTTAATCCGCCAATAGCGAATTCCACAGCGAAAGCCTACTTATCATCCGTCACTATCCCCACACACGTACGCGTCACTTATATAACCAACCGTTCTCCAACCCGATCCAATATTGATTCAATAACGTTAGAGGTCGATTTGCCCAAAAATCGTTTCAAATTTCCCTGTGCGCGACGTTTTCGATGAAATCGTAGCTCGACCTATTACCCAAAACTTTTCCATTTCATACTTTTGTTTGCACGGCAGATAGTGAAAACTTGCACGATGATGGAGTATAGGTTAGTTTCGTACCGCATCACGAATCCTATAAGACGCTTTCCGCGCGATCGACTTCCGATTCCCTCGTACGATTTTTACGGTGGCTCGTTCGAAAAGAAATTGAATGGAAATGGGTCAAGGAAATGTTTGTGAGGAACGTTGGGAGAAGAAAAGTTAGATCAGAGGTGATTTCCATTGTTCGTTAGATTTCGCGGAGTGTTGCTTTGATTAAAAAACCGCCTAGTGGCGCTCTCTTCTTTCAAGCGACTAAAGTATCGAGTTTCCAATGACTTTCGAGCGCTATTCTTTTTTTCGTTATCGATCGATATGGGCCAAATTTATCGCCTGCCTTTTATTAGTGTCACGAAATGTTTCACCTGAAAATTTCGGGTCAATACCGTACTTTGATCTTTATTTTTCTTTTATACCTTGTTAACGAATAAAATATATGTGTGAATATAAGCTGAAAAGGAATTAAATCTGAACGAATACATGTGAATTTGATTATGCTATAAACAAATTTTTGTTGTATTTATATTCATACGCAAAATAAGCAAATAAAATTCGCATTAGATGAGGTGAAATGATCTTTTATCGTTTCAATTATTTTCATTGCGAATAAATCGATATTCGATTAGATGAATTTTATTAAATTGAACAATTTAGAAGAATAATGTATTATTCTTCTGAAAAGAATCGTATATTAATCGATATTTCATATTGCGTGATTCATATTAAACGTTAACACATATATAATATATGCTGTTTCAAACGTATAGTTAAATTTTTGTTTCTTTTATTATTCGAAGTTTTTTTTGAAGTTTCACGATAGAATTGCTTGTTCAACGATTACCAATTAAAAATTCGTGATATTTGAGCAACATGCTAAATACACGCTTGTACATTTACATAAATCGAAACTACGTTGTATGAAAAAGAGAACGCGTAAATAAACTGAATCCAGTGTATCAATATAGTAGGTATGTAATTCGTTACTCTGGTCGTTTCGCCGAACGTATTTTAAACTGCTTTTTATTTAGCCAGCTTTCGATTCGACAATTTTGAAAAAAGAATATATGTGTCGAATCGTTTATTCTAAAAAACGAATCAAAAATAGTACAGGAAATATTCAAATAACGGTCTGTATACCTTTTATGACCAATATTTTCGATATCGATACTTTTAAAAAATATGTTGCAATTTTATCAATTTTATAACCTCGCTCTAAACAATTCCAAATGGTTAATATTCCCTTGACAAGTTCCAGTTACAAATAAAGTGGAATTAAAATTGTTAGTGGAATTAAAATTAATTCTATAAAAATTTTAATGTTCTATATGTCTATTATTAGTCTATATAAATGAAGAGAGAATTTATTTAATTTTGAAAAGTATCTCAGAAATACGAAAGTGGAGCATTTTTAAATATTTCAAAATCTCTTTGTCCATTAAAATTACATTTTTGAATCTCGTTGCTGAATACTTGAACTGATAGTATCGATATAATAATTATCGAGTATTTAAAAATACGACCAACTTTTACAAAATTAATAAGACATCTTCTCACAAATATCTAATTATTATATAATATAATTAAAATTAGTATATCAATATTACTATACCATATAATATTTCATCCAAAATATTCGTAATCCATCGTTTTAGAAAATTTATATAATGCAATTTTATTCGATCTCTAAAATTATCGGTATCATAGAATTCGCGCGAGGAAATCTAATCAACTATCGGCCAACTTTGCCCCATTTTGTCCCCCCTCCCCCCTCCTCCTCTCTTCCAAAACCATTAATCTGCGGGTATTAATAAATTCCGGAAACGCCAGGCGTATTTTGCAAGACCGGTAAAAAGAAAAGGAAGATGAAACGCTGTCGTGGTCGGTTGAAATTTCCAGTTTTATCCGGGCAAAATTTTTTCTCCATGGATTTCATTTTAAAGTCGCACAAATCACGCGCGATTAGACGGAAAGTTCGAATTTTTTTTCTCTCTCTCTCTCTTTCTCTCTCCTCGTTATCAAAATGAAGTTGATAATTTTTCGCGCTCTTCATCAAAAGTGGCTTACGACAAAGCGTCCTCTCGAATATCGAAACCTTTTGCCAATTATTCTCGCTCTTGTGCGCATCGAGACAGTTTTCTCGTGCGAATTTTCTTAGCAACGAGGGGGAAAGATTGAAAATACTCAAAACAGATTGATTGTTGTAGTTTGATTTTTCAAAAAAAATTGTAATTATGATTTTTTCGAGAAAGAATTGTTTTAAACGAAAGTCGATCAGCCTTCAATTGGTTAATATCGAAAATTAAAAGTTTTTATAAAACAATTTATTTCCAATTATTATAAATATTTTGAATATCCCGTTTATCGTCATTTCACTTTGCCAAGAATTATAAATACGTGTTGAAGAGAAACACATTCATCGAAACGACTCAGAGGTCGTGCGCCTTCGTTTTCTTCTTGTCACACTTTTTCGCGCGACAGAGACAAAGAAGGAGGGGAGAGTCGTTACTTTTTTCGCTCGGGGGGGATTTAAACGGATCCTTGGTCTCGTGAATATGCGCAACGTTTAACGAGAGGCGAACTGGGTCGCGTCGACTAATAGCGACCTTGCGGCGGCTATTAGTTACAATAAAGCGAACATAAACGTTACTCGCCCCCAACGCATGGATTCGACATTGACACGATACGGATTGGAGATCTCGTGCGATCCCCTTCCCTTAATTGATTCGTTTAAGCCACTTAAAAGCAGCGCGCGGTAGATGTTACGCGGTTGCTTGCGAGCCCCAGTTTCTCACGCCGAATTTCCACGGACAACCGTGTCTAATGGACCTAATTACACGGATGCTCACTTTGCTACAATAGTCGCGGAATTATCGCCGGGAATTGGGGTGTAGAATACATTGCCAACGTTCCTCGAACTACATACGAAACGTATGTTTCGAAGTACTTCTGATTCGAAAAATTCATCTCGAAAGGGGTGACATTTGTATATAACACGAGTCAATGTTAATTAAGCATGTTTAACGATTATATTTATCGATCGTGAATGATTACTAATTTGTATAAACTTCTATGTTAATAATGACAGATTTTTCCATTCGTTGAATTAATTGTTTCGTTTTTGAAAAAGTTGCAGTTTAAATAAAAGGATTCAAAATTTTAGGATTCATAGCATTCGTTATTATTAACATTGCGAACGAATTTCTTTGTAAAGCGTTAAATTAATCTTGTATGATAAATACAAATAATACAGATTTAGTATCGAATGCGATAAATATTTATATATACAATATGTAATTTATATGTACAATACGAGGTTCAAAAAGAATATTTGAAAATGCACGTGGGTTAACATACGATTCGTAAATGTGAATTTTACAAAATACACGTTTTTATTTTTTTATATGTTTCTCGCTTATTCACGACTTCTCTCTGTGAATGAGTACCTATATACATGAAACCCTGTATTTTTTTTAATTAACGACCATTAATTATTAATCAAAGTCTATTCGATCATTTATTAAAATCATATCCAGCAAGTAAGAATAATAAAAGTAATAATCAAATTATGGAGAAGATTCCAATGCAAACAAGTTTCGAATAGACGCCAAAACCGATTCTTCGTTGCTCTAACCTAACTTCGAAGTTTATTATCGAGTGAATGAAATCATTCGGGCGGGAAAGCGTGGCTGTTGAATTTCGTCAAGTGGATCCGGAGGAGAGTTAACCGATCGGTTATAGTTGAAACACAAAGTGACGCCGAATATTCGAACGGATACGCACAACAGCTAGAGGCAACACACCGTCACTCCTTTCTCGGTCCAAGAATCGTCTGACAGAACAATTCTGTCGCATTGTTGAAAGCCGTATTGTTCCCGCGTGCAGAAGATGGACAAGGAATGAAACGTACTCGCATCTGCTAAGACAAAAATCACTGTACCACCATTGAAACTTGTTGGAGTATCGTAGAAAACGGTTATTGTCTTGGAATTTTAACATCTAGGCTGAGCGAATGAACAAATCGATGCGATTCTCGCCATTACAAGAGTTTACAAGAAATGTCGGATGAGATTTATTCATCGAGTTATGAACAATTTGAATCGTGTTTTTTAAAATCGATTCTTCGAATATATTTATGTATATTTATATAAAAAATATTTCAACTTCTTTATTTTAAATGTAGGCATGTAGAATGTTTATTGCATAAAAGCTTAAATAATTAAGTTATTATTAGTAAATCATAAAAGAATAAAATAATAATTTTTTCAAATTTGAAATATTTGTGGAAAATTAAAATAAGAACTTATCAATTATTAATTGTATTACATTTTACATGAAAAAAGATATGTTTTCGATTGATATCTTGTTAAATCATAATTATTTTATGCAATTTTTTTATATCGTTAAATAAAAACGATTCGGTGTTATACGAGTTAATTAAACTAATTTTACAATTTTTTGGATTTTTAAGAAATATATCATTAATTTACATCAAATTCGTTTCAAACAAATAATCGAACGTTTCCTTCGACATTTTTGGCATTATTTCGTTGTCCGTCTTTGTCCTCAACGTGACAATTTTTTTAGCAACGGGACCTCTATAAACGGCGGAAAATAGTAAGAAAGCCAAGGTGAATTTAGTGGTTTAACGAAACTAGAATAATCCATTAATTTACATAAATTTACACATAATTCTGCTATCTCCGGTTTGCTCCCCTTGCTTCCCCGCTTCATCTTCTTCTTTCCATCCTCCATTTTTTTTCTTTTTTTTTTTCTCGTTCCCTCGTGCACATGGGAAACTTTATACAGTCGGTGGCACGGCCGACGTGGAACCGTTAAAATTCATGATGCGGTTCCATGGTGACCGCGAGTTTTAACGTTCGGCCAGACATTGCATCGCTAGCAACGCCATCGCGCGTCGATTCGAGTGGCTAACGGCTCTCTTTGTTTCGTCTTTCCATTTCTTACATCTCTAATGTTGCGAACAGAATTGATCGTTTGTTATAATTGTGCACGATGATTTTAGATCGAGGTCGACTTGAGTGGAGAAGAAAAAAACTTAATCCATAGTGTTATAAATAAGTTATATACAGAATGTTCTGTAATTGGTGGTAATAATAAATGCAAGCAGAGAATATAGAATAAAATTGTTCCATTTTGGACTTGACATTTTTCAATTTTTGGATAGGAATAAACTATGGATTGATTATCAAAGTAATTTATATGCGCTCGAGAAATAGGATAATCGAATTTTTAAATGAAAAAGTGTTATTCTATAATTTTTGACTTATTTTTTCACACACGATCTTGCTTTAATATCAGTGGCTTTTAAAGAAGAAGTAAAATGTTTTAACTCTTATTTTCGATTTTTATTACTCTAAATGTTAAAATATATTATTAATCATAATAGCTTTGTTTACGTTTCAAATTCAACGTATTCGTTAGAAATCGAGCGATTGTCGAGAGTAATGAGCGTAAAACACTGTCGAAATCGAAATAGTGTCGACACCACATCAAATCATGATTCATACTTGAAAAAAAGATTGTCACTTACAATAAGCAAAGAATATTAAAACATTATATTGTTTCACGTGTCAAAAATCTTTAAAAAATAATAATTGGTTTGGAACATAAACCATGAAATGAATGTATTATTAAATGAAATAAGCCGAAAATAGCGTTTGACTAATTTAATTATATTTGTTATTAATCTAGTTGATATAGAAAAATATGAAATGATTATAAATTTTTATGAAAATATCAATCGATTGTATTATTGATTTTTATTTTTATTAATTGAATAATTGATTAAAATAATAATTGTAAAGAAGTTTAAAATCATATTATCGTATAGAATGTAGAATAGAATTGAAAAAAGATACAATAAACGAAATAATCCGAAATATAGTAGCATTGAATTATTATCTAAAGTAAATTTAATGTTACAGATATTAACGAAATATCAAAAAATTCAATTTAATTTAAAATGGATCAACAGTGGTTTTAATTAAATTATTATATAAAGAGAAATATGAATTTATGATGGTAGAAATTTTAATGAAACGACAAAATATAACGAACGATTGATCAATTGATTTTTATATAATTTATGTACTGAATTAAGTTAAAGTACATTGATTTTAAATTTTTACGTACAGAAAATTGAAATTATATTAATTTACATAATTTTATATTATTGATTTATTAGTATCAAATGTTAATTTAAAATCTGATGATATAGAAATAAATAAATAAATGAAAAAATTATTTTAACAAATCGAAGTACAACAAGTTTTATAAATATTCAAATATTATTTTATATATATAAAAAAAATTAAAATTATTAATAACACGAATTTTAATAAAAAAATTCCATTTTCTTCTTTATAGATAGAATGCAAATTCCGTAAATATTCAAACCTATTATAACTTTATAATTGTACAAATTTTGTTCAAAATTCGATTAGTCGTCTCGATTCAATCCAACTCGTTTCGGAAAAAGAACAAATTCGAGAATAATTCTAATTAACGGTTGAAGGATGTGAATTCTGGTCCTGTCTCTCAGCAGCGATTGACATATCATCATTCCCGCGGGAACGTCAGGTTTCGAAAGGACATAAAGGGATTTGCGGACTGATTTCCCCAATTTAAGAGTACGTGCCATGCTCTCACGTGGCTTATCTGCACGCGAATTTACCGAATCGATGTTGGATGTTTGCAGATGCATGATAAAACATAATGCTTATTTATATTTATATTATTTCTTTTCTTGTGACAAATATCTTTTGCAAATATTTCTAATTTATTTTTATCCAATACATTTTTTCTAAATTAATTTTTCACGCATTTCTTCTCTAAATAACGATAAAAGTAAATATTCGAAAAAGATATTGTAAAATTTTATTTTTCCAAATGGAAAAATATTTGTTTATATTTATATTGCAAGATTTCATCCGTTTGGAAAACGTTTGCTTTTCGAAGAAATAATACTCGTTTAATATTAAAAACTTGATTCAATAAGCCTTTGACGCAACGACACTCGAGTACGTAGTGTGCATTTCTGCAATCTCGTTTCGTTCACTTCTCGGCTCTTTCCGCATTGGCCGGAAACTTTTGAACAAGAAAGGAGCAAAACTATTGAAGAAACGAAACGGTTGAAACCGAGTGGGAACAGAGAATAAGTGGTCGAGGTAAAAACCGGCGTCGAAATTCGTGTGGACTCGGTCCTCGAACATGTGGCAAGTTTGTTCATAGATAGAAAATTTCGATTACAAGGGAGATGATGAATGGCAATGGTGCATGTATTATCTACGAAACATTCAAAAGACTGCAAAAATATCAATAATACTGCAATTTGACAAAACTAATTTTCGTTTATAAATGAATACAAATTCTAAATATTTACGAATCCTAAATTTTAAGAAATTTAATTTCCTAAATTTTTAATCATAGAATAAATTGCATTGATTACTTTTTAATAATATGTCCATTTATAATTTTTTAATAATGTCCATTTATACGTTTCAGGAACAAAAATTACTGAATAAATTACAGGATAGTTTATCCCCGCGTAAGTAATAATATTTGAAACGTTAAATTCTTAGAGAATGTTGGTAAATTAAGCCAAGCTCGAACCCTCGCTCCCCTAGGCCTTAGAACATGGTTACACTTCAAACAATGCATTAAACGATGCATAATTCAGGAACACATAATCACTTGTTTGGCTTGTCTAACATAAATGATTATGAGAAAATATCGAGATTTCTGAGAGAATTGATTAACGCGAATAATTCATTAATATATCTCTATCACGTAAGACAAAATTGATATCTCGTGTATTTTATTAAAATCGTATTCAGCATGGAATGATTTTATAATTTCCTTGATTGATTATAATTACGTTTAATAATCTGTTTGAATCTCTTTAAACATTCGATGATAGAGGGTGATGTCTGAAAGAAATAAAATAGTTTTCAAGAAAATCATACGAGTTTCAATCTCAACTTTTTTAAAAAACAAAGACTCAACTTTTTTTCTTACTTTCCCGCGTAGAATACTTATTTATCGATCATTCATTCGTATCTAATCAATTTGAAAATTTTTTTCAAAAACGAAACTTTGAACGAAAACATTTTATTTTATATTTTCGATTTACTTTTTCTTTCATGTAGAATCCTCTATCACTGGTTTTTTTACCACCAGTTACATTCTATACATATTGATTGGAAAAAGAAAAATGATAAAAAAAATTTTTTTCTCAAATTTAAAAAACTTCAATTATTCAATATGGAAAATACAAATATGTTCTAATTACACGTATAGTTATATATAATTATACATAGTTATATAGAAAAATTATTAACTAAAAAACTTTATTTCGAAAATTCAATTCTCCAAAAACTTTCATTGAACGAGAATTAATATCGTTCGAAAAATTATTCCTCTGCTCTTACGTTCAATTTACAAATTGCGAATAATAAAATAATAAAAGATAACGAAATGTACACAATTGATCGAAGATAATCGCGTATCAAGGTGTAAATTTTCATAGTGAAACGCGTAGGAAACGTGAAATTTTAATAAAGAAGGTGTAGGAAAATTCTTATCTTTAGAAAAGAACGAATGTTCCTTGCCGCGGCTGTCAGAGAGACCTAACCCAACCGTGTCGAGATGGGTTAACTCGACAAGTGTAACAAGACATTGGATGGAAACCAAGAGCGTTTCAATGATTCTTTTTTGCCTTCCATGCTCGAATCTAATACCGAAATTTAACGTAAGGTCTCTCCGTTTTTTCTCGAGGAAGTGATACGGTGACAGATACGCTCGAGTCCTGTTCCATCTTACAGGAACAGTTCTTGCAAGAAGATAGCATGTTATTATCCGAGAACTTGTCTGTTCATATCCCGCGGGGTATTACATTTCACAGTGAGAACGGCGGAATATATCATAAGGAATAGTAGAAAGTTGTAAAAAAAAAAAAAAAAAAAATTTCATATGAAAGTTGTTACTAATAGTTTTTCTGTAGATAGAAACACGAAGAAATCGTGTATTTTGAAACATGAGCTTTCCTTATCTTTCATACGATAAATTTAATTTCACGAATTCAAATTAAAAGTTATCTTACAATTTTTTATATCTTTTATATTTTTACCAAATTATTAAAATTAAATTTGAAATAAAATAAATGAATACAAGAATGATCTCTATTTAAGTTCGTTCGTTCTATAAAAATTCTATGAAAATTATCGAATCGCATGGATTTCGAATTCATCGTTAAAAGCAAACAATTTCGATTCTTCCGATCTAGAAATAATAATTTCGTACACTCCGCGAATCGTTAATGTAGGAAAATTACAATTTTGAACGTGATTCATCGCTCGCTCGAGCGCAAACTAAAATTAAATATCTCTCGAATGACATTTTCTTTTATATACCATACCGAACTAATTCCTCGATTGTTCACCGTTATCGATCATAGAGACGGTATTCATCGGTACGAGAGGGTGCTTCAAAGTAATTGTATCGCGACGTGAAATATCGATGTGGACAGAGATCGGCCAGTTCGATTGTTTCAAATTCCATTTGCGATCGAGTAATACCGGTCACCTTTGGTTACACGAGTCATATTGAGAGAATAGTAATTAAGGAAATGACTGTAGGGACTTGGAACCGAGCAACTCTCGGCCACCAACCTCTAATACCGGAATGATCGATCTCTATCGTATAAACGTGACCCACTTGTGACGGCAACCCTTTAAACCTTCCTTCGAAACATTCCCTTCGAGTTTCGTTTCTGATATAAGAATTCTTTCCATCTTTTTATTTATGATTCGTTCAATTCCAAGATTATACTATTCTGGATGGTTTATTCTCGTATATAGAATCGATTCTAAAAAATAAACACAAAGATTGACGCGTCGTTTATTAAGTTATAAGTAATTTAATTAAGTTTGCTTTTTCTTTTAACAAGTTACGATTCTGTTGCGAACTTAAAATTTTATAAATAAAATAGATGTTTTTGTATACAATCTTTCTTCGAAAAGATATTTCACGAATATATCAGCACTGTGGATTTGACGATCAGATTTAAATCGTAAACAAAAGATTCTCTTGGATTATAAGTTATTGCTATTATAATGACAGATGCACTTCATATTGAAATTATTGGAAATAATTATTGGAAGTAATTTTGATCGAACGAAAAAATGAATGGAGATTTGTATTAGATTTATATACCAATAAAACGTATTATATAACGATAAAATCTTTTGGGAATATTAGATGGAAATAATTATTTGAAATATATTAAATAATCCTAATTTAAATTTTAATTTCATTCAATTTCAATTTAAATTAATGTGTTGAATTAATTATGAATTTAAAAAATATTAAAAAAATAAATCGAGATATATTGGAAGTCCAATATACGAATAACTTTTTTTTTAGCATATCAGTTAGAGTTTTATATAAATATTCCAAAATTGAAATATTTTTTTTTTATTAAAAATTGTCTCCATTTTGATTTCTTTAATTAATATATTTCCTTGATGAAATATAATTTCAAAAACAAAATTTTTCAAAAAATGTTCCCCAATAATTATTGAATTCTAATTATCTAAAGTTTCAATTTTCCGAGAATTTCCATTACAAAGATTTTGCTTCATCGTGCACAGTTGAATAATTATTACCAAAATCTCTGAGATAGAAGTTAATTAATTAAATCCTAGATTAATGAGTTTTCAATCTAGAAAACAATTATTTTAAGCATTTTGTCTTTCACGATAAAAAAAAACTCGAGACAAAAGCAATTCAAAGTTTTCAAAGGTGTTTCTCACAGACATCGATTCGAACGGATTTTTTTTTTTTTACAGCCAGTTAGGCGAATCCCCATATCTGGACGAAACGTTTGCGGTCCATAGTAAATCTTCGACCCTCGGAGTTTCGAGATAAGGGTGCACCTCGAACATTTTACTCGTAGTTTCAATTGCGCGGACATCACAGCGTTTGTTTGTATCGAGCACGCCTCTTCTTTCCGGATTTTGGATCGATATCGATACAAAGTGGTTTCTTGCAATTCGAGTTCGATGGACCGGAATGATACATATTTCTAAAATCTTTAGTACTTTGTATTTTTCCTTTTTATCTTTTTATCGTACGGTATTACTTTCGCAATAATTCGAAATTTTAATTCGATATTTTTAACAACTAATAATCTGGATAATCGTTAAAATTGCTATCTAATTATCTACTCTGCATCAATTATCGAGTGTAATTAATTACGCTTAGAATTTGATAGCATAGTATTATCAATTACTGTTGATGATCAGCGCTGAAACTCAAATTACGAAACCGCAGTTATACAATTATACGGGTATACCACAGATGATAGTATGCGAGGATGATGAAGAAATAAATCAAAAACGTGGAATAAAATCTTTTCAAATACATATGAATTGAAAAAAAAATTCGAATAAGGAAATTTAATTTTACATTTTTCGCAATAACCTGGAACTTTTTATCTATTTGTATCGACTTTTTTTGAGCGATTCAATAAGAACAAAATAGTACATTATTTTAAATTATATCGTACAGTTAATAAAAATTTTATTTTCAACGGAATTTATACATTTAAAACTTTTATATTAAAAATATTTCGAACGGAATGCTATATCGTAAAAAGCAAATGAGAGGGAAAATAATATTGAAAATTTCTCAAATTAATAAAATTATATATTTTAAGATATATATATATTTTATTAAAAATATGCTTTGATTAAACTGTTGTTCCAATTTAAATATTCTTTCAGGTAAGTTGCAGCATTTAACAGGCAACTGTTCGATCAAGAAAAATGGATGGAAAATGAGAAGGATTATTTGGATATATGCTGTAATTCGGTGAGCTGTTGATATTGATAATTAAACGTATCGATTAAATTTCTCATTTTCACATTAGAGAATTATATGCGATAGTCAAATCGATTGGTTTCAGATTTTTGCAATTAATGATTTTTATTTCGAATAGAAACATAATTACGATCCAATTATCCAATTATTCATATATCTCTTGCCTTTATCACATATTCTCTACACATTTACAAAAAATTTGTACAATAAATCTAATGTTATTAAATTAAACGTTATTGTTTTATCAACAAAATCAAAACTTGATTCACACTTATCTCTCTCTTTCTCTGTAAATTAAAGAACTTATTCTTTATAGCTCAATCTGGGAGAACAGAAAGGAAGAGAAAAAAAGAAAGAGAGAGAATGAGAGAGAGAAAAAGTGTAACAGAAAGGCAGGAAATAAAAGGAAAATAATACGGTAAGAGAAAAGGATGCGTTCATCATTTTGAACCGACTATGTGTGCATTTCTTAAATGGCGGACCAACGTTATGGAACTTTGTTAGTGGTGGGATAGGGGGAAAAAAAGAGCGGCATTAATTAAAGAGGCGGCATTATGAATAATAGCAGTAATAAAGGGAACGTTGCGTCCACGTCTTTCTACGTGACCAAGCCTGGCCTTTATTATAAATGAAAATCGTTTTTATTCGAATCGTGAAATATCACGAATCTTTACACCGAATTGTTTACGATTTGTGCTCTAATTAACGATTAATCGTTGATTAACGTGGTATTTGGAAGGATTCGACAAAATTTATTAATTTTGATATAAATTAGAAAAATCGGAGTTTATATTAAAACTATTAAAAAACTATTTTCCTCTAAGATTATAAAATGTTTGTTTATAAAAATTAAATTGAATTATATCGATATTTTGCAATAAAAGTAATAATAGAATTATTTTGAGGAACTTTTAATTAAATGATAATGATAATGCACAACGTTTCTTTGTGATTAAAATGAAAGAAATAATTGAACAAACGTTATATTAGAAAAATAAATGATCTTTTGTCAAATTATTTTAAAAATTTAATTATTTTTTCCATAACGAAAACGTAATCTTTACAACTTTTGGAAAGAAACTGTTGAATTTCTAAGGAAAATAACTCATCGGCATTCATTTCCACTAAAGGAAACATCGTTCCAACGTTTCGATGCGGATGCTTCGAGAAATTGAACACGAAATTAATTCCCGTTCGAACGTGGAATATTAAAGTGGAAAGAATCTCTGAGCTGTAATTCAAACTGATATCACGTGAAACTTTTTATTATCCTGTTTTTAAATGACCATATTTTTCTTTCGAAGAATAGAAATCTTATTTTCCGATTCTTTCTTAAAAGAAATATTTGTTTAAATAAAAAATAAAAATTAGGGAAATTCCACGAATATTGAAATAAAATATTACCTATTATAATATCATCCAATTATTTCATAGATTTGCAATACGATTACATATATTCAAAGTAATCCATTAATTCTTTTATTCTCTCCAATTATTATTCGTGATTTATCTTTCGATAGAATTATTTCAATAAAAATCTTAGTCAATTGAGAAGAAAATCCCGTTCAATTGGGAAAATTCAGACATTTTGTTTATTGCGCCATTCAATTCTTAATTCTAAAATTATCACTGTTGAATAATCATCGAGAAACGTCGAAGATGGTTTCACTGGCAATGAAGTACAAACATTGAAAGCAGATTAAATATTAAAAAGACTTTTCAAAAGGAACTTTTGATCGCGTTTATATTTATTTAAATTAAGAAAATAAAATTCTTTTACATCTCATTGAGATGAAATCTCAGTTCGTTTGATTATTCATTTGGAAAAAAAATTATTGATTGGATTAATAATTTATTCGAAAT
Source organism: Apis cerana (assembly GCF_029169275.1). NCBI lineage: Eukaryota > Metazoa > Arthropoda > Insecta > Hymenoptera > Apidae > Apis > Apis cerana. The sequence goes on along the minus strand of NC_083864.1, from coordinate 452,252 downwards.
TTCATTCGAAAAAATTAGAAAATCATTTAAAAATTTCTTATTATTATTACGATTCAATTTAACAATCAATAGTAAATCAGTATTTTAGAGAGAGAGAGAGAGAGAGAGAGAGAGAGAGGGAGAGGGAGAGAGATTAGAATTCAACGAAAATAACATTGAAAAATCCCTTCTCGTATTTGCAAGAGAATCATCTTTACATACAAACTTCCTCTCTCCTTCCCTCCCTCCTTCTTTCTCTCTCTCTCTCGACTCGTGAAAGCTCGCGAATCCGACGTAATCAGCATAGCGTTGCGAGAGCAGTTTCCTGTTGCCGTTTCGCGCCATTACAAGATGCAGGAAAGCCCGGCGGCACATTTTTACACGAGATTGCGATATAGTACCGCAAAGCAGCTGAACACGCTTGTTCAGAATGCAACGAACAAGCCGGAACGGATGCGAGCAAGCTAATGCAAACAACATCGCGCTCCCTCGAAACGGAACGGAGCCACCGCTTATTTTTCCACCAAGAAGAGACATGCAACGCCCCCCTCGCTCGAGATATTTCGCTCTATCATTATCAGATCATGCGGAGTGTCTTCTCCCGTTTGTCGAGATGGTTCGTACGGAATAGGAACGTCGCGTGTACGTGTTCTGCGAAAGTAAAGTAGAGAAGACGTTGCATAACGCGTGAAAAAGAATATCCCTTTACTGGTCCATAAGTGGAATTGCAGAAATTTAAATATTTTTGTGATTGTCGGCCGTGGTTAAAATTGTAATACGGTTGAGAAAAGTTGCATGTATGATAATGTAAAAAGAATTTTACCAAGTGTTAATTGTGAAATAGATGTACAATTATAATTTGCATAATTTAAGTAAACATTTTTACGTCGTCATTTATTGAAATTTTCTTTCTTTCGAAAAAATTACTTTTCATATTATATATCTAGCTGTTTATTTTTATCGTTTTTTACTTTTGTCTTTTTTCTTCTCTATATATGGATTTTTAATTAATAAAAAATTTGTTGAGTTTATTTTCGAAAGATATAGGCCAGCATCATGTAAAGTGTTAATAAAATTGATAAAAACAAAGGAATTTAATTTTTTTAATAGTTTCAATCGAATCAGATTTTAAGAAATGTATATTATATTTTTCTCTTCTTTTCATTGGTAAATTTGATAAGTTTTGCACATAAGATATTGAATTTCGTTCATAATTTATTATCGAAATTTTAGAATAGACAATTATTTTTTTTAATTGGCGAATGTCATTTCATTTCATTTCTAAGTAGTTCGAATAATTCATCTATCGTTTCGATCTTATATTTCTAAATCCAGTTTTAATTATAATAAATCCTAAAACATTACAACTGCCAGAGATGAAAACTTTAACGATCGACAAAGAGTAATTAATTTATATATAATAATTGATCAATTTTTCAATTCTTTAATTGATTCTGATGACCGTTAAGAAAGTAGCTGTTATTACTATAATATAATAGATATAACAAACTTTGATAGCTCATTCTTCTAATACAAGATGGATTTGTACTTCTGCTCGAAATTTCATTTCTTAATAATATTGAAAAAAAAAAAATGGAGAAAAATATTTACGTTCATAATTTTAATGCACGAATATTCTTCTTCCATGCATATTAAAAAATTAAAAATTGCGCACTATCCGACTCGAAAATTCGTCCAAATTAATGAACTTTGCTCGCATTTCCATTCCCAAAAAAGAAAGAAAAAAGAAAAAGAAGAAAGAGTCGAACGTCAATATTTGCCTTTCGAAAAGAGGATTCGTCGGGTCTCTCCTCGAGACGAGGAGGTAAAGTTAAGTGAAACGCCCTGTACTACTGTGTGGTATATTTCGAAAGCTACTAACGAGGAAAGAGGAAAGATACCAGCAGGCAGGAGTTCATGATTTATCGTCGCCACGAGCAACCACGAGGCGGTGCTTCTCGAGAGTCTGCGTTTCGGCAACCGACCACGGTTGGGAACACAAAGACATTTTAAACGCGCAGATATACGAAACGATTATGTTCGCCGAAAGATAATGCCTCGCGCGGAAAACTTACGAGGAACGATCGTTTTCCAAGCGTTTTTCCACGGGATTTTTCATCGTGCGGATTTTTTCGAGAAAATAAATAATCTCTCGTCCCTTCTAATGATTTCGAAATTTCTTTTTCTCTTCATATCCGTTGATAAATTATAAATTGTAAGTACGATATAACGTAGAGAATTGAAATTTTTTACTTTAGATTTTTCGTAACATTTAAATTAATTGAGATATACTATTAAACGGAGGATTTAAATTTGTATAATCGATTGGTGGAAATGAATTGGTATTTAAAATTAAATTTGAAAATCGCCTGTTAAATGATGAAGGGGGAGAGAGAAAGCCAAGAGATTAAAATAAAATGATGAAATACTAAAAAATTTAAATATTGAATTTGAAGATACTATTTCGTTTAATGCTCGATACTTTTTGATATAAAAATCAATAATTCAACTTTATACGAATAAGTTTTCACATTATCAGAAACTTTATTTATTCGTTTCAAAAATTTATTTTCCTTAGGGCGTTTATGATATAGTAAGTATATAAGGGATATAAATAAAGATTAAAAAGAGGGAAGAGGATCGAGATCGAGATCGAACAAAGTGATATGAGAATATTAAAATGGAAATTTATTACACAATGAAATTGGATTATTGCGAAACGCGTTAATTATCATACGCCAACAAACTGATTAATTAGGAAAATTAAACACCGCGCGCAAGATATTTCTTGCATTTTCGATACATCGAAAGTGGAAAATTTCTCTTTGTCCCTCTATCAGCCGCGCCGTTTTACCACTGTAAACGGATTAACGTGACAGAAATTTTATTGTTGCTTTTGTAATATTCGTTAATTAACGGCCGATACATGTAACGATCTCCGTGTAATTGCGCGGGTTTAATGCAGACGCGCGTAAATTGATTATCGACAATTGCAAAATGGCGTCGAGTCGCGAACAATTATTAATAAAGTTTCGAATAACTTTCGAAAGAATATTCCGTTTTTCTCGAAGTTTTCTCTTTCTCGTTGTTCGTGATACTGTGAAGAGAGATCTGTGCAGCGATGTTGGAAAAATTTCCAACTCGAGCATCGCGACTTCACCGATTTTCGCAATATTCCAATTTTTTATCGAGGAAGATAACGCTTTGAATTTTTTCGAATCTTTTTACCGGCTTGGATATTTTGCAACGATATATTTGAATTCTTCAAAATTGGGGAGAGAAAAGCACCCGGAGATCTAGAATACGGTACAAAAATTAAAGATTATTCGATATATCAAATATTATATTAATCAATATTATTTCCTTAAAAAATCTAATAGATAACGTTGATATAATCACAATAGCAAATTTCATTTTCTTCTCAATTTTTCTAAATGTAAATAAATGTAACGAAACATTATATACTTTTTAAACAATTCAATATTTATTTATTACAGAACTTAAGAGTAGCTTTAATAGTAGCCTAGAAAGAAATATAAAAATTTGATAACCTACAAAAAATTCATATTTCCGTTTCACACGCGCGTATGCACGCTCGTGAAATTCACTCAACAACCAGAAACATTTTTCCACGATATCGGTGAAACTCTTAGCTACCACGCTGCTTAACCTCGAATAAATATATTTGCGATCTGATAATTCCCCCCGATTCGATGAATTTTTATCGGTTTTTACGTCCCCCTCCTGCCAAAAGGCTTAAGAGAATTCTGTGTCAACCCCAATACTTTCCCTCCATCCCGTCGGTCGAGTGTCGGTTCGCTGTTGAATAAAAAAACAGTTCGACGTTCTTTGAACACGGGAGTGCGAAGAAACCGATTCGAGACCCGGAATATCCGGCGAAGGAAAATTCCGGTGACTCTTGTGCACGGAGAGTGGAGATAGGAAGGATTTTCTTTTCTTTTTTTTTTTTTTTTCTCGCTAAATAGGTCGAGAGGATCCAATGGACTGTTTTTACGTTGGGGATTTTTGTTTTTGTCGAGGAAAGAAGGAATAAATAATTAATCGGGAAAATGGAAAAAAAGATTTAGTGATAAAATAATTTGTACGAGATCGATTATAATTTGTGTATAATTTTTTAAAATCGTATTTGTTGAAAAAGATAATATTCGTAGATATATGTGTTACTTATACGAATTGTGAATGGTAATTTATAATTGAAGTCGATCGAAAAATTCGAAATTTCGAATTTAACGTCACTTTAAAAACTATTCGTTTCAATATTATATCCATATCTCGGATTTTCGACGAGAGATGAAATTTTTTTCATAGCGAAAACCTAGGAAAGGATTTATTAAAAAAGTCGTAAATATTTCGTCGTACATACGATACACGAAGCGAAGTAACGAGTTTTATCTTTTTGAATTTATTTGTCAATTGAATTTAGCCCATGTTTTTCCTTAATTGGAAATGCTTGTTGAGGCAAAACACCAATATACTACGTTCAAATACTCGTAACAATGTTATATGATTATTTTTTAAAATAACTCATCTCGATAACGATAGACTCTTTTTTAATTTCAAAAATTCGAAAAAAGGAAAATACAATACGTGCATCTCTCACAAAGACGAAGACCCACATACGTGTTTACAACTCGGCTCGTGTCTCATTACTTTTTTGGATCAGCGTAGATCGATCTTCGTATGTGGAAACATCCTCGCGTAATATCACCTCGCGTTCTCTCGAGAATTAAAAAGATGGTTGGACCAGGCGTGGGAAAGGTGACGACGAAAAGAAAACATTTACGACGGATTTTCAATTACCACGATGTGCTTTTAAGAAATACAGAGAAGATAGACTACGTATGGAGAGAGGCACCAAGGTCCAACATTAAAGTCGATGCATCTTCCTCTACAATTTCTTTTGCTCTCTCGTCGCGTTAATCTTTCCTTAGAAGACGGAGAGGAGAGAGACAACGGTCGATCCCTGGAAGCGCTATCCTCAGAATTTTTCTCAATTCTCATTTACCCGTGGATTAATCAATTTTCAGGAAAAAAGAACTCTTCATCACGAGTTTGTTTGCTTAATCTAGATTTTTAATCAAAATTCCTGGGCATTTGCCACGCTCGGTTTTACGAATATTCATTCCACCCCCTTCTCTCGCGATATAAAGTGATTTTTGTTTATCTTGCTGTTTAATCCTGATTGAGCGCGGGGAAGGTACACCAGCGATCACAATGATTTTCTTCTTTTTTCTAAATCGAAATAATCGTATAGAAAATATTTACACACATGGAAATATTACACACATTCCTTATAAATTTCCAGCCTTTATCGATAAATTCTGTCACAAAGTTTTGAGAAAAAAATCAAAAATTTTAATCGAGAAGAATTCGTTAAAATTCTTCCAAGCAAGAAACAAGTCTTTCTACGCGCATTTGCCAAACCAATTCGCTAAATCCTCGAACAACGAGAAATATTCGACGAATACAAAAAACACGCGATCTGTGTTGAAATAAAAGGAGATTTGTAATACTACGATGGTTGGAAAAAAGAAGGATCGCAGGAAGCCTGTAACATCTGTTAAGCATGCGGTGGCCTTAACTCTTTCTCTGACCGCGAGCGTCATCATATGACATTTTTTTCAACCAATCTTTGCCACTTTATTATTCATCGTTATACGTAATACGTTATTTTTGATGAGCATAGGATAGTCGTATTTGTCGTTGAATTTTTATGGATAACAATGTTTGCTCAAATATATTATAGTTATTCACAAGGAAATTCGCTGATCTCGAAAAATTTTTGATTTTAAGTCCGAGTGTAATGGGTTAGAGTGATTATTGTTCAATAAAATGTATTCTTTGAAATCAATTTTTTAATTTTCGATACTTTTTCGTATAAAATTTTGTATAAAATTTGGCCTGAAAAATATAATTTTTGACAAGGAAATGGTAAATCTATTACTATCTATATGCTAATAATATTTCGTATAAGAGAAATTGTTGTTGATTTTGATAAAAATTTATTGATTGAACTTTCATAAGCTATACACAGACTTTCGAAATTTGATTTTTTAATCGTGTTTTTATTTTTATCAAAGGAATCTTCTTACAGTTTGAAAATTTGTTGAAATTTTTTGATTATAAAAAAATTAAATAATAAAGTTAAGAATGTGTATTTATAAATTTAAAATTATAAAAACTTTATATAGTTTTTATATAAAACAATATAATATTGATAATTTATAATATAAAATTGAATAATTGATGTAAATAATATAGCACCGATTAAATTGCTCTGCCAAATAAATATAGCAAATCTCTCTTGTGCAAATAAAATCAAATAATGAGATATATTGTATCGAAAAATATTGAAATACGGAGAATATAAATTATTTACTTAAACGTAATATAAACTCCATAAAGTTTATCGTGATAGGAAATTAATTTTTAACTGTTCAATATATTTTACAAATTTTGTATAAAAAGTTCGATACGATGAAAATTATTAAATCATTTATTTATAATATTCAAGTAAAAATAAAAAAAAATTATACGATAAGATTTCAATTATTTAATTCAATATTATTTCATATGTTTTTAATCGATTTACAAAAAAAAAAAAAAAAAAAAACATGATTACTAGAATCTTGAAAATTTTAACATAATATTTAAAAATTGTTGATAAAAGCAGATCCAACAACGAATCAAAATCGAATATGATCAACAAAATAGTGTCCAGAGATTGGACGAAATATTTGGACGAATGATCAAAAATACCGAATGAAGAGTTATCAAGAGAGAATTCGAAAAAACAACTGAATAGAAGCCTCCCATTATGATGTGGAAAGAGATCGTTTATCGTTCGAAATGAATCGCGTATAAATTTCGGAATTATAATTTTACAATAAATACATTAAACGCCTGTTGATCGAGCAACGAGCCCCATTTATCAAAATAAAAAGAAAGAAATGAAGAAAAGTGAAAAAAAAGAAATATGCGACAACCGAATCCTGATATTCCATCCCGCTTTTGTCAACGCATCCCTGAATATCTTACGCTCTGTTTGACATCGGTTCCTTCAATTTCCCCTTCTTTCCTTGCCCTCCGTTCGCGGCAAGAGGCGCTTATTATCGACGTTCGTTTACACTCGAGATCGCAGATTTTCTCGAGCCTGTTAAAGGTAATCTTGCACCTTGCAGCGTGACACGGTTGGAAATTGACGCGTGTAACGCGAGGCAGCTGGTCGGGATTATTGGGACGGTGTCGAGGATGTTGTAAGAGGGTATCGGTTCTCTTTCGATATTAGACAGCCATGATAGTTTTATCGAGCGGAAGATATCGATATCGCTTTTGATTTTCGCGAAAACATTTTTAAAATCATATATCATTGTTATTAATTTTCTTTATTTTCTCATCGTACTTGCGATTTGGAGATACGCTCGTTCAAAAATTTTTATGATAATTATTTTAAGCAAATTTGTAGATTCGACGCATGGTTAATTTTTAAAATCTAGTTTATTAGATTAGTCATTTCGGTCGAGTCGAAAAGCCATTCAACGAATAAACTGTTGATTCAGAATGTCGTCGCGATTTATTATATATATATTTTGAACTAAAATTGAAGTGGCTTAAACTTTCCAAATTTTCATTTTTGCTCCAGTTTTTCATTAGCCATATTTTTTTTCTTACGCTCATTTCCTTAATCAGTTCCAAAATATTTAAAAATCTAAAAATGTAGTATTATATATATATACCATATAACTTGAATATAACAGTTTTATAAAGATATCTTATTTTCCATAAACCAATAAATTAAGGTAAAAATTTTGCTCGAGTTGATTCTCGTATAATACTTTAATTGAAACATTTATCCTCATCAAATTTCCTTCCTTCCTAAAATTTTATCATTATCGATCTTTTAGACAAACAGACTTCAACGAAATTAATTTTATATTTTATCGTGCGAACTCAAAATAACGAATGCGAAGAGTACTTCATAATCGTTTAAAACGTGTATCGATATAGATTAACTCCATTATTCGATTCAATTTATAATTCCTCTCTCACCCTGTTTTGTCCACTTCGATCACGGCCATCGAGACTATTAAAACTATCAGCCATTAAATATATAAAAGTTTGGGAGAGGAAGGAGTAGTTGTAGGACAGGAAAAACAAACGTCGGTGCGGCGCGCTGTGGGGACAATTAAAAGTTAATAGCTTAATAACAAGCCCCTGGAGAATGTAAGCAATTTGAGCGAAACGATGGTCGTTTTCGCGAGTAAAGAGAAAGAACGTAATCGTGTCAGGACGAGCAACCCTGTGAATTCGCCCATTTCGCATATCGTTAAACGCGTTTCTGTTCGCGGACAGGACCGCGGTTTAATTTGAAATTAAATTTCATTCCGTTTGAGAAGAGTTCGGGTCGCAGCGTCGAGCACGTCGACGGAAGAATCAATAGTCTTATCATTGTTCGTTCGGTTAATTCGAATTTTTACAGACATTTTTACTTCGTAGTGGAATTATTAATCATCCGAACGATGAAGGGGACAATAAAATTTGATTTTTTTTTTTTTTAACAAGAAATTGTAATTGCGTCATATACGCATTTATACAAAAATTATAATCAAATTAATCATTGGGATTAAATAAGAATATGATAAATTCACAATTCATTCAAAACTATAAATATGTAGTATATTTAAATCTAGTCAGATCATTAATTTGACGAATCATAAGTTTCTCTGTACCCAATTTAAAATACTTTTTTTTATCTTTGACGCAAAGTAATCAAATATTTTTATATTTTTCAAAAAAATTTCCAGCCGTTAAGAAATATTTCTCACTACTATTCGGTACGATACAAATAATTCTAATGATCATGATTCAAATTGAAATAATAAATTGCATTCCAGATAAAAATAATAATCTAATTTAAATTTCTTAGCATTTCAAGTATCCGTATTTTATTTCTATCCCAAATAAAGGCCAAATATAGATAGGAATGGAGAAATATTTATCAATATAGCTTCCCTATTTTCGTATCGCATCTTTATCGGGTTCATCGACATCTCTACCCGCTTAAATCAGACGTTTCACTGTTTTGTAGTACTCAGCCGATCCCTCCACTCTAATCAAATTCGAACCAGGTTGAGCTTTAATCCACTTTCGTTGCGTTTGCAGCCGTGGAAACGCTGCTTGTCATCCACTCCGAATATTTATTCGGTATTAAAGTGGAAGCCTTTCGTGATCGCCTCGAAGAACAAATTCCGCTTAAGGAATTCAACGTGTTTCCAAAATTGTTGATCGAATACCACACGCGATATTCCACTCGAAATGTTAAATCATCGATCTCGCGATATACTTGGAATGCTTTGTGGAATCGTCGATTCATCTTACCTTCTCCTTGTACTGTCTTTCACTTAAATCACGCGTTGTTAAGAAAAATCTTTCTAATTCTTTACAAAAATATACTATTGAAAAAAAAATTAAATATATTATTCATCATACTACAACCATTTAACAACCAAATTTAATAAGATTACATTTTTCAGAATGAAAGAAAACACATGTCTTACAAAATTCAATTCGAAACTTGAATTCCTTTATATTCAAAAAGAAATAATACCTTATATAAAATGGAGGAATCGTATAACGATTTAATTATGAATATTAAAATAAATTTCGATGGAAAATGAAAAATGAAAAGCAATTGAAAATATAAAAGTGTACGCTTAAATTATTTTATCGTATCATGTTTATTTTCATCTGTAATAAAATAAACATATATATATTATATATATATAAATAAATACGTATATACAGATGTGAAATATACTGGTCTCTCGAAAGAATGATCAATTTTTTTTTTCTCTTTTTTTGCTGATTTCGCTATTTTAATATTTGAATATGATGAATTTAAGTAAAGACAACCATATTTAGTTTTAGTATAGCATAGAGGTAATCGTTTCAAACGAATAATTTTATTAAATTGAGAAATTAATTTTTTTAAAATTAAGCATTGCAAGAATTTTAAAAACTATTATAAATCGTATGAGAAACTTGATAATTAAATACCCGTCTAAAATGCGAATGTAAAATGGCCCATGGTTAATGAAATAACGAAACGATGCGTTCCTACGGAACAAGGGACGCACAGGGGTTAATTATTAGGGAGATAATGACACGTCGTGATAAATTCGCGACCAAGTTAAATGGGATTTAGTTTTTATTAAAGGCGGCACTTTTTCACCTTGTTTCATTAAAGGATGATCCTGCAAGATGACGAAGATCGTCCCTAGAATATTTTACGTACCGTAGAATCTTGTTAAAAGCTTATCAGCTCCGCCTAATTCTTGGCTTAATATACCTACGTTATCGATCAAAGTATTTAATCCTCGTACGAGTTTAATTAATTTGCGCGAAACTTGAAAAACCATCGATATTCGATTTTCATCGAGTTTACGAAATATTCTGGAAATTTTAAATTCGAATAGAAATAATCTTCTTAATTTCACAAAATAATTAATCGTAATAGGATATTATATTGAATTGTAACTTGGATTGGCATTTAAAAATAAAAAAAAAGTACTCGATATATATTTTGAGAATTATCAACGACACAGGATTTTAACATGCTAATTTACGATTCATTATATCACCCAACAATATCCCAAGCTTCATCGTCCCCACATCCCACGGTTAACCAATTCCATAAATTAAAATCTTTCGCTAATTCGACCTCCCTTCAAATCGTTACTGCATTCTAACGACCAAATTATCCATCGATTCGGCCAACACAATCTCTTAAACAAAAATTAGAATATGCATTGTTTCAAAGACAAAAGAATTTCACGTACAATGAGAAATTTTGACAATCTATATGTATGAATAAAGATAATGAAAACACGTACCTGAAGATATAAAGATAGATCTTTTCTTATAAATAAATAATATTCATAGTCGTTAGATGAATTAGCTGATCGCAAATTTCGTTTAAATTGTTAATTTTATCATTATAATTATTATAGTATTATAGCAATAATAATTTAAGAAATATAATAGTGTAATGTTTATAATTGTTGTAATTAATATTTAATTTAAATTTACTTTAAGAATTAATAATTAGAATTCTTATTTTGTGAAATTTTATGAAATTACAAAATCATGATATTATAGTGATCAATATTACATATTCTGTTGAATATTTTATATTCTCATAGTTTTCTTCGTTTTAAAAATTTGTTTAAATGTCTATTCCGGTATTAAAATTATGACGATGATGTAATTACATCAAATTTCAATAATTTTATATTTTTATAATTATATTAAACTTTATACGATTATTTATCACGATTATTATTCATAAACCTACCCATAAACAAATCCGTAAGATCACAAATATAATGACTAATAGCACAAAAAAAACATAAAAAAAAAAAAATAGTTTTTTAATCTGTAAACCAGTCGAACAAGTAAGGAAATTATAATCTAGAGCAAAAGAGTTGGCGCCACTTCCTTTTTAAACTTCGATCGCCTCCATTTCCCCTTTCTCTCCTCACCGAATCACGGCTCGATCAGAGGGGACATGCGAAAGGTTTCAGGTGAAAAGGGGCCAAAAGGGGTTATGCGATCGTCGAGAACGATACTCTTCTAGCTCTTCTCTGTAATAAGGCCGGTGTCGGCGCGTGCCGCAGCCAGTCCTTGCCGCGCAGATTTTCAAGACGCTCCGACAAGGGGCTTCACCACCCTCCTTTCCCCTCACGGGTTGTCAGATTAATACGAGTGGCCTGGATATATGATACATGCGCGGTAAGAGGATTTACGGATCATTCTGTTGAATAAACTCGTGGCTAGAAACCTGGTAAACACGAGAAGGTATAAACAGAGAGGGGGAAGGGGGAGGGATACGCGCTTCTTCCTTCCTTTCTTTCTTCCTCTCTCGCGACCTGCTTTTTCTTTCGCACTTTCTTGGCATCTGTTTCCGCATTTAAATTAAACGCGTCACTTTTTTTTTCTTTTTTTTTTTTTTTTTATTTTCGTAACTCGACTCGAGACAAGTCATTAATTCAGGAAATAAGTTTATCGTATAACAATTATTATTCGATGTTTTGAACAATAAATTACGGAAGTAACTTGAAGCGTTAAAATTTTACCTATCTCGTCACAATTTCTCGTTCTTTCTAATTCGATCATAAATTCATTCATTTCGAGTACCTTAAAAGTCGAGGAGGAAGAATGCAAAAGAATTTAAATCTCAACAGATTAATTTTATTTATTATATATAATTGTGATTAATTTTAACTCCAGAAAAGAATAAATTAATTTTTACAAGGAAAAAAAAAGATGGTTTGAATTCGAGAATTGTAGAAATTAAAAAGAAAAGTAGAAAATTAAAAAATAAAGTTTTCTGAATAAATTAATTTTTTGAAAAATATGTCGAATAGAAAATTAATATCTTTAATGTACGTTGGAATATTTGTCAGAAAAAGAATGGTTATTTAGATATTTTTGAATAAAATTAAAAAAAAACACGCTATATTCGATAAACTCGATTATTTTTTATATCTCCGCTTTGTTGTATCTCTAATTAATTCAATGCTATGCAAATCATTAATTAAAAAGCTAATTGAAAAAGTTGAAGAGAATTTATTCAAATTGCAAAATATCCTATAAATTACGAAACTTTTTCGAAATGCATTTTTAATGGATGTTTCATTAAATTATTGAAAAATATCTCTATATTATTATCATTATTAAAATTATTCGCGTAAAATAATATATAAGCATTAAATAATGTAATATCGAATTATTTTATACATCACTTTATCGACTAGTAGCTCTCCATCCGTTTACTTACGATGAATATAGCATCGTACGTATTCGATTTTATTTGTGTACATAAGTCGGTATCATATACCTTTCAAATCGTATTACACGAAATTCCCTTTCGAAATTCGATTTTCCCTGATCGAAGATGCTTCTCAAACAAACATGAAAATACGTATCAGGAGAGAGAAGGAGCAATTTATTAAGATCGTGTAAAATTATTTTGGACGCTATTTGAACACTTTTAATAAATTAAATTATAAACAATTGACATCAACTTTTGTTTTAAACTTAAACAATCTCTATAAAGTTTCAAAATGCTCGAGAAATAGAAAAAATGCAATCTCTGATTAATTCTGAGAAACGAAATTGCGCAACGAAAATAAAAAAGTGACGAAGAAGTTTTTTTATAATAAGAAATATCATATTATTAATATTTAGGAAAAAGAAATATTGGATATGAAAGATTTATTTGAAAAATTGAAGCTATTAATTAGTGAAATTTTAAGTTACGAGTGAGCAAGATTGATAATAAATTTAGTAAATTAACTAAATTGTTTGATTATTCCGTTTGAAACTATGCAATTTCAAAAATAAACAAATTTTAGAAAGGGAAAAATAATATACGATAAAATGGTTGAGAATTTAATAGATAAAAAAAACTTATGTCACGTTTGAACTTTGAAACAGCAACGTCGATTAAAAAATAATAAAATTCTAATATCGTACGTGATATTTTTTCAGATACCCAACATTCTTTCCATACTCTTATTTTTTTTCTCGTCGTAAAAGATGCTATATCCACGGAAACATTTATACCACGTACGCCATCACCATACCTCCTGCTGTGTTTCTCGAGATAAAATATTTTTTTACGACCGTTTAATATCTTCCACGCGTTCCTCCTCTCTCGATTTTATCGCTTTTCTGCAACGCGAAATAACCCCGGGTGTCATCGATCAATCCTTTCTTAGCGGATCCTCTAACATTTTTAACCAACCCACTGTTATCGATCGAGTCGTAAATATTTGAAATTTTGTTAAATGTTATTATCGATCGAGTCACGATTCTGTTTGCACTTATCGCACGTGTGTTTGCGTTATGGAATATTTGGTATTTCCACTTTAACCTCTTTGGAGAATCACGTGCCACGGCTTTCAATTACCACAGGCATCGAACCGTTTTACGCGACTATTTCATGTACCGAAAGCGTCGCTACGCGTCCCATATATTTCTGACTGAACGCACATACAACGTTTTCTGCCCTCTATGTGGCACTCGCGGCGCGAAAGAAAACACTATTGCGTTTTTCCCCTCACTTGTTGCCAAAGGAAAATATTTGCGAGCAGGATATAAAATGAAGCCGGACTATCGAAAGAAAATTTCATTTCCGATATTCAATTTAAATTATTCCGTGTCCAATTATTAACCTACGATCGAAAAATGCTTTTAATCGATTGATCGGCTATGGTTTTCGATTTTCTCTTTTTTTCAATTTTTTTCATTCGATATTAAACAGATCTATCGATACAATTTCATTCTTGAATTCGACGAATATGTATACACGTGTATATATGTACACATATGTGTACACACACACATATATATATACACGTATATACTCTACGTGAAACGACGATAGATTATTAGGTTATATTGCACGATTAGTTTCCCAACATGTACATATTTCTGTTGAAAAATTATTGAAATTTTGACGTTCGATGATGGACTTATCTTCTTTATCATGTAAAATATCAGGATAAATGATTTTTTAATGATTTGGATATATTAAATATAAAATAGGATAAAAGAGAGGAATGCAGGTTTCATAAGAAAATTTATTTTACAATACAATTTTTCTAACTTGATAATAAATAATTTCTCCTTGTTTTAAATAATATATATACATCTAGTATTTCTTTTTCGAAGTTCACATTTATTAAATCGTTCCTTTCATTCGTTATAATAAAAATTCATTAAATCACCGTGAGATAGAAGATTAACGAACATCCATCGAAGGAATTGACCGATCTCGATTTGTTTTCGACTCGGTTAATCATCAGTCTCAAAAAGTAGGGCGAAATCGAATTTCAGAAGCTGTGGCAATCGCGTTCGCTGGTGAAATTCATTGACAACTGCGTTTGTAATTAGCCCAATAATAAGCGCGCGTTTGGTTTCTCGGTAATATCAATGCATATTTTGTGAGCGGTTCGCGGTCGGGAAACTCGATGAACCGGAGTCACAATCCGGAGTAAGGAGGTAGAGGTGCATAAATTAAACGCGTCAAAACCATTTGAGAACCGTTGATTGATTAACTTGACGAGAGATATCGGGGACAGAATTTCGATAACGACCACGAATCACCATCGAACATCTGGGTCCTGATATTCGAATTCGAGTGAACCAGGCCAGCAAAAAGGATGCGGTTCCATGTAAATAGGGGATAAACCGCAGAAAATATTATCCAATATCTTTTCCCTTATTCGGATTTTTGTTTGTTTCTTTTATTTATACAAAAAAAAATCATGTTTTGCATTGACAAAAAGCAAAGAAAAATTCAAAGCTTGGAATTAGTTAGTAGTCGATGAGACGAAATACGAGATAAAAACTGCCAATAAAAACAGAAATGAGACGATTATTGATATCTTTTTCTAATTTTTTCCTTTCCTTTTCTTTCTTTCTTTTTTTTTTTTTTTTTCTTTTAGGAAAAAAGGATACTGCCGAATAATCGTAAAATTCATAAATAGTTTCAGCAAGTTTAATTAATGATAGTAAAATTAAGCAACAATGTAAAAGATAACGAATGATTTAACGAAGAAAGTTTTCCAATGTTTCATATTTAGTATTTGAAGAATTAAAAATGCGAACTATGTGGAAAAATAATATAAATACGCAAATATTTTTTAATTAAAAATTGATCGATGGTGAAAAGGATTTTAAACCGATTCGATGCATTTTTCATTTCGTACGTGATTTATTGAATCGTATTTAAAAAATGTATTTCTTCAAATTAACATAATTTTGTAGACATTTCGTGACAGAAAGAATAAAGGGGGTTTTTTCATTTTCATCAAGCATTCAAAATTTCAAGCAGAACCTATTTTAGTTGTACAAATATTTAAAGGAAAAGTATACCTACAATTAAGGATGTTTGGTATTAACAATTGTTAAGGTTTGTGAAGCGGTCAGGTAACCTGGCTTTTATTTTCAACAGTTCGAGTACCTCCAATAGCCTGACAATTTACGAGCGGACACGATTTTCCTAACGCTTTCCAAATCTTTAATTTAAACAAAGCCACTTGCACAATGGACCACCGTGAAAGGGAACGCAAGGGTCCTGATCCCCGAAGGCCTATCCTTCGAAACCGCCCTTCAACGCGACCATTGATTCCTTCAAATCCTCTCTCAGCGTGCATTTTTCTCGAAAAGCAAGGATTAGAGGAAAAACCAAGACTCCCGACAGTCTTGCAATTGAGTTAGAATAGAAATAGAAAAATAGATAGAATTCAGCGACGATACGGTTTACATAAAAATATAGTTAGAATCATTAGTTAACCATAAACAGTTAAAGTATCTCTATTCGTTCAGTTAGAGCTCATAATATAAACGATTATACAGTTGTATGGTAGTAGGAAGTTTTTCGAACAGTTATTCTATTTATTCTATTTTAACAATAATTTTTTAAATGAATATTTTTATAACGAATGAAATTTCGTTTTTTTGAAATTGACAGATTACCATTATCTATTAAATTTTGTCCTGTTATTGTTGATAATTAATTAAAACAGTTAAAACAGAAAATATTTGTTATACATATAGTTTAATAAAATATAGTAATAAAAAATATTAAATATATTTATTATAGAATGTTATGAATGAACAAAGAAAAAATTGTAGGAAGTGAAAATTCAAAGATATTTTACGAACAGATTTTTTCAACATTTTTGGATTTCGTTTTAATATTCTTTAATGTACAGTGTATAGAATAAGAATATCTTACAGAATATCTTATAATAATTAAAAATTCCCATTAAATTCAATTTATGGTAATAGCAAACTTTTTCTTCCAAGGGAAGTTGCCCAGATGATTAATTATGTTTAAGAAAATATAGCATTCTATTTTCATAAGTAACTCTGAAAATAAGTATAAATGATATTTTCTTGTAATTTTTTTTTATATATGTAAAATAACTTTGATAGAATAAAAACTTGGATTATAATATATATTTAAGAGAAAAATTTATAATTATTATACAGAAAAAAATATATAGCAAATTAAAATTCAAAACAGTGAAAAATACTTATGCATTAAAAAAAAAAATCATATCAAATTATCAGAACGAACGAAATTCTTTTCAATTATTAAAATATTATAACTCGTTTTTTCAATTAAAAATTAATGGATCATCTGGAAAACTTGCTTAGAATAAAAATAATTCACATTTTTCGTACTTCACGATTTGTACTCGTACGCAAAACCGATTTTATATAGCGAAACAAAGAAGAACTTAAACACGGAATATTCCGGGTTTAATAAGAAAATACAGGAATTTCTTTTTCTCCTCGTATCTCACGATTCCGGTTCCATCGACCCGCAAAAACGGGTACGAATCGCGTTTGATATTCTCGTACGAACGTATAGAAAAATTTGCATTCCCTCCTCTGCTTTTCCCCTCCCAACGATATCTGCATCCACCGAGGCAAGAACAGGTATGCGAATTAGCGGAACAATTTACGTTCCATTCATATTGTAACGAATATTTCCCCAATGAAATATATTCTCGAACCCATTAGGCGATTTATTGTCGTAGAAAATAAAAAAAGAGAGGGAGGCACCACGCCGGAAAAATGGATTTTCTTCGGCGGCGGACGGCAGCTGCCGCTGCTTCCGAAATAAACGACACGCGGAATCAGATATTTTTGGGAGGCGGGCGCATATTTCGCCGTTGAATAAATTTTCGAATCCCCTTTTGTTCCGGTCAACAGTCCCCTGTGATTCAAGTTACGCGGCGTTATCGATATGTAAAAAAAAAAAAAGAAAAAAAAAGAAGAAAGAAAGAAATAAAAACGTTATACTATTTTTTTCTTTCTTTTTTTTTTTCGTAGTAGTTGCATTTGTTTGTACTAATGCATCGTCGAACAAAAGTCAAAAATTGAAAAGCCGACGCGACGTTTCGTTTTTTGATGAAAAATTGATACTCATTCCGAGGTGGTTTATTCGACCGGTGATCAATCACGACCCATTTTTCCTAGTTTGCTTTGTGACTGAAATTTTTCGATTGTTCGTATTGAAAAAATCTAATGATGGAAAGCAGGCTTTCTTTTAAATTTTATTTAATCGTCATTTTCATAGATATATATACGTGCTTAGTGTATCTAAGTAAAAAATGTATTTAAAAATTTTATTTCTATATAATTAATTCCAAGACGAAAGTTTTAAGTTTCGAGCAATAAATTTCGAAATTTCATTTCAAATAACGTTATTCACGATAAAAAAAAAATTTTGAAATATTCTTTTCTTTAAATTATCGCCATAAGAGAAGTATAAGAGAAAAATATATCATATTTTTTTGTGATCTGCCTCGCGAAGGAAATATTACTGTCTTTTCTAAAAAATATCGTACTAATCTCACCAAATTTTCAAGTAATTTATTTAACAAGAATTGCGGCACGCCAGTGTTGTAATTAAACGAAACAAAAAAGTTTTCTTGTAATAGCTCAAGCAGTTTCTTAAATCCACGATTTAAAATTTTTGCAACAAAATAAAGTGAACTTTGACTGCAAATATGATTCGACGAATCGAAACATCTCGGAATAATTTACACTTTCGAAGAATTATAAAAAAATAATCTTAATCAACTCGTTAATTGGATCAGTTCTTAATTACACAATAGAACGTTTTTTGGTTATTCGAACAAATTTATCAAAAGATGTCTCATAAAACATATCACAGAAAATAAATCAGACATGTTTAAAATTTTCTGTTTAATTGAAAATCGAATAATTGACGTTTAATCGATGTTTTACTCTATTCTCTCTTTCAAAACTGAAATGTTACGAAATAAAATCAATTTTATTTAAAGCTTTTTAAAACTAAATATATAATTTGTAATATAATTCTAATATTGATTTAATTACTTAAAAAATTAATACGTATTCATTCCTCATTAATGAGAATTTGTTGCCCTCACAATAAAATAAATAGACAATTTATTTCAAGAATATTTAAAGAAAAAAAAAAAAATTTAAGTTCGATATTTTCATAATTCCAGTGTACAAATTAATAAATTTAAAATCAAATACGAAATCAACCAAACGAATTATTTTTCATAATTTCTGCCAACTCGATTACAAAAATCGAGATAAATATGAGCAGATAAATTGATCAATTCAACTGACATACATTATTTGCAACCAAGTTTGAATCAGATATACACATTTGATTTTTATTGATAACAAATATACACAGACTCGTATATATAGAAATTACAAATTGAGGAAAATGAAAAAATGTGAAAAATGAGTACTGTTCTGTTTTCACAATAATCTATCAGTATCTTATTTTCAAATCAATCATTAGAACGTTCTCTTACACCAGAAATTATTGCATATTTTTTAAAAGTGTAATGTCCCTATATTTTTTTCACCAGAAATTAGAAAATTACACAAATTTGTGTGATGTCATACAGCAATATTTTTGCAAACACGAGGGAGAATAATTCGAAAAAGAAATTATATTGCGATCGAATATTAGCAAAATCAAAATCGTTAAGGCACGATGCAAAAATATAGATATATGTTTCATATAGATTAATTCGTATATCATATTACAATAATAATTCATGCATTCTTGTTTTATTCTGAACAATTAAAAATTTTCTTTTCCAACATTTCCACAAAACCACGCTCATTAAATTAATTCATTGCAGAATGAAACGTAAGCCAAATCAATTTCTCAGTTAGTGAACCGTATATTTGCCAAGATGGAGGGTAGATTGGAGAGTGGAGGAGTGGATATGTACACGCGTGTTTGTGTACATGTTACCGGATAGAAAATTAAATGACGTCTATTAGGGTTAGCAGGCAGTTACTTTGGTGCGCCTGCTAATGGACGGATGGTTTCGTGCGTTGCAATTTCGATGCGTGACTTTCCTTCCCTTAAACGAGGGGTGCAAGAATTTCAGAAAGGGGAGAGTATGATTGATTCGCAGAGTACGTGGGACGACTGCGTCGCTTTGCCACGATAATTCGGTTACTTTCTCCGGGAAGGGGAGAAAGGGAAGGAGGAGGAGGAAGAGGAAGAGAGGAAGAGAGGAAGAGAGAGAGAGAGAGAGAGAGAGAGAGAGAGAGAGAGAGTGTGAGGGTTGTAATATTAGTCGGATATGCTTGTAACCTGTATGCTTGATATTTAAATATTTATTTTCAAGATGAAAAGAGTTGGTTATTCGAAAATAAGAATATTATATACAAAAAATAATCGTAAAACAAAGATAAGTTTCATTTATTTATCGTAGTTATGTAGTTTTTCTTAGTTTATTTATCGATAGAGAAGGAATATAAAAATTAAATTAAGGCTCGTTTATCAAGTTGTAAATAATTGAAGCTCGCGTTGGATAAAGCCCAAAGAAAGAGTGAATTGACAAACTGATCTCATTTCAATATTTTTACACATCAACTTTTATGTCGTGATAAGAAAGTCTCTTCAAATTGGTTCACAAATATATCATATTATTCTAAATATATATATATTTATATTAATGTAATTTATATCGTTTATATTTTTTAATGTTGTATACTTCCTGTATAAGTTATCACAGTAATATCTATAATACGATAATAAGAGATATATTTATTTATAATGAAAAAATTATAAATTAATAGAAATCATTCTTTTATATTACAATAATATGTGGTATTTTTAATGAACTATTAATTGAAATTTTTTTTTAAAAATTACAATTACGAATCATATATTTAGAACTACTTATTAAACCTTCAAAAAGAGCTTGTCTACATATGCGAGTTTCAAACAAAACTTTTTAACTGGAAATTAACTAGCAACTAACGTGGAATCTTGAAAAAGCATCTTTGATAAGATTCTGAGTTTAACTAAGAAAACGCTTAGAATAATTTTCAATTATTTATAATTATTTTAGTTTTATTTTAAATTCAAATTTTAATTTTAGAAAAATATTATTATAATTCATATATTTTTCATTTTATGCTAGAAGAAAATGTTAAATTTCAGACGAAATTGTAAAATAAATTCTACAACAATAAAAATGAATCAATTAAAATAAAGAAATAAGAAATATAAAATAGGAAACTTGTATATTTTTGTGATAAAATAGAAAAAGATGAAAAGGTTTCTTTCTCGAAAATTTGTTACTCGAAAACAATTGAAAATATAAATAAATAACAAGGAATTGTATAAAGCGAATCAATATACATCGTATTTGTTATCTGCTAAAAACAAATCTAGAATTTCTTATATTTGCTTTAAGTTATTCTCAATTCGCTATATACGCTCCATAGAAATAATATAAAAAAAATATTCCTTCTTTGACAATCATGGAAATATATTTTTTCCAATGAAATGGAAAATTTTCAACTGTTGCTCACTGATTTCCATTATTCGATAAATGCAATGAAATCGAAATTAATAATGAATCAAGATAAAGATAACTATAACAAAAAATATTATATTTTTGAAAATAACTTAATAACGTTTCTGATGTCTGCCGATATACAACGAAGAAAGTTTGGAACACGACGAACGTTCTCGAGAATATGAAACATTTACCGTAGCTGCTTTAGAATTCTTTCCGTAATGAAGAAATTGTGGAAGAAGAATTTCTCCTAGGAATTTTATTTGCAACATATATCTCGAAATAAATTAAGAAGAACGACTTCTTCGGCTACTCATAAAACTGGAATACTCTCTTTCATATCTTTCATTTCAGAGATCTTATCTACTCCACGAATATTTTTAAATAATCACTAATAATTCAACAATTTAAATTTCTCCTACCATTGCACTCTTGAACATTATATCGAGAAAATTTTAAATTTCAATTAATTTTATGTACATATAAAAACTTTTCGTGAAATTTCGACACTTTATTATCCAATAATTTTTAAAATTAATCTGGAATAATAATCAATTTTCACTGCTGAATATAGTAATAAAAAATTACAATTATTTACATTACATTATTTTCTATACAGCCAGGTTAAAAATTTTCGCTTCTCTCAACTTCTTCTTATGTATCTATTCTTCCTTTTTCCTCGCGGCCAGAATAGCATTGCCCGTGGCGGTAGATCGCGATTTTATTTTTCATCGTTTCCTCGTATATACACCGGGCGAACAATTCTACCGAGTCGAAAAGTGTTGTAATTTACAGCGTGACCGTATGGCCAAGTACGATTTCGAGCAGAAATACTGCACAGCAGGATCACGTCACGGTGTACGTGTGTTTCATCCCAGGTTTAGGAGAAAGCTTTGACTGTCAAACTCATCCTGTCTACCAAGATTTCAAGGAAATGAATTTTCGTTTCGGGTGTATCGTCATGGGACTTGCACCAAATTTATA
The DNA here is from genome assembly GCF_029169275.1 of Apis cerana. Taxonomy (NCBI): domain Eukaryota; kingdom Metazoa; phylum Arthropoda; class Insecta; order Hymenoptera; family Apidae; genus Apis; species Apis cerana. The sequence goes on along the minus strand of NC_083864.1, from coordinate 429,852 downwards.
CGCGTCGTCCAAACCGGATTCAAGGAATTGTGTGTCTGCTTGAATTTTATCAGCCTCCCCTCCCTCTTCCTCGAGTTGAAACTCTTGTTCCATCCAATTTATTCTTTATCTTAAAATTAAAATAGAATAATCATCCGTTCGTCTATTATTCGAATCATAATTGATTAAACGTAATTTCTCAATGCTCGAATTGATCGTTTAAATAATAAAATTCTTTGATCGAACTTTTCAATATGATACGAGCCAGATTTCCAATTTTTTATCGGGAATTTTTATTCGTAAATTCGATACACATGTGAGACATTCAATGGTGGGAAAGATTTAATTATTCGATGGAACGATCGACACTCGAATAAAAATTCATCCACATCGAATTTTCCTCTCTCTCGAGCGAGCATACCGTCGCGTGCAATCGACACCCGATATTTCACCAAGCTGGAAAACACCCTTCTGCCCCAAATCTCGAGTAGATAACTTACCTTCGCGCGATTAATTTGGCATGGACAAATCAGCCCCCCCTATCGAGAGCGTCGTTAATTTTTTGTTATCTCAAACGTGTCCAGATGAGATAAATTATTGGCTCGAAGCCATTTCCTAATATACAGAGCGAGCCATTTAACTCAGCCACCTGAATTTAACGCTAATTCGTCGCATAAAAAAATAAGAGCATCTATCCCGTGAAGGAGATTGTACACTTTAACGATACTCAATTATAATTAAAAAAATTATGCTGATAAAAAAGAGCGAAATATAAAAAAAATATATGTTCATTTTTTGCTTCATAAAAGAATTAAAGGAATACGAGCATTTCTTATTTAATATACTTTTTATAAGAATATTTTCTGTGTCAATTTTTATTCTCTTTATCTTCAACATCGAGTAAATCGAAAATCGAATGGGAAGAAACATCACGAATTATACTTATTAATTCCATTCGTTTCTCGATTCGAATACCGCGCGGAATTTTATCATCGCTCGAAATAAGCCGGGGACTTTGGTTTTCGTTCCTTCTTTCTCTGCCCAAATACACGATATCGACACCGAGATCGAAAACGAGCCTCAATTCGGTAAAATTGACAGGCGTTATCGAGCATCCTCGACAAGCAACGAAAAAGTTTGCGTGCTTCCTATCCACGCTAATCAGAAGCTCGAATTCGCCGTGTTATTTCGTTTTTTCTTTCTTCCACTCTGTTTGTAAAAAAAAAAAAAGAGGGCAGGGATTTTTGTCATTTTTCCTCCGATCCGCTTCTTTAAAAGGAATATTTTTCAACGGTTGTGAAAGAGATAGGGATAATGAAGAGAAGGGGAGAAATATCTGGTTCACCGTGGCGTGTTTACGTTATGGTAACGAGACTTTTGTTATTTGTCGATTGTAAAAATAGATAGCTACGTTTAGGTGGAATATATTAGCTTCGAGTTTCGCGATGTCGACTCAACACGCGAGAAATTCTCCCCGTATTTTTCCAATCCTCTTCGCTTTTTTCAACCGATCGAATGATTGTCGTTATAAGATTCGTCACAGAGTTTCAATTTTTCTCTGTCATTTACGTTGCTTCTTAATTGTTCCTTGTATGAAAAGAAAACCGTAATAATTAATCTTTCTATTTTTCTTTCTTCTTTATCGAGCATAAAGATATTGAAAACATCGAAGATATACGTTTCAATGACAAAAGTGAACAGTTTTATTGTGATGGAATAACAATAACGATAAATATTATATTGTCGATTAATTAATTCTTTACGATCTCGTAAAGAATTTTAAAAAAAGTCATAAAAAGATTATTTCCACATAATATTATAATTTTAAGATAAGCGAACGCGATATATTTCGAACGATATAAATTATTTTCTATTCGAGTCAATAGTTTTCATTAAGCTCTCGTTATCAGTCAAATTTTCTTTTCCATCAAGTTTCATAGTTACAACCGTAGTTATTCTCGAGCCATGAATAAATTTCTCCTATCGAATTCTAATAATGCGAGTTCCAATTACTTTCAATCTCCTCCCTCCCTCCAACCGAAACGCAATCAGTGAAACTTTTAATAGGCGATAAAGTCGCGAGTTGATTTAAACGCGATCCATAGAACAGGATACAGAGCCGGTAACAAAGATTTATCGCGAGTGGCGATGTTTCGCTTAAAAAAAAAAACCACAAAAATTGGTTCTTCCCGATATACTCGTTTTCGGTCAATGGATACCGATCAATCGATTCCCCAATTTCGAGATAACGCCACCACTAGATCCCACGATATTTTCTTTATTTACTCGCAACTACCTTTTAAATATCGCACGAATGCTCGTGTCAAATTGTCTTTTTAACGATGAGTAATGTCTCCAAAAAAAGAAAAAGAAAAATTAAATTCCTGAAAATTTATCATTGCAAATGAACACTCTGTAAATACAGGATATATGTATATATTTTTAATTTTTACGGTTAATAAAATTATTTTCGTCTCGAACAAATTTTTAAGTCTACTAAATCACATCCCTACGGTTAAAACAGTTATATCTTGTTCTTCACTTTTTTTTTTTTAAAGCTATAAAGATATTGAAGATATAAAAATTAAAATTTCGATTGGAGCCGACCTAATTTTCGTGCATACGATTTAATTACTTTCAAAGTGTTTTAAAACGAATCTTTCATCCTCTCGCTCTATTAAACGATTATTAGATTTTTACCATGGGCAAGCTCTTCTATCACGAAAAAATGAGATCAAACAAGCACGACATCGAGAACTTCGCTCCCCCCCTCTCCTGTTCATCGTTATCAATTTCCCCACTATAGAACTCGCTCATCGCATTAACTTTCAATCCCGACTTTACTCGCAAAAGTGCGCTTTAAATACTCGACTCGAAATAACTCGAATTTAGCTCCGCAACCGAGAGACGACTTTCCAATTTAAATCCTCTTCCGCTCTCTCGTATCCCTAATGACACGGGATATCACGATCGAAAATACGAAGGAGATCAAAATACGAGGCGCCCCATTGAATTTTTGAACGCCCAATCGGATCGATCGCTCGCGGTACTGGCACTTTTCCACGAACTTGGAAGCCCCGAAACAGTCGGCTAGCCGGCCATTTGACACCAAACATGTCGGGGCAGTGAACCGAAATCCCGGTCAAACAGAAAAGTGGTGGTCAGCCCCCGGGGCGAGCGGCCCCGACTCGGGACAGTGCTTGTGCCCGCCTTTATTACCTGTCAACCAGGCAAACGTCTCGAGTTTTTTTCAATACCAACCAACCAGATACCCTACCAGGCGAGCCTTTATGACCGCTCTCCTATGGTATCGCGAGACTTTACACGAGAGCTAATCCTCTGGTCCGTCCCCCAACCAGCGACCGGTGAAATAGGTTTTTGTTGTTTCGTTGTGCCGCCCATCGAGGACCTGTCTTTTCGAAAGGTGGCTCATCCTCGAATGTAAAATTTTAATTAGTTAATCGCATCGAAGCTCGAAAACTTAAACGATGATTGTTTCGTCGATTTTGTTTCGCAAATTTACATATCTTTCGATAGTAATTGCCTTTTATTTTTTTTTAATCGATTACCGTTTTTTATATCGGTTCGATTTCGAGCTGGAATGATATCACGGTTAAAAAGGAGAGGATAGTTGCGTAAAATTTATAGTCGCGATCGTTATACGCGGTACGTGCTTTGCGAAATGAGAATATCGGTGGGGTATCGGGTATCGCCATCGAAAAACGTGGAGGCACGATGCACATTAACGATAATGAAAACTAAATATCATCCTGATAACGATTACTCCCCGTTCCAGTTTCGTTTTACGTACTAACGCGCGAAAAAATACGTTGTATCCGTTATATCCTTTGCTTCCTAATCTTTAATCATTGCACGACGTGTCATATTAATGTCAAAATACACGTTGCAATCGTTGGATCGATTATTTACTTTTTACTCGTATAATGCGATAACAACGAAGCTAATTTGGAAATTTTTTTATCAGTACTGTAATTTAAAACTTTATTATTATCGTTATTGCCTGGCGAGAAATTCGTTCGTTTTAAAATTTCGACGCATTAACGACACGTCCCAACGCACAGTAAACCGATTTTATCATCAGTGAGGAAACGATCTTATCAAACCCTTCTTAATCTTCCTACATAATACACTTGGAAAACATAATAAAGCATCCAAACACTTACAACGTGACACATGGTCGACTAATCATTATCTCTACGAATCGGATTGATTGACGTATATGCATCAAATATGATTCAAATCTAGCAGGTCATTTGCATCGTGAACGATCGATAGAAGAAACAAGCACCGTTGAAGTTGCCTGATCAATAGTGGAAAGATGAAAAGGGTTTGGAAGGGGGAGGAAAATTCGAGACGAAGGAGGAGGAACGAGAAGATCGTACGGTGGTTTGAATCTTGATGGAAGACGTTCCAGAAACGATATAAGGGATGAAAGAGAGAGAGAGAAAGAGCGTATCCGTTAATAGAACGACAAGAGGAGTCGGCAGGGAATAGGCCACGCGCCATGTGGCTGGTACAGAGCACGTCATAGCACCCTTAATCCGTAACTTAATTAATGTCATCGGTGTGGGAGGTGGTGGAGTTGCTTTTCATGGCAACGCCACGCCATAGACTGGTTCCGGTAATCTTGCAGCGCAGCTACGGGATCGCGTGTGTGCGAACCGCTTGTAGAAAGCTCACAATTCGCGAGTGGATACTTCTGATAATAATGGAGGAATTAACGACCCCTCGAGGAATTTGGCTCAAATTCGAACAGTTGGACCTCACTTTTTTTTTTTTTTTCCTTTTTCGAATTTGATACATTCTTTGGAATCGTTCGTCGAAGAAAATTGAATTTTGTTTACATTATTTGTACAATTCTAATCGACGATTCGGATCTTACTGGTAATTTCGTATCTAATGTTGCTTACTGGCAATATGCATACATCGTGCGTTATGTCGCGTATCGCGTGATTACGCCATGCATCCGTATCTTGTAGAACTGATGTCAGGACTGCTTGTATACAATTACAGATACATACGAGTCTTATACGTGTAATTATAAAGAGATGCAAATTACACTTTGAATAGAGAGTCATTAAATATGAGAGTGTAATTTATGTTAGATTAAATATCGCGAGAAAGATACAAATTTTTACATCTTTTCACTCACGTACCTACGATCCATTGTTCATCAAATTTGTCCTCTGTGGAATAGAGACAGGAAGAAATTTGTTCGTACTCGAGACGAGGAAAAAATAGTAACACGAATAGTGTGAATAATATATGAATAATAGCTTTACGAATATTTTTTATTAATTAAAATTAATTAATCCTGCATTATTATTTACAGAGAGAGATATCGTCGAAAGTAATCAATTTATCTTAAAAAAAAAAAAACATTTCTTTTCCAAGGATTCGCGTAAACACGAAACTTCCTAATTAAATAACGTTAAATCATATCGTTTCCACATCTCGACGGTCAACACAGCCCAATTGAACAACACACGATGAAAGTAAGAAACGTACTTGGAAATGTTTGTTTCTCAACAAAGACTCTGAAAACATATAGCTTGCTACATCCCTGGCCGGTGTGCTTCACATGACAATTGTATACCGACTTACGTATCCCATTACGCGATTCCCTTTCCCTCTGGGTAATCAAATATTCTTCAACGTTAGGATAGATCCTAGTAACACGGCGAGGAGCGCCCGGTGCCCTTTGTTCCCCGTCCCGCATTGTAACTATTGTCGTGGATCGCGAATGGACACTTGAGTCGAGGTATTTGTTCTGTTGCATTCAAGCTTCTGTTCCCTTCCTCCCGCGATGGGATCCGCTTTCCTCCCCGGAAATTCGACGAGAATCTTGTTCGGTACACCGGCTCCGCCCTCATATCTCTCTCTCTCTCTCTCTCTCTCTCTCTCTCTCTCTCTCTCTCTCTCTCTCTCTCTCTCTCTCTCTGTTTCACGAGCTACTTAACCGTTTCGCGGGCTTGCATTCGATTCGCAGCCGCGTGCTTCGATGTTTCCAGGATTTAACCACGCTAAGGAGGAATATACGCGAGATTAAGACGGAGGAGAGAAATTTTATTCTTGCCGAGGATAAGGTTGGTGGAGTTTAGATAGAAATTTAAGCAATTCTTAAGAAGAAGAGAGGAGTTTGGTTTAATTTCGATATTAATTTTAATATTAAATATCGGTGGAAAAAAGAATTTGTTATTTTTTTCACTTTGTAAAATGTGGCGGTTTTGCTTTGATGAGAGGCGAGTAATATAAGTGAAATAATACGAAAATATACACATGAAGAATATTCCAAAATATATAGTGTATGTTACAATATTCGAAGAATGAAGAAAATTTCTATTCGAATTATTTTAATGAGTTTACGTGGTATGTACGAAAAATGATACAATTAATCAAACAGTTTGTTGATTTTAAATAAAACGCGAATCTCGACTATGGAATCGGAATGGGATTTAATTGTGTTTATAGAAGAGATTGTGTTTGGAGAGTTGGACTATGAGGCGGGTTAAAATCCGGGTTGTAATGTGAATATGCATCCGACATACATATAAGAGTTGAATAAAGGCGTCACACTGTAAGTAAAGTCGTAAAGCCAGAGTATGCAGATGTTCACCTTCCTAGAATTTCATTTCGCGTGATATCCTAGCGCGGGGATGGTTTATTAAACGGATATTTTATAATTACAGCTGCAGTTGAAACGTATTAAAATGATGTAAACGCAGAGATAACGCGGTTAATCGACAAAATGAATACGCTTCTCTAGAGAACAATATGTAGAAAGAGTTTTTCGTTTGTTAATTAAAATTACTTAATTAATGAAAACGAGACTTTCGGAAGCTCTTTTTATTTCGCTTGAAATCAAGTAACTTGACTTTCAATTTGTATTCACTACTGTAAATTAAATTCAAGTTAATTTTAAGTTTCTTTGAAGTAAGAAGGTATACCTAAATACCTAAAACGGCATTCGAGAAACTGGAATTTGTGTGCTAACGAGTAATTGTACGAACGAACTACCGAATTAAAAGTTCAGAAGAAAATTTTCATTAAATGCACAGTGACAAAAATTACAAAACACGTATTATTCTTGTCTCGTGAAAACGATAATTCAAGTTTACATGCTCAAATTTTTTTAAATAAAGTAGAGAATTTTGAAAATTTTATCAGAAATTTTTATCCGATCGCAGATCTCGATATCATTGAAAACTGTTAAAAAATGTTTGCCCAAAATATTTTGGCAAATATTTAAAAAAATAATAAATTGAATAATATTAGACTAAATAATTTATATAATAGAAGAGACATTATTATTATAAGTAAATAAAATTTATTTTTTATAACCTGTTATTATTTTATCAAAAATGTTACCTGTGTTATAGGCATTGGTTTTGGCGCAAAATGTTATTTCATAGAATATTATTTTCCGTTAAATCCAAAACATGAATTACATACATCGAAACTCATTATTAATTTTATATTTACTTATAGCATACTTGTTGCTTAAATTAAAATATATCACACAATTGAAATAAATAAAATTCTAAAAAAACTACTCTAAAACTCTAAAGTTATATGTTGAATCAAATAAATAACAGATATATTTTAATCAAATATGATTATTATATGTATTAATATATAAATTCTTATGCATCTTTCTCCAAAGAACTTCTCATTTTTTTGTTTCACTTTGTAAATTTTATAAAAGAGATATTAAATCTCTTTTTAAATTATATAAAAGAGTATCGTTCTTCAATGATTTGACCCATTTTTCAACACTAAGAAAACCTATCCTTAACTTGTTTATATTTCTAAATTTCCGTTTTTATCTCTAATAAATCTGAGAATTTGCACAAACTTCAGAATTAATTGCTATAATTAACAATTAAATAAATATAATCATAATCCAATCTCCAGAATCTAAAACCGAAATTTCCTTTTTTCATATCGGAAACGAAACGAGAAGAAACAATAAAAATTTGAAACAAAAATACCAAGCTATTTATATATTACCAAGAATATGATTATAAGCAAAAATATACTTTACAAAATGATAATATATGATAAACTTTCGAATTTCTTTCGTAAAATATGAAGATAATTAAAAAAGGAGAATCTTTATTTCTAGTTCAGGATACATAGTCACGAATGTAATCTGACGATCTTCAGATCGAGCATCAGTTTAGCCGAATTCAGTGGCGCTGGAACGCTCCGTTTCATCAGGCCACGAGCCGTGTAATTGAAATGTACATCGGTGTAATGAACCGGTAAGTTCCCTCCACCAACACATATTCATGGAAAGTATGTAGCAGCTTTCGTTTGTACGAAATTGAAACTGTAATTTATCGACGTCGTCCGTTTCGACTGTCTCCAGAGTTGAAAGCGAACTGCTTTCAGCCCTGGGAATCCTTCGTGCGTTTCTCGCGAGAACGACGCACAGATTGATATCACTTTTGAATCGTTTCGAAACAGTGATTGCTTCGAGTTTCTTCTTCTTCTTCTTCTTCTTGCAGCGAAAAGGGATTCTCTGCAAATTCGGATTCGCGCGTGTAATTGTGACTCGAAAACGAAGGCGATGCAACTTATTCGATACGAATTGATTGAAAGTGTAATACAGAGAAATGGAACGTCGACAGAATTGGAAACGAGAGTGATTCAAGGAGAATCGGCGAATTCTTCGATTGCGTCGACGATAGATCGAACATGGGACGAATATGTAATCGACGAAACTTTCGATTAAAATTTTAAATCGCGTGATAAATATAACGAATTTCACGCGTAATTTGTCTAGATTCTTATATTTATCATTCTTTTGCAAGAAAAAAAAGGCTCGATCGATATTTTCAAATCAAAAATTAATATTTTATTATATATAATTTTCTCACAATTTCACGCTTTTCAAATCATATCTCTTCTTTTAAACATTATTTTTGCATTAAGTAGTTTTTGGATAGTTAGATTTAAAAATTAATTCTCAGAAAGGAAACTAGATAAAATGCTTCGAGAAATTTTTGTTCAATTGATCTAAAAACTATCGAATTACGTAACAAAACGTACGAACGAAAGATATAATCAATTCGTCAGAAATTCACCACCAGTCAATAGAGAGGTAAATAATTCAACGAAATGGTCCTTTTTTCAAATCTCGACACGTAGTAAGCATGTCGGCGCGTGGCAAGGGCTCGAGGTAAGCAGTTTGACACATTGAATACGAAATAAGGTTTTCGATATATTAAATAGGCAAAAGTTAACATCCATCCACGATAATTTCAGTTTGTTCTCGTTGAATATATTGAATAGGCTCTCTGTTTATTCTTGCGCTTTACGTCCTACTACGTTGCAAGGCAGTTGTTTTGGAAACGCAATATAAAATCATATTTAAAAAATATCCAAACTTCTTCGAGTTATAATGAAATATATTTCATCTTTAATTAAATTCGATATTTGTTAAATTTCTTGCATTTAAATGTGTTGATATATATATATATTATAATTTATAATATCTTTTTTGTGATTTTTGTGCAAATATATAACAAATATACTCATATGCAACACGATTTCGAACAGTTTTTCGAATATTTTTTAAAAAGTGATTGAAATATCTTTTTAATTAATCAGAAAATTCGGATTTGTATTGAAATTAAAATTCTAATATTTTTGTTTCGATTGTTCTGCATCAAAAGCTTGAGACAAACTAACTTGTGTAAAACGAAGAAAACAAGAGGTAAATATATGATTTTAGCACATTTTCGAAGCCCCACTGTGCATTTTGATGATTCAAAGCGTCGCTGCGAATGCTCCACGCCGTCTGCCACAATATACTTTTACTTGGAACTGCAAAATCAGCTCTACCGCTATACCCAACCCCACTTTGTCGAGTCATTCACACCGTGAAATCTTTCGCTTTAATCATACGTATCGCAATTTCACACGGTTTCTTATATCATTTTTTCCAACTAATAAAAGCTTACACGAAATCAAGTCTCACGTATACTTATAATATGTTTCGAATCAGCGTGTAAAGTTAGGTGGATTAGATGGAATGGTTTCATTCCGTGTAGGTAAATTTTCAGAGGTCTTCTTGGCACGGTTTAATTAAGACAAATGCGCGCATGCGCGTGAAACGTGGTCGCGCCTAGAAATAATTAACTTGGCAAAATGAGAGGCGGAAAGCGACGCATAGATGACCTTTGCGTGGACATGGAAATGCTAATAAATGCTATAAATATTAAAAATACAGATATTCGATTCGATATTCTTTTTCGAAATGGTATTTATTTAATATTTCTTTTTACTTGAAAATACATCTCCATTGATCGAATAATCTCGAGAAATTGGAGAGTTTCTCTCGTGCAACCCGATTTAATCATTGGCCGGCGCGTATCTAATAAACAGAGTGGATACACGTCTCGGATAAATGGAAAGAATATTTCACGATGGCTTGTACATTGCCAACGCGTACGAGGAAATGAGATTTGAATGTTTTGTAACCTCGTAATAAGTATATAGCGTAGCTCGAACGGCGTGAATGAACCAACCACGAATTCCCTTACGTTCAAGAATTATACGGAGCGGCCAGTTTTATTTACGCTCTTCTCTTTGACGCGCAGTTCCAGGCAGAATTCTAATGTTTATTCAGAATTCAGCTTGAATTATTTCGTACGCGAGTAGCAACGCGCCGACGTGAATGCTAACTATTCCAGGAAAGTTGCAGAAAAATTATCATAGCTTGCTACCAATTTCCTGAAAATATATTTTTCTACGTACATTTAATTTATACCGTGTAAAGAGAATACTGATAAATGAAAAAAAAAATATTATGATTTTAATAAAATGTAAGAGGAAAGATGATAAAGTGAATTTTCAACGAACAAAAATCTTCGTCTTAAATTTCCAATTTTTCCTTCGTCCAATCTTCCATTCGACCATCTAACCCATTAAGTATCTGTCGTCGCGTATCCGCAAGGGGACGGGTACCGCATGAAGATGGTCACATGTCAGCGTAACCAGTGTCAATATCACCGACAATTTTCGTGACAATTTTCGTGCTGGAACACGCGACAACCTAGATATTTAGCCAAGATTCACACAGAGATAGAAGACAATTAAAGAGAAATTTCGGAGATGCGAGAGACATCCTGTCTCCGTCGACTGAAGGTACGTATTTCCATGAAATGTTAAACCATAGTATCGATTGCCGCAGCATGGTTTCTGCAGTTTCTCTCACAGATGAGACGGAAATATCTTAACGGAGCGTTGCGTCTCAGGAAAACTGGGGTTAACCGTGCGGAGACTGGCATAAAATTCGGATTCGAGATTACGTTTCCTCGAACTCGTTTCGAAGAAGAAATTCCGTATCGACCAACTTTCCTCGTTTTTTTGCACCTCATTTGGGTTTTGTTCTCGGATATCGTGCCTTCGTGTATTTATCGACTTTTGGGAAAAGTATTGATTTTATATATAAGGAATTTGTTTTCTGCAACTTTGTTCCTAAATTCTTGAAATTCATGTTTAATCAACGTTAATAATATTCTTTTTGGTTTACGAAAAAAGATTAAATTCACGTAAATTTTTCTTTGTATATTTAAACAATTGTAATGGATCGGTGAAATTTAGAATTAGAATTGGAAAGGTAGAAAATAGTTAATTTATTTAATATTTGTAGAAATCAATCATTAGTTTTCTTTCGCTCATCATTCTACCCCAAATCGATCATTTTTTCATTTCAAAATCAAGAATTATTTTTAAATTTACGTATATTTTGAGATGACTATGAATAATGTAAAATCAGGCATTTTCGAATTTATTTAAAAAAAATATTCTTTTAATTTTTAATTTGAAAATCAATCAAATCGAATTACTTTTTCTATATAAGTTTTTTATTTAGAGTTAGTTTTGAAAATTATAAACAATTCTTTGAATTTTTCGCTACAAAGTGAGCTTTCGTTCATGATGAAATAAGTTTTTAAAATATATCATAAAATGAAACGGTAAAGAGTAAGTCTCAGGTAAATGAGCTGTTAAAAAATATTTATTTTATCTATTTTATTTTGAAGATGTACATCTTGTATTCGCGGATTTTATTTTAGTTAAATTTTAATTTAATCGAATCGAATATTTTTAGTAGAATTTTTAAAATTTTAATGAGAAATTCGAATATAAAACGAACAGATTTAATTCCATTTTTTAATTTGATAATTCGAAATTGTTTCTATTTTATTTTATCAAAATACTATAGAAAATATTATAAAAATAATCCGGATATGAAAAAATTAAAAATTTTTATAATATTTTATAATATTTTGGTTAAATTGATAATATTTTCTATATATTAATCGAATATTTGAACTTGTTTTAGCCACATAAAGATTCACAATCTATTTATTTTCTTTAGACATCTGAAATGGAAATTTTATTAAAACAAATGAAGAAGCATTTTAAGAGAATAGGTTTCTCATTTTTATTGATTTTTCACTCATGGAAAGATATTACCAAAAAAAAAAATACTTGATAATTTTAAGTGTATCGATAAATATCGTCCTATCCTTCTTTTTCTTCTCATAAAATATATAAAATACTTTAATATTAATTGACACCGTTCTCGATTTTCGAGCAAAAACAATGAATATTTGAAGATATCCGAACAGAAGTATATCCGCCTAAACCACTCGAACGTCAACCAACTTGAAATTCTGCAGAATTTCGTCCATTTCCCCTACTGCCAAGAGAGATAACGCTTTCTCACGAATCTCTCTCTCTCTCTCTCCTTCTTTTTCTCTTTCTGCACCGTCCGTTTGTAACAGTCAGCAAAGAATTAATACATTTTTAATTGTCCTCAAGTGCGCGTAACGCACACGTTCTACTGGGGTTTACGAGAGACGACGTTCTCTCTTTGTGTGCACTACTGGCTGCATTCGGCCCGTGTATTAAATTCTTCATGCTAATGAACGCACCGTTGCACTTAAATTGCTGCATTCCGGCGAAAAGGTTACGCGGCCATCTAATTAATTCATATTCGAATCCGTCAACAAGATTTGCATATTTAACAGGCGAAGGATTCTTCTCGTCTATCCAATTTTTCATTCGTGACACACATTCGCGAATTAAAAATACTAGCGCGGTTTCGAGTTATTATTTTTATTCGAAAAACTGTATTTCAAATTTATTACAGTTTGCATACAAAGATTCAATTTATTTCTATTTCTATGTGCGCGAAATTTATTTGCTTCTAGGATGGATTGCAAGATGATTGAATTTACATAAATCTTATATTTACGTGTAATCATTGTAATTAAATTATTCTATTACTTGTTACATTATAAAAAATTATTACTAGTAATGTATAGTTTTTACTATGTATCATTTATCATTCACTTAAAATTGTAAATTGTAATTTGAAATTTATACTTTATGTATTTACGATAATGAAAAATTGTTTTCTTCAGAAATTTGTACGTAAATTTTTATTTTAAAATTGATTTGCGATTAATTGTACGTAAATTTTTATTTTAAAATTTTCGTTCAATTAATCGCAAATCAATTTGAAAAATTTCACTCGATTACTTATCTGCGCAAACATTAACGAAATAAAATTAAACGAGAATTTCATAAATTTGTAAACGATTCCGCGCATTCTTCCGTTTTAACCGGAAGAAATTCGTCGATTATTTATCTCGTAATTAACGAGAATTCGGTCGATCACGGATTTTTTTAACACGAAATTCCGTATCGACTCGATTCATATATTCTCTAGAACGCATTATTCAGAAATAATATGCAAATTAGTAAATTAACGAAACGTTTATTCAACTTTATTAATTTTATTATAACAGTTCCTACGTATCACGTTAATAACTAAGTAAATTATCTACTTAACCAAAGAATTTTCACCACCGGATTACAAGACTCGAAATCCTCGAGATCGCTTTGATCGTACGAGTTCCCAGGAGAACCGAAGCCTCTTTAGCCGAAAGTCTCGCATTGCCAAGTTCTGAAATGACAGTTTCGTCGTTGAGTTTACAAGATCCCAGTTTAATCAGAATTTTAGAGCCCTTTGTGGCAATTTCTTGCGAGTTTAGCCGCCGAATTATCCGTGAACGCAGACATCATCTCGTAACTATTCGATAATTAACAGGGAATAGTCTTGCGAAGTTCTTTCGTTTACACGATGAGTGTATTATTCCAAATGTATATATATGTAAATTTATGTGTATATAAAGGCTAATTCAGCGGGATCAAAATGCAAACAAAAGTCGAAAGTTCAATCAAGATCCAACGATTCTTTATCTATCAAAATTTCCTTTCTTTTTAATATCTCTATCATCGTATTTACATCAACTTGTTGATCGATTATTTCGAAGCGAATAATCAAAAATTTCAAAGAATCTCTAAATCTTCGATAATTAGACGATTGGAAAAGAAACTTGCACGATGGTTAAAAATTGTGCAGAGACATCTTATGTCTTGAAAGTGTAAGAATTAGAGACGTTCTATAATTTTTATTGAAAAAAACTTTGTATCAGCTCTATTTTTATAACACGTCGATAATTCAACTTTTTCTTAGATTTCAATTAAAATATTCGTTATTTTTCTTTTCAACAAAGTAATCAAGTGTCTCCATTTTCAAATTTCGAAAAATTCTAATCTTATTCCGCATAATCGAATATTCGAATACAATATGCAAATAACTCTTGAACAAACATTTCACGTTTCCAAAACGACTCGTTCGTCCCTCTCCTTCCTCGTAAAATTGCATCACCGGACGGATTTTGTGCACGAAATATTCGAGATATTCAATTATTAATCCTAGAGAGGAGTTCACCTAGTAAATTTATTTCCAAAACATTTATTCAACCCATTACCAGGACACGGAATATCTGCCGCGGGGGGTAGTTTATGTCCCCCGTCCATCTATTTACATAATTCATCGTCGAACACGAAACGACGATGGATACGATCCAAGGAGCTTTACAACCCCCCTCATCAGCCCATCGAAGATGCCTATGAATCATTCACCAACCAGCTGGTAAAATGCACATGATAATGCGGAGAATAATTAGCTGGTAACTGGTCGATTTACGGAACAGATAGAGAGAAAGAGAGAGAGATGGAGAGACTCTCGAAAAAGGAGAGGACCAACGACCCCTACACATTCTCCCATCTCTTCGCTTTTAACGTATTCAACCCGTTCCATTTAAGTGGAATGGCGAACGTGATACTGTCGTTGGACACGGAAACTCGAAAATGATGACGATCAATCGAAGCTCGCACGCGAGGTCCTCCCTCGTACATTGGACGACCTTGTTTTCGAATAGATCCGGCCTACGCTCGCCGCGAAAGCATCTTACTCTTTTTCAAGAATTTCTGTTGGAGAATGAGGAAACGATGATATGGAAATCGGAATGGCCTCGAAATTCTCCTTCAAGACGGTGATAAAGATTTCGAGGATAAAGTTTCCGACTTCCAATGGTTATGATTTTAGAGAAAATGAGAATTTAAGAGAATATCGTATATCAAATATAATAAAAGTGAGATATTAAAGGAACGTAGAGAAAAGTTAGAATTACCACATTCGTTCGACAAGAATTTACGATTATCGGATCTGCATATATTCGTGTCGAACATATTCGAACATATTCGTGTCAATAGAAAAATCAATAGAAAAGTAACGATAAATGATAATGGCTAATAAAAAGTGGAAGGAAGAATCGATACTCTTTCGTCGACAGCAAGCGTATTGAGACAAATTCCAAAACGCGCCAAGGATTTTTAAAAAAAGAATTTCCTTCATCTCGAACATCGATCGTCTCGTTTAACGTTTCCATCAAAATTTGAAGAACAACAAAGGGATCGGGAATTTCCATTTCCCAACTTTAAACGATTACGCTATTATCACGATCGTTTTCGACGAGGTTCTCGATTACCTCTTAGCGAACTTGAACAGCTTTTCCCAATGTCTCGGCGGCAGAGAGGGATAAAACGAGACCCGATGAAAAATTTCAATTGTCGCTTTAAGACGAAGGGTTAAGACGAAGAAACCCTCTTTCCCGATGATTGAGTTCAAAGTCAATCTTGTCTCGATTCCTGTTAAAATTGTTTAATATTTAGGAAATTTAATTCGAGAACTCCCCCCCCCTCTCTCTCTCTCTCTCGTATTCGATTAAATCGAGCTAATTTTGTCTTCTCAGGCATGACGAGTAGAAAGACAAAACTGGCACGATGTTTAAATTGAAAGAAAGTTTAAATTGACTTCGACGAAAACGATAATATTCGATCTCTTTGTTCAACAGCGTTAAATAATCAGATAAAGTTTTACGCGTTGTGAAACATGGAGTGAAATCAATCGAGTTTTGAGCGAGTTCAATTAACGGCTGGAGAGAAGTCGAATGATTTTATTTGTTTATTATCATTATATTTTTCATAAGTTCTGTTCTTGTATTTATTATACGAATAAAAACAAACGAACAGATTCTATCGATGATGAATAACCTGTATAATAACTGATTTTTGCATTGACATGAATATGAATGCGGATCTAATAGTTGTAGATTCTTGTGGAACGAATGGTGATTGACAGAATAATAATTCTTTTTATTTTCTTATCTCTATTCTATGCTCGTTTAATATCTCGATGAATCGGGATGCGTTTTTTCTTTCACTTTTGTATTCTACTTTTATTATTATACTCTCACTTTTATTATATTTGCTCGTATTTTATTGTTTTTTATTGTTTTTTTAATACACGTATTTCGATAAATTTCCGTTTCTCGTATACGTATTGTTATGAAATGCACAATCCATTGGTATTATTATTGACCATTTTCCTATATAATCATGATATACATGGTTCGTGTTATTTTAAGATTTTGTTATCTATTATTATATGGATATTCGATGCTGAATCCTTTTGTTTCTGCACTGTTCAATATACACGGGTAGATTGATATTT
This sequence comes from Apis cerana, assembly GCF_029169275.1. Lineage (NCBI taxonomy): Eukaryota > Metazoa > Arthropoda > Insecta > Hymenoptera > Apidae > Apis > Apis cerana. The sequence goes on along the minus strand of NC_083864.1, from coordinate 412,907 downwards.
TCAAAATAAGGTTGTAAACAAAATCGCGTAGAAAATTACAAAAAAATTTATGTATATTGCATATTGAATATAAATATACCATTTCGAACGTTATACATTGAAAAAAGTTTAAATTATTTCATATTAATATCTAGTTGACTTTGGGATCAATAACGCATCTCAGTCGATTTATATATACTTTTTTTCCACTGAATATTATTCTATATTTTTGCTATTTTTGCTATTTTGTAAATATTCTATAATATAGTTTAATAGTATTCTATAGTATTTTAATAAAATTTTTATTGTATTAGAATATTATATATGATCTATTATTTTATAATTCAATTCTAATATGCTTTATTATTGCATTAAATTAATTACATTCTATTCCATTTAAATTTCTTTTAGAATATTTAAAATTTTCTTTCGATAATAAAATTATACACCATTATGTAATGTTGTAAATTCAATCGAAAATATTGAATTTATTCCTTCATTTTTCATTTTATTTACAAATGAAATATTTTTATCGATACGTATCTTTACAAATTTTCTTCGTGGCATTCTTTCACACAATTCGACATATATTTCTTCTTCAAAATTATAAAAATCGTTAAAAATTTCGATCGTAGAAATTACGATTCTTTCAATTTTATGTATAATAATTTTTTATCAATTCAAAAATACATCATACATCATAAAATTTAAAATGATCAAATATTAAAACCAAATATTCTTTTATTAATTCTCCATAATAGTCTCCGATTTCAAGTTTTTCTAATGTAATCTAAGATTTCCTAATTATTTTCTAATATTCATATTTCTTTTTCCAAATTTTTTTTCGAAGATTTTTTCAATATCAATCGAAATGAGATATTTAAAAGTTTTGGAATATTATTATCAAAGATGTATCAAATATCTATTGAAATATAATTCTCATTCAAGTCGAATTAATATAGTTTACAGCAAAGTTTTGGTAATTCGTTATAAAATATGCAGAAACGCGTAATTTGCTACGTTGGTCGTGGACAAACGTCGAAATGGAGGAATAGGAAGATTACACGAACTTGAGGGTGCAGTTGGTCTTTGGAAGGAAAAGCAAGATCTCCCCGAGTAAACTACTTAATGCACACGTACGCATGATCAAAGTAAATTGACCCCATTCCGGGATGTTGTTCAATGGTTTCTGTAACTTTTGCTGCTTGTTGAACTCGAAACTATCGCGAATCATACAATTTTCAGTTTGCTGGCTGAATTGCAATTATCCGCGATGTAAAAATTCTCCTTAACGAGACAGCAACACGAGTTACACGTTTTTAAAAATGTAACGTATACGTTTCTATCTACATTTCGATGATAGATATTTAGATAATAATTCATAAAATTATAAATAATTGTTCAGTGAGAAAACGACGAATAAATATAAATATTATATAACATTGTAATACAGTAAGAAAACTTGGAAATTCGTAATCGATTAATATACTTATGTATATTAAAATTGTTAGATTATGAAATAATTTAGAATCGTTTCGCTTCAGCCCAGAATGAATATTCCACAGTAATTCTTTCGAAAGTTATTTCAAAAACTGACAATTTTCTATTCAAAAATTGCCTGAATAAATTAAATTGCAATAGACTAGGAAACAATTCCACAAAAAATTGACGAACGCTACGCTATTTTACATTCTCTCCCTTAAAAAGCGAGCCAAGAATGAATATTCTATTATATTTCCTTCGAAAGTTACAGTATTTTAAATATATACAATTTTGTATTCAAAAATTGCCTGAATAAATTAAATTGCTACAGACTAGGAAACAATTCCACAAAAAATTGACAAACGCTACGCTTTTGTATATTCTTTCCCCTAAAAAACGAGTCGGGAATGAATATTCTACTCTATTTCCTTCGAAAATTACAGTATTTCAAAGATTTACAATTTCATATTCAAAAATTGACCGAATAAATTAAATTGTAACAAACAAGGACGCAATCTCCTAAAAAATTGAAATGATACGTTATTCTAGGATTTTTTTCTCTTTAAAATAAGACCAAAATTATTATTCTATTCCATTTCTATCGTTAGTTTTATAGAATTTCAAAGACTGACAATTTTTACTAAGAATTTCCTGACTTTTTTTAATTGTCGTATAGTAAAAAATAATTCTCCAAAAAAGTAAAAGACGCTATTTTAGACTTCTTTCCCTATAAATAAATGAACCAAAAAATGAATATTTTACTGTGTTTCTTTCGAAAGTGTTTGGTGTTTTAAATATTTAGAATTTTTAAAACATTTTTCATTCAAATATTGCCCGAATAAATTAAATTGTAACGGACTAGGAAACAATTTCTCAAAAAATTGACAAACACCATTCTAGACTATATTCAAATAACGACAGATTCGTATTAAAAAATTGCTTGAATCGTTTGAATTATGACCGATTAGGAATATCAAAAACTATACCGTCTGTATCTACAAATAATTGAAACACACATTTTCAAATTTATAACAAATGTTCTCTTTTTGTTCTCCAAAAACGGTTATTTATTAGCTAATCCTAATCTCGAGCATTAATCGAAGACCCCATACGAGTCTAAGGAAACGTCCGTCTATCAGGGACATCCGGCCATCGTCTACGTCAGCGGTACACGCTCGAGCGATCGTAAAATGCATTGGTCTTGGTCCTGATCGGATTGCTCATTATTAAATCACTTGGCAACGCGGGAGAGGGAGGAGAAGATCGATCTTTGCATTGAAAATCGAGATCGTTCCCGTATGCAAACCGCATTGAAACGTGTTCTTCGTGGAAATGGCGATGGCCGCGCTTGCTGCGCATCACGTCGTCAGCGACACATACGTATGTCGATTTCCCGACACGGTCTATGTATCAGCCAGGATATAGGCACGTGACCGATCACCGAAAAACGTGTATGCCTGGACTCTGGATACACCTCCGCTACGAATTGAGAAATCGCTTGCATGATGGAGATAGTATCTTGGATACGAGTCACGGGCCAATTTTTGTCTTCGAGTTGGTGATGCATCTGTGATGAATAATTTCTTATCGGTGATACGGGAATTTCACTTGTTTCGTGGGCACAATTGTCATCATCTCGTATCTAAGTTTATATAGATATCTTTATTTTTCTTCGTATTAAACGTGTAAATAGAATTGATTTGCTTTCTATTTTCTTAATCTTTCGTGCTAGATGGCTTTTCTTTCTTATTCTTCTGCGCTATATTCTTCGACGAGAAAGAGTATAGTCAATTTTTTGTTTCCTTCAAAAACGATTAGTTTTCCGATACAAAAGTATCAATTGGAAGAGGGATCCGTAAAAAATTTCTCGTATCCATCTTTAGCGATTTCGTTTGGTTTAATAACTAATTAAATAAATTTTAATCGATATAGCAATTTTTATATTTTTACGAATAATATTTTCGTTCATGTGATCGCATATCAGGAAAAATCACTCATTGATCTTTTCAGCAAATAATTCGCAATTGTAACAAAAGTGAATTTTGATGATGCCGATTTTCAAGTACGATTTTTTTTTTTAATTAAAATATACATTTTTTTTGGATTATCAAAAGAGTTTAGATGTTATTTATTGTTCATATAAAATATAATAGCAAAAACAAAAATAAAAATACAACAGCACTCTAGTATTTTAAGTTTATGGATCTCTAATTTACATGTGTTCGAATATGTACACGATTGTAGAAGTATTAATGATTTCGCATTTTCATTTGTAAATATTAACAATATGCGAATAACCCATTACTTCAGTATATTTACCGACGTAATTTGCAAAATGGAACAAAACATAATTTTACAAATTTACCAGCAAAAAAGATCAATAACGAATTCGTTTTGTAATTTCTCGTGACACATCGATTTATTTATTGCTTCGTTTCGTATTTTTAAAATAATAGAGTTTAAAATAGATTATCGAAAATTGAAATTTATCTTCTGTGCGTTATAAAAAAAATTTAAAAATTCCTTTTTTGTAGTATCGAGTATAAATACTCGATGGATAGTTACTCAATAGAAATTGGCATTTCGATTCGATAAGTATTTAAGTAATAAAGATGATTTTCACTCCCAGTCACGAAAAACTTGTTCCAAGTCGTCGTTTAATATTACAACAAAGATTAAAGTTCCGAATGTTCTGGTTGTAGAATGCAGTTCAGGGTAAAGGATCGTGTAAGAGAAGAAACGAGAAGTTGAAGGATACGCGGTTCATCCTGCCTGTGCCAGAGAGCTCATCAATAAAACCACTCGCATAGCGAAGTGTGCTTTAGACACAGGGATATTCGCTATTAGGGATGAAGGATCTACCAAAGGATTGATGGTTAGATGAGAATTTGTGAGAACATAGAATTCGCATTTGCTAAATCTACCATAACAATCACGAAATGATTGCCGTTATACTCTTAAATTCTAATTTCCATTCTGTTTAATAATGAGTTTAAGTTTCTTTCTGCGGTTATATCGCAAAAATTAGACATATAATAAAAAACTTGAATCAATATTCGGGTGCAAGGAATTATTATAAGTTTCTTTTAATATATCAAAACTTTTTTTGTAGTTTTAATAATAATAATCTGAATTTTATTTCTTTTGTATACGTTGCTTAAATAATGATAAAATTTAGCATCGAAAAAATATTCGAACGTTCGACGAATTTTTCATTTTGGATATTTATATAGTTATTTTTTTTTTTTGTACTATATTTATTATATTTTTACAACGCTGTACTTTTCTATTTATACTGTATTAACACTGTAAGATGAATCGAAGAAAAATGTATTTTTAATTTGCGAGAAAAAGCCATAAATGTGTCTTGTTAACAAAAAATAATTTTTAACTTGTTAAATTATTTTTAATTGTAAAAAAGGAGATAAATAAAAAATTTCTATTTAAATTCTTTTAATTTATTAATAAGCGTCTGAACATTTTTTCGATGTTGAATTTTTGAGATAATTTCGTGTAACATTTTCCTTTGCAAGAACTTTTGTTACAGCTTTATTAACGAGATGTTAACGAAAAAAAAAACTAACAAACGAACCGCGCAGATTAGATCAAACCGCGACGAGTGTTGGGTACGTGTCGAGGATCGAATGTTGAACAAGTCGATATGTGTCGAAGGAAATATAACAAAATTTTTTTTATCGAATTACCTCTTTTAATTTAAGAAAATTAAGAAAATTATTTTTTGTTATCCTTCTTCTTCGCTATTATTCTCCTCCTTTAATTTCTTTTAATATTTCCTTCATTTCTTTATCAGTTTTTTCTTTCATTCCTTTTTACATCAAATTCTCTTTTCGTTTTTTCATTATTTTGCTTCGCTGTCTTCCCTTGTTATTCTCATTTTCTTGATGTTTTTTCACTCATCCTTTTCTTTCATTCTCATTTTTATCATTTTTCTCCTTCTTTACTATCCTCCTTTACTTTTCCTTGTTATCTTTCTCCTTTATCAATTTCATCTCTTTGATGAGAAAAAAGATGCAAAAGAAAGAAATTCGTTACTTGAACGACATATATAATAATACATATATATGTTATATATATATATGAACATATATATAATAACAATTATCTAGTTTGTTCATTTCTGACATAATTCGATATAATTTTTCGATGGAAAAATATTTGTTAGATTCGATAGATTTTCTTAGATACGTGTTAGATTTGTTCGTTGCAGCCAGCGACATATACCCAACACTATACCCATATCGTCGCGGCTTGACTAATCTACACATCTGTAATTGCTCAGTGTTTTTTGTTAATTCGTTAAAGACCGTAGCGAAAATCCTCGCAAAGGAAAATTACTTTAGAAATCTTTGGTTAATCGGTGTTTTCACATTTTTGAAACGCTCTGTATGTGTATTTCTGCGAAATATACGTATCAAAAGATTATAATTTATCTTTATTTGTATCAAGTAGAATAAAATCGTCTTATTTTTGCAATGCAAAATTGTCTATAAATTAATAAATAAATCAAACTTTTAAATCAAACCACAACTAACTCGACGGATTTTCGATCATTAGAAGAGATCGATAGAGAATGAGAATAGTTTCAAGCATTTAAAGCTGATAGAGAAGTCGGAGGACAGATTACGCGAGGAACATGAAATCGAATCCTCTTCAGAGCAGAGTTGTACGATATATTAAGGGTAATAAATTTTATCTAGCAACCGCAAGCGCGACGTAATGATTTATTTATCCGGATCGCAAACACACACACGAAAACAATATCGAGACGTTCTTTTCCTATTCTCTTCTGTTTTATTTATCCTACAAAAATACCATAATTATCGAATACTTCCTCGAAAGGAGTAGAAGTAAAACGATCATCATTTTCTTAATAATTAATTACGAGTAACGTAAAATAAAATATTTTCGATAATATGATTTTGTTCAAAAAGGAAATAAAATTATTCCATAATTATTTCCACTCGAAGGAGCATCGGATTATTCCTCTTCAGCACGTGCCTCCTTGCAAAATTACGTATTACTTTCGAGCGGCCAAGTATCACGGGGTTAGTGGAATCGGAGAAACGGAACGAAGAAGAAACGTGAATTAATTCAGATAGAGGGAGCCGATATACGGGATGACAGCGCGTGAGCCGGGACGGAAAGACCAGGTGGGTGAGCAGCCGAGTGGACTTCCGCTTCCGGCGGAGATAATAGCGCGTGTCTAGAATCTACTAAGCGGACACGTTCCGGGGCCAACTTCGCGTACACTGTGTTTCGCTGTTTGCAAACACCCATATTTCGGACTAATTATTCCTTTCGTCGATGCCACGCCGATAAATTTGTCATTTGTCCCATTCGAACCGAGCATCTTAATTAAACGACGATTCGAGGAAGAACGATCGCTGATTATCTTGTCGGCGACGGTGATTAAAGTTTAATAGGGAGCGTCGTTTGAATGAAAGAGATTTTACGTGAAAGAATACGAGTAACGTGAAGCTTGGAAAATTGTCATCGGTAAATATTCCTTCTTTGTTTCGAATTATTTCTCATTCTACGATTCTCGAAATCTATATTGTGTATTCTAAATATTATATATTTATTAGATCCTTGGATATTTTCTTTTAATAAGTATTTTTTTTATCGAATAAAATGTTCAAAATTAGTTCACGCAACAAGCGCTCCCATCGTAAAAAGATAAAAAATTCATCTTATCGTACCCAAAACCGATAACCGTCTCGAACTACCACCATAATCATATTCAAATTCGCCGATCCATTTAAAAATTCATCAGAACGATCTACCAAACTTTCCCCGGTTTATCAGCCGATACACTTTTCCGGAAATTAGCTCTCGGCTAATTGGTATTAAATTTCTGCTGCGAGCTAAAGGATTATCATCGTAACAGAAACGATTATTCGCGCTTGCGGGAAAGCAGATATGGAAGAGAGAGAAAGAGAGAGAGCGCTAATAAATTCCTACGCGTTGCTCTAGCTATCGCAAAAGGGAGAATTCCAAAGCAGACCGCACGTTGAATTCCGCGATGTCTGCGAGTTTGATGCGATTTGAGCTTGTGTCGCTTTTCTCACTCGTTTGAACGGTGAATATTTTTCTTCGAATAGCTGACATTGTCGAAAAAGATGACGTGGATTTTCGAACAAAAACTCGAAACCTAATTCATTCAAACCAAATTCGTATTCTGATCATGAGTCAGAAGCATTGTGAATTCTGAATAACATCAAATACTTTTATATTATATATATTCTAAGATATCTTTGAATATTTTTGAGAATTTCCGAGTACAAGTTTTGTACGCGTTTGAATGTTTCCAAATGTCTGAAAATCTTTGTAATTATCTGCAAATGGTTTCCAATATAATATAAATATTTCTAGACAAACATGTTTGAAACATTTTGATAGCTTGGACAGATTCGAATATTTGCAAATTCAATTGTGAAATTATCGAAAGTAATTTTAAACAAAAAACGATATAGGTATAAAAATCTGTCCCAAAAAATAAAATCACTTACAATTTTTATTTATTTTTGTAGTAAAATTTAAAAGATATTTAATTGAGAATTTATTTGAAATATCTGCATACAAATATCATCGATCATCATATTCGTGGTTATTTTAAAGAAAAGAATTTTAACAATACGTACAATTAAATATAAAAATTAACTAATAAACGCCATAGACACGAAAAATATGAAAAATTTTTGAATGGTTCATTATCGAGGTGAAAATTCTTGATTGCCGATTGTGAAATTTTGTCGCCTCTAAATTATAATAATCTATCGGTTATTCGGTGGATTCGAGAACGGGTTGGTGAAAAGCATCGTTCCGATTTCATTTCAATTATATCATTTGTTGTGTATCTCGAAATGATTCGATTACAATGGGTAAAATATGACGCGATTAAACGATTCACCGTGAAGATAATTTAATTTCACGATGCGGAGTGGACAGAGAATGATAATTGACGTTTGACAGTTTCGAGAGCTACACGCTACACTTCACTACGAGCGAATGTTTTTTAATCGTAAGAGAACCGATCGAGTGGCCATTGAAATGATTCGACGGATATATTTATAAAATTCGAAAATCTTGTTAATCGTTGCGATTTATTCGCTATCGTGGTGTTACGGAATTATCGTTATCACGCCAACGGTGTTAATATCTCGAATGAAAAATTTTCGATTAAACGCAAGCAATTGTGAATCGAAAGTAATTGTCCTGGAAATAATAAATTCGTTTTATTTTTCATCGTTGGCCACAGAGAATTTTTCATAAATGCTAAACGTTCATTTGATAAAATGAATTGTAAATGATTATAAATTTGTTAGTTCGAAATTATTTCCGTTTCTTTATGTCATTGACAATTCTATTGATTTGTTATTGATTCGAGAAATCCCTCGAAATAGAATTTTCACGGATTATCTCCAATTTCTATTATAGAGTTCTATTTCAATCGTTTCTTAAAAATTTTTAAGAAAATTCAAAATAATTAAACGATTATTTAAATAACCGAGTATTCTCCGAGTAAACAACAGAGCTCAAAATTATAAATTCAATTAAATCGTTATTTGACACGTTTCGAATTTGATTTAGCGAGAAAATTTATTACTAAAATTAAAACTGAATGAGAATTGTAAGTATTGATTAATATTATTCAAATTAGTTTTTTAATTTTAAAATATTAATTTTTATTTCAACTTGTAATTTTTGAAAAATTTATCTAAGAAACTTTTATGTTAAAGAATTTTTTAATCTCTTCGTTTTACGCATAATATTTTCGAAATATTTATTTTTACGTTCCTTTTAGCTTCGACGAAACGATTAAATTTACATAGAAAACGTGAATTTCGTTTAAAAAATAATTATTACTAGTTATTCATCTATGTAAATTTTAAACTTTATATTTGGAGATGTTATATTTGCTAAAAAAAAAAAAAAGGAAAAAAATAAAATTATAATACGATATATAGAATAACTGTAACTTAATGAAATCTTCGAAATAAATAGATTTAATCGACAAAAGATCATTCGATTCTGAAGTTAATTTTTCATCCAACATATTTTTGCATATTCGTTATTTACTCTTATATCATTTACAATTAATATTTTTAATTTTTATTTGTTTTGTAATTTTATATTATATCGTATATTTTTTCAAACAAAAAGTATTAAACAAAGTATTTAAAATAAAATCCATCGTTTCTTATTTTCGTGTCAAATTATATAACGAGACGTAGAAAAATTAATAAAATTTTCTTTTCGGATAATTTTTCTTTTTACTATACTTTATTATTCTTGCGTTTCGAAAAGAAAAATTGTGGCAACGCAGAGAAAAAAGCTACGAACAATAAAAGTAACTACTAGATAATTAAGATTTTAAGCTTTACAGAGCTAGCTGCTAGCTGCATTGCCTTTTGTTCGCTATTATCCAAATCTTGTATAATATGCATCGACATTGCTCGTGATTATCCATTGCTCTGCCTATATGGAAAACTGGTAAACAGCATTGTTCTAAGGTAAACAATTGTTTTTCATCGCTAGATATCGATCATCGAGACCTAATTACAGTAAATATACCCGAACACCATAGCGAAAAGATTCAATAAGAAATTAAAAAAAAATATTTAATAAAAAATAAAAGACTTTCATTTCGAAAAATAGCAAGGAATCTTACTTTTCGATGCATTGAATTCGCCTGAAAAAAATAAACAAAAATTCGAAAATAAAAGTTAATCATCGCCTATTTAAAATTTAATAAATGAATGTATTTCGGTTCAAATTTTTTTGTTCATTTTTGCATCGCTGTATTTTATAACCAGTCTCTATCGATTTTAATAATTTTAATTTTTCGTGATTTATTCTTCAGCACCGATTCGATATTAGCAAGGTAAGGCGATAAAAAGAGGGCGACAATCTTCAGAGATTGTTCTTTCAACATCGAAGCGCACCAAGAACTTTAAATTATATATATTAAGCTCTCTAAAATTAAACATTCGACCGAATTTTCTTTCCTATTTGTCTACACAAAATTAATTCAGAGCGTAATCTCGTATTACCACGCGACAGATAATTTAATTCTCATTCGCGTAAACATTTCTCATCCACTAGGCGAACTACACACCATAAGAAAAGTCATTTTTAATTTCAGAATTAAACGATAATTAACGCGAATGGAATTTCGAAGACGATTAAATTTATCGAGCTTGGTGTAAAATTCTAGCGCGAAAACAGTTTTGCGAAACTCCGTGGCGAGACGAAAGAGGGCATCGAGCGATTGCACGAGTTCGTATCAGGCGAGCCACGTGCAAATTCGATGAACCGTTTGTTTCCGTACGAAGCACGCACTTTCTGCATATTCAATGAACGCGTCGCACGCGTGCAAACAGTCGCTCACTCTTTCCTCGTTTCCAGCCAAACCTCTCTGCGCGTACTTTCGATCGTTTCCACATTCCGGACACGTAGCGGCATTATCGATGACAGATCAACCCTCCTTCCAATCCGTCCTCGTTTTTCTTTTTTTTCCGTACTTTCCGTCGACGTTCTCTTCGTTCGATCGATCGGATCGACGATAAATTTTCGCCGAGGCCGATTACGCCGTTGTTGCGTTATCCTCGATTAACCTCGAGCTTTTCACGGAATGCCGAGGACGGGGATAAAGGGGATACTAGGGAAGAATTAATTTAAATCACGTCACGGATTGCGGGATAATGAATCCTCAACCGCTACGAAACAATTCGTAAAATCGAATTTCTAATTTTCATTGCATTCTTTTTTTCTTTACATTGGTCCTCCTTGTTGATTCTTTACTTTATTTCCTTTTATTCTTTTGTTCGATTTTTATCCCCGTAAATTGGTTTTATTTTTCTCTCAAAATTGAATCTATCACTAGCTTCCTTTTTATATTCCTGTTTGTTGAAGAATTTTCGATACAATTGTTCAATCACGCTTGATCGTTTTCTTCTTCGTGTGCAAAGTAACACAACAGTTGAATTTGATTCGCATGTACATAAAAATGGAAGTGAAATTAGCAAATTTGTTTAAATTTCAATTAATTTTTAATAATTATTGTACATTTGAAATAATACATTTTTATTATATACACGTATATTGTATTTATATGTTAATTAATTATTTACGATTAGTAAAATTAGTTACAATTCAACCATATTTTTTTTATTCCTTTATCAACTATTTTAACTTTCGTATATTTGCATATATTTATATGCATATATAATTTTTTTTAAAAAATATATATCTTGACTACGATATTTAAATGAATTAAATATTGTGCAGAAATATAACGTAAAAATCCGACTACTTTTTCCCTGAGCAATGCCATATTCTCTCGTATAAACAATATACAGATTTTATTTTTGCGATTGAAAAGGCAAACGAAATAATAGACTTGTTCCATTATTACTCTTAGATTCTCGATTAATATTCGCTCTTTTTAATTAAACGATGAAGCACAGGTGACACAGAATTCTTGCGTAAAAATTCGCAGCGGTATTTAAGAATATTTCCAATACATCCAATACATGACCAGAGAAATTTCCTGAAATTCCGTTACTTATCCGAGAATCGAACGTGACGTGAAAACGAACGAGGCAAATCTCGTTTGCAGCTCGACATTTAACAAAATGAAACGTCAAACGTGTTTTTCGACGAAGACATTATGACATTTATCTCATTGTTGCAACTATCGATTAGTCCAATGACTATTATTCTTAACTTTAAAACTATCCATCTATACGGTATCGATAAATATATCGTAAAAATAATTTTGGATGAAAGTGTCTGTACGTTTCTTTTTACAATTGCAAAAGCAAGGAATATAAAGTTGATCGATATTGGCAGCTTCGATGGTTTCGATATTAATATTTTTTTCGTTATGTTTCTTGATCATAAGTTTTCAAATGTTTAAAACCAAGATGTATACTTAACAAGATATTTTTTCATTATCTGTTAATAAATATTTTTCTAAAATAATAATAATAATAATAATTGTTATAAAATTTGTTTCGATAAAACAATATTTTCCGAGAGAATGTAAGACTATTATTATGAGCTTTCTTTTATAATATAATTATAGACAATAATTACATTTCAAAAAGAAACGATAACATTCAATGATAATAAATAACATTATTAACAAATTATGAACAAATATTATTTTTATTAAAATTTCATATCAGCAAATTTCCACATTAGCATCTTCTCTCTTTCATTTTCCTGTTCTCTTAGAGAAAACTATAAATAAGAATTTTGTATTTATACATGTCGTTACTTGAAGCAATTAAATCCATTCATAACGTGTTCTTTTCATATTTTTATATATAATAGTCACAATAATTAATTTATTTACAACTATTCGTACGATACCAATTCATTCAATAACTAATATAATGTTCTAGGAACAGAGAGTTGTTCCACCCCTTGTCCAAAGAACGACTTTGTTAAATCGATATTTCGATGTCACTTCTTGTGCCGTGATTTCTGTTCCACATTATGGCTCGTCAACCCTAATAAAAATATTACAAACAATTCTATAAATATATTCTGGATTTTTAACACCAGACATCCTACAACAATATTCGAAGGATCAAATTTTCTTTCGAGTGTAAAATACGCAAGGCTTCGTGCGAAACTGCATTTTGTGTTTAGCCATGGCCAACAGGGGTTTCGAAACTTTTCGTACTCTCGTTTCCTTCGAACGGTGGCTTCTAATTACTTTCCGCAAGTTTCTCTTCTCCCAGCTGACGCCACGCTTGTACCTTTTTTTTCTTCTTTCTTTCATTTCTTTTTTTTTTTTTTTTGGAAAATCGTTTTCCTTTTCACTTTCCCTTCCCGAACTTCGCTTAAAAAGAAAAATCCTTGCTCGACTATCCTCGAGTGTTCTTTTGCCAGTTCGTTGAAGAAAAAAAAAGAGATAGAGATACTGAGAGAGAGGAGAAGGGAGAGAAGGAGAGAGAAAAGTTGTATAACGCGCATAAGTGAAATATTGAGATATAATCCACCTTTTTTAGCGCTCGCCTTTCTTTTCTCCTTTTTTCCCCTCTTGGTCGAATGAAAGCGGTGGCGGCCGGCTATTTCCGGTTTTACCCGCTCGCACCCTCGAGTCACTTTCGTGCGTATAAAACTTATTTTTATCGCGGTGACCACGGATCGAAACTTTTCATGCGTGCAACAAGTGCGCGTGTACGTCTATCAATGACTACCTATGTTTCATACGCTTTAATCAAAAAAAGAAAAAAAAATGATATTTCACTAATTAATCTTTTATTAAGACAGATAATTTTAATAGGATGAAATCTTTAATTTTTTCCTAGTTTCTTCTAGTATTATAAATCTTTTCCATGAAACGCGTTCCATTTATTTTGAAAGGAAAAAAATATTGGAGTTTGATCGGAATGAATATATTGTATGGATTTTTTCCGGAACCATTATCGAGTCTTGTATGCGTACGATGGAATACAGAGATAAATTGATCAATCGAGAGTTTGGAAAATTTTTTTTTTTATGTTACAAAAATAATTTTATATCAGAAACAATGCGAATATCGTACATTCTTTCTAATTGTCATTAATAATCCTTACGTGTGTATCGAAAAAGATATTTCAATAAATTTGGATACTAATATTACCATTGATATATTTGCGATAAAAATAGCGATTTTTATATATTAAATTACGACAACATAGGTATCAAAGTGCTTAATAAATAAATTCATATACCGTGAAAAGAATCTTTATTTTTTGTTTAAAGTTGAAATGAATTATAGTACGTTAAATTTAACGATGATTTATTATTCCTTTGTATTACTTATTTTTCATATTCTCTATTAATTAAATTCGTTTATTACAGAAAAATCGTTCATAAAAATTTAAGTTTTAAGAATCTTTTTGTAAATATTCTCGTATTAATTATATTATAAATTTAATATACTGCTGGACGAAATATTCCATTGAAATAGCTGGTTTTTAATACATGAGATAAAATCGCAAAACGAATATATTATAAAAAAAAGAAAGTGAAATTAGCAAAATATTGTGCCCTTAATTATTCTGTGTTTTTGTAAATCATGATCAATAATTTGATAATAAATGTTAAAGTTTAAGAAAAAAATAATATGTAACAATATTAGTAATAAATGATGCAAAAATAGTGTTATAAATAAAGAATTTTATATATATGAATAAAATATAGATATAAATACAAGAAGTAGCTTTTGAATGCACAAGATTGAATATTAAAAAAATGTTTAATTTTATATTAAATAGTCTTTAATTACTTGGTAATTTCAATTTTATGTTTTTATCTCTTTCTTCTATCCGAGTTTTTATCCTGTATTTTTTTCTCTTAGATGATTCAAACCGATACTTTTCCTACTTTCAAGATGCTAAAAATCATTGGCACGAAGAAGACATTGCAGTTGACAATGTTGAAAGATTGCAGAGTGAAAAAGAAAAAGAAAAAGAATGGAAGAGAGGATGAAAAGTGGACATGGTTGATCGATCTTTCCACGAAAATATTTCGAAGAAAGACTGTTGTCGAGGGTGGATTTTCGTACGTGAGATAATTCCTCGTATCACAATGGTGGAGAGTTGAAAGAACGATGAAAAGAAGGAAGCAGATTGTTCGCTTCTTCTGTTATCGGATTCCACGTGAAAAGAACCAATGTTTCTCGATTACACTTTTATATTCATATTTCTCGTTCTCTCGATTCCTTCCACTGCATAAAACGTTATCTTCCTCGATATTCGCCTAATTATTTTCGATCTTTGCGACATTTAATTCCCCATAAAATATCGTCGTTTAAAGATAAAATTTAAATAACAATTGATTCCAATGTGATTGCAGGATGATAAAAAAAAGTTGAAACATTAGCATTAAATAATCGAAAGAATTTTATTCGCAGAAACAAATGTTAATTTCACGTTTTAAATCGAATTATTCGAACATTTATACTTTTTAATTAAAATATATGTTTGAAATTTAAAATTTAAACATTTAAAATTGTAAAGCTTTTAGTTTATATACGTAAACACATATATAAATATATATTTAAAATTTCAAATTGAAATATTCAAATGTGCCGAAAAAATATACTTGAATTTTAAAATAAAAAAATCAATTAAAAATCAAAATCATTGTACTTTTTATTGCTCGAATATTTTTTCATGTAAATAAGAGATCTTTCTTTATTTTTCGTTCGAAAATTTCAAAGTCGTAAAAATGTAATTTATCCTAAGAAGAATAGCACACACAAAAAGAATTTTTTTTTTTCTCAAAAGTTACGAAATACTAGATAAGAAATTTTAACCAAGAAAATTATCTTCACATATTTCCTCGCAACTTTGTGAATGATCTTTATTGTTCGCCGAAGAATTTTTTTTTCACCGAAACATTTTTGATTACATATCGCGTTTCTATAAAACGTGTTCAAAAGTTTCACGGATTATGATATGTTCCAGGTACGTACACATCGGAGCATCAACCGTGTGACAAGCGTGGCCTGACGCGAACTGAATTTCCCACGTGGCCGGCAGACACCAACGCAATTTTATCACCATTCATCGTACGTATCACGGTGTCATTGATACGAAATACACGCCACTATTGTTCGCGCGAAAAAATCGCCCGAATGACGGATACAATGAACATTACACCGTTTATTGCATCGATTTTAATCGTTTTAACGAATTTCGATACCGTCATTCGTGTTATTCTTCCTTGTAATTGATTTTCTACAAACGAAAAATAGAACTTTTTTTTTTTTTTTTTACGAAGATTAGTCACGATAAATCTAAAAATGAAAGATGAACAATTTGGTGATCTTCATAATTTTAGCTTGTGATTTTCAGCATATAGTTTATTATACGAAAAATGTAATTAGAAAATGACTTAATTGTACTTTTTAATGTTAGATATTAAAAGTTATATGATATAATAATTTGCACGATATTATTTTGTAACTGATTTATAGAAATATTTTGAAAAACAATAAAGATAATTTAATTATTAATTCTAAAGCTCCTTTAACAAATTACATAAATTTCTTACTCCTATTCAAAATTTATTTCAAATATTCAACATTACGATTTACGAACAAAATTATACGTGTACCTCGAAATTTTTATCGAAGTGAAGGTGGATTTTAAATATTAAACAAATTCAATGCTTTTTCCCCATTATCATTACACTCACGTTTATATCGATACAAACACGGATAAGATATTAATTAGAAAAAAATAAGTTGCAAAAGTAATAAACGAAATCGTTCGAGTTCGATTCAGTAGAGAGAAAAAGTTCTTTTAAATGAGACGCGCTACCCGTCCTTAATGCGTCTCGTTACGAACGATTTCGAGGCAGGCTACCGTGAACTATAACTTCCGGTCGGGCAAGTATTATCCTAGGCTGTGATCGCATGCAGCCAGGTGTAAAGGCACGGGCCACGGCAATCCCGGCGAAACGAAGGAAACTGTTACACGGAGCGGAGAAAAGTTCACAGTTCGTTGCATATTTAGAGTCTCCCCTCCCTTCGTGTAGACGCGTGATGTACGTTGCGTCGTTTGATGGATGACGCTTTTGACTTATAATCGATGACCCGCTTAACGCAACGCTGTCGCCGGGCCCGATTCAATAAACGTCCCTCCTCGATCAACGAACGGCCGTATTTGCTTTTCCATTATTAAACATCGCTCGATAATGCGACGCACACACGCCTGTTTATCAACTTTTCCCGCTCTTTTATTGCGCGATGGAGACTCGGATATCAGCCAGGGAACAGAATAGGTGGAATTTCTCCATTCTACGCGGGTTTATTCGCGTCGAATTACGTATAAAATTTATTATATTAATTCTTAATAAGTATCTTGAATGAACTGGTTGGAATAAACTTTTCAAAAATGCACCATTTTAATAGTTGGCGTATCGTGTATTTTGTACTTAAAATATAAACTTCCATAAATTGTTGGATTGCATATTCGTGGTAATAATATTATATTACGCTGACATCTACTTTGGTTGAACACGTATAATAAATATGAGACCATAAAATAATTAAATTCTTCGTTTCTCTCTTCTTCTTATCATCGCTACAGAATAGCGCGAAAGGAGAGTAATTTTACGACTAATAAGAAAAGGATAATCCTAAGGAAGCTGGTCCGTAAGACTGTTTAGCACGACTTTGAAAACACGAGACATGTTTACGGAGGATTTGTTAAAGCTGAATTGCACTTTAAGCAAAAGCTGAAATATCACGAGATAAAATTATAAACGTTTATAAACAAAATTAAGATATACCTAATAATATAAATATTAGAATACAATTTATTATATTATAAATTTAGAATAAAAGAGTCAAAGTTTGATCCTATAATTTATTTCATTCTATTTATTTTTCCAAAGAAACAACCAAATAATAATAATAATAATTATTATCATAAAATAAAAACATTCGATAATTAAATTCATTTTTCTTTACTTTCAAAGTGAACATATAAAATGTCCGATAAATTTTGAACGTCCGCGACAAAATTAATCGCACTAATTCGAAATTCTAAGATCTCTTGATAATACGAGTATTATTGTAATCGAATTTCGAGGATCTACTATATTATATCAACGTTATCTCTCTCGGACATTAATCAACCTCTCCATCCTCCTCTGTGTAATAAAAAATTCACCAAACCGTTTAATTTTCCAAAAAAAAGAGCCAACGCGTTTTATCGAACAAGTGGCAGGGAAAAAATATATCGCGTTTACCGGTGGTCGGTGCGCAACATGATTCGCGTGTCACCCAACGTTCGACTACGATGACAAGTGATTCATCATCGAATAGGGTATTCCATCCGGAAAGAAAATTATAGGTTTCGCTGATCGTGGCCGGCCAGCTTGAACGCGTAGAGCTGTCCGACGTTGCATTTTTCTACAGTGTCAGTGGTGCTCGCTACAGTTCTTGCTACTCGATTAATCTCTTCTCGAGAAAATTTATCATTATGAGGATTGTATGCCTCGTTTCGTTTTTTTTAAAAATTGAAATATACGCAAAAATATATATGTGCATGATACAATTTCCAGTAATGAATTATAATCCTATTTTAATGTTTATTATTTCACGGAGAAGTTAAAAATTTGAATTAATAAAGCAAAATAAACGATTTCTTAGAAGAATTATATGGTAATAATATTATTCTTTTTCCCTAGAAATCTCATTGCGAAATTCATTTCTCGCTTAAGAATCGGATAATGAAAAAGGAAGGGAAAATTGACGATAGAGTCTTATGTAAAGAGGGTTCATAAGGGAGTACGTTGACCGGTTCTAATGGTTGGAAAGTTTACCCTTGGCTCGATAATAAACTCGCCTCGTTCACCTTCATTTCCGATAATTTAGCTGACCAAATATTTGCCGTAACTTAATTATACGTTGCCAAACTTGTCGACAAACTTTAAGTAATTAACAAAAAGTTCAAGAGTGTAGGCTGATGATTGCCGAAAATCAATAAATTCTTCCATATGATTCTTCGATTAGATTTAAAAATAGAGAGAGAATTATAGATCGTTGAAGAATTATTCAAATATCCTTTTTACGTTCTAATTTTCGGACAAGCGTTTTTCGTTATTCATCATTATTATACGGTCAAAAACTTGGCCAAGATTTTGAAAATAAAGATTAAAGTTTAAAAAGTTTTTGAAATTAAATATTAAATACGTAATATTTCTAATGTAAGTTCTCTTTTCTTTCTTATATATTAAGATTCTTACGTATCCATTTAAAATCAATCTTTTAATCTTAAAGAATAATCATTTGCATATTAATAATTCAAATAATATATTTCTGAAGAAACATTGTGCAAATCAGTTACAAATTAAAATAAATTTATTGCTTAAACAGAAATTCTTTTCCTTAATTTCTTTTGATAATTCTTTTTTAGCAATAATTTTTTATTTTTATTTATATTAATATTTCAAATTTTAAATTGCACTCCAATAAGAAAAATTAAAGATTTAGAAATGGATTTGAGAATTCTATCGAATAATTAACTCTCAAAAATTACGAAATATTAAGTGGATATACAGCTTTAATAATTTCAAATTAGAAAGTTAAAATATCAATTTTATTTTATATTAATTATATATGTCGTATCTTGTAACGAAAAATAGTACAAAAAGTAAATATCAAAGAATAACAAAGCAACGTAAATTCTCTTTTAACAATGGTCGTAGGAGCCTAATACATACTCAACAATCCGGAAGATAGAGGATAAAGTCAAAGGTAACAACCTCGGTTAATTGCGTTTCGTTTGTCGCGGGATAAGTTAGCGAGCGGATGAAATTTTCAACGGGAGAACTCTTTGCTCCAACTTTCGAGCCTTGTACGCAAGCGTAACAAACATGACAATGTTTAATAAACGATACCGAAGCTCCGTGGAAGCGAAATTGAAATAGTTGTAGCCGGCAAGAAATGTTGTTCGATAATTACGCTTTTCTCCTTTCAGCGGAGAAATAATTTATGCCAAGTATAGAATCCCGATGGCACAGCTCTGAAGTTTCCCGACAAGTCTCTTGATTGGCGCTGCACGGGCAAAATCTCGAATCGGTCAACCAACGAAGTTTTGACGCATTAATCAGACCACGATAATCGTTCCAACTTGCGCACCAGCGTCGGAGTTGGTAATAATTATCGATGCCACCAATTAAAATATATCTGTATCTCCTTCAGATGTGGGTCGAACGACGCAAGAAAGGATCGTGTAATAATAAAGCTGTGCGAAAAGAATGATTTTAATCTTCTCGTTTAGTCAAACAGTATTTTTAGACGAAAATATGAACTTTTAAATATCCTCGATACAATTTAAAATAATAATAAGTTATTTAAATAAAAAAGAAAGAAAAGTATTTAACATATTTATTATAAATTTTATTTTATTATAACAAATATATACTTGTTCCTTAATGTGTGCCAGTAATAAAAAATTTATTTTATAAATTTACTTGTATCGAATTCAAACTCTGAAATAATGGAAATATAACGGTATTTGTTTTATTTTATTAAAATCAATTCTATTTTATTAAAGCTCGTATTCTATGGTTTTACGTCTCTAGTTGCACTCCATATATTTTATTTCACATCTCTCCGTAATCGTATATTTCGATATATGAAACATGTTCTCTTATTTTGATTTAATTCGATAAAAATATACCGATGTAATAGATGTATTATTCATGAAATACGAAGCTATAAAACATTTTTGTATAGCCATCGAAAATAAATTATCGATTATATCCCGATATTCGGTAGAACGATGTTGAAATTCTAAAATCGAATTTCATTTTATATTGGCATTTTATGATTTCATATTTAAAATGTATTTTCACGTTTCATCTCGTTTTAATAGATTTTATTTATTCATAGAATTTTTTTCGATCTACCATTTTTATTCAAAAATACTCTATAAATTTTATTTACGATTCAATCATTCAATTTGTGATCATTAGTTTTTGTTATTAAGCTTATTGTTAATCACATTTCCTAACGCGAAATATATTTATTGTATATCATTGTTCTTTTTTTATGAATTGACGCTCTGATGAATAAATCTCAAATGTTTTATTATAAATTTAAATAATTTATAAAATTTTGGATTTTAGCAAATGGATTCTGAAAAATAAGTATATCGTATCATAATAATTTATAAATTCTTATGGACTCTTCTGCTTATATATTTTATGAATTAATATATCGACTATTAATTTATATTCAGAGTGCTAATAAAATATCCCAAAAATCAATCGAAAATGCTCAACTGATGATTCGTTCTTTTCAAATTTTTCTCTTTTCGAAAATTGCCATTTTAGCTTTATTGAAAAGTTATTAATGAGAAATACTAGTCAAACACAAGCCGCATAAACCTGTCGTGCCGCAGTAATAGCGTTGGGTATGTGCTGTCAACAAGTCAGAATTGAACAAACAATCGACAACTACTCTACTTTTCTGCCACATAGTATAAAACAACCATTAATAAAATTTAATATCGATTATTAATTATCATATTTCTGCCTGATTTTATTCAGAATTTCCTTTTTATTTCAATTTAATAAGAAATTGCAATTAATCGCACATTGAAAAAGTATCGATGAAAATAAATAAGTATAATATATAAAAAAATAATATAGCAATAAATAAGGCTCTACCGCTTGCTTCATGATTGGCCAATGAGTTCTCTAACAAGTCCTTAACAAAACTGGAATGAAAATTTTCGTAAAGAGAATTGTCGAGCGAAATCATCTCGGAAATTACAAGTTGATCGGATGATTTCTGGAACACGATTTTTACAGAATCGATTTTAAAAACTAAAACGATCAAAGTGATATACTTTTTGTTTATTAAATTATAAACAATTTAAATCTGTGTTACACATTTCTATTTTTGCATCGAAACGTTTACAAACCATAAAAATGAGATTTGATTACTTTTAAATCGTTTCAATATTAAATATTCGAATATTTCAGTTTAAATAACGTTTCAAAGATATCAATGGACGATTTTTCCACGTATGGAAAGTGTCCAGCTATTCGTTACAAGGGGACACGTGTTAAGAGTGCTCATGAAGCGTAGAATCGTTCGAGTAAATTGAACGATCAAAGAGGGTAGGAGAGATGGAATGTCATTAAGAAACGCGGGAAATAAGAGTGTTCGGATTCCTCTTTCACGAGATCCGGACTCAATCTTCTCGTTCGGTCTTTAGCACAAATCATGTTCTTAATAGAAATTTAAACGACTCTGGAGGATCGCGGGAATGGCTAAAATATCCGACACGATCTTCCGGAATTTTTTACATAAATAATTTTAATGGACCGTCACGATGAGTCGTTGAATTTCCCATTTTATTCCTTGTCATTTTTTCCCCAAGGAATAATGGATTTTATCCATGCATAATTTGCTCAATTCGCGAGTGGAATAATTATGGCTCGAAGTATCAATGTAGGAGTTGTATATTATGAATAAAAATTTTCTTATGTATATTGGGATGATATTTCGAAATAAACAAATATACCGATCTATTTGTATAAATTAATTATTGTCGTGAATTTATGAAAATATTTCACGAATAGTCATCTTCAATCAAGAAATTATGAAACATCACTTTGAGACTCGATTCTAAGAAAAGTTGTTGCATAGAATCAATCAAGTACAAGTAATCGTTCATCAACTTTTTCATTTGTTTTGAATTTTCAAAAAATATATTCGTTGTTTGAAATAGAATATCTTTAAAAACATTTTTATATCGGTTTTGAAACAAAAGAAAAATAAAAAAACAATTATTCGAACATTATAAAACATTCCAAATATTCTTCCAAAAATATAACTGCCAGTTTCATGGTAGGAAATCAAATAAATTTCGTTTAAATTAAAAAGAAATAATAACACTTTAAACCCACGTTGAATATTCTGCTCTCGAACAATTTTGCTCTTCGACGAATTTGCGAATTCGTTATAAATAACGAATTCTTTAAGCCTTTTTTTAAACTCTTAAATGATTACAACTCGAATCCACGATAAATGTGAAAGCTTGAATCAATCATTGATCGAATTCAATTCACCAGTTCTCAAAATGTCAAACTAATAAACTAGCGAGTGTTGTTGTCCGTTATTGGACAAATTTAAACCTGTCACTGCTGCTGCACGAATGAATCGTCCGATTTGTCAAAAATAGAGATTAGTTCCACTTTTGTTCGTTGCTCATTTTGAATGAAAGTAGATAAAAATTATTTTTATATCTTTTTCTGTAAATTATCCCGGATCAAAACAAAAAAATATAAATTCAATTTTATGATACACTGTGCGATGACAAATTTGAATTTAAATTCGAATTACTATTTTCTACATTCATTTCTTTCTTTTCTGATATTTTCGAAATTGGAAAAAATTGTTCTTCAACAGAGCAATTCACTCGACAAATAAATTGTTTACAATTTGAATTAATTTTGAATTCGCTTCAGTACAATTTTTTCTCTTCGTTTGATTACGAATCCTTCATCTCACATTCGTTTTATTTTTAAATTTTATTGTTATATCGTTAAATATTATTATTAGCTAGAGGAAACTCGAATTGTAAAATTTAAAACAAGCGTAAGAGAGCACGAAACGATCAGATCTTTAAAAAAGAATGAAAAAAAGAAAATACGGAAAACCGTATACTTTTCAGGAAAACGAGCATTAAAGTTAATAAATATACGCGTTCGAAAGGCGGAATACGGATAAAGGAAATTAAAATTTCCGCGTTCGAATGCCACGGAAGGATACGGAAGGATTCTTCGTTTGCGTTTAAAACGAAGCTCACGTCACTCGCTGCAAGATATTTGAATAGCTGTTGTCTCGGTCCCACATTCGAAGGTATTATTACGTTCTCGTTCGTGCAACACATTCCTCTTTAGAACGACGGTTCTCTCTCGAGAGAGAAAAATACACGAAGAAAATGAAACCGAACAGAGATACACGTGTACCCTAGGATTTTAATCAAGAGATTCGAATAAAATCGAGGGAAATAAATTTTGACGAAATGAATCATTGTACTATATTATTGCAAAACTATATAAAAAATTAAATAATATAAAACTAAATAATATAAAACTAAATAATATAAAACTAATAAAACTATATTATTGCAAAACTATATAAAAAAAATTTAGTTTTACAAATGCTTTTATGTTTGGTAAAAAAAAAAAAGAATTCGCAATGAAGATCTCATTTTAAAAATGGCCACGCGCTTTGTATATCTGTTCAATGTACATTAAAGAGAACGATTGGAACAAAGAAGGTAATGCTCAGATTTACGCATGCAAAGGCGTAAAAACACGTAATGCGCGCTTTCACGAAATCATTAGTATAGATACCTCTCTGACGTAAATTTCACTTAATGTTTTATCCAAATTGGTTCGCAATTTACGATGTAAAAATATCAATTATTCTAACTTGCAAATATGTGAATATTTAAGAGTATTTTATCTTTTTAAAACTTAACGTACGAACAGTGAGTTGTTATTATAGTGTCGGGAACAATTAAAATTTCGAACTTTTTATGATAAATTATTTGAATCGAATTAAAAAAAAATCTGTGCTAATTTGTGATTCGACGCGAATTCCTTCTTTTTCCATCTATCTATCCATCTCTTCTTTCCTTGCAATTAACTCGCGCTCGAAGAACGCTTATAATGCGTGTTAACGCAATTCATATCTAATAACTGTAGGCTCGTGTGCAAGCGCGCTCGGTGAATTTCATTAAGATTACTACTATGTAGCGGAGGTAAAAATTAATGATCAATGATTTCAATATCTGTATCGTTCGTTTGAAAATTTTACTCCGTTAATTGGATCCAATTAAAGGAATAAAACGATACAAATTCGAGGAATAATTTGATTTTACGTTATTAATGCTCTAGATCTTGTCTCGTGCATTTGATAGTGTTGGGATAGCACGAAATACCTTAATAAATATTCTTTTGAATTAGGAGTAAGAAGATTAGAAGACTTTTGTACCAAGTGTATCGACTTATTTAAACATGTAATATGTAAATATCATTGATTGTCGAGAGAAAAGAAACAGAAAAAATATCATAGAAACGTAGATTCCTTGATTTTTATATCATTTAGTTAATAAAATTCTTTTGTAACAAATAAGTCTAGATGATGTGCTGAAAAACATCAATAAAATAATTAAAAACAAAAAAAAAGAATTAAATAAGAAAATATATTAACTGTCGGCTCAAGATTATTTATCAAATTATCAAACAATGAAACGTCGAATTATTTATATTTTAACAAATAAGATTTAATCGATATCTTTATGTACCGATTATTCCATTTTTCTATAATTAACTCCTGTTAAATAATATTAACATTCTATATAATTAATCAGATTCATCGAACATTTCGAAGCAACAATTTCCAAATTGTGAAAACCTATTTCTTACCGCAACATCGCAGCACATGTGCAATCGAATCGAAATTCATGTTCAGTTCTAAGCGTTGAAAGCGCGCGAAAAATAAACGATCTGCAAAAGAGAGCGGTGTGCTGCGGTTCCGACTCAATTTTTCATCCGGAATTCATTCGGTCGGCTATTATCGGGACGAATAATACGGGTCGCGGATTGATGACCGAAAATAGTTCATTGCCAGGTGTCGGGCGGACGTAGTATCGTTATCGTTGCAAATTACGCACGGCGGGTATGCATACACGGGAGCGCCGACTCGTGTGTGTATACATAACTGAAAATTCAATATAGCATCGCGAACCGGGAAAATGGATTGCCTTGGACCGCGATGCGGTGAACGATTTAATACGATTCACGAATGCTTATTGTTGCACCCTCGATACACGAGTCGGCGAACGAGTGACGTTATTTTCGATGATTGGGGGAATTTACCTGTTACCAACGATTAAACGGCGAATTCGTAACGCGACCCTTTGCGGGTCGAATTAATTTACAGGACTTTGAACAAAGAGTGGACGGAAAAAATAACGTTCTAACGAATTTATAAGTAATTCGAGATTTCAAGTAACTTTTTTCTTCTTTTATAATTTTTTTTAATTTTGAAATAGATGCAAAAGCATAGCTGCGAGGAATTGTTTTGACAATTTGAATTGAATCAAAGTTACGTAAGATCGCGATGTAAACAGATTAGGTAAGATGAAAAGAAAATAAAAACGAGGTGATCGATGCAAATATTCTCGTTGAGGAGTTGTCACTCAGCTCGAGCTTGTTACGTGGAGAGAAGAATTTCACGATTTCTTGCAATGCGACGAAATTCGATGTTTATTCCAGGAATTTCGTAAACGCGCAAGAATTTGAATGGAATACGGTATAAAATTCCTCGGAACGCGTGTTTGTTGGTTTCGTTAGAATTACGAGAGAGTCTCTCGTATTTTTCTTATATCTTTTCCTCGGTTTTCGAATCTCTTTCTTCTTACGAACGATTTCTTTAAACATTCGAAGATACAGAATTTTGCGAAAATTTTGAGAAAAAAGTAAATTCTGAATATGTCACGAGTTGAATATACGTAATCTTATAAAAAAAATAACTGAAATTCTGATACGTATAATTATCTCAAATTTATTCTTTTTGCCGAATTTTTTATTTTTCGTTTTTATATACAAGCATATATAAATATAAAGAGAATTTAACATATTTCCAGGTATGAAATTACTATTCGTTAATTAATACGAATTAAAACCAAAACTGAATGCGTTGAAGTAAATAAAATTTCAGATATTCTCACTCGTAAATTAAACACGGGATATATATATATATATATATTCTATAAAAGTATCAAATAACATCGAACCTGATAAATTAACGAGAGTTTAATTTCACGTTCAATCTTTGATCCTTCTCCGAAAATAGCTTTGTAAAATCGTATCCTGCGAGGATAAGCATCGAAACGAAAATTTTTTCGCTAGTATCAATAAACATATTCCATTTTATCCCCGCTCCTTTTCTTTTTCAACTTGATTAAAACGTAATTCAAGCAACGAGTCGAATATTTTAACAAATTTTCGCGAACGAATTATCGATAGAACGGAGAAAGGAGGGGGGGAAAATAAATAAATAAAATTCTATCGTGTCATAAAAGGCGATGCCTTTTGTTAATCCGAAACAAATTCGAGCTTTGTCGCGTATCATTTCGAAATGAAAACGAAACAAAAGGAATCTCGTTCCAAGGGTGAAATATCCGCGCGGGTGAGGGTAGGTTGTTTCTCCTTTGCACGAAACTTTTCCTCGGTTATAAACTGTTTGGCCGATATTTTTTACCAAAGCCGGCCTCGAACACTTGTAAAATATTACCCGCGGCGGCATTTTAAATTAACGCGGCTTCTCTCGTAAGGTTGTCGATTTTAAAACAACATCCAATTTCCAAGAGAAATCTGCCTCGAATGAAAAAGAAAAAAAAAAACATGCGAGATCGCGCGCAATTTAATTAATGCTTCCTTCCTAACTAATAAATCATTTACTCTCGTGTATCCACGAGTTTCACAAACTGTTCCGTTAAAAATAGGTAACCGAGCGCATCCAAGTTTCTTTTTTAAAACATTAAACCAGGTTATTTATTTATTTATTTATTTATTTATTTATTTACCTTTTCCTCTGTATTTATTTCGCTTGTAAGATCAAATGTTCGAGAAGGGAGGGAAAGCGTGTATTATAAAATATATAGAAACGCGATAAAGGGGATGCATTTTGGGAATAATTTGAAATTTGAGCCGAATGCTTTCGTGCTTTTCATTATATCCGTTAGTTGAAGTGTTTCTCGATTTTCGAGCATTTTGTTGGTATCGTTTTCAAACTAAATATAATATTATTATATCGAAATAAATATCGTTGTGTTAACGTAATTCGTAATGAATAATTGTTCGGTTAAATCGATAAAATCTGCCAGGTATTTCAAAGATTTTGTTATAATATTTATAAATAAACGTTTCTCAATTTTCAATAAATTCTCGTTTATTTTTATTTTCGATAGGATACGTTTACCGTGACATTGATTTTTATGCGATCGTAAAAAATTCTGTAAAATTTCGTTAAATTAAATCTTGCATAATTTCATAATGGAAAAACTCTTCTCGTTATTATTACTCGATATTAAAAATTCCTCTTGGAATCACTTGATACAACTTGATAAAACACTCGATAAAACAGAAACTATTAATTCGAAATGGGGATCGAAACTGTTCATGTTCTAGATTTATAACAGAGTTCAGAAACTGGTGTCAAATAGTAATAGAGAACGGAGCATTATAAATTCGATCTGGCCTTTGAGCGTTCCTCTGTACTCCCCCGGCTTCCTTTTACGAGCCGGAAACCGTGAAAATTACGAATTAAACCGGAGAGAAACTGCGCGTGCATAAGGGATCCACCACACACGATCTTTGTGAACGTTTCGCGTTATTAAAATCTCTTTAACACGTCCGATTCGAACGCAACACTTGGGACACAAACTGTGCATCCCCTCAAAGCGACGTTAATTTTCTTGTTTATTGTAAATCGAGCGCGACACACTCTTCTCTTTCTTTCTCTCTATTAGTATTCGATAGATTTCGATCTGACAAACTGGTAATTGGTAATTGGTAAGAGGAACTCGTTACACAGGAAACTGATCCATGAATTGCAACGTTCGAAGTGGTAGACGCATAATAAAATTAAAATTTAAAATCATCGCCTGGGAAACAACGAACTTTCGCTCTGATAGTTTCGATTTAATACAGCAATTTTACTAATAAGATACAATTTTATTTTTACTTTGAGGAACGATTCGTTTTTCCAGTAAATGAGCAATAAAGCAATGGGTCTTTAAATATCGAAACATAAATATTTTTCATCGTGTAATATTAAATATCACGTTCAATTAAAAATGTTAATTGTATTTAACTTATTTCTGTATCATTGAAAAAGAGATATTTTATAGGTATATATAAAATTTAAATAATCTTACAAGATTATTTTGCTATTTCATTTATACAGAAATTTTATTCGAGAGCGAAATAAAGTTATTTAATATTTTAAATTCTCTGCAATTTTTTTCTTATCCTTAATCTAAGATTTCCTATGTAATTATACACTATTATATTGTGTTTTAAAATAAAATTTTTATTGGAATTTTAATTACTTTAATTAAAAAAGAAAATCTTTAAAAAAATATTTTTTGTTATTATAATAATAATAACAATATAATAACATTTACAACAATAAACACATATAATGTGTTTTTATTTATAATTTTCACAATAATTACAATAAATAGTTAATTCATAATTAATTACACAAAATTAATTTATTAAACGATACATGCTCTTGCAAAAAATTGAAAGCAACGTTTCTTTTGCTCCATGTTTGAACACTATTGCGTTAAATCGATATTTTGGATATAATGATAACCACGAGATGTCGCGGTCATGTAGATCGTAACGTTCCACGCTATGGCTGTTAAAGCTCGAAAAAGAAAATTGTATTTTTCACACAGACGAATGAAAGAACAGATCTTAATTATAATTATATCGAACATTTTAAAACACACGAAATTTAGGATTACCATGATCAATTGAAGTTTGTTATTTAAAATTAAATTTGTAAAAGAAAATAAATCGTAAAATTTATAAAGTGAGAAAATAAATTTTTTAAATGTATCGACTATGTAGAAGGAATATCGAATTGACCAATTTTAAAACATAAAATTAGAATTCGTTAATATGAAAAGAAATTAGAAACAATTATAAATTGGATACTAGAAAATTTATTTAACTTAAAATCTAAAATTGCCCTATTTCAAAATTAAAATTTCGAAACGAAAGAATCGTGAGAAAAACTTGTATAATTTAATTTATAATTGATGTTCATTTAATACATGTCTAATGAATGTCTATATAAAGAAATCAAGAATATATTTCCATTATATTGGAATTCAACGTGTATCACAATTAATTATGAAATTTGAACATAATTTATTTCAAATAAAATAACGAAATAACAATTTGGAAACACAAGATAATTTATTTACTTTAAAACAACTTATTTTATCTCATAATAAAATAAATTATTATTTATATAATTTCTTATTTGAATTAATTACGTGAAATTAAATAAGAGATAATTTCATTACAACCTCTCACGATGAAATATTTTAAGTAAATCTGCATTTTCGATATAATTGATAAAATCAACGTAATAAAATATTGTTCATCTTCTAAAATTGTAATAACGTATTAAATGAAATTTAATAAAATTGAATAAAAAAAAATTCAAAATTATTACTTACAAAAATAGATGAATAATCTTAATAAATTTTTAAAAAATAAAATATCAATTAATTATCTTAAATATTTTTTTCGAATAATGATTAAAAGTTAATTACATCTGATAAGACTTCATTTTTCATCGCTTTTTTATTGTCTCATGAATGATATACGGTTGGAAAAAAATGAAAAGCTTTTAATAAAAACCAGACCGTCTTATTTTTTCTTGTCGCACGAACTTTCCTCCTTTTAAAAATATAGAGACGATGGTACCCTTTCATATTTGGGGCGTGCAAACGAGCTGCATACCCTTATTTTCCTTGAACTGAGTATTTCTTTGCCATATTTTGAGAACGGAAATCGAAGAAGCTCACGTTAATGACTCTAGATAATGAATAGAAATATAGGTGGTTGCTTAAAGCACGCTTTCGCCAAGAATTCCTCTTTCTCGTGAAAATAATCAACTTTTTACTTCTTTCGAAACAAAGCTCGTATCTTTTTCACGCATTCGTAATTATACTCTTTCATTTTAAAATTTTCTAAACCAACCATTCCTAATTGTTCGTTTACTCAATAGTATTGCCAATAAGCATTTTAAATTTTTCAACTAATCACAATCGAAATTTTATCAATGATCAGAATCGATCACCGATCAAGAAATGTTTTTAGTTAAAATTTAATTGAAATTATGATATGAATAATACGAAAAAAAATGAAAATGAAAAATGAAAGTGTATCTTTCTTATACTTTTTTTAAATTTTCTTTTCAAATTTATCGTTATACTTGCATATACAAATAATATAAAGAATTATTGTAAAATATTTTCATAGATAATGATTTATTTTTTTTTTTAAATAAGAAACATTGTTACTTTCTATTAAACGAATTATTACAAGTTAATAGAAAATCACAATGGAAATAAGATCGAATGATATCATTTAACGCGCACAATCCGACATTCTTTCTGGAATTCGTTAAAAAGTAGATGCTGTAACGACAATGAAATATCTTTATTGCAACAATTTTTTACGTTTGACGATCGATTCATCGAAGAAACGATTCAACTTTTATCTACCATTTTTAATGGATTTTGTAGCTCTTTAATTCTAGCATCGAATATCTTTGAGTCCATTAAGTGGTTTTACCGGCGATGGAATCCATTAGAAATTCTGAAACAAAACGTATACGCTTTCATCTTCTACTTCCGACATGATTTTTCTCTTGGTTTCTACGTTTCGTTTCGATCATTCGTTAATTGCAAATTTGCTTTTCATTAAGACTCGTGATATATACCATATTAAGAAAGATGTATAGAAGGAAAAATCTTGCGAAAAATTTTGAAATAAAATTGGATTCACACTTTTATTTAATCCAAAGGAATTTTACTTTTTTAGAATATTTTATTAGATTCTTTTATTTTGTAGCTAAATAACACGGTTCGTCCAAGTTTTCATCATTTATTCTTAAGACACCGCGAAACTTTTTTCCTCGTCGACTCGAAAGTTCCACGAACGATTGCCACGTGGAAGTTTAAGAGACTGTGTGTAAAAGCAGGATATAAGTTTGTCATGAATAAAACAGAAGCATCGGCGTCACTTCGAACAAGATCTCGAGCCGCCATAAATCCTCGAATCCAATGGCGCGGGTAACTTGGTCGTTCCAACTTGCCGCGAATTATGAAACGAAAGAGATTTGTGGAAAAATTCTCACTACGTCGGCGAATATCGTGACCGATCTCTTCCTGTCATAATTCGTGAATCCCTCCTACTTACAAATCCGAACAAAAAGAAAAACTCGATCGAATTCGAACCAAGAAATCGAGTTGATGATTTTCTTGTAAGAGTAATAATAAGAAATAACGATTAATGGTTACAAAATTGATCACAACGAAACGTATTTTTCTTTTGCTTGTACACTCTCGTTTGCTAGATTTTTGGAAAATCAGAATTCAATTGAAAGAAGTGAAAAAAAAGTTTTTATAAGAGGTTACTTTTTATACGAAAATAATGAAATTTCCATCAATTCCAAGATCAAAATTTAAAAAGAAAAAGTCAAGTTTAATCCCAGGAGAGTTCATTAAAAAAAAAGCAGAATCGGAAGTAAAGAAGAACTCGACAACTACTTGGAACAACCAATCAAAGAAAAATCCTTCTTTGTTGCGCCAACTTAAAAGTGGCTAAGCTTGCATGTAAAGCGGGAAAGGAAGAAGCGGTTGGAAAGACGCGAAAACGAGATGCAAACGATCCGCCGAAACGGAATCATCGAAGTTTGAAACTGGTCGTGAAGGCGTTCTTCATACGGGTCATGTTAGAACTTTTGCGAAACATCAGCAGACCATTCATGGTTAAACAGGAGTTGTTTCGCTCGATTAGTATCACGAAAATCGGAATTGGCGAAATTTCCATGGATCGAACATATATATATTTCTCTCTACTCCCATTCTTTCATTTCGGATTGGAATCAAATATCTCTCCATAAATCGTTGTGATCGTAGGTTAAAACGCATTCGATGCGGCGCCGAAAATTGAAAATTGAATCGAAAATCCTGGTGACAGATATTGATTTTTCCAAAATTGTTGTAAAACGAAAAAATGGAATCAAAAATAATTATTGCTATCTATATCGCGAATATCTATTACATTTATGCAAAATTTTAATATACAAAGTAAATGAATACATAGAAAGACAGAGTATCAAGATATTTAAAAAATAAAAAACATGATTTCAAAAAATGATCTCGAAATATTATATATTATAAAATATTATAGATTATCACTTGATAAAGGAAGATCATGTTCTTGATAATATATTTCAAGATCATTAAAATTGAACAAGTACCTTTTCTAAATAGTTACTAAAATAATTAACAAGTATATTTCGAATTTGAAATATTAAAACGCTCAAATCTGACAAAGAATATGAATTACGCGCCAATAAGATAGATAGAAAATTTCCACGCTATCAACATTCATCGAATTTGTTAATTGACTAAAAAAGAAAAGTCAACATGGCATGATTTTCGTGAAAATTTCATGTTTTGAGGCAATTTTCCAATTGGAAACAGAATTGAATTGGAAACAGAATTAACGTTTCAGTTTGTTTCTCTCCAAAATCCGGTATTTTGGAATTTATCACGATCTTCGCATGAATTTACAATAATTTAATTTCAACGAATTTTACATTGGATACCGCGTTTTAAACCGTGATGGTTTGGAGCTGCTAGAATTTTTGATGAAAACTCGTTATTGAATAAACGATACACTTGGTTTTCGTTAGATCGATATCGTTTTCATTAATAAAATAGACATTATGTTTATATTAACTCCTGTGAACATAAAACCGCTATAAAGTTTGATTTGATGGAAAAATAAGCCAATTTCAATATGTGCAATCGATATTTTAATTTTTCACAAATAAACTATCTAAATAACTTTCTAAATATTAATTAAAAAAATTGTTTTTTGAAAGTTATAATCTATCTTCAGATCCTTATTTCTTTTATGTGTTTATCGTGTTACAAAAGATTATTTATGCTCTATTTATAGTATATTTCCTTGAATAATTATAATTATTACGTTTAATTATATTTATAATTATATGTATATCTGAAATCATTGTGCTAAATACTATTTATTCAGTTTTATACAATTTTGTATGTTCAAAAATTAAGCAAAATTAATCAGAAAGTATAATTGTTTTTCTTTTTTTAATTTTTCGAAGTTTTCATTTAAATTTATATAATTAACATCTATATGTAGTTAATATGTATATGTAGTTAAACAATCACTAAATATAAGTGCACGTCATTTTCGTTGCGTTGTTTAACACAAAACATGACGTCCAAAATTTTCTAGGCAACGTATTATCCTATTTTTGTTTAAAAAATATATTTTTAAATAAATTCTAATAAATAGATAATATTTAAGTCTTCTTCTAGCAAACAATTTATTTTTATAATTTATGATTGACCAATGAACTTTCGTTATATTTTATAAAAAATTTTATCCTATACAGAGAGATCATTTAGTAAAATTATAAAATATTACTTATTTTTGTTTATACATGGATCAAATTATACATCGTATAATATACATAAACAAACTTAATAGACTTGTTTAAAAAACTAAAAATACGAAATTTTAAATTTCCACGTCTTTCCACGATTCGATGAAGAACTGATTCAACACTGATTATAAAATGATGGAATCTGAAAAAGGGAAGAAGAAAATTTCAACAACAAATGGAAAACAAATAATCCCTCCTCATCTCGAAACACGATAATAAACAAACTCAAAGGTGTCAAAATCCAAAGCAATAATCCACTCGATAAATCCTGTCTCGAGCCAAACCCGGTTACACAGTTTCACCCCCTTTTACCGACCGCACGAACAAAGAGCAAGTTTTCCATTCCCACTGGAAACAATCTCATTCGCCACTTTCATGCCGCACACAATATCCAACTCGTTACATCTCGACGGTAAAAAGAGCAAAAAGAGAGAGAGAGAGAGAGAGGGGAAAGAAAGGGGGAAAAACGAAACAGGCTATACGTAGTTTCATCTTCCTTCACCCGCTGCATTAACACGGAACGAGTTATCCCATTTCCACTAGAAACAATCTCATTCACCACCTACTACATCCACACACCCTTCCCTCTAATACCATATGATATTCATTTCTTCGTGCGTTTCTATGTAGAAAAGAGCGAAAGAAAAAAGGGGAGGAGAGCCAGAGAATCATGGTTGCTCTAGCCACGAACGTTGCATGGATTTCATTCAACCTGAAATGATTCCGCCGAGGGATCAATGGCTAAATGAAAAATGCAACGGGCTACGGCGTATAAGAACGCGATAACCAGGAGGGGAGGGAAGAGTTAGAGACGGTTGTTGGGGAAGAGTGGACCGCCGTTAAAGAATCGTGGCAGGTCGGTGAATGAAAGGGGTCGCCAGAAGGTGATGGTTGATGAGAAGAGGTCGAAAGACGAGAAGAGGGTGAAAAGGTAAGTGCGCGGTTACGGGCGGAAGAATAGGTTTGAAAGAAGGTAAAGCGAGCGGAGGATTTGCAGTTTTAATTGTTCGCGCCTTCTTTGCGCGTGCCGTCAACGGGAACACATCCGAAAACCCAGGAACAAGAACGAGATCTCACCAACTGGAATATGTTTGGCGTTGCTCGTGTGCACGAGTTGATTCTGGAAACTGGGACAAATTACTTTGCGACGAGAGATAGAGGAATTTGAATAACACGACACGAGGTTTCAGGGGAGTACGGTTTTTCCCTTGCAGTGTATCATTCTTCCTCCTCCTTCCATTCGAATTTCCTCTTTCGATTTGGTTTTCTTTCTCCCTTCTTCTTTTCACGTTGTTTTCCTGCCGGATACTTGATTTAAATTATACTTTCTAATTCGTAAAATTCGTTAATTTTTAAATAAACTTTTAAGTCGATTTATTCGAATTGCCGAAACGATTAATTACTTCGCCAACGAGCGCCAAAGGTTAATTAAATTGAAACGAAACGAAAGAAAGAGCGCTCATTCTTCGAACTCGTTTTCGTTTGACGTTTCGTAAAACCACATCCGTTTCCGGAAGCATCATCCGTGAAACGCAGTTTTCCCGCTAATTACGAAAAAATAACCGCGACGAGAGTTTTCTTCTTGATATCAAAGTCGCATCTCAACTTTCGTCAGGGGGTCGTGCTAATTATCATGGGAATGCGGCTTCGTAATTGTCTCCGCAACCGTCTCTATGGTCTCCTCTCCAAGCACCCTTAACTATCGCGCGTCTTTGAATCCGTTAAAGAAGAAATCTTTGTCTGAATCCGGCTGGTTGAACCTCGCGAGTCGAGCGAATTGCGACCACTTTCCTTTGTTTCTTTGAACGTTGCGATTCTCTAAGGTCGAAGGGAAGATACGGTATTTCCAGACGACGTTGTAAAAAAAAAATTCAAATTTACCACTCCTCTTCGTTCGTTAAAGAAGTGAAAATAAAGAGAAGAAGGAAAATTCTACTCTGAATCGTGTGCGATGTCGATGAACCAAGATGATCGCATCGTTAATTTTTGGTCATATTTCTTTCTTATCCCTGAAAATTTTGACAAGCTACTTCGTCGAACGAAACGATTGGAGTGTTATTTTAAAATGGAATCAAAATTTCAATGATCTTCCTTCGTTCAAAACTTTCTTTGCAAATAGAAGCTTTTCTAATTATCTCTTCTCCTGAAAAAGAAAAAGAAAAAAATTGGACCTATTTGCACGGGGACAATAATCCAAATACGTTTCTGAAGCGAACTAAGCGTTTAAGTGGATTAGAACGTAGCGGGGTAACTTTTCAGCTTATAAAAGCACGCAAAGATTATAAGTAATGGAAAGTGTATAAACAGGTTTCTTAGAGAGACGATTACCACGCCGTGTAATCCACGTGCAACCGCTGCTTTCGTAATTACACTTTGACTTCTAATTATCATGCACCGTCAACCTCTTCATTCTTCGTGGCCTCGTTGCGTTCATTTGCACGGTGTTAAGCGTGTTGCGACCACTTTTCCTTTTTTTCTCTTTTCTTCTTTTTTTTCGTATTCGCCTCGAACAACACACAGAGCTGTTTGATTTTCAATGCTTTTTTCTTTTTCTTTCTTTTTTTTTTTTTTATTTGTTTGTTGCTTTTCTCTATTGACTGTGATCTCGTCACTCGAACCACTCGCGAGACAAAGATTCGTCGCGATTCGTCGAATGTCATTAACTTTTCATTCGAATTGAAAACTCGATAGAATAGATCTTTATAGCATCGAGGATTTTTCGTTATTAACGAACGTAATTCGACAAGTTTGAATAAAGTTTTATATATATATATTTTTTATATATTTTGTGTTCAAGATTCACTAAATTAATGAGATTATCGACAAGATAACGAGAATACTTCACATTCAAAGTTATAAATTTTTGTAGAGATTTGTAATACATCTCTTATTTATAAAAGATACATTTATAATATTTCTTTATTTTCAATAAAAGCAAATTTAAAATGTAGAATTTTTCTTCATTTCGAAAATATAAATACACACAGTTTCAAATTTCATTTTCAAAATATAATCTTTTTCATTTTTAAATAGTACATAAGAAAACGCTGTTGGGCATAAATTCTGATAACAGCACGATACGAAATAGGCACGTTATTCGTACAAAACTGGTTCAACTTTGTCCAACTGGCGTGATACATGAAGCAGAATCGCTTAAATCACTTCTTTGTTCGCCATATCATTACAACGACCTGCATAATATTTACTAGTTATCCCATTGGATAATCGATATCACATTATGTTTTATTTATGAATTTTTATACGAATTTATACGAATCAACTCCATATGGATTGCGTCCTTCTTCAATATCGATAATTTCGATAGTCTCTTTCATTTTGTTCAACGTGATTTTTATTACAAAAGAATTATTATTGTTGCTGCATATAAATTTTCAACAATGTTTAATTAATTTAATTAAAAATTAATTATATTATTAATTAATTAAAATTATAAATTGGAAAGAAGTTACATATCTCGATTTTAAAATAATATAAATTATCTTATAGCTCGCAAAACATTATCGATATCTTTTGCAATGGAAGTTTGTTATTTATTTCAATTAAGTTTAAAATTTTATTTAATTGTATATTCAAAAATAAATAATTTAAAGTAAAATCTTTTTTTCTCCTTCTGGTTTCCTTCTGCGATATTTAAAAAAATACGGCGACTTTCAATATTAAAATATATTTTTAATTCGTTCTATTTAATATTTTAAAAATAAATAAATACTTTAACTCTAATATAATAATTGTAATTAAAATAGTATCATAAAAGATATATACAATTAAAATAGAATATTAATTTTACCAAAAACATATTATCATGAAACAAAAAATATTCTCTCGATTTATTTCCAAACGAATCTGAATCCACTGCAATGAACGATGCTCGAATTTTTCACTTTACTTCATATTCGAATATTTATGCAAACAATCCATTCTTTCCTCGCATAATTTATTTCCACGTATTCCAATATACTCGAACGATCGCATATCCGTCATTCGATTCGCGAAACTAATAATATTTGCTTTTATTTATCAAGCGGCATCGATACGAATCGTAATACGTTATACTATGTTTACACGCACATTTTCGTTTCTACGAACTCTTTTCGTTATCACGGATAAATTGCCATCGAGCGTGTCCTGTGAATCAAATAATTTAATCAAATAACTCTCGATTCCTGCCTGTGTCACACTGTCTGATCCCGACAGTTTGGCAATTGAACGACATTTGTTTCGTCGACCTGCTTAGGCGGTGCACAGTAATTTTATTACGGATATTTCGAAGCGCTACCGATAAATGTGACGGCCGTTAATCCGTCAAATACGGTTAAACACGCGGTGTTTGTCGTCCTCGACGGACACGGACGCTTTTTCAACTCATTGATTTATTTCGAAAACGAGACCACTAAAGGTCTCCGTCATACGTTTTTAATCAACGCTTTAAAATGGCGACCCTGGTTTCGACAGTGCCGAAGGTGGAGGAACAATCATCTCTTCTCTCTTCTCCTCTTGCAATTAAACGATGATACGATGAAGTGTAAAGCGTGAAATTTAACGAAACTTATTTTCTTCAATCTATTTCAAGTGAATTAAATTGGAAAAAGCTAATTTTTCGTGATTCTCGTGTTATTTCGTATAACAGATCGATGGTTTATCCTTTTGAGGATATTTCAAATTTAGATTCATTTAATTTTCTTATAAATAATCGACTCTTTTCTTTTTCACTTAATATAAAAAATAAATAGGGCATATTGTTCAAAGTAAAAGTGGTTTTAGAATTTGAAAATATTTTTTAATTTATTTTATTCGTTGTGCAATAGAAAGAAAATCTTTTGTGTAATTCCTAGTGGTATAAGTAAGTATACGATCACAAAGCGTATAATGAGATTTCGGTTCCAATGGTCGAACAAATTATGTCAGTTCCCTCATCGAAATTGGAATTGGCAGAGTTATTTCTTCTATATCGTACTGACTCATATCTCATAACATTCGATTTTATCCTTTGCTTTGAAAACGAAGTATTACAACTCGATTCAATCTAACGATCGAGACTAAAATATCCCCTCTATACCATTAATGCTATCTTGAGAACAATTGAGAAAGTAGAATGAAATATTAATTTCTATTTCTATTATAATATTAATTTCTATTATTATTCTATTATTATTATATTAATTTCATTGTAGAAAAATGTTTTTTTTTTTAGTTAAATTATTTTGAGAAGTTTAGATAGTAAGCCTCAATTTCGATAATATTACGATCATATATCAAATATGAATTATACGTACGTATCAACTCGTTTACTGTCAACTTAAACGTGTGGCCGAAAATTAATTCATTAATCGTTATATCTGGGAAATTATTTTTTAATTTATTTCGTAATATTTCATGTCACAGGCATCTCACAGATTTCAGCTTAGTTCCAGCGTGAATCGAATCGATTACGCACATTTGTCGCACATCGCGTATATATCTTTAAATAACGGAAGAACTTTGACTTTCGATTCGAATTTTCTCAG
Source organism: Apis cerana (assembly GCF_029169275.1). Lineage (NCBI taxonomy): Eukaryota > Metazoa > Arthropoda > Insecta > Hymenoptera > Apidae > Apis > Apis cerana. Next base: position 373,046 of record NC_083864.1, on the reverse strand, counting down.
CTGGCGTCGATGACGAATGGATCCCTCGCGTTATCCGGCTGCATCAGCTGCCGCGTCGAAGTTTTAAGCCCGTGATCGATCGTTTTCGATTAGAACCCGGCCCGGTCTTGAAGCAAAGGCCGCTCTATCACGGAGCTTGCTTAACCAACTTTCTCAAGACTTAAATGGAGACAAGTACATTTGACTTTGTCCAGAAACGATATTAAACTTCAAAGAAGCAATCTACGAGAGACGCTTAATCGAGAGTCGTCTCACCCGGCTTCGTATCGATTTCATTTGAAATCGTTAATGCAATTAAACTTCGGAGATTTGAATGCATAGAGTTTTTTGAAAGGACGTTTGGTTACAAGATCAGTTCCAAGTGAATCTATAATTATTTCTTAAATTACTTTTGCTCCAATAGCAATGATGACAGGATAAATGTTTACTTGGTATGAAGTAAAACGAAAATTTACATTCTCGTTTTTTTTTATAGACTAATAGAAATGTTTAAACTCTTAGAAATTTCAGTTTGAATGAAAATTTATAAAATTCAGAAAGACTTTTATGCATCGTAGGAGATAAATCTTATTTTTTTATTTTTATGTTTTTATTGAGATATTTGAAGACTGGACGTAAAAAGGAATCATAAACGCCATAACAAAATGTATATTTCTTAAATTCGAAATACAAATTAAATCTATAAACGAAAAGTAATCGATTAAATCGTATTTTAGAAAATAAGTTTCGATATATTTTGTCAATATTTTTAATTTTTGCCAATCTTATTTACCCAACAATTGAGATATTTACGCAATTCACATTCGCGCGTTGAACGTGGAAATGTATAAACTCGTCCAATTTGTTACAGAGAGGTAAAAGTTTGAAGCAAAGAGCAAGTTTCATTAAACTCGATATCGAGATACTAAAAGTAGCAGAGATTGGAGAGGCTATTATACTTCTGGCAAAGAGCTGTGTTGGTAGAAAGTACGAATGCCAGATTTGTCACCATCTGGTAGAAAGGAGGGTACAAATTTTCACAAGTGCTTGAAGACTATACTTTTATAAAGTTTCGACGAACAAAGCAACTCCACGACTAAGTTTCTGGCAGAGCGAACTAGTCACTTCTTTCCTGTCCGATCCAGAAATATCCATGTATCTTCACTTTTTTTTTATTTTCATCAAAGCCAAATTGAGACGAGAATAAATCGGATTTTTTGTTATTCCATACCTATTTCTTCATTTCTGTTCTATATCTAGACTGGATCAATATTATAAACACTACATTATAAAATAAAAGTTAGAAAAGTAACTTTTAAATATAAAAAAAATTCATCGAACTATTATTTTTGAAAAATTATGCAAAATGCCAAACACAAAAAGCATTGTATCTGATTTTTTCCATATCTCTATATCACATTTTCCATCGACAAAAACAAGCTTTCCATTTCTAACTCCGATTCTAACGAATTCACTGAGAAACGAGAAAAAGAGAAACTCATCATTCTCGTCTACGAAATAAATCGTTTCATCCACCGTTGATCTCTCAAATTCCCTGGTAAGACGTAAAACTTGGCCATGGATCACATCTCTATTTCCAAAATTAAGTTTACTGAATTCGTAATCACTATTATCCTTTCCCTTTTTTATGCGAAAGTACGAAAAGAAAAAGTTTCATTCAACTTCTTTAACTAATTGTAAATAATTTGTTTAAATTTACGATAACGATGGAAGAAGAAATACACGACTGGATACGAGATCTATTTGATAAATCTAACTCCTTTTCTCAATTCGACCGTTATCTTGATTCCACAATATCGACAAGATTTACATTTCAAGAATGAAACCTTTTTATACAGAAAATAAAAAGTCATAATACATAGAGTTACGATTCAAATAATAACAGTAATACAAATGTGAGACGTATTCTTTTTATTTAATTACTAAAATATTAATTGTTCTGTATATTTAAAATTTTTTCCCCTATCGTATATATTTTTATATCCACTTTATCCATCGTATAAAATATTTTCTGTATCATAGAATAACAAAAATTTTTAATATGTTATTCATTAATTTCTCTGTTGTTCGTTTTTGTTATCTTTCAACTAATTTTTACAATATTTTTAAAATAATAATTAAGATATTATCATTTATCAAGTTTAGAAATAAATTTGTCATATCATATCATCTTTTTCTTAATATCGATAATCCAACAGATTGAAATTTTCTTTTATAGCTTTATAATTCCTTGACATAACCTCTTTAATTCACTCGAAATATCTGGAACAAACCTTACGTTTGAATAATTAGAAAGAGAAAAAATGGTCGGAGGAGAGGATAAGAAATAAAATTGTAACTGCGCTAACCAAGACCCGCCTTGCTCGTCGGATGGATTTAAATAAACGCTTCGAGCAGGAAATTTTTATACTTGGTCCCTTTTATCTGGAATAAGCTGACGAATATTCGAGTGGGCGAAATAAGAATAGTCGCGGATAATGCCAGGCAAAGGCGCTACTCTTTGCGAATTCTCCCACTTATTTTAGACGTCCAGAGAATACAACCATTGTTACGTGATATAAAATGAAAACCGAGGACGAAATTCGCTATGATAATCTTTTCAACGATTGTCACGTGTCCACCCCACCACTCGTTCTCTTCTCTTTTGTTACGCTATTTTTTTAAAAGTCGAATTAACGTTGTAATTTATGCGCTAATTATGGTTGTTATGTATTTCAATTACGTCATTGGAATTTTTCTTTCTGTGGATTGCGAATATTTATGCGAAAATTTATGTTTTTATAAAGAGATATATTATATCGTGATTACGAAATAATATTTTATTTATATCTTAATCTTAAAAATATGCTATGAATATTCTTGGTAACTCGAAGTATTATACATGACTATTAATTAACCATGAAAATATAAAGTCTTTTATTTTTCTATGTAATATTCATGAGTATTCTGCACATAACGATCGTAATAAAATTGATATTTTTTGCAAAATATTTTAATAAATATCGTTTATTGAAGATTCGTCAATATCAACAATATTTATTTCATATCAGATTATTTTAGTACAAACGATTATCAAGTTGTATTATTATTGAAATATCAGCATTATATAAATCGTATCAAATCTTAATTTGCACGATAAAATATTCTTGTATCGATTTATGCATACAAAAGCATAATATATTTATAAAAAATATACTTGAAGCGATAAAAATTCGATATCATAAATTGATTAAAAAATTCATTTTTAATCAAGTATAAAACTTTTATTTTCACAATTCTGAGTTCATTTTTTTTTATCATATATCAAGTGGAAAAATAAAGATATTAATTTTTAATAAAAATATTTTTAAATAAAATTTGATAATATCAATCGATTTGAAGATTGAGTTTTACAAAGTTGAATATTAGGATTAAAAAATTTAAAAAAATGTTATATTTTTATCATTTTCTCCAATTTTTTAATTTCTGTCGATATAATTATATTTTATGACAAATTTAAAACGAAATATTAAATAAATGAAATAAATAACTAGATAAAAAATCATAATCAAATATTTGCAGAAAGCTTTAAACGACAATTTTTTCATTAATATTTATTTTTGTAAAATCATAGACTCAAATTTTAAGAAAATAATAATTTCGTCGTGCATTATATCTAATAATTTTTTGAAAATTTAAACTTAAATTTTCACGTGATATTTATTAAAAAAATCTAACGTATTTAAATAAATTGTACGACATTTCTGATTTAATTTATAAAATATACAATAAGGAATATAATATATAAAATATATAATAAGGAAAATTCTAGAAAAAAATCAACATTGATATTCTTAACAATATATGAATAACAAAATATCAAAAACCTGTCATTATTGAAATAATAAAAGAAAATATACTCACAAAAATACCATCAAACAAAAAATATTTTCATACTCTCGATTCGCAAAACAATCGTTTCTTTCAATCTGATGAAAGGATCTCTTATGTAACGTTCTATCTTAAAAATAGTTTCCATTAGACCGCAGAGAAAAGGAAAATGTAACCGTTGAATCACCGTCAAAGTTAATTTAATCACACGCCAACAGAGATGACATTTCCACTAGGTGACTAGGCGAAAAAAAAAACACCTAGGTCACACGAATACGATGTTGAATTTTGTTCCTGTTCTTGGCAAGCCGCCCGAAAGAATCTTCCAAACAATCGCTCGCCCTTTCGGATAAAATTTCCATCGCATCTGATACAATAAAAAATCTTTTTCTCATCGACCCGCATACGTCAACCTATATATTCGTTCGAACACTTCGATTATCAAAATCTCGTTGAATTTTAATAATCATTTTCTAATGATTTTATTTTTAAACCGTTTATTAACCGTTTATGATAAAACATTTAGAAACGACCAATTTATATGTCAGAGGAAACAATATTAAAGTTGTTAAAATATTAAAACTTTCATGAAAAGTAGCATTTCAATTGAAATTGCAATTGATTATCTGAATTGTAATTAAGATTGTAATGTAAGCTTATCAATATGAAAATTATTATTATATTTAAATTCGTTTTCAATTTTTAGTTCTAGAGATAATTTTAACATTATAATATAATAATTATATAATAATCAGAAAAGAGAATGAGGATTAGATTCTTAAAATGAAAATTACAGTGTAATGTAAGTCTATTTGCTAATCATTTATAAATTTTTTTATAAATCTATATACAATCTATATACAATCTACATAAATATATAGATTTATATAAATTTTATAAGTATACATCTTTTAAAAAAAAATGTTACAAGAGGTTTGTTTCGTTTCACATTAAAACTGTATTTTGTTTTACACGAATGATACTTCAATATCCCACATTTACGATGGTGAGGAATTTTAATTTGTTGAAGAGACTACTCGTTAGTCAACGATAATTGAAAAATATTTTAACAACCATTGACGTAGAATGTTGCCAATTGCTTTTATCTCGCATTGCGTTCCGTAATTTGCGTTACATTGTGTTACATATATTGTTGGATGACCCATGCGTTTCCTTTTCATAGAATCCTCGACCAATCATTGAAAAGAATTAAAAGGATTTTAAAACAGTTAAAATTGTTGTGCTCGAGCTTTTCTAAAATTATTGAATTGAATACTCGAAAAATAATGAAACGAAATAACCAAAAATATATAAATTATTTAATTTTTTTATTCGAAAATAAGTTTATATAATTTTTCAAAGTTAATTTTTCAATTGTTTGTGTAATTATTCAATTTACATTTAACATTTAAAAAATAACTTTTTATTAATCGAAACAAAATTACATCAGCTTGATGCAAGTTGTTGTAAATATATATTATACACAACTTCAGCCATTATATAAAAAAATTCTTTTAAATACAAGATCTATATATAATATCAATAGAAGTCAGTAATGTATATTTTATAATGATAAATTTTTGTTTCTAAAATTTAAAAATATTCGATATTTTGAGATATTTAAAGAAAAGAAAATTAAAAAAATTAAAATTTGAAGAGTATAAGAAATGATTAAATAATTGTTTTTCACTGAAAAAATAATTTTTATATTTTTATTATACAATATGTTAATATATAATATAATTCAAAATAATGATCTTTTTTATTAGCAAGAAAAAATGCAATATTTGATCTTAAAAATAAAATTGTATAATTGTTCTTGAAATGAAAATATGCAGAAAGTGTTCAAGAGATCTTTAGTCTGTCATGGCATTTGACAGAAATGGTGATGATCTGTTGGTGAAATGTCAGAGAAATTTGACAGATGAGTCGGAACTTCCCAATTCAGCACAGTGGCTATCTATCGAATAATTTTACCTATATCGTCATCCATATGCGAATGAGCCAGAAAACTATTATCCATCAATAGAAGAATTATTTCCTGTTTGCAAGATATGACCGTTTTACCTTACAAAATTTTCTTATATTTTGTGTAACATCATGTTCCGAGTTTAACAATTCATTGAATTACGAAGAAAGAAAGAAACGATAGAATTTTCTATAGGAATAAATAAATATATATTGCAACAAAATAGATAAAATAAATTAATAATTAAAAATAAGAGAAACCTAGAAAAAATGATCAGCGAACTATCGGGGTTGGGAACCGCTATTTTCATTGTTCGAGATTATCGATTACCCAATTACCCGAATTCCAATTACCCAAAACACTTATACAGAGTGGAAAGGAAAAGGGATTAAACTTAAAATGATTTATTTATGTATTAATTGCATCAGCAGTTACGAAAATATAATAAAAATTCATTTCGTTTACTACTAAACAAATTTTTTCGAAAAATTTTTCATAATTTTCAGACATAAATTTATCTTCCCTCCATTTATATATTTTTTCCCTCCATTAAGTCCAGTTAGTTTTCAAGTTTGTCAAAATTATCTAGGAATCCGCAAGAATGGCGCGAAGATAAATAATAAAAGCGAGCAAGGAGTGATTCGTTAACGCGGATCTTGAAACGAGAATGGAAAGTTTACGAAAGCTACGAGTTTCGCTTCGAAAGTTTCACTACTCGGTATTTGCCGAGCAATTTCCACCGCGTTCAAATTGTTTCGATTTTTACGGTGTTTTAGCGTTTATGGAAAGTAAGCCTCCTGTCAGCCTCGGTACCGCCGCTCCTTTTAAATATCGAATTAAACCGCCATCGCTGGAAACTAAGTTACTCGGTCGAAATAGGCGGAAATGGGCTTTTTCTTTCCCTGTAGCTCTCGCTTTTGTTTGCACGAAATTTTAATCCGACGTAATCACCGTCTTTTATAATTATATCTTTATATAATATAATTTATATTATATCAAATTATTTCGAGCCAGAGGATCGTTGCTGTAGAGTTTTTCACGAAGATGATACAATTGTATTTTCCAAGTTTGTACATTTGCTTCGAAGAAATAGACTTTGTATCGGATTTCTTTTTTTAGGAATTTCGCAATAATTTTTATCAAGCTTAAGCTTCGAAAAAATAACTCGCTACTTTTATATTACGTTTACGACTAATATAATGATTTCCTAATAAAAAATATTATATAAAAAGAATTAGAATGACAAGTGAATAAACAATCATAAGATGTTATTGTATGCATATTTCTAATTTCCTCTCTCTTATTCGGAATATTGCTCGAGAATCAACGTTATAACGAAAATGGAACAGAAGGGAAGATCTCCGCGTTTCCTCGAGATGCAATTATGCATGCACCGTTACGCGCGTTGAAATCTTCCTATACGCAAAATTTTGTTTATTATCGGTCACAAGTTGGATTCCGCTTGACGACACGCCAAGTCAATTTCTATTAAAGTAAATTTCAAAGTTTACTTAGCCTCTGGTTCATTTATAACTGTTTCCATAGCATAGCGACGACAAACAATTCGCTATTCGAATGTTTGAAAGCGAAACATTCGCTATTTCCGAAATGAAACATTTTCGCTCTTTCGTTTCGAGGGATGAAACACCGAGAGACAAAATGGGGCAGAGTCAAGATATTTCTTCGGTTTGCTTCGAAACGTTGACATTTTTTTTCAAAATCCTCCAGTTTCCTGATGAAAACAAACGTCATAGCTCTCTCTTTCTCTCTCGTGTCTCTTCCCCCTTTTCTCTAGATAGAAACGAGACAAAAAACGGAAGGAAAAATTTAAAGGAAGAAACAAAAAGTGATTTCTATTTTTCTTTCAGACTTTAAATTTGTACGCGCGATTCGAAAGCGTTATTTAACGACAAGGATTCTTGCTCTATATTCCTTATAAACGAATATATGGAAATATTTACGCGCACGAACGAAAACATTACTTATTGAACGTTGAAACTCGTATTTTGGTCGAAAATTTCTATCCTTGGAAATAAAGTAAATCGATCGTAACAAAGAAAATATGTTCCACGATATATCGAATACCAATTGTTTCCGTACATCATCATCCTCTTATGATTTCCAAGCTTTTTATTTGTACACGGTTCTTTGAACAGAAAACTCGAAGATTTTGAAATAAATGAATAATGTAAAGATACAGGATATATCAAACTATCAAATATTTAATCGCTTCTTGAAACGATACGAGATCGCTGCATCGCTGTCAATTAAGTAGATTCGAAGTGGTATGTACATAGGGATGAACCGTAAAAGGTGTAAAAGCGGAGAAATTATTCTCTCTTGTGCACACTGCTTGAAATATATCAAAGGACTCTTTGAACGCACTCTACAAATATCATCGATATATGGGATAAAAGATTTTTCACTTCATTTTTCGCTCGCTCGTTCAAACTTCAAGAAATTTTCTAGAATATTATAGATAGCAGGTTATTAATTAGTAAAAATAAGACTCACATACTTTCTTTTTGAAATACTTGTTAATCGAACAAGTCTCTTCCGCGTCTCAAGAATTTTTTAATTTCTTCTTAATTTCAAGATACTTCTTAACATCGTTAGAGGTACTCGAGAGGATATTAAACAAGAAATGCAATACCTTGAAAAGATATTAAGATACTCAAAGATACTTCAACTTTTTGAAATTTTATTAAAGCTTGATGGAGAAGAGAAAACGGGAAAAAATATCGAGCAAATTTCTCATAATTATAATATTAAGAAACAAAATGTTAAAAAAAAACTCTGATTAAGAAAGAGTAAATCGATCTTTGAATGTTTTATAAAATTTCTCGAATATTTGTTTTTTGTAAAAAATTGAGAAGCTAGGTTATTATCTTTGTAAAAATAATTCTTCATCATCCTTCTTTCTTCTTATTATATTTAAAAAAAAACTTTTCGACGTACAATTCTTACTTCTTAGATTTTTCTCTCTCGAATCGGTTTGATGAAAACGAGTAGATAAACGTAATTCCCCGAAATTATCTTCCGTAATAAATCGCATTTTCGAAAGATAGCATTATTTTCGGGGCAAACGGAGGGCCATGACAAGCCAGACGAGCGTGCACGATGAGTTTTTCATTTCGAGGAGAGCAATGCCGATGATAAGCCGTGTCCCGACGAATACAATGGACAACCGGGCCTCATCAACGGTTGGCGCGCTCTTATTCCGCCAAGACGCGCAAAACTGCTCTTTTGAAATTTAAATTTTCGCTAATGAAATGTTCGCAATTTACAACGGCCGTTTCGTTATGTCTACGCCGCACGAAATTTACCGCGATGCGGAATTTCTCATTGGCACGCGTTTTCTCTTTTCTTTCTTCTTCATCCCCTCCTGTCCCTCTCCCTCCACAATATTTGTTATCTCTCGTATGGACGGTTTCTCTCTCATTTTTTTTCTCCATTTTCATCCGCTTTTTCCCTCGATGCAACACGGTGTAAAGTTTCCTCCTTTATTCTAAACTCAGTTTTAAACCTGGTTCAACGTCTTCTTGCATATCAACAATGTTCGTATTTAACTCTTTTATTCTTGAATATAGAATATAGAATATTCTTGAATTACGGTGTCCTAATTCTTATTCTCTTTCTTTTTCTGCACTATATTATTTTTTTTTATTTGTCTTAAATAATAATCGTGAATGTTCTTATTCTTATCGGTTTTTATTTTTTTATTACAAATTGTAATCGATCGTTTTCTTTTTACATTTTTCTATTTGCTATGAAAATAAAATTTTTTTTATCTGCAATTTCGTTCTTAATTTCCTTAAAAATTGAATATTATTGAATTATCAAAGTTATAATTAAGAAGATGTATAAATATTAGAAAATAAATAAAGAGATTTTCAATATATTTATTCAATCGGAGATCTCTTCATCGTTAATGTATTATATACAAGAACAATTGAATTTTTGATCGATATGTACATAATAATGCAATAAATATTTACATTTTCTTTCCTTATATTACATCTATGAATTATAATTGTGGATTTAATTGATAAGATGTAACGAAAAAGAGATAGAAAGGTTAACATTAATATCTGAATATCTTGTCATATTTTTGAGATCAATCAAATTTTAATAAAAAAAATAAATAAGAAAATTAATATTAATATGCATAATTGCATATAATACTTGTAAAAATTATAAATAATAAAAAATATTTCTTAAGTAATTCGAAAAGATCTATTTTGATTATTTGAAGTTAAATAAACTTTTTTTTAAAATTAATAATATTTTTTAAATCGAAATTTACTACGTTATAAAATGAATTTTTATTTTAAATAATAAACAAAAATATTCTCTTAACGATTTATATTTGACTTATCAAAAAAAGGAAATTTCATTCACTTATATTTTTTTTTTCCTTTTTTTTTCCATTTTCAATACATCAAAAAACGAGATCAAATTGAAAAACGACTGTTTAGAAAATTCTATTGAAATTTCTACGTTTTGCTACGTTGAAATTTAAAAAAAAAAAAAAAAGGAAAATTTTTATTCGTACGATTCACATACAATCATTTTCACATTCATTTTTAATTCGTTCGAGAATTTTACTTTTCTCCTTGCATATATTTTTACGATAAAAAAAAGAAAGTGCAATAATTGGCTTTCCTTCATGGAATAATGAAAATCAGTGGGAAATTCACAATTCGTTGAAGTCACAATTAGAGATTCGCTTCTGAATCGGAGTCAAACAACTTCACCGTGCATTAACCGATTGAACGTTGTTAAGAATACAGAATACGTTGTAAGAGGTATTTGTTCCATGAAGTACATATTTGCTTTTCGTTTGATACTTGATTCAGCTTTTCAATTTAATTCCGTTATAGTTCAACGAGATATACATTTTACGTGAAATATAATTTATTTTTATCTATTTTCCTATTTTCAAAGTTTTATCAACGAGCAATAAACATAGGAAAAAATATTAATAATATTTTCTATTAAATAAAGAATATCACATATTTTTATTAACGTTTATGACTTTCATCACCATACGAAATTGCACGCAAGATAAATCTCTGAATATTAATTCTTAGTTAATTGAAGTTTCTACTAAATCTTTTAGGACAATATAACATTTTTTCCCCTAAATATTCCAATTTTTCAAAAAATTTCAAAATTACTTTTTCATTTTAAATGTGAAATTAAATCTTATTTCTTTATTATAGCATTAATTCTTAATATATTAATTGACAAAATTCTCATCTTCGAGTAGACACTTATATAACTCTTTCGAAATCGTTCAATCTTTATTCGAATCTTCCCGAAATTAGAATGGAGTCAAAATGCTTAGAAAACAAAAAAAAATGACAAAATGCAATTATTTACGATGAACTAACTATAATAATCCGATTCTCGTACATTTAAATTTTTCTTCGTGCGCCATATGCCTCGTTCGTTTATCCTCATCTATTCAATCCCATTGGAAAAATTTTCTATTGTCCAAAGGCATAACGCTGTGAAGTTTTCACGGTACATTTCGGGGAATACTCGTCACGCAAACAATGGCACGTTTGAGTTGCACGAGCCACGGGGAAATTGAAGCCAATGCGGTGGAACAAACTGCGTTTCGAAAGTATGAGCATTCGATGAGAGGAAACACCCGTCAGATTTTTAAACAAGTCAATCTCTAAAGTATTCCAGATAATAACGTGGAACGAACCATTTTGTACGAAAGCCAACTTTAAAGTAGATAGAAATGACAGTATATCGGAGCGATTGCTTGAACGAATAAGCTCGTGAGTAATCGTCAATTGGAATTCACTTAGGAAATGAAGATTGTAATTGCGTTACGCGGCTTTCTCATTTTGATTCAATCTTGCGTACAATAACTTTCTAAACTGTTATTTCATCGATGTAACTTTGAGAAGAAAGGAATATTTCGTTATCTACAAAAATTTTTCATCAACTTTTTCTTCTATACTATAAATACTTTAATTTTACTTTAATTATAACAAATTTTTGGTACCAATATTTTTAAATATTCGTATACGCCCAAGTGGCAAAGATGTAATTCCAATTTTTCAAATATCATACAATCAAATATTCGAAGTAATACTTACAGTTATACTTAGTTCGAAGTAAAATATAATCGAAAAAGTAAAGAGACTAGTCTCTTTCTCTCTTTCTTTCTCTGACCGCAATGAAATTTTTTTTACGAGCACCATTTGCAGAGTTGTAGAAGTCGAAAGTTTTTAAAAGAACTTGGCATACATAATCTTTGGAAAGTTAAATGGGGAAGGAACGCGCGTTCCTGAATCTCTTTCACACGGTAAAACTATTATTGTGATATGTAAGTACTTATTATTAATGATTTTTGTAATGTGGAAGTTTTATAGTTTGTGAACATTTATAAATCGAAACGAGTATAACTGTAATTCACAATCATGTTTTATTTTCTTAAATTCCATGTTCGATCGAAAATCCTTTAGAATTCAATCGACGTTGCTTCAGGCAACGACTGATGTATGAAGACTGCAGCTGATGTATATTGTCAGTTATCTTGCTTACATCTCGATAGCAAACTACAATATTTAATATTTTGGAAAAGTTTGTATTCTAAAATTAAAATTAAAAGTTTGTATTCTGAAAATTAAATAGAAATTGAATGGAAATTATAAACTTTAATTATAATCCGTACATATATATATATATTTTTTAATTTTCTATACAATTCTATTAACTTTAATTCCTTTTTTTTCAGAATACTTTTATCATAATATTTTTATCAAAATACATGTTTTGTAATTTAATTAAAAAGGAAATATTTTCTGATTTTTTATATCATTCTCATAGTTACGTAACAACTATTTATCATATCTCACAATTTTAATTACTCTTTTACATTAAACAAATATTCCTTTTCCAAAACGAAATGTATTTCATCGTATTCCAATTAATTAAATATTCACATCAATTCTATCGATCCATCCTTCAATATTTGTCGCTTAATCATCCGTATTGGTTATGAAATTGACCTCCAAAAAGGAATAGGCAACCGACAGTGGTAGTCATTTAATCGATTGCGGATCTCTATCACTCGCTAGAGTCTATTAGGAGATAATCAACGTAACAATCTTTCTTATAGCTTCGTTTTGGCGTGTCCGAAGTTATAAAGCAAGGATATTTGAAGCAAATTCAAATTCGAATCGATCGGTGAATGCAATTCGCTGTACCGATATTATCGACTGAACTTCTCTAGTGAATTTAACGCCCGATAACCGAACCAAGGAAGCATCTTTTCGAAGGAAAAGGTAACTAGCTGCTCTCGGATCTACTTATCTTACATGGCACGCAGGCCGCAGTGACAGGCGCAATTGCATCCGTTGAAATATAAGGGAACATTTGGATCCCAGAGCGGAAAGACAGTGTGTTAATTTATGGAGAATCGCGTGGAATGAGTTATCCGATGTTACACGTGAAATTATTCCACGCACGGTGCGAACCTCAACGGGATACTTTGTAATGAAATTAAACCGACTGTAATTTTTGTTAATAATTGGAATTTTTTACTGAAATTTTTTTCATATAATTTTATTCAAATATTGTAGTTTATGTTATGACAAAGTTGTAGTATAGTTTAATAATATATTTATTGTACATTAGATAATAATAATTACGGATGAAATAATTGGTTATTTTTAATAGTGTTTATTATATTTCGAAAAAGAATCTTCTAAAATTTTTGTTAATAAATTTATACCATGATTTTTTAATTATATGTAGAGATTAAAAATATCAAATCAATATCATATAAGATTTCAAAAATGTGAATATATCAATTAACTGAAGAATCCTGAGGCAATTTCGATCGATATTTTCCTTTTCAAAAATTTTAATCGTTTCCTTTATTAGTGAATTATTAACAAAAAAATATCAATCATAGAACGCATAGATTTAATCAAGTCGCGATGATAAAATTGAAGAAAATATCTTGAATATGATAAATCAGCGTGTTAATTATATTATTTGCATAGAATAAGCCTCAATAACTAATTCTATATTTCACTATTGTACTTTGTCTGATTCTGAATTTATATGTACAATTATATAAATTCTTAGCCCTCTATCTTTTTTCCACACTCAAAAAAATAGAGGAGGAATACAGAGATGAATCATATATAGTGAACCATCATTTGTCCAGATTTGATATTGAACATTCGTACAGGATTTTTCCAATCCTTTATAATCCTCTTCTTTCTTCCCTTCTTTATTATCTTCTGTTCCTCTTCATTTTCAGCTTTCCTTTCCTTTTCCATTTTTATCATCTTTCTCTCCTTCCTTTTCCCCCTTCTTTTCCATCGCTTTTTTTATTATTCTTCTCTTTCTTCTCACCTTAATTTATTAATTTCCTTTTCTTCTCTTCCTTTATTACTTTGTTTTTCCTCTCCTTCTTTATTATTTTCCTTCCCCCTTCTTTATCACTTTCCACTCTTTACCACTATTTATCATAATAAAAGTACACTTTTATAATATTTTCATGTACTCTTTCCGTTTTCTCAATCAAAATCGGATCCTCATTGGCCACAACTACGGTAACTAAACGGAGCGTTTAACCATCCAACATTCCAACAAACTATCCAAACATTCAGCAAATTAAATTGGTCAACCTCTGTGTCAGCCACGGTACGCTAGTCGCTATGACAGTTACCGCTACATCGTAGGAAACACGTAGAGTGGATACATCTATGCGGGAATGTTGGGATTTCCGGGATTCAGAGACCAACCTGGTCTCGCCCTCCCGTATGTTAGAAGAGCTATGCGCCAAGTGCGAACGCACTGTGCGACACGAGTATGCGATACGCGTAAACGCGCCGTGTATTAACGTTTACGTCGCCGCTTTTCAACCGACCGCTGATTCATTGAGCGCCACTACTGTTTCGCTCTACTGAAACGAACAAATTCTACTGTCAGCGGAACGGAGACCAAAGCGCGCATCCTTCATTACGTCCAACGATTCGATTTAAAGTAGATCGACGATCGAAGTCTTTTCTGTTTTCAGTCGATTCCTTTGATCGATCGAAGGGTTAAAGAATTTTGTAGAGTTTGTTTTATATTACTTAAACGAATCTTGGATTTTCTAACGATCTTTCTTTAAATTCTTAAAATCCACTTTTTAACATTAAATGTTATTTACGATATTTATTTGATTTTTAAATATATATCTCTTTATATATATATGAAATAAAAGGAAAACGAACAAGATGGATTTACATATATATAACGATGCAATTTTTTTTACTTAATTAACTAGCAATTGCATTTCTACCAAAAAAACAATATAATTATCATGTTGTTAAAAATTTTGTAATATTTTATTAGTAATTCTTTCAAACAAATTAAGAACCATTAAATCATCGGATTAAAACGTGAATTATCTTTTTATTCGTAAGTTTTATAATTAATTCCTCTTTTCTTATTGTTCATAAGAAAGTAGAGATGCGTTAATAATATGAACTTGATTATTTTTTTTTCTTTTTTCTTTAAAATTCTTCTAAAGACAATGATATCGGTGCAATTTGTTGCACTGTATAATTATTTTTGCACATTGTAACTGGCTTTTACGCATACATACATATATATTATATATACGTTTCGCTCATTACACATTTTAAAGCCATTTTTGTTTTCTTCCTTTTTTCTCTTTTTCCTTTTCTTCGTTTTGTTTTCGAGCCCCTTTCCCGTTTCATGACTCACAAAGAACGACATCTTTGAAAAAGAAATATTTTATTCAGTCTCTTTTAAATTGCCTTTCATATTTTTCGTTATTTCCTCTTCCTTTTCTCTTTCCTTCTTCTTTCCACCCCATTAAGCTTAATAGTACGATTATTAAGAAGTCTTTATCGAGTAAAATGAAAATCTTCCTACTATTAAAGGGAAATTTGATTTTTTGATTTTTTTTAGAAACGATTCCTCGTTATTTAATTATTTATTATTATATTTGTATATTATCAATTATAGATGATACGTAAATAATTTTAAAGCAGAGGAAAAACATAAAAACACAAAAATGACAAATTTGTGTTAAATTGAAGATATAATATCATGTAAGTATATTACGATACAATATCAACAGAAAGAATGATAGACAATAACACGAAATATTCAAGTAATTTAAAACAATAAAATAGAAAGATATAAAATAAGATCTATGCTGAAACTACTTCACGTTTTATGATTTGCGTGTAAAATCTTGAATAATAATAATAATAAAAAAGACTGAAATTTGTGTGCCTTATACTTCTCATATTGAAATATTGCTTTTCAATTATTCACCGATTTTTTTTCTCTCTCTTTCTCACGTATTCTACAAATATAACATATTTATAGTATACATATTCGCAGAAAGGAAATAAATTTTTAATACGAATTAAAAAAGAAAAGAAAAGACGGAATTCGAATCCACTGACTAAATCTCTATAATAATTTTAATAATTCCTCTATTATTATTTGCCTCCACTTAAGTGAGCATCTAATCTTGCGTTAATGAATATGCACCATCCCTCCTTCTTTAGATTATATTTCCTCATTATATCTTCTCTTCGAGAATACGGATGATCCAATTTACTAGCAAATAGTGTTAAGCAATTTGCATCTACCTTCTTCATAGAGGAATTTACACGCATGGCTTCATTCCCTTCATATCTTCGTTCGTCCGTCTCACTTTGACTTTGGATTGGGGCTTTTAATACCGAATCGTGGTTTTATTGGCACTGTATCGGACGACTGTTTGATCTAAATCTTTCCCTTTGGGGAGTTGATGCGGAACCGAGTTAAGGATGGTATAGATTAGAATGTATGGAGCTCGTAAAATCAGTTTGGAATTAAAGTAAACGGGTGTTGGAACGAGCGAATTGATAAATGCGAATGGATGAGAATTTAGAATTTACACTATTATTTTACGTAAAGAATCGAGTTATGAATTGATTGAAATAAATATATGTATTTCTTGGGAGATAATGAAATACGAGTTTTACGAAAATGCAAAAATCAAAAGAGAAGAATGTACTTCGTATTGATATAATTATCAAGATCGTTATGAAAATTAAAGATTTATAAATGTCATAAGATATTTTCTACTTATGATTTTCTGTTAATTCCAATTTCTCTAAAGTTGAAATACAAACGAATAATATAATAATTTTAGTCTCAACTCAATTCTTTTGAACTCAATTCTGGAAAGTATCTTAATACAGAAAGCTTTTTTAATACAACAATGCTCATATCGATAAAGAGCAGAAAATTTAAAAAGAATTTAAAAGGCAAACGTTAGTTGTACTATCGTATAATGCAGTTTCATTACTATTTAGCATATTCAATGTCTGTTTGACGTGAAATTTAACATTGAATGCGGAATATAGAATTTATCCTGGCACGTTAACGTGTCCCTTTTCACTCCATCGATGGAACGAAGCGCTTCATGAAT
The DNA here is from genome assembly GCF_029169275.1 of Apis cerana. Classification (NCBI taxonomy): domain Eukaryota; kingdom Metazoa; phylum Arthropoda; class Insecta; order Hymenoptera; family Apidae; genus Apis; species Apis cerana. The sequence continues at coordinate 355,725 of NC_083864.1, read as the reverse complement.
ATCATTCCATCCTGTCAGATTAATAGAATTAAATGCATGCATGGGGATAAACATTTCGTTGGTCATCCTCCATGCTCATTCACTCTATCTCACTGTCGCATCGTTTCATTAAATCATCAAAGAAACGAGATCGACTCTATCTATTGTATTCTGTCATTTCTCAAACGTTGCTGTTTAACTCTTAATTTTCTCAAAAACTCTTCTTTTGTTGTCCTGATCTCCCATTGGATTGTGTGCATAATGCACACAAAATTTCTTAATTGTTATTTTAACGAACAGAGTATAAATCTTCCAATAAAAAATAATTGATCCGAAAGGAATCTTGAACAATTTTACTCTTCTAAATTTGAAACATGAAATTGTTAACTTCTCTTTTTTTTTCATTTCGTTATTATTTTTTTATTTATATTTTTACAATCTTTTTAATTAGAAAAATTTTCGTTATTTACTAATGAAACATAAATCAAATATGATCAACCATTGCAACTGTGTTGTGAAACAATTCGGATAGAGCTGCAAAAAACTTCAAAGCAAAGTTTTCTTTTCGCAAAAGTATAAATGGTCCCTCGTTCGAGAGAGAGAAAAATTGTTCCTTTCCTCGAGGGATCGAGAATCGATGGAATACTGTTTGGAACAGTTTCGTGACACGAAACATGTCGATTCATTAAAAGGAAACCGGAAGAGCGATAAGTAATGAAGACGTGAACGTGGTATGCAAGGAAATGCTGAGCTATGGCATGTTGGCGTGTTCATCACGAACGCTCCATGATTTTATCGAAACATTATCGGTGAATCGATTAAATCGGTATGCAAGGATATATCGAGACATTTGGAGAATTGTGTTTACTGGTCAGCATTTCTTTGCTGCGAAAAAAATAATTTTGTAGCGATGCATCGTGTACATTGTACAATTTTTAAATATTTAAAAAAATTTCTCTAATTTGAACATATTTTTGTATAAAAACATTATAAAACTATTATATTTAATAATATTAATCATGACTGAATTCTTCGAACAAAGATTTTCAATAAACATTTAAACATTTAATTTGGTAGAAAATTAAAAATTTCCATAATAATGAAATTTCATTGTTATTCTTTCTATTTCCACAAATGTTTAAATGTTTAACAAATTTACATTTATGAAAAAATATATGATTTGAAAACATTTAAAGTTTGAAAATCTTATCAAGAAGCGATTAATATATTATAATAATTCTCTATATATAAACTTACATAGAATTACGTAGTTTGTTTAGAAAAATTTTACATGTGATAAAAAGCATCAAAATTCTCGATCAATGTGTCTGCGGTTCTATGTTCGTGAAATTCGCATAGAAAATGCTCCTAATTTTCTCAATAGAGTTCCGTTCCTGCTTTGATTAGGAAACACTGAACAGCTCAAATACTCGTGCTGTTGGAAATTTTACTTTTAACTATTCGTTATTTAGCTATTCGTATGTCGGCTGAAATCACATTTATTTCACTTTTTTATTGAACTAAAGAAAATGTTGATTAATCGTAATTTCGAATTAATAATAATTTATTAATAATAATTAATTAATAAATTATCACGAGATTTATTTTATGAATACAATTAAAGAAATAAGATTAAAATTTTCAACCAATTCGACATTAAACATAAATTATTTCAGTTTATAGAAAAAAGAATACATTCATAAATTAAAAAATGTAGAGATTATAAAAGGTAACACTATAAAAAATGTATTAATAGTCAGAATGTTTAAATATAATCATAAATGAATCGTTCTAATTTCTGAAATTTATTGTTTCTATATATTGCTTCGAAATGAAAAGATCTTAAGTAGTACGAAGAATAGAGACTATTATTACATACACATTTGTAATATTATTCTGAATTCTATATTGTTTTCAACATATATAACAGCAATAATAATTTGTATACTTTCATGTATATTTCTTTGTTATGAATATTTATTTATAATATTTTAATATTAAATACTCTAAAATTAGTTTTAAATAAATAAACTAGTAAAAAACGTAAATTTGAGAAAATGAATAAAGATATAAAATAATGAAGAAATGTTCATTCTTCAACTTCAATGTAATTTAGTAAATATAACTCTGCTTTCTTATATCTAATAATATTAAACTTTGCGTATATATATCTATGTACCAAGATGTTATTGTTTCTCCAAAATTATATTTGATAATTAAATTTAATATAAATTGGAATTATGATTCCAAAAAATATTTATAAAAGAACCATCAAATAAAAAGCTCAGAATATTCATCAGAATGAATGATCATGAGAATACATTAAAAAAAATCATCAAAATTAGAAAATAATGCTATTTCTTTGTTTTTTCTTTATAGATTTTCAAGAAAAAATAAAATTTAATGTTCTATTAGAAGAAATAACACTATAGCGAATATATCAATAAATTAAACGAAGATTTTATTATTAATTGTTATATTCTTCAGGAAAATAACCAAAATAAATAAATAATTGAAAATTCAGATCACTCAGTCGTATAAGAATGATTATTCCATTCCATTTCTGTCAACAGTTATAGGATTTCAAAGATTAATAATTTTTATTAAAATTTTCTTGACTTTTTTTTAATTGTCACGAAGTAAAAAATAATACCCCCAAAAATATAGAATTTTATGTTATTCTAGAATCTTTTTCCTTTAAAATGGGATCAGAATAATTATTCTATTCCATTTCTATCATTATGAAATTTTAAAGATCAATTTTTATATTAAAAATTTTTTGACTTTTTTTAATTGTCATGAAGTAAAAAATAATATAAAAATAAAGGGCTCTATGTTATTCTAAGCCTTTAAAATGAGATTAGAACGATTATTTTATTCCATTTCTATCGTTAGTTATAAAATTTTAAAAATTGATGATTTTTAATTTAAAATTTTTTCGATTTTTTTTAATTTAATAATAAAATTTAATTTTTAATAATTTTTTTATGATTTTATCACATTTTTGCCCAAAAACATTAATAAATTTTTAATTTCATTGTAATATCTTTTAAGATAATTTTGTAAAAGCAGATTCTAATTTTTTGAACAATTATTTGTATTTCTATTTCATACGAAAAACATGTAATACATATATATTAAACCATAAAAATGTAGTAATTAATAAATAAAATAACTCCTCATTTAAATCAATTTCTAATTACATCAAATATGTTTCAAGTATTCTTTTAGTATTATTTTCCTAATATAATTCTAATAGAAAAATTTCCATTTTTTTCAAATCCTTTATTATTTTCCATCAAATAAATTATTTTTATTCGAAATGTGAATCACTGAGTGCAGAGTTATAATAAAATATAACGAATCCAATTAATATAAGCAAATTTTGCATCAACAATGAAAAAATTATTTGCACCGCTAGAAAATCCAAAAATTTTCCTTCAGTGTTATATTCGAGGATAACATCAGGAACGGTAGTGGATTAATCCATCGAATCGTGGAGGCACGATATTGCCAACGAACGATATTTCATTCGACACGGCCCCACTTTTTCCATCGTGAAAGTTCGCGGTGGTAAAAGTCGAGATAAAACGTCTGTTCTGCCCGCTCGAAACTGCTGTGCAATTCTTCTAACTTACGGGGTAGCGGAATCGCAATCATAAACCATATTTTAGTCGGCCACTAGTAAATAGAGAGGCCAATTTTAGTTTGGGCGATGATCTGGAGAAAGATTGAAACATCAAATCAGAATGGCTAACGAACAAGTGTAATTGCATCGAATTCCTTTATTCTTTCGTAGAATTATATTTCAGTAATCGTTCGAGTAAGTTTCGATATTTCTAGGTGACTGATATGCATACGTATCGCGATATATTTATTCCAATTTTTTATGGATATTTCAATTATTTACTAATGTATTACCTTAATTTATTATTCTTCTATATATATATGAATTCATCACAACAGCCATAGAGTTATAATAACATTTAAAAAAATCAAGATAACATTATTTTTCATTAAGGAGAAAGTTTTTTGTTTTTTTCCGATTAAAAAAAATATCGAAATGCAATCATAATTTTCGTAAAACACATCTTTGCAAATAAAATTGCGAATGCATTTAAAAAAAATTGTTGAAGAGAATTATATTTATCAGACCTCTCACCATGAAGACTACTGTATTTTACGAGTTACAGAAAACTATTCAAATTCTGTCCAATCAATTTTCGAGTATCAATTCTTGGGTATGTCAGTAGTCAAATTTCATTTCAAAGTAAAAAAAGGGGCAGTGGTAGAAAGCTGATGTACATGGTCGCGCACGTCGTGGCTTATTTTTCAAAATAATACATACTACTTTTTTTTTCTTTTTCAACTGGCCAACGTACTTCTAAAAAAACCAATTGTTGCGATCGATCGCTGGTTCCGCGTTTTTCGCGTCGAGATCGAAATCAAGAGAACATTGAAAGCCTGGATGAAAAAGTAGAAAATAATAGAAAAAGAAGGGGAAAAATGGAAAAATTGATAGATTTTGTTTGGAATACTATCCGTGATGAAGACAGTAGTGGTCATTGAAACTCGGTAACATAATAATGAAACTTCGCCAATTTGTTGAATTAAAGGGATTACGCTAATCCGTCGTGTCAAATTCGAATAATCCAGTCATTCCTAGCAACCAGCCAAAACAGATTATCCGCAGTCGAAATAAGAACGAAGCAAGCTCCCGAGATGACGATCGGATTACATCGACGTTAATATTGATCTACGTAATTTAATAATAGAACCGTATTTATAAATTATTCTATTTAATAAATTGGAGTTATAAGTCTGAAGAATGTAAGAAAAAAAAATAAACCTAAATCGTTTGAAGTTTTATTAAAAAATTATAACGAACAGCGAGCTCATAATTACTTACGATGTAGTATAGAAATTTATTTTCAATGTATTAATGCAAGTTGAAATAAAAATGAAATTCATCAGATAATAAATTTTATTTTTAGCCGTTGTTAATCTTATCAAAAATAGTGAATATTTGGAAAATTAATTAGCTTGTATAAACACATTAAACATGAATTATCGATTTATTTTTATATCATATCGTAGTAACGAAGCATCTGCTACTATGTTTTATATTTTTATTATAACTTTTTAAAAACGTTTTACACGATTTATAATTACATTATTCTTTTATTTGGAATATTTTTCAGATATTTCTATCGTGATGTAATTATAAAAGATTCGAAATAACAGTATAGTGATGAATACTTTTCAAGAAAAATTTCAATTTATCGAATATAAAATAATTATTTTCGTTTGAAAAATATTATTGAAAAAGATAGCTTTTCCTCTGAAGAAAAATTATAATAACGAGGAATTTTTATTATGAAATCTTCGTATTTCTATTAAATAAAAATTATGCGATTTATTAATCGATATTAGTAAATTTTAAATATGCAAAACCGTTTAATTATTCCTATTATTCAAATTCTTCGAATTTATAGATACATGTGTAAACTATTATAATACTAATATACAATTTTATCAAATTTAATTATTATAAAAATGAAACCCAACGGGAATAATTATTGAAAAATTGACTATTAAAATTAAGCGCTAACTATTGACAAATTACCATTAGAAAAAAAGAAGCCAAAAGAAAATCATTTATACTCGTAACCTAATTACAAAAAATAAATAAATGCTTCTATCTAATATTTTCTCTCCTCCTCCCCCCTCTATTGAAAAACAGAAACTGCAACTGATTCAAGCACAGATGTGTTGCGCTCCCAAAACAGAAATACGGCTAAATGGTTTGACGTTCAAAGTTCATCCGATTCCGCGATACTAGAACATAGTATAAACCGCAGCATAAGTTTGTTATCAATTTCATTTGAAACGTATTCCATTTACTATTAGTGGCAAACACTGATCGAATGTAAAAGCGTATACAAAAAAACGGATAATTTTAAAAAGATAAGAGAAGACAGAGAATATTCGTAACAGGTATACTTGTAACTTGGATCAATTAAATTTGATCCCTTTTGTCAAAGGGGAGAGGAGAGGTTTGTTTCTCTTTACCGATCGAAGAAAGGACGCTTAAAAGTGACGGATCAAAGCGAAGGTGCGATGAGCGATCGATAACCACGTTAACGGTATCGTTTTGCCCGAGTTTCCGAATATCGCAAGGTCCAGACCACTTTACAACATTAGAGTATGCAACGCGAAGACGTTGCACGTGTCACCAGCAATTTCTAAAGCCGGCCTGTGCTTTCACCTTCCCCTTTGGAACGTGTCAATGGCTATTCCCCGGACAACGTTTTAGAGACGAACATGCGTCGTGTGCGCACTTCGAACTGACAATAATAAACGAACGAGTATTTTTTGAATTCTTGTAATGTAATTTTCAATGATAATGTTTAAATAAATACTATTGGTATTAGTAATAAGAGATAATTAACCTACGTATTGAGACAAGAGCTATAGAATTAATGCAAACGTTTTATTTATTTTTGTGCTTTTTTCGTGTTTTTAATTAAATACAACGAAAATGCTTACAAGTCATATGACATTTGCTTTTTAAATGGAATCATATAATTTTTAATATGCGAATAGATGCAGTTCGTCATTTTCTACAATGATTTTGTGATTAATAATTTAATTATACTTTTTTGTAGAAAATAATAAATTACATCAATTAACATATATCATTATATAATTTTATATAAAAAGAAAAATCATCTTCATACGATAGTTCATTTACAGAAAATTTATTAATATTGCATAATGCATCATCTTATATTAAACAAATTTTATAATACATTTTTTTACAAGATATTTCATTGTATTTAGATAAAACAGTTTATACATCCTATGTATAATCAGAAAATTCGAAATATTTTAACACATATTTCTTAACAATAATGTCAAAAGTCATTAAATCTAAAATACATTGTAATATAAATAAATAAACATTCTTGTAAAATTTAAACAAAATAAAGAATTAACCATTTGGTATTGTGACTTATTTTGTATAATATTTATTTCTGACTCTTCTATAGTTCATTTCTCTTAAAAATTCGTAATTGTTAAGGGTCAATATTATAATTTATCTAAAAATAATCTGGATAAATCAAACAGAACAAGATTTGATTTTAAACAGATATTTTTCATATGTTTCGATAATATTTAATACTTGCAAAAATAATTAGCATTTTCAAATCCTTCGAGATATATCAAATTGTATCTATTACAAAAAACACAAATATTTATTACAATATAATCGACATGTTCCAGTAACATGTTCAAATATATAGTAAAGATTTAAAAAAATCGAGGCACTGAACGTTCCATTGAAAATATGATTAAAAATAAAAGAACAATTTTCCGGCTGTTAAAGATTTAATGGCGAGAGATAAATAAGAACCATAACCGTCTCCCACAGGAGCAATAAAATACTTTTAACGTTCGAAGCAGGTAATTTTCAAATTCATAATTTTTTTTTACACGTTTATAAATACTGATCTTTTGATATTCGATGATTCATCACGAATCATTTAATAAATTTTACATAAATTACAATCGTTTATCAGCATCATTGAGAAAAGAAAAGAGAATATCGTATCGAAGAAGGAATATTTTATTTTTTCAAAGGATTTTCAACGTTTATTCTTAACAGTGTTTAACGAGATTAATTTAACAAATTAACAGCAGTTTCGAGAATGTTATTTCCTATATGTTTAAAAAAAACAAATACTACGATTTCATAAAGTTTTTAAAAAAAATTTCGAGGAAAAAAAAAGAATAAAAGAAGAAACACAAACAAGTAAAAAATAAACGTTATGTATTTTTTTCGGTGAAACTCGTGTTTTACAAGTGATATATGCGAATACGAATAAACAAAAATAATAGAATTTTTCGAATAAAAAGTGCATTTAGTTACTAATTTTTCTATAAATATTAGTAATATTTCATATCCACAAAAGAATAAATATAAAAAATTATTAATTTATTTAAAAAAGTTAAATTTGTGAATTCTAAAAAAAAAGTTGAAAAAAGATTCATAATACTTTATTTTTTTCTTGAATCATATTGTGGACAAAAGGAATCAATTTTGATCTGTCCATTATCTGTGTATTACATTATTAATATTACTAATTAATAAAAAATAGTTATATAATAGTATATTATTCTTATAATTATAAAATAATAACATAAATTGATTTAAATAAAATATGCAATTCTCTATTTGTAATATTATAGTTGAATAATTGAGCGTCGATTTATTATACACAACGAAAATAATTATAAATAAGAAGTTGAAATAACAGATACCGTGATTCTTCATTTTCGTTCCCATTCTGCCCGTTTAAACGACTTTATAAAAGAAGCTGCATCGAGCAAAGGAGTGAGAGAAGAATGAATAAATCTGCATAGTTTAAATATTAAGGAGTGGTGCGTTCATTTCTTTACCCTCGTACAGTCTTTGAGCATAAATAAGGGGTTGATAAAATTCTGCTAAGTATCAAAAAAGAAAGAGAGAGAGAGGAAGGGGAGAGGAAGAGAGAGAGAGAAGAATAAAGGCGAAGAATAGAAGATCGATGAGGCGACGAGTGGTCGTTATCGAAACTACGATATACATCTGTGCAAAAGTTACGATTTCGTGAGTTTTTCGTGAATTTTCTTTAATACTTGCGCGCTTTTTGAAAAGACAATGATGAAACGGTATTTCCTGCGCGTTATTACAAATTTTGTCCCACCTCCTTCCTATATTTTATCTTGAAACGCGTTCACGCCTTCTTTCTCAAGACTCACTTCTGAAATTCTGAAAATAATGTAATAAAAGATGATGTTCTATCGTGGAATATTTTTTCGAGTTCCCTTTCATAACCTACTCCTAAATTTCTAGAAACGATGTAATAAAATATGCGAAAAATGGTAAAAGATGATATTCTATTCGTGGAAAATTTTCTCGACTTCCTTTTAACCATTTATTCTTGAAATTCTACAAATAATGTGATGAAATTTATGAAAAAAATATTAGAAGGCGATCATATCGATCATCTTGATCGAAAGTATCGAAATATTTGTTACGTTTCTTTGAAAATTGGCAAAAATTAACAATATCAAATAATAACAAAAATAAATTTCAATTTTTCAATATTTTTCTTTAGAAAAAATTGTCCAAATATTGTCAAGTCAAAAGAATTAATCGCTACTTCCAAGTATTCAACGATACAACAAAACCACGTACTATTTTTAAAGAACGCAACAATGAAATATTTATTGCATGTTATCAATCCTCGACATTATATACATGTAATGAAAAATACGCAATTCTCGATATTCTTCGAATTTTTCACCAGGATGCAAATCAATCTCCCACGATTAAAAAAAAAAAAAAGAAAAGAGAGAAAGAAAGAAAGAAACGACCATTCGAATCAATGATCCTCGGTTTAAGACACAAAAACGGACAATCGTCCCAATTTTTCAATCTCGTTTCCAGCACACGATGTCCTGAAAAAGCCCGATGGCATCGCCGCCGACATCGAAATCAATAGTCCTGAAACGAAAATAAATTAGCCGCAGTTATCCGAAACTCGGGATCGCCGCAAGCTAACCGATTTAATTCGAATTTATCGGGTACGCCGATTTCGCGAATCGATTCTTTCGGAATCGTCTGCGGTACCCGCGATCGGATATATAAAAAATAATAAAAATATAATAAAAATATAATAAAATATAAAATATATATATATTGTATAATAATATAAATTCGATAATAAAAATATTCGAAGAAGGCGAAAGTTTTCTCGTTTGACGTGCAATCCTGTTTCGAGGATGATTTGCCTCCGCGAGAAGGAGGAATCGACGTCAATTTGCGTCAATTGTTTTGCATTTGAACAACTCGTTCATTTGGTCGCGCTGAATGCTGACTTGCGTAACACCGATGTCTACGGATTATCGTAATTGAACGGTTGATGGGCTGACAAATGCTCGTGATAGCTTGACAAGGTTAAAAAGGAACATGATGGAAAGGAAAGAAAAACAGGAGCAGACGTCTCATAAAAAGTACATCATGATCGAGCTCTTTGAATACTTTGGTACACGATGGTATTTTTGTCGAGAACTTAAAGTTTGGTCCAATTTCTTTCTTTTTTTCTTTTTTTTTTTTTTTTTACTTTAAATGGAACATCGAATTTTTAAATATTTTCGAATCGTTATTATTTCCCATATTTTTATATTAATTTACATTTTGATTATATATTAGTGGAAAATTATTGCGATCAAAATATGAATGATCTTGGAAATTTCTTATTCTATTAGAAAACACGATAGATATTTCATTTATTTTCAAAAAAATTTATTGATTAATATTTATCATTAATAACTATCATTATGCATCAATTTTTTTAAAATTTTATCCATATGAAACGTGAATTACACATAGATTGTGGACTTTTTATGCAAATATATTTTTCATTCATACATTCTTTCGTTACGTATGTATTGCATATTTTACATAAACTGAATATTATAGACAAATTTAATCATATTCTGAATAAAAATTTTAGAAATTGGAAAAATTTACAATACATTATCCGTAACAGAAGTAAATTAAATATAGAATTGATTTTTTTTTAAACGACCAATAGCTTTTATCAAAATTTTTATATAAATTTATATAATAAAATTACTATTAATATTTTCTAAATGCATGTATTGAATTACAATACAAATTATCAAATTTCTGCAGTTCGTTAAACGACATACAGGAAATTAGCCAATAACCGAAATGAAATTAACAAATTCGTGGAAATTAGTCCGCTCCATGGAATACCATTCACCGAACGAGCGCAATAGTGTCAACAGTCGTAAAGGGTTGACCGATAATTTAATCGCGACCGGCCGCGAAAAATAGAAAGAGACGAAACGAAACGAAATGAAACGCGAGGATTCGCAGAGTATGGCCATTTAATGCGAATCGAATCAAGTGTTCTGGTTTTGCGGGCAACCGAATTTATCGATGTTTCGTTATTCCTGACACATTTTCGGTCGACGAAAGAGAGCCCGGTGAATATCGATAGAAATAATCGTTCTATTCCCGTCACCGAAAATATTCTCTTTCTTTCTCCCTCCCTCCCTCCCTCTTTCTCTCTCGCATTGTCACGCACGCCAGAAGCATCTGCGTGATATTGGTTATCACGAGACTTCGATATAAATTCACGGGAAAATATCTTGGCCTCTCTCGTCGAATCGTTAATGATTTATCGTCCATATTTCTAGCTTATCCTATGAGTAATACTATGTTTTCTGTTAACACTAGAACCCCAAATACCGTTGTTTTTTTTTTTTATTTCGCTTTTTTCTCTTTTGTTTTTAATATTATTCGTAGAATCTTAATGTTCAATTAATTCTTATATTTTTAAATGAACTTATTATAATTAAAATATTGTATCATATACTTCAAAAAATTTGCATATTTGTATAGTATTGTATACTAACAAACATTTCAACATCCAAATTGTTTGTAAGATTTTTAATATCTTTTATTGCATTTATTTTTAAATTAATTAACGAAAAATTAATTTAACTTTAATGTTTTATGCTTTTTTACTCCTTGCATTATTTGCTAAGATTTCTATGATTTATGAATGATTTATGAAAAATCTTCTCAAAACATGTCGAATATTTTTAATAAATTTTTAATGTTCTAATGTTCTTAAATGTTCAAATAATAATTATATATATAATATTAATATTAAAAATTTTTTATATCATTTAACGCAAATTTTTTATTTATTTAGTTCAATATTCTCCAAAGATTTTCCATTGATACATTAATATCCTGTGATATTTTTCATGCAGAAGATAATTCACAAGTTATTTGATATATTGATCATATTAGACAACTTACAAATTTGTATTTAACAAGAATATCGTTCGATACTTGCTCTTGAACTTATAGTACAATATTCTTGGTTTATGATTCATTTAATAGTTGGAATTGATAAGCTTCAGTGACAAATATGAGAATATTGTCGGTGAGGGGTCTATAATTTTCTGCAAGTAACTATGGCGAGAAACTCCACGGAAAATTAATGTCTCAAACGAAAATTGCGATTACGATTCGACTGTATTTCCTGAGTTGCGCTTAATTAAAGCGCATTGGATTATGTCTAATTGTATCAAATATTGTGTTACAAATTGTATTACAACGACTAAATTGCCTAATTAGTACATACATACATTGCACTACACTCTGAATAAAGGAGAATGGAAATTTCGGTACAATAACTTTAATATTATATTAACTAGAATATTATAAATGAAAATATTTGTTTTGGTAAATAACCGAAAAATGTTGAGAGAATAATTTTCATACGTATTCTTTCGTTAAAAAAATATCCAAAGAGGAATAAATATTTGACAAACAATAATTAAAATTTATATTAATTAATTGATTTCAATAATTTTGAAATATATTGTCGAAACATGATTTTGAATAATTTTATATCATATTTACATATGCGATCGTTGATTTAGTTTTCCAATATGCAATTTCGTGAAACTACATAAAACAATTCGCGCAAATGTAACAAGTTATATCTTTTTTTTTTTTTTTTATTAAAAACAAATGTTAGAGGAAAAATCCTCCTTCTTTTTGCTATCTTAAATCTTCTCATTATTCTATGTGAAAGAGTTATATGATGAGAAAATATTCTTATTATATATAATATAATAAGAAACAATAATTATACTAAATTCATCAAATATAATTTTATTATTTTAAATTAAAGAGAATATATTATTCAAACGATATTTTTCTTTTATTTTTAAACAATTGTTCCTAGATTTTTATTAAAACTTAAAATTTTTAATATGATGATGTATTAATCAAGATTAAAAATTCGTATTCCAATTGACAGAATTTTCCTTAATTTCAATCAATAATTTCAATGTTTGAGAATAGTTGAACATTTAAAAAACTAATTAAAAAGAAAAAAAATTCAAAATTATACAAGCTTGACAACAATAAAGATGCAATATATGATGGATCATAGCAAAAGAATATTTCAAGAATGAATTTCAAGAAAAAGATTTTAACACAACGTGAACGAAATCAGTCGAAAATGTGCGCTTTGGTAATGTGATTTGTCGTGTTTCTTATCGTTATTTTCTTGACACGCATGCAATAAGATTTTTTTTCAAACGCGAGAATAAACTACTCTACTAGAATTATCGTGATTTCAATTTTTCCCCCTTCTGCTTCTTCTTCTCCCCTTACATTTCTCTCTTTTTCTTCTTATTTTTCCCCCCACAAAACGATCATTGCGATAAGTAAGTCTTTCATCCAGAACGAAGTAATTAAGAAAGTTATACCATATATCCTTTCCATTGCGATTTTTAATTAAGAAATTGATGTAATTCGGTGTACCTGACTCGACGCAGATCTTATCATCCAAGCGGGAAGCACGGAAGTTTGAACTTCAAAGAGACCGTTGCTAAAGATTCGACAAAGTTTTACTTTTCCACTAAAACGTTTATACAGTACGAATATTATAGCGCATTCTTATTGTACCATGCAATATAAAATGTAAGTAGTAAGTTATGTTATTAAAATCAACAGTAATTCTATTTTATATTGTAAATATATAGACTATAATGGAATCGAGAGAACAAAATCAATTCTTAAAAAATTTCAATATTATTTTCATTGTTTAAATATAATTCGGAATAATACGAATAATACGAGACCGAACAAAATATTCAAATATTAAATTTTAATAATAAAAAAATATTCAAATTTTAATATTCTAATGTTATAAAAAATATTTCCACTTGAAACTGTTATTATAATTAAAATCGCGATATGTTTATGATTAAAAAATTATTTTCTTTTAAATAAAATTATGCAAATATTGTCAATATTGGGTGAAAATTTTAAATTTCATAATCTTCGACAAGATATAAAACTCTAAAATGTTTATTTATATATTTCTATCTATGTCTCCAAATATATTGGCAAAAAATCAATTGCAACAAAGAAGAAGCTGGCAAACGTCTTCCCATATCATAAGAATTTAGAACTGTTTAATTCTAGGTATTATCGAAAAGTATCCAAGTTTTTGTATTTCTACGATAGTTTTATCTTTTCAATTAGGCGAAACATGCAAACATGCGAACTTTGGCCAAATATTTCAGGAAATGACTCTATATAAAGTTGTAATTTCGAATAGTCGGTATCATGTAGCTGTACGATTCAGTTAGTCAAAGTTTCACATCGCTCGCATAACTTGAACTGCTCCCTTTAACTAATTCATAGTTAATCGTAACAGTTATTTGGCAGTATTTAATGATGATTAAACACGGACACTGTTTCTTGTTCGCTTATTATATGTAAATACTTTCTAACAGCTGTGGCGCAAATACAAATTTATAGAATAGAACTTTATTATTAGAATACATAAATTAATAATTACATTTATTAATTATTAAAATAAATAATATTAAAATAAACAAAAGTGTGTTTCTTGATATAAAAACTTTTGAACAATATTTATTATCCGTATTAAAATATTTGTATTATTCCATAGCTTCATTTTTCGAGAAAAATTAGGGAATATGGTATAAATTTTATAGAGAAAAGAATTGATTCTTTATTGTGATGTGAAGAAATAGTAAAATTATATTAATTAATGAAAAAATATTAATGCATTTTACAGGAACGAAGTATTCACTAGTAGTATTACATATTATATTTTATCATAAGTATGAATGATATTTAACGAAAAATCATTTTTTTTAAAGTCACTGATAAAAAATATAAAATTACGATATAAATTTTTAAAAGTAGAAGAAAAATGAATACAATATAATTGTAAGATATATAGATAAATTAAATTTTTATAGTATCCAAGAAAAACAACTCCATTCTTTTCTTTTTTGCGTAACATTTTCACATATTAATGATTATATTACGTATTTTTACGTATCGCGTAAACTATCATTTTTTACATTATGATATTCACGATATATAATAACATTATCCATATAAATAAAACCGATTTTTCTCGAAAAACAGAATGCCTTACTCGTTACATTCATTTAACAACTCTTCACCTTTCCTTGAAATAGGAAAAAAAATATGCAATAACAAGGATATTTGACCTGAATATTGCACTCGAAAAATCCAATAGTCTTCCACTTTTGACTTTTATCTTCTCTCTCTCTCTCTTCGCACTTGTAAGAAAGTCTCGAATCGTCTAGAGAAACTTCTCAAAGTTCTTCAAGTCCGATCCAGGAGCATACTAACCCGATCTATAGAATGTTCACGCCACTATCGGTGGCTGATTGCAAGCGCGCGAAGAATGAGTTCGGCTCGAGTGGATCATTAAGGAAGCAAGGGAACGACAGGTAGAAATTATCGCGCGGACAAGTAACGGGGATGAAAACAGAAAATAGCAAGGTAACTGAACGAGCAGCAAACGAGACAAATGGAGACAAAGAGAGAAAGCGTAGACAGGAAAGACAGAAGGAAGAAGTAAATACAGAGGAGAGACAAACTTTCACATTGCTATCTAACGATTGATGTTTCTATATAAGGGGTTCTTATTTCTTCCATATTCGAACAAGATTTCCTGCAAAGCAATTTCTTTAGATTTTGCTTTCTATTTTATTCTTCTTTGTCCTATTTTTTTTCCTTTCTTTTCGATCGATCGTTGATGGAAATAAAAATACTCGTCCTTTGTTCGAGAAAGAATCGAGTGGTGCCTACTAAGCGTGGTAAAATAATTGGAAACGAATGAGGATATATCGATACGAACGTGAAAATAAATCTTTTCTTGAAGAGTAAACTCACAATATGAGATTCGTGATAATATATATTTAATTTTATTTATAAACTGAATGCGAAATAAACTTTAAATATCTGTGAGTGATCAATATGGTGCAAAATTATCCGACAATTACTTTAAGGCTCTAGTAAAATAATATTATCATTAACAATAAAATTATATTCTAAAAAATTCAAGTTACAATTATTTAATGTTTGATTTCTATCTTATTTTTTTCATTTTCAAGATTTCAATTACAATTCTAAAAATTTCATCAAAATTTCATATTTATTATATTGCATATACTTATTTCAATGAAATATAGAAAATTATCGATGAATTACAAAATTTATTATTTGCATGTATAAATAAATTCATAATAAAGTTGATGCGTTTTATACAAATTCTTGTGCATATAATGTAATATAATATCAAGAAAATTATTAATTTATTTATATATTTGAGAAAACAGAATTAAATTAGTAAATTATACGTTCAATGAGAGATTCTAAATTTTACTTTTGATGTATCTCGTTAAATTGACACACTCCTTTTTCCTTACATTTTTTACAATAACTTAAATCAAACTACGGAAAGACAAATTTATATAGTAGTTGACACTTTCAATAATAAATTCTGATAGGTTAATCCAGCTACGATCATAAATACTCGTTTGCAGAATAATCCTAGCAAGATAAAAACTGCTCGTCCCAATTAGATGGTGCACAGTTCGTAACACTAAAATAAATTAACGTCCAAGACCAAAACGAGTTCGATTCGTCGTTACAGTCCAATCGAATAACAATCCTGCAGGAATTAAAACGGTTGCAGCCAATCCCAATAATCGCGGAACAAATAATATCCGCGTGACGACGCGGAGAAATGTAAACCGTTTCCATTGGCCATCGAGTGAAAGAAGAATTATTCGCCAGATCTATTTGCGTGTACTCCTCTTTGATTAAATATTTAATTATTATAAACGAATGAAAATAAAACAAGGCAAATTTATCGATTATTTATCTCGTAAGTTCGAAATCAAATACTGTATCATTATTATTCTTTCGCGCGTCGACGATTAAAATGATATTTTTAGTTATCGTTGTGAAATTTTTAATTTATATGTTACGTGTTACGAATAATTAACGACAAAGAGGGGAAACAAAAATTAATATTCGATTTAACTTGTTAGAGGATGAAATCACTTAAATTGATTACGTAAACTTTATTGAATTTCTGTAACGTGATAATCTGAATTGGTGAGTTGCGTATGAATATTATAATCTTTTTAAATCGATTTATTCACCTATTTAAAATAAATAGGTAAAATGCATCTATTTAAAAGAATATTTTTATTACTAATTGATCGTTCGATCTAGAAATTATAAATGTGCGATATAATATACATGACTGTTATGTATTAAAACGATCATAACGAAAAATAACGAAAAAGCACGATGACGAAAAAAAAAAAAGAAAAGAAAAAAGGAAAAAATATCAGTTTCTATAAATTTCAAACTTATTTCTAAATACATTTTCGAAAAAGTAATTTTGTTTATTATTAGTATAAATATTATCGTTAAATTCTTCTTTTTAATTTCCAATTGTTAAAATTTCGAATTTTCTTGAAAATATCGAAGATTTTATGGTAAATTTCTCTTTATAAATTTCGAAATATATTTTGAAAGATATTTTTCCTTCATATATCGAAGAATTTTACCATTAAATTTGAATTCACTTGCAATTATTTCATCCCATCTCCAATATTGAACAAATTTTGTCCAATTATTTAATCGATCAATTAATGCTTACATTTGAAAAAAATTAATCGTCAAATACGATTCATTTAGTCAAATTGGTTGTCGGTCGATAATTAATTGGTCTTTAACTTCTCGCTAATTAAAAATTATGAAATTTGATTTCGAAATTTAATTAAATTTAATTTTATTTAATCAAAATCCTATTTGACATGGGTTCCGTGTATTATATTAAATGAAAACTATTAATATCTGAAGAGAATCGATATAACATAGATACGTAAATACAATGCTCAAATATTAATTTTACAATTTATTCTGATCTTTAAACTCAATTATATATCGATCATCGATTGTGAAATCAAAAATATTTAAATTCTATATATAATAATTAATGATTAATCGCATGAAATATGATTAATGATTTCTGATTAATGATAATCTATTTTAGACTCTCTTTTAATTTATTCTGGTTAAGTTTCTGGTTACTTCGTCACAGGAGATTACTCTAAGATAATTGTTGTAATCTGGTGTATATACAACAATTTCCATAGAGGATCAAGAGGATTGGATTGCTACGCAACCTTCATAAACTTCATATACTGGCCATTAAGTGCTGGTACCCTTAAGTTGCGCGGCGATAATTTAATAACAATATAACAAACTTACAGAGAAAAGATGTAAAAGATGTGGGAATTTTCAATAAAAATTTCAATAAGGATTAATTTTCAAAATTTTAAAATAAAATAATATTTTATAATTCGTTATATTTATAAAATATATAAAAATATATTTTCTATATAATTTTTTTTATTAGTAAATTATATTTTTTTTAGAAAGATTTCTATCTCCTCTTTATTTTTAATACTTCACACGGATTATTTCGAAACAATTTCAATAACGAAAATTTTTTCTATTTTTCTGTTTTTTTCTTTCTTAGTTTTATTCATATTATAATTCAATTAATTATAGTGATAATCAAAGACGATTCGATCCATCAATTTTGTCATTCTCAATAAGATTTTCTAGATCTTTCGAAAATTTTTAATTTTTTAATAACGAGTATAAATTTTGTATGAATCGTACTAAGTCCTATGAAGCATAAATATGAGTAATACATAATGTAAACAGTGATGTATGTGACAGATTTAATGTATAACCTGTGATGTGATACTGACTTAACAAGATTGTACTATGAATTAATCAAATGTTAATTTAATTACATATTCATCCTGCGTCTATTGCAAATTTGCGTTCCAAGAATATCATATTTGAAATGGATAATAATTTCGAGTAATCTCATTATATTATTGCAATTATGTTTGCATTTTCTTATTCTATTATTAATATAACATTTTCTAATTAATAAAAATGTCCATTTTACGTTTTGAGAAATTGAAATTTTAGCGAGCGTGAAAATATTAAAAAGATACGTAAAAGTAACAATTTCATTATTGTAAAATGCACTTGGTTCTTTTTTGGAACAAATTTTCAATAAAATTCTATTTTGTTTTCTTTGAAAAGTTTGTCTACTTCGCATACCACGCTATAAATTAAAACCGTTATAAAGTTGACTATCCCTTGAGGCTTACAATATCCAAGTTTAACCGAATATCACAACTAACAAAAAAAATCAAAAAATAAAATGAAATTATTACGGAATTCAATTAAATAAATGAAATTAAAATTACTTTCGTCCTTTGACTCACCAATAATTCCATTACAATGAGAGTATTAAAAAAAATAAAAAGAAGAAAAAGAAAGGGAAAAAAATCGCCCAACATCCCAAGTAAACACTACTACGAAACCATATAAAACAAGCGAAAAGAAACTGCGATTAAATTATCAAGGAGCGAACGTAACTTTTACATCGGTTGTATTAAGTGTCCACCAGGGAGTAAGGAGGAAGAGAAGGGGAGAATGAAAAAAAAATGAAAAAGAAAGAAACGGTCGCATTACGATGAAATAAAAAGCAAAACGTTATTAGCGAAATGTCGTAGAAGGTTGGTCGGTCGGTTTGCCTAGTAATTTCTCGCCAAGATATTTCACGGTGTTTTTATTAAAATCGGATACGGTATTTCTGTTTCCATTTGTTCGTCTGCGCATCCACCGTTTCACGTCTTCCTATCTTATTCTCTCGTCCACGTAATACTAAAAACTCGTATCACTCCCTCCCACTTTCTCGTCGGCCTTTTTTGTACTCTACTTCAACCATCTTCCCGATTTCGCTACGCTTCCGCGCATTTGTTTTGTTCGATATTGTACACCGGTGGTAACAAACAAATACACGGATACGTATATACGTAGTATAGAAAAAGATTTGCGGTTTGGCCGCAAGTTTCGTTATAAGGTTTCGAATCGTTCTAAGAACTCGACCTGAAATTCGTCTACGTAGAATCACATGCTCTTTGATCGAATCCAATGTAATTTCTCCTAACCTTTCTTTCCATCCCCCCCTCTTTTTGTCGCAGTTGGATCAATCTTTATCACCTTCTTCTCGAGGGAAGGGATGCTCGAATTTGGCTGCCATATCTCGTTAACTGTTCGAACTTTCGTTCAAGGAAAAACTTTGGCGAAATTTGGTGTATTATAAAGAAGAGTTTTGCGTTGTATCCACACACGTTTTATTAAAATTACATCAGATCTTGTTTCGAATCTTTCGATTTCAATTGACTCAGAGAAATAAAAATTTGTAATTGATTAAAATTTCGATTACGTTTTGAAAATATTTTTCACGAAAATTTAATAGAATTCTTAATATACAGATTTATTATTTAATGTAATAAGTGAATAAAAAGTAAATGAATAATAAATAAATAGTAATTTCTTCGAATTGAAATAAGACTACATGAAATTAAGGGAAATCATCATTTTGTACATGAATTATCTTAAAAACAATTTCTCCAATTTTGCTTTTTTTTTAGAAACTACAACATATTCAAATAAAAAATATTAATTTTCTATTTTGAAGATTTAATTTTTTAAGAAAATAATATAAATAAATTTTTATTTCGCAACTTTTATCGTATTTTTTTTAAATATTAATTTTATATATATGATAAATTTTGAACTTAAATTATTAAGTTATTAAAAAAACGGTATGCTCAAAAAATTTCAACATTTTGCCAAAAAAATTTTTTGCTAATGATAATAAATTAATAATAATAAGATATTTATAAATATTTATTCATTACTCCACAATCAAGAAAAATAAAAATTTTGGAATAACACAATAAATGGAAAGAAAAAAAGTAATATTTGAAATTATTTCATTACTGAAAACAGAGTCATTTGATATGAAATAATTCTAACAAATGATTCTTATAATACAATAAATTTTAATAAATAAATTAATTAAGAGAACAAGTTGAATAAATCATTATTTCTGGTTTGATTAATTTTATTTTATCATAATTCTTACAAGAACAATATAAATATTTAGAACAATCAATAAATTGTTCCAATAATCTATAATTTCAATAACTTTTCCGATTTTTGGCTTACTTAAATATCTTTATTAGGCCAAAGCAATTCATAATTCTGTCAAAAAATATCACTTTCAAAAGAAATTTTTTTCGAAATCAAGAATAAGAAAAATATATTGAAATCAATGAAGCTTTCGCGAAATTTTTCGCATATTTACAAAAACTTTTGTCTATCGCAAAAATAATAGTTGTTTTCTTATGCCAAGATTAAAAGATTCAACTTATTGCCGAAGTCTCAAATTCATTCTGGGCACGATGCCGAGATAGTTTGAAAACTTTGAAATTTCGTTGCCAAATTATGCTTCTCTTAAGACGGCGACATTAGACTCTTAACGCCGAGACAATAGCCATTTTGATAAATTTAATTACTATCGTACACGTTCTAAAATTTTTTCTCTAAATTTTATGTTCTTTTGAAATTGACTATTTATTAAAAAAAAAAAAAAAGAATTTTAGACGAGAAATAAATTTTTATCAAATGAAATATAATTTAAAAATTTCACATATTTTATTATTTCGGACAGATGATTGTATATAACAAAATAAATTTGAAATGGTATTTTTCCCTTATCAAATTTTGATTTTAAGTAAGTCGACATTGAAAATATCTCTCACATCTTTGAATAAATAAAGTACTACGTTATAAATTGTTTATTAATGAAATGAAAAACAAAAAATGATAATCGAATAAAACTTTAATTTATCCTTTTATCGCTTATTAAAAAGCTTGGAAAATTTGAAGCATAGAAGATAGATATATGTTTAACGGTACACTAACGACTAAACGTTACTTTAACTCTCCAGGCGAGAAAATTCTCTAATGGTTTTTCGGAGTTCGTCAGTAACCATTAACGACCAAGTAATTTTTCAAACTTGAGACATCAGATTGACGTTGTAAATTGGAAGATAGCAAACAAATTTCGAACTACAAAGATTAAACGAATAATTGCAACGCGTGAAGGTTATTCTTTCTATCTTTTCCTTTCTCTCTTTTTTCTGTATTTAAATAAGGAGAAGGAGAAATTAACGATGAAGTAAGACGAAACAAGATAAAATTTTTAAACGTTGAAAATCATCATAATTAATAATAAGAAACTATAAACTAACGAAACTAACGCTAAGATTCTTGAATCGAGGATAGAAGTATTAAGTTGTGACAAAAGAATAACATTGAAAGAACAATCTTTTGAAAGAATGATACACTTTGGTATACGCTACTTTGTCGAGGAAGTAGGACAAAATACGGATGGTCATAACGATATCTAAAAACTTTTTACATTATTGTTCGACGATGCCATTTCTGCAAAAACATCAATAGTCGACAACCTTCTCGACTATCTTTGAAAAATGAACTATCTCGAAAAAGATAAAGAATAATGCGTTGCTATTAGTAATACGAGTTTTTTTTCAATTACATTACATTAAGAAATTGATATGATTAAATAAGATTAAAATGTTATTTTTAACAAAATTGAATGAAAGAAGTTCATTATTCATGTTCTATTTTCACATTCATACTAAAAATCTTTCTAACAATAATAATTCTGGAAAAATTTTCTCTTCTTTTCTTTTTTCTTTGAATTCGTTTTTAATAATGTAAGATAAGCAAATAATTTTGCATAAGGATTTTTGTTTTATGTACATCAAAAGTAACGTCAAAAGTAACGTCAAAACGTACAGTATTGTGAAAAAGACAAATTGTTCAGAATCGGCCTGTTACCTTTCACGAATCAGGTATACCATTCCATTTTCTTTGTTTTCAAAGGAAAGGAAAGAAACTCGAGATAAGGACAAAATCATAAAGTTGTTAATATTATTTTTCACAAAGGGATAGAATGACGCGTTATCCCACTAAACGATTGCGACCGAATACAGTCATTTATGATTTCTTGAATTTCTCACTACACGAGATACTTCATTCTCGTAAAATGACGAGGAGCAAACGTTTGCTGAAAACTGGTAGTAGGAAGATTGAAAAAAAAAGGAAGAAAGGACGGAGAAAAAAGGAAAGATTAGAGGACGCGTGACGCGGGTTAAAAGCAAGACGTGCGGTCATCCCGACTTAATTACGTATGCGAGAATCATATGTGACGGGTAGGTTGACGCGCGTATACCTCCACCAGAGGTCAGGGTCATAAAAGGAAAGATTCTAATTGAATTCGTGCTTTGTGTTTGCCCGCTCGATGTGGTCAGTGTTTTAAGTGAAAGAAATATTTTCGCGACAATTGCCACCGCACGGCTTCCTCTATCCTGTTCTCCCTCTTACAGACACCGCTGAAACAATGTAATTACGCGATGCTAGTATTCTCAGGTTGAGACCTGGTTGAAAAATTTAACGCAATTTTTTACACCGATGAAAATTCTGTTCGACGTGTATTACGTGATAAATCTTAACCTGAATTCGAATAAATATCAATTCAGCTTTTATTTTTCCTGCCTGCTTAATAATTTTAAGCATTTGAAAAGTAGTATTACTATTCGTAATATTTCTTTAATGATATTATTGCAATTATTTTTATAATTATTGTTACAATTATTTAAAGAAAATTTAATTAATTTAACGATAAATATTCTTGCGAGGAATGGAGAGCAACGCGTTCGTTCTGCTCCATGTTCAAAACATGAGTCGATATTTTCGGATATCAATGACAATCAATGTTGTGTTTTCCTTTTCACTTTGTCCATAAACGTTCCACGATATTACAATTTTCTATATTTTTCTTTTATTTTTGTTAACACTCGCACTTAATAAGAATTATTCGTTTATTTCGTGACTATGAATCAATTTCAAAATGAAGTAATGATCTGTTTTATTCTTCTTCGTTTTTCTTATTATTTTATGTATACTTTTGTTTAAATTATGCATGTTTACATTTTTAAATTTTCCATAAATTTTCCATAATTATCCATGAGTACTAATTCATATATCATTAAAAATAGTTATTTTAAAATTTGATATTTTTGAATCTTCGATATTTAATGCTAATTTTCTCAGATTTAAACTGAATACTGAAAGAAAGATATTTGCATATGTTTTTCTATTACGTTTGATAATTTTTAAATATCAAATTTAATAAACCGTATAAAAGTACTAATAATAAATAATACGAAATTTATTATATTTGAACTTAATGTTTTAATATTAAATGCTACAATAAATACAAATTTCCATACAAGAAAAAATAATATATCTGAATGACGAGCAATAGATATGAGTAAAATAATTTTATTCCGAAAGAATAGGTTCAGAGTATTTTCCATAAAATTTTATGCCTATCTACTACAAAGAAAAATCATAAATTTTCTTTCTCGATGCACTCGCAGTTTGCATTCTCCGCATCGCAGAGAATGTAGCCCAAAAATTTTTCCATTCTTCGAGAATCGCAAACACAACTTCGAAAAACCGTGTGCATATGTGTGTGGAAATTGGTCGTTACCTCGAAATAGGCGCAAAACATGGATACGATCTCGGGTGTGGTGTCTTTCCCGCTCGATGGCCGACACGAAGCCGGAATACGGTGTGCAGATCAAGCGACTTCCGGTGGAGTTGGTGCGCGCGCGATCAGAATATTGAAAACGTGTTGCTCTAGTTACGTGTTTGGTATCGAAGACTCCGGAAACGCGATTGTGTCGACGAGATTCGCTCGACCGATCGAACGCTCATCGCGAAATGTTCGTTGAATCGTCACACGAAACGGGACTGCCACTTAGGAAATTAGATCCAAAACTGTTCTGGCTATCTTTTATGCAATCCGGTTTTAACCACGTCTTATCGAATATTCTATGGGCTAATCATGGATTTCCATGATGATTATTATGCGACATCATATTTATCTTCCAATTCTTCGAACAAGTGAATTGCCATTTTTCTTCTCATTTAGTGGATTAATTGTACAACGACTAATAATCTATAATTTTAGATTAAGAATTTATCGAGTATGATCGTTTTTCGAAGAAAATAATTTTCATAAAATATTGATAATCTGTAAAATTTGATAATTTGATTGTGAGGGATCTGTAAGATGTTTTAATAGAAATAATGTATGTTTATTCATATTTGTAAAATTTCTTCCAGATACGAGAACATTAAAAACAAAATTAATTTAATTTTACTATGCTATTCAATGGCTAATCTTACATCTTAGTATCAATTACTTAACGAGAAATAATCGAATAATGAAAATGAAAGATGAAAATTTAGTTAAAAACGAAGAAGAAGAGGAACAAATTCAATTTATTTAAATATATATATAATGGATAAAGAATTATTCTATCAAAAAGTTCTTAAAATATTTTTCATCGTGTTGATCGAATAATTCACTGGAAAATATGAATTATTTTCACATTATTATTTCGTGCATTTCGTTTCGAGATATCAAAATTTAAAATATGAAAAAAAGTGATATGGAATTAAAATATTCGTAAAATTTCGTTCATAAAAATTCTATTTAAAATTCTTTAAACTCTTGAAATTGTATATTAAATATCGTGGAAATATTGTGTAAAAATCTATTTAAAACGGAGCAACGATAAAATTGATAAAATGGAACGCAATGGTAACAAATAAAAATTTTTTCTCGAACAATTGAAATTTCGATAGCTCATCGTTCTTTTGCGAAAGAAATGGAATCGAAAAATCGTTTGCTGAAATATTCGAGAATCCATTCAACTCCGTTCACTTTCTCTTTCTTCCAACACGTGAAACAGTTACAAAAGTGTTTATTCGCTTTTTAAGATGACCATTCTTTAAGAGAACGATCATATTCCTCCGTAAATTCTCTTTCTACGAGTTCACTGACGTTTTTACTACGAGGAACTTAACTTTGCGTCTTCACTCATCTTATTCTTTATGGAAAGTTATCTACGTGACTCGCTTACTGAACATGCCTCGAATAGACGAAATCGATCAATGACGATTCGAGTTATGCTCTCGATACCTTAACGTAACTTTTAGTCATTGAATTAGAATTATATGCAAAATATTAGGCAAATACGATATTATATAATCATATCGAGTGATCGTTTAAATTATTATTGAATATTTACAGAGCAAAGTATTTGAATGTTATTTATAAAAAGCTTATGCAATACGTTTACTCCAGATAAAAGATATTTATTTTATCATTCATAAATGATTAGAATTCAATTTTGTTGTTTGTTCAATTGAATTACAAAAATATTTCTAGAAATTCGAATTATCATGAATTTTATATATTCTCCCATTTATAAGAACTTTTTAATGGAAATATGTTGCCATCGTTAAAATAATCCAAAGTACAAGTGAAATATTAATAATTCATTATACTTTATAAGTGAATTTAATTTACATTAAAATTCGTTAAATTTTTAAAAGAGAACTCCTTTCATTAAAAAATTTAAATTTATGACGTTATAATTTCTGCAAGTAAAACTTAAATCATTCATTAATGGAAGAATAAAAAGTAAGGCGATGCATAGAATTTTAATAAAATTTTAAAGGAAAAGGT
This sequence comes from Apis cerana, assembly GCF_029169275.1. Classification (NCBI taxonomy): domain Eukaryota; kingdom Metazoa; phylum Arthropoda; class Insecta; order Hymenoptera; family Apidae; genus Apis; species Apis cerana. The sequence goes on along the minus strand of NC_083864.1, from coordinate 329,194 downwards.
AATCGAAATTTTTTCAACTAGAAATTCTTTATAGCGTTTTTATACGAAATGAAAATAATGGGAATGAGAAAAGATTAGTTCAGTTCTAAGAAAATTTTCAAAAGAAGAAATAAGGAATTTGCCCATTTTAACAAACATTTTAATATAAAATATCATATATAATAAGACCAAGAGATATAATATAAAAGCCATAAAAATTCAAAACCGTCTTGAAGACCAATCCAATATCATGAAATATCCTTCTCGAATATCCCAAAGAATATTCAAATTTTACTTGACAAACTTTCTTGAAAATTAAATAAAAATCTCGAAATATCGAAACTTCAAGAGCGAAAGATATCCTTTATTAGAAGAGTTTTATGAAATACGCTTCTTGAATTCAATACTTGAATTCAAGGAAGAAGGACAGCAAAAATTCGATCAATAATCCCGACGATAGATTCGGTGACAGGCTAGATTGGAAAGTTACAAGAGACACCATTGAATGTCTGTCAGATACGATCAGTCATTCGGCCAACACGTGTAGTTTAAGGGGTGCGAGGCCATTGTTCGCTAATAGCTCCAAAAGTAAGGTTGTCTGATATCGAAAATTCATTAACGACGCTTGATAACCTTCCGATATTTATCCATCTTGTTTAATATCCGTGACAGATTCCATTGTTGGAATCGGAAGTCTTGCATGCGCGCGATTCCCTTTAAGGAAGTGATTGCTTCCCTATCGATGAAATTTTCGTCATTCAATTTTCCCGCTGATTCCGGAGAATCGATTGCGAGGAAAAGCCCGTGGAATTTGAAAAAGGAATCGATTCGGAGGATTGAAACGACGAAACGAGATGACGTAATAAAGAAATTTGCAAGCAATTTTTGCTCCTTCATCCCTTTGGGAGTTTTGCTTTATTTATGGGATATTTAGGAAATAAGTTTTTTGGACGTAAATTTTATAGATTAGATAAAGTTCGTATGAATAATATTTTATACAACGACAGAAAATTAACAATTTTTATATCAAGTATTAAATGAAAAAGTATTTTCGTTTCATCTTCATATACTTGTTTATATTAAAATTATCCAATTTTAAAAATTCATGAACGTAGAAATATTTACAAGGAGTGTGTCTTTAAAAAACTTTTCTTTAAAAGAAAACAATCGAAATGTCGAAATATCGAAATATAAAGTGAAATGTAAGGAAGGAATATCGCAAATGAAAGAAGTAAAGAACAGAATTTAAGGGGAAGTAAACTATATATAGTCAGACATATCGAATAGTGCTAGTCCACTTCCAATCTTATTTGAACAATAGAATACCGAGTTAGATAGATATAAAATCTTGAAAATCACTACGAAATTTGTTTTAAAAGGAAAAATAATCAGATATTCAATATTTGCACGAAATTCACTAATTAAAAGAAATAATTTCCGACACATAACACATATAAAACCCTGAAAATTACTAATTTCGTGTAACATCGATCGAGATTTGAATTGAACGAAAAGTGTTCTCGAAATTTCAATAGAATATTTCCAATTACGTGCCCCGTACGAATCCTCCAAATTAATCATTGCCCTACCAGAACATGTCTTCGGAGAAAAAAAGACAAAGAGGGGGGAAAAAAGAAGGAATAATCAAGAGTTCAGCATTTTCATGAAACTCATTGATTGGCAAAAAGCCTTTGACAGTGGAAATTGCATTTTCCTTGGGTACACGCGGTGTAATTGGAAATCGAACAAAAATAGATTTTCTCTCGTTTGTCTGCCCAACCCTTTAATTAGCGATCGAATCACACCATTGCTGATTAATCAATCAGAAGTTAAAATCACCGCGATACTTTTCTCAGCAACCTAAAATACGGTGTTCGTCAATCATTGAATTTGCTTGCGTGCACGATTCCTCGTCTTTAACCAGATATCGTTTGATCCACGAGTTTGAACAGAAGTTGAACGAATTTCAAATTCGATACACACCGATTCTACTCTTTCGAATTAGGTCCTCTTCCGATGAATCTCGATATAATATGAAAAAAATGAAATAATTGTAGCTGGATCGAAAGGAAACAAGTAAATTATGCTTATCGTTTACAGATTGCTTTATGAGAATTTTGACGCGTACGCGTATTGAATTTTCTGAAATATGACAATTTGGATAATATAATTTTTTTAATTTTGAATTATCTTTTTTTTTGATTTCAGCATGTTTAATAATTAAAATATAAACGATTAGTTTGATTTTTTCATTTGTGTCTCACAATTCATCGAGTTATATTATTAAATATAATATCAAAACTCTTAATGATTCTTTCATAATTCTTTCATTTGTATTATAATTGATTCGAGATCAATGATATTATCGATTTTTATTCATAGATTATCACTCTATATTTTTATAAAAAAAATTATATATATATAAACAAAATTGAAATTCGAAACATTTATTGCGATTAAATCCTGATCGATTAAAGTTTATTTTATTATTTTTTTCATTTTTATATAATTCTTTCAAAAATATTTGAAAACGATGAATCAAAAAGAAGATGAGACTCGAGGGAACATTGCGAAATGAATCTTTCAATCGTTATGTACGCACCAAAATCTAGTTCGTGTCGAAATTAGTTTTCATTTCGTCAACAATTTGCTCGCGGATCTCCGGTTCTCGTTTCCCATAAAACACGAAAACAGTCGAAACTCAAATTTACCGAACGTGACTATTTCAAGGAACACGACGACCACCGCATCGGACAAAACTTAATTGCACCTACTTGTTTACGTAACAATTATACGTAACATTTTGGAAGCGATTTCAGGAATCGAATAACATCGTACTATGTATATTTGTATGTCTCTCCATGCTTATGAATTAATGCGCAGTTGTCGATCGAAAAGATTTTTCCGCATATTTTCCAAGGCCCGTTTTGCGTTTACGCATTCGGAATAAGTATCGACATGAATGCACAATTATTTTAGATTTCGTTAGATTTTTTATCGTTATTTGTATTTATCAAAGATATAGAGAATTTCCTTTGATTTTCAAAGGATGTGATTTCAAATAAGTTATAATTTTTAATATCTATTTCGAAAAATATATAGTCTGATATTTCGAAAATATTTTCTAAATTTGATAGTTAACGAAGGAATTAAAATTATGAAAAATCCTTAATTCGAAAATTGCAACTTGACGAAATTGATAAATATGAAAAAACAAATAATTTGAAATTTTTTAATAATTATGAGATTTTTTAAATAAATAATTGAAGTTTTTAATGAAATTTTAGAATAATTAAGAAATAAGTTTGAAAAATTGAAATTCATTTAATTTTTAATAATACTTGCGTTTAGCTATAATTTTTTAAATAAAAATTTAAATTAGTATACATATTATTTATTTGTTTATTGTAATTTATTGTAATTCATATTATACTCTATATAATTACAATGTTTAATTGTTAGAACAAAATAAGAAATTAGAAAAAATGTAATTTTTATTTACAAGAAATTAGCTTAGCTATTAAATATTATGATAGTCAAAATGTCAGTCATTTTTCTACTAAAATGATCCACTTTTAACAAAAACTCGATAATGTATTAAAACCAATTTATAGTTTTAGCATAAAACTACTGTTCATAAACTATAAACAAACATAAATAACATCGAATGTTTCTTTTTTCCAATCTCTCTGTTTAAGAAACTTAAGGTTTCAATTTGATTTTCGTTTGATTTCATTTAATTCTCGCAATAGAAATTACCAAGACCTATCTTTAAATTTTGGATTTCGGATCTTTTCACGATCAATGTTCTGTGTACTCTCTATAGATGATCCACTAGGTATGCAGAACAGAATCATAGCAGGGGATTCTAATTAATAAACCTGCTAATCCATGGATCCGTTACGCTTGGCCTTGTGCATGTCTGTTCACCGGTATTGGACACGTCGTTATGATACGTCAATCCATTATTGTGCAGACGCCGTGGTCCAAAAACCATAATCAAAGCTATAATCTCTAATGGCTATCGAGATCACGAATGTTTATTACATATTTATTAAAGAAAATTGTACAATATTTTGTAATTTCAAATATTTCGTGTCTTTAAATAGTCGAAAATTTTAAATTTGGCATAGCAAAGACAAATATAAAAAGAATAGTATGAAATTTTAAATTGAAATAATATAATTTTTCTTAAAAATTTTCTTTTATTTCTAAAAATATAAAAAGTATAAATTAAAAAAGAGTAAAGAATGATATGAAATTATTATGAATTATCATTATGATGTTACGTTTAAAAAACTGTATTCTCAAAAAAAAAAAAGAAAAGTAAAAAGTTTATATCTTAAACAATAGAAATAATATTTCATAAATTCTCAAGAAATAATAATTTTACAAAAAGAAATAAAACAGTTTAGAATTTAATAACGAAAAACGAGAATGTAGTTAAAAAATTTGTATTCTAAAAATGATAAATATTTAAAAAATGGAACTTAAAAGAATACTTTCAAAATAGAAAAAAACTAAGTATTAGTTTCACGTATTAATTCATTTTTAAACAATTTGTTTAAAAATAAATTACAAAATAATGCTTGAATTTTTTCTTTTTTCATATATATGGTGCATAGAAAATTTTTAACAGGAATAAAAAAAATGAACTTCAAAAATAATCAAGTAATTTCACGAATAAGAGATTAAATTTATACTTGTATAATTTCCAAAAAAAAAACATGATTCAATAAAGAAGAAATGTTATAATCGCTACATTTGTATTTTGCATAAACAAACAGTATCGATTTCGATCGATTAATTTCGATATTCGCTTTATCATTAGCATTCGTATATCCAGAACGAGAATTAATCATACTTTTAATTACATATTATTATGGTTTATCTTGAATCCGTTTAAACTTTACGCGAGCACTTCAACGATTAAACTCATTGAAGATCGTAATTAAATTGGATGGTTATTGATGAGTACTCTGTACTTTCGAGTCTCTGATTAATCAGTGTTCGCAAACTTCGGAAACGTTCGTAACAGATCATGGACATCGATAATCTCGAAACTTTGCAAACTTTATCGAACAAAAATCCTGTAGAAATATCGTGTAAAACGTAAAACAAATTAATATATCTATTGTATTTGTTTTTTTATTTACTTAATTATAAATGTTCCCGTATTGTGTTTCTTGCACGATTGAAGAAATTTTCACGCAAAAGTTATAGATATTAGTAATAATTCTACGAGCAAATTTTAAAGATTATAAGGTAAAAATTTTATAAATTGTAAATTAGCTAAATTATAAATAAATTATAAAGTAATTCTAAAGTAATTCTAAAGTATCTCAAATTAATTTGATTTTTTAAATTAATAATCTTAATTTAATTTGATTTGATAATAACTTTAATTTTTAAGAATAATTTCAATACTTTTACGAATTTTAGAAATTATTTCTGAAATTATTTCAATTAGTAACCAAATAATGAAATAATTTAAAAAATAATTATTTACTTAATAATCACTGTTGACACATTTCATTCGAATAATATCTAAACTTACAATTTAACTCTATTAGTTAATTTATGATATCGCTTGTTTAAATTATTTTTTAAGAATTTATTTGTTGATTAAATTTATTATCAAGTCAAATGTTTCAATTTTTTTCAGAAATAAAAAGCTCTTTGTATAATCTTCGTTCTGCCGTGTCCGGTGTGTGTTTTCGGTGTCTCGGTTCGTCAACTTGATTATAAATCTCGCTTTATTTTCTCTTGTTACAATATTAGCAGACCGTGATTGATTGACGTGAAAATTAATTAAAATTTTATTCCTATGCCACAAGACCTCCCGAAAGCCTATATAGTTCACGCCTTCATTTGATCCCGTGTTGTCCTTGTTAATTGGTCGTCTGTTTCAACAAAACTTTACTCGAGTGTCGTCCGGTTTGATTGTAACTTTGGAAGGACACCCATTGACCATTCATCTCTGTTATTACACGTGCCAAAAGTGTTGGACTATTTGTAGAATTTCAGATGCTTCATTTACAAACGCTCGAATTTCGTCGAAATTTCGTTGAATTCTGACCCTTTCAAAATTGGAGATTCAGAGAGGCTTGAAGGATTAAATCAAAATTCACGTTTATTTTTTTTCTTATTGTATTATAATAATAGATCAATATCGATATGTATATCATAAATAATTAATCTTAAGTAATACGACAACAGTTTGTTATAAATAATAAATATAAATATAAATGGAAAAGAATTGCTTTGGAATTGATCAATCGATTAATTCAAGAAGAATTGATTTTCTAGAATTTTGATCGTTGAAAACGAAATCATACACGCTATAATTAATATGATTTTAAATTAATGATGTTCTGAATGTATGTATATATGTACATGTATCTTCACTCTTATTTCTTCTGATCTCTCGTCATTCGTATACTTTCTTTCTTCCTTATTATCGTTGGAACAAAACTGTCGACAAAATTTGAAATGAAACGTTCAAGAGAGAAAAATTATCGTTTCATTAATTAAAAATCACATGCCATTTCTGAGGCAAAAATTGATATTGATCTATTGTCATTCAATAATAGTTTAAACAATTTCTATAATATTAGTATTATTTATATTTTAAAAACATTTTTTCTTTAATTTCATTTCATATTTTGAGTAATTTAAATTGATTAAAAATTAAGGAAATTTAACAAAATCATTTAACAAATAAGCAATTAGTAATCATTGATTTATTTCAGTTTTTAATTATCTATTGATCACATAGTTATGATCAATCATCACGTATTAATAAATTAAAATTATTATTTTAATTGTAAAAACACAAAGATATGTAAAATTTAAAATTTAAACACTCTAATTCTTCATCATAAATGGAATTAATATTCGATCGAAAATAAAAATACAATGATTAAAAACCAAAAATAGAATTTGAATTAATTTGAAAATAGAAATGATGATGTTTAAAAATAGCCAATAAATATAAACGAAATAAATATTTAAATATAACATATAAATATTTAAGTATTTAAAAATGAAATAATTAAATATTCAATATTATAGACATTGAAAAAGCACAAGTTAAAAATAATTTACAATTGCATTTTTTATAGAATGCTCGCACAATCGCATGGCACAATCAAGATAGTTTTTAGAAGACAATCGTCAGTTTTAGTCGGTCGAACAGTAGCTCCAATTGTGGGAAAACTTTTTGATTAAACCGGTGGCCAGAATGTGATCAGATAGTATACCGTGAGTATACGGTATGTCTTCGCGTATAAGCGTGGTTACTCTGTTGTCGAAACAACATTTTAATAATACGCCCACATGAATCCGTTGAAATTAAGCAATGATTTTTTTCTAATTCGTTTCGCAACGATGAAATTCTCGAAGATGCAAATTTAGTTTCGATTAATTCTCTTTAAGAATTAATATGAAAAAAGTTACATCGACATATCACCGATCAAAAGTTTGGAATCGCTTATAGAATTTAAAAATTGTAATAGAAGTTATATCGTTGGAAAAGAAAATTTGTTCGCACAAAGTCTGTTAAATTAAATAAAATGATTATCATAATAACAAATTTACAATATGTTTTTGCACGTATAATACGCACATAATCTGTTCGAAACAAATTTTCCATCCAGTCATGCTAATTACAAGATCCTCGAGATAGGTGGACACCGAATGTCCTCAATTTTGTGCATCGATCCTGATCGAATCGTTTCACCGCGTATTCAAGCAACCTGCTATCCTGCAAGTAGAAAAGCTTTTGCCAGAAAAATCGCTCGCGACTTAAACGCATTACTCACGTAACCCACGTTCAAACCCCACCCGTTTTCACCGACGGACATTAGTCTGAGCTTAAATGTAGTTAGAAATCGCTGGAAGTCACGTTATCCCTTAAATCGTAAAGAGCGGCGAGCAATGGACGCTTAACTGGCGTCTCAGTCAAGGGTGAGAGTGAAAAAGAGAGGAAGAAAAAGTGATTACGAGCAGAAGATCCTGGACTGAGGGCAAAACACAAGAATTCTCGGTGGAAAATAGGAAATAACGAGAAAACGGATATAAAGAGGAAAAGGATTAACGATTAACGAGCATTACTATTTTCCATATTTACTTTTACTTTTTGCTACAGCACCCAGGAAGTCCATTGAACTTACATGCTTTTGAATCGCTGTTTCTTGTAAAGTGAACGTGTCTGGATATTAGGATCGAGAATTAACGAAATGTTTTTCTTTATTGAATAATTTTGTTGATTTACGAATTGAAGATGAAGAATAAATAATAATAAAGTGAAGAAATAAAAATCATACGAATTATTTTTTTTTCAGTCTTTCAGAATTCTCATTCCATTTCTTATTTAACTTCGAATTTGAAAATAAAAGATAGCTTAAAAATAATTGAACTAATTTGCTATAAGTTTTTTTTTTAAATAAAATATTGTATATAATGTATATTTATATAATACTATCGAAAAATCAAGATTAAATTCTATTAAAATTGAAATTGAAGTTAAATCAACTTAAACTAAATTTTATTAAAATTACATATTTTTATTGAATCAGTGAAATCAGAAAAATAATAGCAAGAGATGATGGTTCTATATTTTTAGTTTGATCTTCTTTTATTTTTATCTCATTTAAAGATTCGGTTAAAAACTTGCCGTTAATGAACATTTTATATCGATAAGTAATAAACGAATCGAATAGTAATTTTATTTGCTCACAAATTTTACAATAAATAGTTAACGAAAAATTTCAAAATAGAAACTATTTTATTCGATTCACTTGAATTTTCTATTGAAAATAAAATTTATCTTTCCAAAGAAATCGGTTTTATATATAAAAATTGATCGACAGATTCGAATAAAATTGCAAATCAATTGATCGAGGAAAAAAGAAATACGATTTTAATTTTAATCCTTTGTTGTTATTTGCCGTTATCCATGAAACGAAGGTGAAAATGGAACAAGAGGAATATATTTTCCATTATTTTGAAATTATTCGAAATAGAATTATTCGAAGAAAGAGTATGTTGATGCAAGTTTTATGTTCTATGAATATAAATTAAATTTCAAAATTTTTAAACTGATATCATTCGTATCGCTAAATGGAAAAAACAGGCATCCAAAAAAAAAAAAGAAAAAATAAGAATAGAGCAAAATGAAGTAATTTTTATTCACAATTATTTTAAAAATAATTCTTTCCGATCATTATTGCTTTACTGTTTTAACATTAAACACATTAAAAATTCTATAAATTATCGTATTTAAGCTCGTATTTTAATTAGTATTTTAATCAGTCTTAATCTTATTTACAAATCTTCAATCTTTTTTTTTTATCTATTAAGGATCATGATAAAGACTTGTTTTATAATATGAGCTTATCATCTTTTCTTGAGATTTAAAATTTGTATGCTCTTTTGCCTTCTTCAATTTATTTATTCATGGAGCCGAAACTTTGACTCGAACCAACCGAAATTTCGTGCCTTAACTTCGTAACGAACTTCGAGAAAATTTTGAGCGTTCGTAAACCGGTAGTAAAATCATGCTAACTTTAGAACAATATGTTTAATTTTAATTTTAGTATAGAAATTAAAATATAGACAATGAATGAAATGCATATTTAAGAAAGAAATTGAATTAATTTTAATTTGTGATTACATTTGAGAATTATATTATTAATATAATTATTTAAAAATATTCTATCTTAGATATAATATAATTTGAAGATTTATTTGTTTTTTAATTAGATATACGAATATTGGATAATATTATGGAGGAGAATGTATAACATTCTTCTCAGAACTAGGAAAAAGAGATTAAAAAAGTCGACAAATTTCTTTCAACAATGATACGGATTGCAATGTATTTATGGAAATTATGTGTGCCACATCGAGCATATATTCTTAAAATTAATGGGGAAATCTTTAATAATCCATGTAATTTCTAAATATTTATTTTGTGTGAAAATACTTTTTTTCTACCATCTTTTTCTTTTTTTATTTATTCATTCAGAGTATAATAGTTATAATTTTTACTCATAAATTATTACAAAATTTTAAAAAAATATTATTTTCATGTTTGCATTTCACGACTCGCCATTTGTTTATATTACTAGATTTGTCAAAATTCTATAAGTTTTTTTTTATATCATACTAAAATCAAAAATCCAAAACCAATAATAATCTACTGATTTTTATCTTTTGAATGTCTTTGACAAATTTTTATTATTTTATTATTCATTTATTATATTATCACTTTAATTATTTACTTAGAATCGAAGGAGAAAACGAAATGATAAATAAAATGTATTATTGGTAAGTAAATTTTAAATTCTTATTAAAAAAATATATTATGTCGATTTATTTATCAAATATTTGATTATTCCAAACAATAATACAAAAAATACAATAATTAACAAATAATAATTTTATCTGAACGTCAAGAATAAAAATTTTATTTTAAATGAGAAAGTGCAAGTAGAATTTTCATAATTTCAAAGTAAAATTGAAAAATAAGTAGATATTTAAATATTCATTAATTAAATTCGAGAATCATAATTAACAGAAATTTTCTCTGCAAAATTATATTTGTACAGAAAATAGTGAAATTCGAATAAATATGTATTTAATTCGAACACAAGTTAGATTTAATTTTTTCGTGTATAAATATAAAAGTTTAGACAAATAAATAACAAATTTCAGTCGCAAAATTTTATTCCACGATTTTACGGAATTTATATTATAAATAAGACGTTTAATTTAATATTATACGAAAAATTTTAGCATATTCTTACCTAATACTTTCAAAAGCGATCGACTTTTGCACCATCGTTTCTTTCTTTCCTCTATTTCATTTATTTCTTTCTCTCTTGTCGCTTTTTTTGGTCAAAGTTTCAAGCCGTTTTAAAAGAGAAAGAAAGAAAGAAAGAAAGAAAGCACATCGCGAATATGTATTTATAAGAGATAAGTTTCAACGCTTCTTCACGCACATTCGAATTCGTAAACTTTTTGCCAAGGTCGCTCTCGAATGGGCAAATAAAGTAAAAGTAAAAAAAAAAAAAAAAAAACGAGAATAAGTTCGAAAGATTCAGAAAGAAACGCGAAATTGAGTGAGGGCAATGAAAAGCGATCGCAGCTGATATTAAAAATTATAATTAAGTCGCTATCATAAAGCGAATAAATTGCTTTCTCTCCGATCATTCGATGAAGTTTAACGAGTTTGACGAGTTTTCCGCTTCGACCGTAACAAGTCATGGAATACTGACTCTACCTGGATGTCCTGATTTCACTTCTCAATATTGAATTTAATTATATCATGCCTGGACTTCAATTTGTTTTGCACAATGAAGAGATACGATATATTTATTCGTATTCTATTAATAAAATATCATTGCTATGTTTGGTATCGTAATATAAATATTTTCTATATTCAAAAAGTAATGCGAAATATATATTTCTACAAATTTATTTTTAATTAATTAAATAAGATTAAACTAATCGTTTATAAAAAATAAGGAGAATAAATTTAAGAAATATTTTTAATCGATACTCTATTTGTACCGTATAATTTTATTTCCGTATTTGCAATGATAAATATCTTTTAAATATTCAAGAGAATAACAAAAATATGTCAAGGCGTCACATACTCTCGTTTTCACTTTATGTATCTAGGGTATTAATATAATCGTAGTTTTTTTTAAGAGTTTTAGAGGATGAAACAAATAAAAAAATATTGTTTATTTATAATTTAATAAATAATATTCATTCGACATTTTTTCATTTCGGCCTTTAGATCTCACAAATATATCGACATTTTATAAAGTCATTTATCATGTCGATATACGTGATCCGATAAATATAATCGTTCAAAGATTTCGCGTGCAGAGATTTCTTATTCGTTATCCAAAAACGTCAATCATCCAAAAAATCGACAAATTTGACACTTCCTTTTAAAGACATCACTGTCAAAAGAGAACCAATCCGGGCGTTTGCATGTTATAACCGCAATTTACATTCCTAATAAGCCTGACGTAATTTGAAGATACGCTTCATCTTTCGTTTTTCTCTATTCGATCGATTTCTCGAATACATCGATCCCCCATTTAACATCAAGTTCTATCTTTCTTTTTTTCTTATTTTTATCGCAACGTTCGAATAAAGATGGAAGGGAGGAAGAAAGAGAGAGAGAGAGAGAGAGAGAGAGAGAGAGAGAGAGAGAGAATGTGTAAAGCAAGGAATTATAGGCGTAGAAAATGAAGGAAGAGAAGAGAAATCGATCAGAGAGCAAGTTATTGTCCGATGTTTAGCGTAGCGAGACATCTGCTCGTTGGCAATCTCTGGAGGAAATAGCAAGAGCGATTTAATAGCTCCACCGATCCGTTTGCGTCACCTCGTGGCACAAGAATAGATACGGTTGTTTGCCGAGGGTGAAGGCGAAAGGGTGTGGATGTGGAGGCATCATGGTTCTCGAGGCTGTGCCTCTAAAGCATCGATTTCTCGTGGACGTTGACATAAATCGTACGATAGCTCGCGGAAAAGTAAAGTCGATAATACTTCTCTGCGTGAAACACGATCGCCTAACAGCCCAGGTTCGAAAACTTGCAATCGTGATTTTCCACGACTCTAACAAATTTCAACTTCCGCGTTCAAACGTCAAAACATCCCTCGAGGGATGTTTGATCACCACCCCCTTCTTTTCCGCAGGCCACGCGTCTCCTTACGGTTGTTGGAATAGTTTGGAGGAAGGGGTTGGAGGAGGGGATTGGAAGAGGGTGTTGAATAGAATCCAGTCGAAAATTGTAATTGAAATTTGTCTTAAAGACGGAAGTAAACAATAGCATGGATCGGTAGTTTTGGGGAAGGATAAAGTTTCCCGTGAGAAATGGAACTGTTCGAAGATCACGAGCGTAGACTTGTAGGGATTCCCGAGAGGATTAGTTCGTCATATTTACCGACAGTAATATATATATTCGATTTTGTAGAAGATTATTAAAAATGTTTTCGATATTATTTCGGGAATGTAACGATGCTTTTTGTTCTATTGTTAGTGTTTTTCAAATGAAAAAAGTTGTTGGAATTGAAAGAGGATTAGATTTTTTATTTTTATAAAAAATTATCTTTCATAAAAAATATACGTAAAAATATTTTTTTTTGTATAAAAATTTTTATATGTCAAAGCATAATTGAGTGTAATTGAATGCTAAAAGAAAATGAAAACATGCTTCATAATATATCGTTTACTGTTAAAATTAAGAAGACAAATTAATGATTGCTAATTTTTAAGTCATATTTTAATTTTAATTTCTAACACGTGTTTAATATATCTAAAAATATTTTCGCCGTATTTCACGAAATATTTTAGAAAATAAAAAATGATATATACACACTAGGATTTATCTACGATTTTTCTATGCAAATTTTAGAAATAAAAAAAAAAATATGATGTATTCCAACGCTTGAATAAATATTCAAAGAATTTCTTTTTATTTTTTTAAAAGGTATAATTTTTTTCGATAGTAATAAATCAAATTAAACATTTGTTTTACTTTTAATATTTATAATATAAAAAGATTTCTTTTTTTTTCAATTTTAAAAACAATTCTAATTAATACTAATAATTAATATTAATAATCTAATTAATTAATAATATAATATATATTCAATTATTCGATTTTTTTTAACCATCTTTCTTCTTCTTAGAGTTCTTAGAGTTCTTAGAGGACAAAACAGTCCTTTAAGATTTAATTAATTGAACAAACAAAAAGGGAGGAAAGCAGACAAATATGAGAATATTATGTAACAGAGAAATAACTGGGAATTCCTTTTGTGTGCAACACGCAAAACTTTCTTCTTATGTAATTAGACCTATAAACCATGCTGTTAACGAAGTTATTATACGGAATCGTCAATCGCGACCAAGTATTTAGATTCTTTGAATGTTTTGTAATTGTCACTTTGTTCGTGTGAAAATTTCGAAGAGTATGGCAAATTTTTTTATTTGCATTAGTTGAATTAATTCCATTTATGTAATTTCGCAATTAAAAATTGTCATATAACTGATGTTACAATTATGAGATGATTTTATATATAAAAATAAATTAAAAAAACAAAAAGAAGAAGAAATGAATAAATTTTTAAGACTTTTTTAAAGTTTCGAATAAAAGTTTTTCAAATAAAAGGGAAATTGATTTATTTCCGATTGAATTCCGAATAGACTGTCGATAGATCGTTTTATAATATAATAAAAATAGTTGAAAAGTATAAAAAGAATTTTTAACAAATTATTAATAAAAAAAACACTTATCAATCACGGAATACATTACGTCACGACAATAGTGTTAGATATCATTGATTGAATACCAACAAACCTAAGTAACACGTGCCGAAAAAAATGTATTGAATATAATAAATATTTTTTTATTGACAAAAGATTATATCGAATTATTTCTTATTTAAGAACAACGAATAAACTAATTATTTGCTATTCGTATGGAATTTTATATATTTTTTTTATTATCCTTCTCCTCTTTCACATTCCTTTCTTTTTTTCATTCTCATTCTATCATTCTTTCATTATCAACTTGATGACAATGAAATTCTTTCATTTTCTATTATTCTTTTACTATCATTCTATTATTCTCCGTCATTCATCGTCTTCTATCCCTTTTCTTTATCATCCTCATCCTTTTCTTCTTTTTCTTATCACATTCTTATCATTCTACATCTTCTCATACCTTTCCCATCCTTATTCTCATTTTTCTTTTATTATTTATTTCATTATGATATTTATTTATTTCATTGTGACTCTTGCAACTTTGTTATCCTCCTCTTTTGCTCTTCTTTTCTTTTCTCTTCTATCACTCGCCGCACTCCAATCTCCAATCCTCTTTATTATCCTCATATTATTTTATCATTCTATTTCTCATTTATCAATTCCTCTTCCTCCTCTTCTTTATCAATTCCTTCCTTTCTCTCCAATTTCTCACCAATTTTCTCACCAATTTCTTTTTCTTTTTTTTTTTTGAAGTAAGAAATAGCATAATAAAGGAAGGATAAGAATAAGGATGACAAAAGAGGGGCATCATTCAACATAAATAACATAAAAGTGATATATTTATCTACGTATTATAAAATTTAAATGTTCAAGAAATAGAATGATTCTGAAATTCAATAATAACTTATTTGATATAAATCATAAGAAAAAAAATTTATGTATAAATATTCAATTCTAATAAAGATATTCAAAATAGAATCCACAAAAATCTTTCGATTTTTAAAATAATTAAATTCCAATATTATATAAGACTTAACTATTTACTTCAAGTAAAAAAAGGAATTTCAGACAACATTTAAATCAATTTAAAATCTATCATATAGCACGTTTTGTATTTATTTTATAAATAATATTTTAAATTTATCAAATATTTAAAATATTATTATTATTAACAGAAAATTGAAATAATAAAAAAAAGATCTATTATATTTTTGTAGATAAATAATTTTTGTAAAACAACAATTAAAAGAAAATTTATATGTATTATGAAAGTTTTTTAAATATCGAAAAAAATCAAATTTCTCACAAAATTTTTCACCTAAATAATAAAATATTTAATCACATAAAATTAGTAATAACACATCAAAAAACGAGTATATCGTGAATTATTATTTTATTTAGCTTCTTATTCATATTAATATCGTTTAAATATTAAGTCATTTTCGAAAGTAACGAATCCTTTTTTTTTCAAAATATTTTTTGTTTTATATCACGTCACATTGTTCAAATACCAATATTTAAAGAAACTCGCAATTTTTAATATTATTCCTCTATCGCTGTTTAAATCATTACAAATCGATTATCTTCGAATATAAGTTCAAATTTACCCAAATTTTTAATGTAAAAATTACAAAATTTGCTTTTCAAAATGATAACTTTGAAACTCAAAGATGCATCGTGCCGAATGAAAATACATTTTAAAAATTTGGATTCTGCGCTTCCAACGACTCCAACTGTCTCGCTCGTACATTCGGATCTCTTACTGCACATTCACTGACCTATCCCATTCCTACCCTACATACATTGGTTGGCGACAGATGCTAAGTCACCGTTTTATTTTTTTCTTTTTTCTTTTTTCTTCTACTATTAATATTACTCGCAATGTATGTACGCGTTTCCTGGGAAATGTGGATTGCATTATTTCCAGAAATTTCGATCGTCAATCAAGATACGGTGTACATTTTAAATAATGGGCTTTGAAGATTCGTATCTGGGACGAACCGAACATGACATCGAATTTAAATAAAATACAAAATCGGAATAATTTTAAAAACATATGTGCTATTCTTTACTAATCTTTAAATTTTGTTCTTTTTCTCTTTTCGAACTTTGAATTAAAAA
Source organism: Apis cerana (assembly GCF_029169275.1). Taxonomy (NCBI): domain Eukaryota; kingdom Metazoa; phylum Arthropoda; class Insecta; order Hymenoptera; family Apidae; genus Apis; species Apis cerana. Next base: position 312,804 of record NC_083864.1, on the reverse strand, counting down.
TCGATGATGCGGTTGACAACGACATTTTAATTGATTTAAGAAAAATTTTAAATAAAGATATCCTCCTTTTAGTTCGAATTAATTTTATAACTCCTAACAAATTTATAAAGATTTAATTCTGCGTTAAATATGAATCTAAAATATTTGATCGCTTTAAAAGTTAATTCTGCGTTAAATTCGATGAAATAAGAAAACAGTCTTTATCCGTCTTTTATCAAATTACAATATTTTAATTTCATCAATATAAAAATTAAATAATAAAAACGTAAAATAATATATTTAATGATTACAAATTTTTATTTTTTCACTTAAATAATGATATATTTTTACTATTAAATAGTTATTTAAAATATATTGAAAAATAAGAACGATTTTTAAAGAATACATAAAGAGCCGAAAATTTTTTATTACAGGTAATTATTCGATACTTTTATTCGTAATTAGAGGCTGACTTGGATACAAGTTTCAACGAAATACTACGAACAGGTAACAACATTTTATATTCAAGTGAATTTTTATGGAAAAACTAAAATTTCTTTCTGAAAAATTATATAAAACACACGTACGCGTTGACACGAACACGTATTAAACAAAGTATTTCATGAGTTTGAAACTATCGAAATCGGAGTAATCGAATGCGAGATACAAAAGCATCAAAAGAAAGAAATAACGTTCCATGGATTCTAAAAATTTCAAACTTTTATTAAGCGATTTTATAAAATCGCTTTCCCGTTAGATAAAAGTTTGTAAACTAATTTCCATTTCATATTCGTTTTACGACTAATAAAACCGATACACAAACTAAATAAAAATCGCGCTTTAAAATTTGTAAATTTAAAATATACATATGCATAATCCCAATTAAATTAACGATAAGTTAAAAACAAATAAATTATTAAATTATTTTTAAAGAAAATATTTTCATTTTTGTAATTTTTGTAAAATAATATTCACAATTTTATTATCATTGCTAATAATTTAATAATATAATATTTTGTAATTATTGCAATATTTGAAATTACTTGCTCTAAAATTGCTTTTATCATAGAATTAAAAATAAATAAGAAAAATAATACGATTCATTAGAATAAAATTTTTCTTTTGAATCGTAAAATATTGAACACGTCTAATTATATAACTTAAATGTAGATATTTGAAAATATAAATCGATGAATATTTTCGCGATGATGTACCATCGCAGATTTAAAACAGTTTAGACGAGGAGAAGGGAACGAAACGACTCGTTAAAAGTAGAAATAAAGAGAATTTTACTTTTCAAATATCGAATAAGCGAATCGAATCGATTGAAAAGAATCGAACGAATAAAATTCACTTTTGAAAACGATTTAATTTCGAAACGAAATCTAAAGTTTGCCGATCAAGCGTTATCAAGCAATCTCCTCCCCTAGCATGAAAGCGCACGGTCCGTTGGCGAACGCAATCTCTTCTAGCATGAAAGCGCACGGTCCGTTGGCGATCGAATCGGATCGAATCGGATCGATCGAAGTTAAAAATCCTCTCGAAATGATCAATCTTGATATCTGTAAAGAATCCACGACGAGCGGATCGATGAGCGTGATTAAAGGGGCGCGTTCGCGTTTCTCCTCGATCAGCGGAATCCTCCGGAGATCGAAGGAGACGTCATTGAGTCCATTCAGCGCGAAACAGTCGCGATAATGGAGCCGTCTTAATGGCCGTCGACATTTCGTCTAACTAAATCGTCTCGAATCGGTGGATTCGACTCTCGAGCAAAGTCGAAAACAGGAATGCAACGCCTTCGCGCCCCTTGCTGCTCTTTCGATTCAATTTCGCCCGATTATCGAGCCCATCGAATTTCAACGATTCGCAAACCTGACCTTCATTCGTAAAAGAACAAGAGAGCAAATTTTCGTAATAAATATCGACAAACTGAAAAGTGGCAAATTAGCATTGTATTTTATTTTCGTAATTGTCTCTTGTCTAGTTGTGACACACTAGTGATACGGTTTTAACAGAAATAAATTCTTTAATTCCCGTTTCTACACATGAAATATTTCCTTAAGTGATCGACATCTTCGCATGCTTTATACATTGAGAAACGCGTACAGAAAAATTCGTCGAATGTACTTCACAACAAGTTGAAATACTTTTAAACGCTAGTTTCATCGAGTAAACAAAATCCGTTTTCACGAATCCTATTACAATCGGCGGATAGTCTAAAATCGGTATTGTACTGTGTTTACGCGCGAAAAATCGTAACGCTTGAAAATTTTCATTCAGGATAATTTTATCGTTTCCAAATTGAAGGAAGACCGACTTCGACAGCGCTAGAATTCGCTGTGCTAGAAGGATATTTTATGCTTTATGCTTCGTCATCATTCCGCTCCCCGTTACCACGCAATAACACCATCGTAAAACCTAAGTTTCGAACCCCTCACATCCTCAATAACGAGATTTCATAGCGGTTTCCTTTAATTTGTTTTCGCGTAATTGCTCGTTTCTATTGATTCCTCGATACCGATATTTCTCCTCCTCTTCTTAATCCGTAATTCTTAATCCGTAATTGAAATTTTTATTTTTTTATTTTTAGCCTGATTCGAATCACGATTTTGTATCGACTGGTGACCTCTCTTTTTGAGAAATAAAAATAAACTTTAATTTAATTATTGTAATATGGATTGTATATACATATCTTTTTTTTTGCGATAGAAAATACTTTTAATCTTTTCATATTTGTAACGAAAGATAGAAAATGAGATGAGAATTTTTTTAGTTTCCAATTCTTTGGAAACGAATTTAAATATGTAAGAAAGAATAAGATAAGATGAAATATTTTTACATGTTTTAACAATTGTTATATTGTTTTAATCAATTTATGTTGTGCAGTATTAAATGCACTGAAATATTTTTTTAAAATTTAAATTGGAATCCTGTTTAATAATAGTAATAATATCGATAAATTAGGAGCAGGTTACTTTTCAAAATAAACAAATAATTATTCGTTATAATTATTTCACATAACGATTAACGATTAAGTTTGAAAAAATAATTTTACAAGAATATCGTATGTATAATTTTACAAAAATACTAATTCTGAAATAATTTCTAAATTATTAAACATAATATTAAACATAAACATATGTACAGAAATATGTACATTCATTGATATAATCTACCGTATCAATAATTAAAAAAAAAAGTATATTTTATAATCTGTGAAAACTATTCTCAATAAATAATCGTTTTATTATCTTTTTTCTTTTTTTTTTTTTGAAGATCTAATCAAACTTACATCCCATTACATCGTCATTCATAACTTTGGATAACGAGAATAATCAACTCATTAGTAGTTAAAAAAAAAGAAAATCCTTTTATAATTAAGTGAACCCGAATTTGCACTTTGACGAGAAACTGATGGATAATGAGCACATCTCATGTCGATTAATTGACAAAATTAATTCCATCTTCTTCGTAAACGAGTTAAAATAGAAATGCTTTTACTATTAAATAGAAGTATGAACGATGATAAAGTATTCCTTTCTGAAATAAGAAATTGAATATTTTATATTTTAATTATTTTAACCACTTCTTATCATTAAATTATTTTTCTCATTCATCAATATCTATATAAAATTGTAAATATCAATGGTAATATATATATATGATTTTATTTATTTGCTTTTAAATCATTTTTCATTATTATATCATCATACGCTTTCTTTTTCTTATTTTCTTTTTCTCGTCGAATATTTAAAATTGTAAATATTTAATAAAAATGTTCGTTTAAACCTTCACTACGCTTCGTGTACGTTTTCCAAGCATCGAACAACGAAACATCAGAATTACTAGTTATTTTAATTAAAATGAGATCTGAAGAAAATTACGTACATATATCTTCATATACATAGATTAACAATAACATAGAGAGCAATCTAAACTAATTGTTTTATACAATACGATGGCATTCGAAATGATCGATGCACGTAGCTACTTGATAGTTATCGCGTATGTGCTCATATGTACAAATGACTCGAATAGTTCATCAAACGTTCGATCAATCCACGTCAAATTAAAAGCGGAGAGAATTTTGTCTGTGACGTTGCTCGAACGAGCTTCTGTCGCGATACGTAATCACATTCAACGAACATACTACCATCGTATCAATAAATGATGTACCGGTTGTCGAGCAGCAAGTGGCTTCGAGCCGACCAAACCCGAGTTTATATCGCTAAATCCAATTACGCCGCCATTATAGTTCGTTCCGCGCGGATCTACGTCTTCGCGAGAATCGAGTTCTTTCGTAAACTGTATGTAAACTCTTCTACTCTTCTCCGAAACGATCGTGAATGCTTGTAAGTGCCGTCTGAGAAGAAACTCTTGCTATTACATATCATTGAGAAACTGAAACGTCACTGGAAAATTGAACTACTGCGTGTACCGCGCTTTGATAATAGATTAGATTATTGGAAGAAAATTTTTGATAATTAGGATGAATGGATGATTCAAGGAATTCGAAGATTTTTAGGATGAAGCAAATGTGAGATTTCTTCGAAACAATTATTGCAAGAGTCGATAAATTTGATCATTTATAAAAATTATCAACGTGTTAATATGTTTATGGAACATTTTTGAAAGATTTTGAAAGATTTTGAAAATTTTGAAAATTTTGAAAAAATGCAATAATATAAAATACTAGTTGAGATTTATTTATTTATGAACAATTTAAATTTACGTTAAACGAAACGGAGATAAAATGAAAGAGCTCTATCTCCGTCAAATCGTTATTGTCTCGCACCGTCTCCATCTCGCAAATTGCTTATAGCTTGAAAAATAAGTTAAAATTTTTACCTTTGTTTTGATTTCTAGATTTTGCAATATATTATTAAATATATTAGCATTCTGATATAGAATATATTAACATTCTGCGTAGAAAGAATGCTTAAAGAATGCTTAATTAAGTTTCTTTTTAATTTAAAAGATTTTCTTTTTTTTTTTTCAGTTTTATAATTTCATATCTACTTTTCTGTCTACTTCGTCCGCTTTTTGTATAATTGCTATTCAAAGGAACATTTCGCGCACTTATTACTATTTAAATTTAATTATAATAAAATTCTAATAAAATAAATCGCGTAACGTTTCTCGCAATTATATCGTATCTTAAATTCTATCATTTCATTAATTCAATAACCTTCCGTGGAAAAATCACGATTTCAATGAAATCAAGATTTCTCAGCGAAATGAAATTCCTCATCCAGTTAAAAATATAGCAAATATCAATACAGTCATTCTTACAATTAAAAACTTTCCATCTCTCTAGCAACTTATACGCTTCGTCCATATTCTCTCTCTCTCTCTCTCTCTCTCTCTCTCTCTCTCTCTCTCTCTCTCTCTCTCTCAAACATAAACTGAAAAACTCCATCGTTCCATCCGATTCTTGATATCTCGTATTTATCCCTTCGTTTCATTGACTCGATCCGCTCGTAATCCCCACAAATTTATCCGAAGCTCTATGATAATTATTAATCGTTTTCATCCCTTCATCATCAAAAACACGACGCGGTTTTCCAGTACGTTGAAGATTACTGTCGTTGAACTTTCGAAGTTGCGTTACGAGGGAATCGATCTGTTTCTGTTGAAAGGATTCTTGTTGAAACCCTACGTAGATTTCGTAACACGAGGAGAAGGATGTTTTTGATGATTTATTTGTCTGAGTTGATGTCTTACTGTAATATTGTATCGTACATTTTTCATTTGAAATGAGAAATAAATAAATAAATAAATAAGTTTATAGAGAAATAAAAATATTTGCGAATTTTCAAACGAATCATTTTTCAAATATTTAATTACATCAAATAACAATAGAAGATAATAAATAAAATTCCTTCTAATAATCAATATTATTTTTTTTGAAAATAATTCAATACGAGTTCTTCGAAGATGAATCTAAAATAAAATTTAAAGGAATCAATTTCATTTTTATCAATTGTTTGCTTTCTATTCTCATTATTCGATTTTTCGAAGAATCATTCAACTTTTATAAACTAATTTGAGTTTATTTATTGAAAGCAAATATTAAACTTCATTTCTTTTTTTTTTTTTATTTATTTTCATGATAGAATAACCACATATCGATAATTTTGATTCATACCTAATCTCAAATGGAAATATTTCTACATTTATATTATCATTCTTTATATAATACCGATATCGATCATCGAATATCAAAAATAAGTGGATCGATTACTACCGTATTATTAATCGATAATTTTACCATATTAAACACGCATAATTGCTGCAATTTAATGAAATTAAGTATTTATGGCGACATTTTTGCGATTCGACATCACATGTTCGATATAAATATTGCAAACATGAATGCAGTGCATGATTACAATTAAATCGCACGCGAAAGCTTTTAGCAAGTTATCTTTACAAAATCGTACGCTCGTGTATATCGGTTGAAAATATACATCTGCATGGCATCATCGATCACAAAGACACAACGACGCTGTTTCTTAAAACAATGATCTTATATGCGATAAAACAATCGATTCGAAGGATCTTGCCTGAAGTGCGAATAAAATTAATACACGTTCGAATGACGAAAACGCAAAATTGTGCGCCTGGATTATTATTACTGATTCAAAGAAATAACCGCATCGTTTAAACTAGCCGTTATAGGACGGAATGGTCGGCAAGGAACACTCGAGAAAATTGATCCGAGACGTTCGTTATTCCGTGAGAAATCGTTAAGGTTCCTTTATCCATCGTAACCGAGAAATTCGTTCGCGTTTCAATGACACGATCAAGGGTGGCTATACTTAAACCAGCTTCTCGAGGAGCTGTATTCACGAAATTTATCGTGTCACGCCATTAAAAAGTAAGACCTCCTGAGTAAATCCTTTCTCTCGGGATAGAAATTAACTCTTGCAAGCGTTATAAAATATTCCAGTGGCAGTTTATAGCAACGATAAATGGGAATAATTCATTCGTGATATTTTCGTTTAAATTATTCTCTCAAATGTATTCTGAAATTTTTCTAATTTCATTCTAATTTTCTATTGATCGCTCGAGGAATAATTAATTTTTTATATATATATTTTCCTTTAGTTACTTTTATTAACAATTTAAAAAAAAAACTATTTTTCAAACGTATAGTAATATGAATTTCTAGAAAAATTCTTATTTCGTATAAATTTGAACTTATTTCTGAAATAAATAAATAGAAAGTATATTTCAATCAAATGTTAATCGTGTCATGTTTACGCGATACATTTACTTTCTAAATGTTTAAATTTTGATCACGATCAATTATTTTTACGTTTGCTTTGGAATAATGTTTTATTATCGGAAAATAGACGATATAACATCAACATGGTTGATATAATGTTGATTTTGCACGGTGGATTTTAACGATGCACATTAAAACGTTTGATAAATATCATGGTACTAAATTTACTTATCTCGTCGAATGACGAGACACACTATATCACAAACAGTGTGTAAATTATGCAAAAGAAACTCAAGGAGATGCGAATATTCGCTGTTTGAAGTGGTTCAGCAATTATCGGTTTTAACGACTTCAAAATTCGATCACGACGAGTTCAAAAAATCGGCCCTTCAATTAGTCTCCCGACATCCTACAGGATTTTACTTCTATTGCTTATTAGATTAGATTCTTCTTCGTGAAAAGAAGCAATTAAGCTTCCCCTCTGTTCATTACTTTCCATCGATATCTCCCCTCTCTCCTCGGTTGAAAGTTATCTCTACTCGTCTGCCAGTGTTTGAATACCTCGATTCATATCTGATGCCTATATTAATCACGTGATCAACAATTTAATTATCCGTTCGATACATTGTTGGCACGTTGTAACATAAGCATTATGTGCATTGTTGATACATTACGATGCATCCGATTGTTTCGTTTCTATTAATCGGTGGAAAGAAATAATTTCGAAATTTGAAACTTTTAAAGATGAACAGAAAGTATCGTTTATATATTTTTGGTCCAAGTATTTTTATTTATACTTGTAAATATATAGTACATAAATCTGCTCTTACTTCTCTTTCCAAATGGCTTTAACTTTAATTGATTATTTTTTTAAATGATGAATAGAAATTAAAAAAAAATTAATTATTTTACTCGTTCTACGTTCTTTTAGACCAACTTGAACAATTTTCTTGGAATTTTTCTGGAATAAAGTTAACGTAAATTACAAAGCAAAAACTTATATCTTGTTTTCTTTAATTTTGGCAGACTTTTTTCTCTTTAAAATTTAAAGATCACTCTTTTTCTTTTGAAGACAATAAAAATTATTTAATCGAGAACGCGCTTATTATTTACGCAAGCTATATAATAGATGTGTAAAAAGAAGAATATCGTTCAAGATGTAATAACGTGAGCCCATGTGAAGCGTAAGGTTCACGTGACAAGAAGTACGACTCGCTTACGTAAATGGGAGGGAAACAGTTTCCTAAATTGGAACGGCGCTGCACAAGCGGTTCCCGGTTTTAAAGTAACAAGATACCGTGCAATTTGAGGAAGAAGCTAAGTATTCGCGATCAAGTATGCGGGGCTTGAATCTGGCATTCATTTTCAATTCGAAATTAAAGTGTTCGATTTCGTGGAGGCTCTTCGAAGAATTTACCCGCCGACTGTTTTCACTCTGTTATTTGTCAATATCTTCCATTACGTTACGATCATTCGTTTAATCATTCCCTTCGATAATTCTTTCGTATTTCTAAATAAGAAAGACGAGACTTCGTTATTCGAATTTTTCATTATTTTGAAAGTAAGATTTATTACGATTGAAACACATTCGATTCGATTAAAATAATTTATTTATAAATCTAATTGTAATTAATCGTTCAATTTCAAAATTTTCAATTTTTCTCGATATATATCGTATATCGAGAATATATATTTCCCTTTGGAAAATTATTAATAACATTAAATTAATTTTAATTTTGTTTATTTTTTGTTAATATCTTTGTTTTGTTTAATATAATTTAAAATATTCTACAGCTTCATAAATTGGGATCGATCGTTTTACATTTTTCAAAATTATTACTTTATCTCGTAGAACTTTTATAATAAATAAGAATAAAGAATAAAGCTGAAATAGAAAATTTTAAAATTATTTAAATTTTAAATAAAATTTTATTCAAATTTTAAAATTAGAATATCCAAAATGGAGTTGATATTATTTGGAATTAATAAATGAATATATAGTGTAATCGATGCATTTTTTTAATTCTTTGATACAACTGAACAATGAATTATTGCAAAAAACTGGCTTATAGAACGATCGATTTTTTTTCTCTATCAGCACGTCATATCGCACGACATGTGCAAATGTATCCTCAATGTCGTGAAACGTTATAACCATAACCATGTAAATATATTTCTAAGACGCATTTGGAGAATCGATTTCAAAACCAATAAGAATTTGCGTATAAAATTATCGTTGAGGCTTATTTATAAAATCATTGTATTATTATCTATCTCATTATGTCAGTATCGATCGAGTTTTCCTTTGAAAACTTGAAATTATTTAAAATATTTCTCCAAACAACAAATTATTAATTCGTAAAATTCTCTTAACAATTGCTTCGCTTTCGTCTCTCTAGGTCGACAACTGATCTACTTTCCATTCCGCTTAAGTTCACCCTTTATTTTCAATTTTTTCGAAACTCCAAAAAGAAGCATCGAAATCAAGTAAGCTCGTCGATCTATGTGAAAATTTAATCGTTCTCTTTTGCCTTGATTATAGAAGTGAGAGAGAAATATCGATTGATGTCTCGTGAAAGAATCATTTGCTTCTGTGCATGGTAAAAAAAAAACTTGCAATCATAAATGAAAATTAAATTTTAACCGCTGCTAGTTTGAAAAAGTTCTCTAATTTGAAATGTATAGAGTTTCACAAGAATAAAAATTCTCAAGTTCACGAAGTCGAAAAAGGACGATTTCAGAGATATAAGATAATTAAATTAGCGAATCGAGTCTCGTATTTAATTAACGATTCTAAATTTAAGGGAAATCTAAATTTTCACTATTACTGAAATGAAATATAATTTCGCTACGACGATAATAGGTAGTTGGGCCCGCTATGTTCAAAATCTTCGACGTTTTCAACGTCATCTAATCTGACAGACAGTCACCGACGAACGATGTTATTTGGTTAATGTCTCTTAAATACATCGCGGGATAATGAACGCGAGAAACACGGGGTTAGCCGCGAATAATGGAGAGTCTACGGATCGATGATTAATTTAATTTTCAAAGGATGAAATTACGGGCAACCCGGCTGCCTCCGAGATATGAGTGAGTTAGCCGGTATTAAATCCCAAGCGGCGGTATTCTCAGCTATACGGAGCGAGGAGGAGGTACGGATGGTGGAACGTCACGGCATGTGGAACGTCTGCCAGCATGTAGTCTAATTACGTCAATACCGAATTTTCCTCTGAACAGACAGTGTACCGTACATTCCAGTTCCTCTGAAGTTCGCCTCTATTATCAGAGTTCCTTGTCAGCAGCCGGCACGTCCGTCCGTCTCCAATTGCGCGACCAAAGCTTGAATAAGCTGACCACAGAATCGGATTCGAGTCGAGGGGGTTAGGCTCGCCCTGCTTCAAATTATGCACACCTCTTGGCCGTGTATCGGCGGCGTGTATGTTGCAAGATACCTGAAGCCAGAAATCGGGTCCTGCCATAACTAAGCCGAACTGGCTTAGTAAAGGAATCCAGTTCCATAGATTTCGTGCATCCGCCGCCAGGTGTCAGCAGCTGGATCATTATTTATGGATCATGAGCCAAAATACAAAGTTTCGTTTTATACCGGTACAATATGTCGAGAGGAGAAAAAGAAAGAGAAGAGAAAGAAGGAGAAACGTTTATTTTTAGAATTCTTGAAAATGTAAAGCTTTAGGTGAGGAACAAAATTCGATCGTAAGAGGAAAGAAAGAAACGAAGAAAGTTCGTATATCGATCAAGATTTTACTCAACAATGAGATATAAACATTTCAAGTTCTCGTGAAATGACGTGGAAACAGAGTGCGATATAATAGAGATAAAGTAGTCTCACGTTCTTTCTGCATCGTTATATAATGTTTGCGTTATATAACGCAAATTTGTTTATAATTTGATAACAATTTGTACATATATATTATTCGATCAATTTTCATTTCATCAAAACTGTTAAATTTTTAACTTTAGATTCAAGAATAAGATCGAATGTTTTCATAGAAAAAGAATTCTCAAAAGTATATCCATAAAAGTCTACACAAACAAATATGCAATTTATAATCTTCAATCTACTTTCTTTGTTTCTTTAAAATTTTTTTGACCAATTTGATTTTCTGGAAATAGTCTATCCGATTTAAAATTTACAAAGCATCTCATGAATTTATATGATAGATTTATATGATAAGATTCGTAAAATTTTATTTTATTAAGCATAAAAAAATGAATTTGATTTTTTCATCTGCTAAACTATAAATCTTCTTATAATGTGTTATAATAAAGATCAATTCATTTGGAAAAAAATGCTTTCATAATTCTAAAGTGTCAAAAAAAACCTCCAATTTTATTTTTTCCTGAAAATTTTCTCACAAATATCACCTTTTTCTCTTAAAATTTTCAAACGAAACGAGAGCAATATTTCTACAATGAATTCTAAAAATAATCGAGAATTTCATTAATCATTTGATTTTTCACGTGAAATTTTATGCTTGTTTTATTATACTTGATCTACATTTTTTGATATTCGATCAATCTAATTCTTAATTTGATTTTATTAATTATAATAGCATTTTGTTTATTACTTACAGATTCTGATTTCATTATTGTAATAAATTGCATCATCTACCGTTACAATTACATTATTTAATATAATTAGGTCAACGACTATATATATAATTTTATACGTGATATTCAGGTCCAATAAATTCAACTCAATTTAATGAAAATAAAACGACAATAAGATTGATTTTGTTCGATATTACGTAATTTCATAGATAATAAAATCACGTACACGATAGAATCGTAGTAACGGTTCGTAACTGTCCAGGTAAAGATCGAAAGATCTTTAAGAATTCCGTGAGAAACAAGAGTCGGTCAATTTACAGGCGATCTAGTAGGCGGTGGATGCAATTCGCGTAATGTAATTGAAGAATCCGGGAAAAAGAAATACATAAGTGGGTTTAGAACGTCGTTACTAAGATTGCTTTTCCAATTTTACCCAATTCCTGTTTGTCACACGCAAAATGTTGCTTTTTCATTTGTGCGGTGGAAAAGGCTCGTAGTCGGATAAACGCAGATTGTACGAGCGAAAATACATTTTACGAAACTAAAGAAACATTATAGAAAAGGAAGAAAGGAGGAGAAGGGAGGAAAGTAATATAAGAGAAAAGTCTACATATTTTGCAACGGTCAACTGAAATTGAAAATTTGAAACTGAGATACGTAGTGGCTATTAGTTTCGTGTATATATTAGTTTCGTAAAATATGATAAAAAGAACATTGAGATATTTTTATGGAAAATCTATCTATCGCGTATTATTTCAGTAAAAAAAAAAAAAAATTAAAGGAAATGTAATAAAGAATTCAACGAACCTGATGGACAGAATTTTTCTTAAACATTTTATGTGATCGATAAGAATCAATAAAATAAGAACAAATATTCCTTTATGATATTATGAAATGAAAGAAATTGTACTTTCTAAATTATATAAAAGTTACGTAAAATTATTTTTCTAAAGAAAAAATCCATGATTATCTGCAAAAGAGGATTTTTCTCATTCGATAATCTAAAAATATGTTTTCGTTTTTCTATTCAAGATTAACATTCCGAATAACGTCTTCTTTCTCGATATATATATATATATATATATAAGATTTTAATTACATCAAATTAGATTAAATAAGTTAATAAATAATATCGATAATTTGCTTGGAATATTATAATATGTTATTATTAATGAAATTAATTAGGACCAATTTTAATTGAAAGAGACTTTATAATAACTTATGTTAACCAAACCAAACTTAATCTAATTATTTAACTTAATACTTTAAGATCATGGTAATTTTTTCTAGATAATTATTAAAGAATATTTGTGGAAAATATTATTCGCTCAGAGTTTGTTATTGAAATATTTATCGTTACATTTAAAAAAATTGTACGTCAAAAGATAATTTACCATAAAAGATAGTCCAATCGTTAAGTTTCTTGATTAAGCGTTCATCATGATAGAGAAACGACATGGTTGTTACAAGTAATAATAAAACGACAGTCTAAGGTGAAAATTTACTCGAGTTTATTACTCACTTTCATCACACGCAACGTGTCAAACAAAGTGATGCATAAAGCCAGCTTGATCCTAATTGCTATGTTTCTTCGTTAAAAATTCACGATATAGTTGATAGCGCAACATTCAACTTACAAGCTGAATTATTTAAAAATAATTTATTATATTATCTCTATTAAATATCGAAATTTAAAATATAATATCTATAATTATTTCAATTTATTTAGATCTAAATTTCTTCGAGAAATTATATTTAAAATCTATATATAGAAGAAGAATACAATTAAATTTAAAAAAATTTATTTTACTATATCTTGATAATATCATGATCAGGATAATTTCATGACCAACTATAGCTTCGATCCTCCTTTATAAATAAATTAAAAGTTATTATAAAAAGTTTTATATCTTGCTCTGTTTTAATTACATTTCAATTAAAATAATCGATTTTGGATAAAGATTCGTTTAAAATACTTTTTGTAGAAATGATTTCTAATAAAAAAAAAAAGATCAATTAACAAAGAAAATTTTTCATCAATTACATTTTAAAATTCTATTATTTCATACTAATAATATAATATTCTATAATATTGTAATATAATATTTTATAAAACTATCCGATCAACTGAAAAAACAGATTTATAAAATAACAAAAATCACAAATTTATTTCATTACTTAAAGTTTTTATCTTTAAAAAAAAAACTCATGAATTTTCATTTTCGAATTTTAAAAAATTTGTTTTCTTTGAAGAAATTTGTAATCACGGAACGATATGTTAAAAAATCATCAATATCCGAATGTCACGTCCCCGAAACGTAACCAAAATCGGTCTTTTCCTTTCGCAAGAAAATGATAGAATGGAAAAGTTATCAATGAAGCATGTAACGATGTTCTTCCAGCGGATCTTGTTCGTACAATCGTTCCTCGCTCTATCGTCGTCAATTCAAAAGTATGTGTTGTCGAAATTCCGAGGAAAAATCGGGTTTAATAAGCCGGTCGTTCGGGCACGAGAGACGAACCAAGTCTAGCAGTGGAGTAGCGCCAAATTACAAATGAAAACGTGTGCAGCATACGTCGAAAGTCGGCGGAAATGGAGGACAAGTTTTGGATAAGTGGATCTCTGAGCTTTGAGAGTGTGCCTGCATGGCAGTTACAAAATCGTTCGAAGAAGAAAGACAGAGTTGGATAATGAAAGAATAATACGAGGATGTATCGCACGAAACCGTGTATCAGTTTGGGGAAAATTTCTTAATATTTTAGATAGACGTAAGAATAAAATTCTTGAGCAAAGTAATTCTTGAGTAAATTGAGTTTTTGAAGAAAATGATTTCACTTTCACAATTATCATTGAGATTAACATATTAGATCGTTGGATCTCCATATTAGATTAGATTTCAAGAAAAGATCAATCGAATCCAAATTAAACAGAAAACTATTATTATTAAAATTCCCTGTGTTATGATATTAAATGCCTATTTATATCATTTTAATTATCATTCTTAGGGAAAATCAATAGACGTGTTAATAAATAGAAACACGTCCCATGACTAATTAATGGAAAAAAAAGTGATAGTTGTTAAAACTTCTGTGTGGGAAAGATTATAAAATGATTTATTAAAAGGTATAAATAACTTTTATTTGAATATTTTCATAGGTAGTAAACTGTTTGGAATCCAAATTTAATATTGTTACGATTAATTAAATTATTGATAATGTATGTAATATTTAATTCATTTGTTTCATAATGGAATAATTTACCACAAACTAACTCACTATTGTAAAAAAGACAGCACTTTTAGGATTACTTTTAGGATTGAAATGAAAAGACTTATTTCAGGGAGATCTAGAGATTTTGTTTAACTCTGACTTGAAAAATCACCATTTAAATTTTGGTTATAGCAAATATCTTTTTCGCATTGGAATATTAAAATAGGAAGTGAGAGAGTATAAAAATAAATAAATAATTAAAAATTCTAATTTTTAAATTATTATAAATTTCAAACGTAATATATCGAAATTTAAAATTTTGAAATGTGATTGAATATACTATATATCATATAGTTAGTAAATTAAATTTACTAAAGATAAAAGAAAGCTACAATTTAATTTTGCAAGATAATTAAATATACTTGAGAGTTAAAAATACTTATTGAAAATTTTAAAAAGAATAAAGAATAGAAAAAATTAATATATAAAACACTCCGATTATTTATTATAATTTAAACATTAAAATTTTTGCTTCAAATTTAAATATTATGTTGTACTAATAAATTAAATATATCGAAATTTTGCGAATTTTAAATAATAATTATGTGATAATTATGTTATAAATTAAACGTAAAATAATTTTACGATGTTAAATAACTTAACACACGATAGGCTTGTTTAATTTGTATAACCTGTCTTTCGGAAAGAAATTAACACGAAGAAAATGGAATACGATTTTAATTTTTTGTCATTCTTGTCACGAAGAATTATCTTATTGCAATAAGTCGAAGATACCAAATATAGAAATAATTTAAAATATGAATATAATATTTACTTAAAAGAATTCAATAATTTTTCTCTACAACTTTTTTCTATCTTTCCAAGTAATTAATTAATTACAGTAATTAATTAATATAATCTCATTCTTTAAATTTAAATTGTATTTTTCGCAAAATATATATTTTATCTTTATCATTCAATTTTGAGTCATATCAATCTTTTAATTTTGAACATACTTTAAAGTAATTATTTATAATCTTTCATAGAGTATTAGTATATAATGCATTAATATATTTATGACAATATCTTTGAAGATTTTAGAGATTTAAAATTCAGAATAAAAATTGTTATATAAAAATTTCTCTGTGACTTATTAATTAAGTTATAATAGTTTAAATTGATGTTGAAGCGAGATGAAGATAA
This sequence comes from Apis cerana, assembly GCF_029169275.1. Taxonomy (NCBI): domain Eukaryota; kingdom Metazoa; phylum Arthropoda; class Insecta; order Hymenoptera; family Apidae; genus Apis; species Apis cerana. The sequence continues at coordinate 296,606 of NC_083864.1, read as the reverse complement.
TTCAAATTGCTTATAATTTAAATAAATATTATTTAAACGTATTTTAAATAAATATCAATCGACATTTTATACTAATTAATTTTTGCATTTATTTTAAAATCCATTTGGACTCTCTAAAGATAAATATATTTATTTGTTTTATTTTATGTTGAACTGTGTATAGGTATTATGTAAATTGAAATTAATAAACACACACACACACACACACACATGTATAAAATTATTGATACAAATTACAAATTTAATCTGCACTAATCAGTTATAATGACGAAATAAAAATTTTTTCTGTCTTTGCACGATATATAATGACAAATATTTTATATAATTTTATATATTTTATACTTTAGTACAAATTACCATTTCATTCTATTATTATTGAGTAGATAATGGTTTTCTCTAATAAGTATTCCTAATTTACTATTACTGTCCAAGAATTTCAAGAAGGAAAAGAATTAAAAAATGATAAACAATAACAAAATAAAAATTTGAAAATAATATCTTATGCATTCCATGTTATGTTATGTTATAAATTGTTACTTTCTTTACGAATTTTTAATCGCATCACTTATTCCAATTCGAATAATTCCATTTGCAACTTTCTTGATATAAAATAAATCCTATCTTATTTACCTCGTTCAATCTGTATGATCTGTTCGATTTAACAATTTATTATCGATAAATCGAAGTAACGAACGACAGATTGTAAGACAAAAAGTTTTTGTCAAATTATATTCGAGATATAGAATACACACACGGTCAACTTCATGAAATCATTTATGCTCCTACATTAAGCCTTGCAGAAATGTAAAAATAACTTATAAATAATTTATATTTTATAATTTTTTAATTTACAATTAAAATTATAAAAATAGGAATTACGAGTAATTATCGACAAAATTAACGTTATATTCTAACGTTATAAAAAAAACGTTCTAAATATTCTACTAAATATTCAAAATATTCAATTTTTCAACAATATTTATTATGTTAAATTATGTTAACTTTCGAGAGTTTTAGTTTAGAGGAAAAAAAGGTCTATTTTGAATCGGTTATTTCCTCTTGTTTAGCTAGTATTTAATTTCCATTTCCTTGATTTTTTAGATTTATAGGCAGGATTTTCACCCGGCAGAGCATCCGCCGATGCTGTGCGGTATGATTTCGTTACTTTAGCGAGGACTAGGCGCTGGGCTTGGCCTAAGATGCGCAATCCTGATTTATTAAGTCTATCGCACTATGACGCCGCTGCATACGTTGGAATAAATATACCATTGTACAGCATTGACATACATGCGTGATCCAAGCCCCAGTCTCTTTTCGCTATCGTTAAGCTTACTGCAAGAGCGTTGAATTTTTCTTCTTGCTTTGATTCTTCGCACGTGTGTCATTATTCGCAGGCCCGTATCCAGATATACGCCCAAGTATCTGATGCTCGTCTTCATTCTCACCTGGCGACCTTACAACTTTAGAGTTGGTGGTCTTCTGGAATTCAGCGTGCCTTTTAGCAAAATCATTTCGGTCTTCTGCGCCGAGAGGATGAGTTTCTTCTTTTCGCACCATTCCTCAATTATTCCAATGACGATCTGTCCCGCCGTTTCGATTTGGGCGCGACTATTTCCGGAAATTATTATCAAGAGGTCGTCCATGTATGCGACCGCACGCCCCTCCGTCCGAGAGTGTCGTCGAAAACTAGGTTCCAGAGACTTGGGCCCAGGAATATGGATTCTTGCGAGTATCCCCTTGTGGCGTTCTTCGTAACGGGCCCGCGTTTGCCTACCATACGTCTCGCAAGTAGTCGGCAACAAGAAGGAATAGGTTCCTCGGACAACCTCTCTCTCGCAAGCGGTACAACATGCTCGGCCACATACATGGTTAAGCGCTCCCTTGATGTCAAATAAGATGGCGAGGACATACTTGTCCGTTAATTCTTTTACCATTTTCCTCATTTTTAGGATTGCGTCTGTCGTCGATTTTCCCCTTCGAAATCCGTATTGGTTCGTGGCCGCGTACCGACTGTCTGAAAACAACGGTCTTTCTGCCAGCAATTTCTCCAGACACTTCCCAATTACTGAAAGGAGACAGATCGGGTGATACGAGGCCGAATCCGATGCGTCCTTGTCGGGATCCTTTAGTAGGCCACGGATCGAGCCTTCTTTCCAAGTCTCGGGGAAGGTACCGTAGCACAGATAGGCAGAAGGTACCGTAGACAGACGTTAAAGAAATCTTGCAGCTCTTTGCAAATGATGACGTGGGAGGCCTTAAGAATTTCGACCTCGATTCTATCTAAGTTCGGGAACACGCTCCATCTGGAACGCCTTTCTCGCCGCGTACATCCTCCTCTTGCGCTTGGTCAAGAATTCCGTCCACCATGAAACTGATTTCACATGCGCCTTTTTCGGTTTCATCGCATGATTGTACGCCTCGATGGCGATATCCCGCAGGGCAATCAACGCAGAGGAAACTCTCTCAGCCGAAAGGATCTCGGCGTTTAGGCGTTCCCCACTCCGCAACTCCGCGATACACATCCGGAATTTTTCCCAGTCTGCCGTTTTTATGTTATATCTGGGGAATATCAATTGGTATTGCTGGCCTCGCTGCGGTGCCACACTTGTCAATATCACATTATGGTCGTCGATTGTCCATCCTTCCAAAACACTTCCTGACGAGTTTCCTTCGAACACCTCGGGACACAAAAGTTATATCAATAGTCGAGGTGTCAGAGTGCAGAAGTGGGGGGTGATTACGACTCGTTCAGCACCGTGAGATCAAGACTCGCCAGGGCAAGCTCGATCTCCTCGCCACGGGTATCCGCATGACGACAGTGCCATAGAGGTGATCTTGCGTTTACATCGGCCGAAATGATTAATTTCTCTCCGGGAAAGGTGGACGTGATCTCTTCTATTTTTCGGATGTATGATTCAATGCTATCGAAGCATTGAAAATAAATACTTGCGAGATATATTCGTCCGAAGGGCTCGATCACTTCCACACACACGCAATAAACGTCACAGATGACTCAACTTGGTCGTCGTGATCATTGTTATTCCGGCCATGACCGCAATGCCGGATTTGCCTCCGGAGACCACGAGTAACACGCCACCCGAATCCGATGAATTTCCCTTTCGGGTTATATGGTTCCTGCATGAGCAGGATGTCGATGCATTCATCGTCCATGATCCGTGCAATCTCGAGGGTGAGACATTGCGCTCTCCGCATGTTGAGAGCCAAATGTAGTTCGCATACATCTTTATAGATCTTACTGATCATAGTTCGTTCGTAGTAGGATCTGATTCAAAACCGCCTTATAAGAAGGAGAGGCCTTATCCATCACGACGTGTGATGATGTCTTTCCGCTTCTCTTGCACTTATGGCAAATTAGATTTTTGTTTTTGTTAGGGCAGTTTTTGAAGGCATGGCCTTCCTCCGCGCAATGGCCTCCTTATCGTTCCGGCAATACTTAGCTGTATGTCCAAAGTTGTGGCACTTGTAGCATTTCGTCGCCAGATAATCCTAGATAATCCTGTACTCTGCAGCAGTTCCAGCCAATGTAGATCCTCTCTTTTTTAATAAGAATTTCGCGTGCTTCTTTCGAGATTTTGAACATTCAATTACATCTTTCTTTTTTCCTGTCATCGGTTTTAAATGTTAACTTTATTTGTCGGCGGAACATTTCTTTCGTGTTTGTTCTGCTCTATAAGAGTTTTCATTATCTCCTCGTCATTATTAGCTCTGGAAACGTCATATATTATCACTCGTGGATATTTCTTCGCCGGGACACCGACCACGAAATCAGCCTCTCTCAGTTTTGGGTACTCGAAGGAATATGGTATAAATTTTATAGAGAAAGGAATTGATTCTTTATTGTGATGTGAAGAAATAGTAAAATTATATTAATTAATGAAAAAATATTAATACATTTCACAAGAACGAAGTGTTCACTATTATATATTATATTTTATGGTAAATATTAATGATATTTAACGAAAAATCATTTTTTTTTAAAGTCACTGATAAAAAATATAAAATTACGATATAAATTTTCAAAAGTAGAAGAAAAATGAATACAATATAATTGTAAGATATAAAGATAAGTCAAATTTTTATAGTATCCAAGAAAAACAACACCATTCTTTTCTTTTTTGCGTAAAATTTTCACATATTAATGATTATATTACGTATTTTTACGTATCGTGTAAACTATCATTTTTTACATTATGATATTCACGATATATAATAACATTATCCATATAAATAAAACCGATTTTTCTCGAAGAACAGAATGCCTTACTCGTTACATTCATTTAACAATTCTTCACCTTTCCTTGAAATAGGAAAAATATACAATAACAAGGATATTTGACCTGAATATTGCACTCGAAAAATCCAATAGTCTTCCACTTTTGACTTTTATCTTCTCTCTCTCTCTCTCTTCGCACTTGTTAAAAAGTCTCGAATTGTCTAAAGAAACTTCTCAAAGTTCTTCAAGTCCGATCCAGGAGCATACTAACCCGATCTATAGAATGTTCACGCCACTATCGGCGGCTGATTGCGAGCGCGCGAAGAATGAGTTCGGCTCGAGTGGATCATTAAGAAAGCAAGGGAACGACAGGTAGAAATTGTCGCGCGGACAAGTAACGGGGATGAAAACAGAAAATAGCAAGGTAACTGAACGAGCAGCAAACGAGACAAATGGAGACAAAGAGAGAAAGCGTAGACAGGAAAGAGAGAAGGAAGGAGTAAATATAGAGGAGAGACAAACTTTCACATTGCTATCTAACGATTGATGTTTCTATACAAGGGGTTCTTATTTCTTTCATATTCGAACGAGATTCCCTGCAAAGCAATTTATTTAGATTTTTTTTCTATTTTATTCTTCTTTGTCCTATTTTTTTTCCTTTCTTTTCGATCGATCGTTGATGGAAATAAAAATACTCGTCCTTTGTTCGAGAAAGAATCGAGTGGTGCCTACTAAGCGTGGTAAAATAATTGGAAACGAATGAGGATATATCGATACGAACGTGAAAATAAATCTTTTCTTGAAGAGTAAACTCACAATATGAGATTCGTGATGATATATATTTAATTTTATTTATAAACTGAATGCGAAATAAATTTTAAATATTTGTGAGTGATCAATATGGTGCAAAATTATCCGACAATTACTTAAGGCTCTAGTAAAATAATATTATCATTAACAATAAAATTGTATTCTAAAAAATTCAAGTTACAATTATTTAATGTTTGATTTCTATCTTATTTTTTTTATTTTCAAGATTTCAATTACAATTCTAAAAATTTCATCAAAATTTCATATTTATTATATATTGCATATACTTATTTCAATGAAATATAGAAAATTATCGATGAATTACAAAATTTATTATTTGCATGTATAAATAAATTCATAATAAAGTTGATGCGTTTTATACAAATTCTTGTGCATATAATGTAATATAATATCAAGAAAATTATGAATTTATTTATATATTTGAGAAAACAGAATTAAATAAGTAAATTATACGTTCAATGAGAGATTCTAAATTTTACTTTTGATGTATCTCGTTAAATTGACACACTCTTTTTTCCTTACATTTTTTACATTAACTTAAATCAAACTACGAAAAGACAAATTTATACAGTAGTTGACACTTTCAATAATAAATTTTGATAGGTTAATCCAGCTACGATCATAAATACTCGTTTGCAGAATAATCCTAGCAAGATAAAAACTGCTCGTCCCAATTAGATGGTGCACAGTTCGTAATACTAAAATGAATTAACGTCCAGGACCAAAACGAGTTCGATTTGTCGTTACAGTCCAACCGAATAACAACCCTGCAGGAATCAAAACGGTCGCAGCTAATCCCAAATATCCGCGTGACGACGCGGAGAAATGTAAACCGTTTCCATTGGCCATCGAATGAAAGAAGAATTATTCGCGAGATCTATTTGCGTGATAGTCCTCTTTGCTTAAATATTTAATTATTATAAACGAATGAAAATAAAACAAGGCAAATTTATCGATTATTTATCTCGTAAGTTCGAAATCAAATACTGTATCATTATTATTCTTTCGCGCGTCGACGATTAAAATGATATTTTTAGTTATCGTTGTGAAATTTTTAATTTATATGTTACGTGTTACGAATAATTAACGACAAAGAGGGGAAACAAAAATTAATATTCGATTTAACTTGTTAGAGGATGAAATCATTTAAATTGATTACGTAAACTTTATTGAATTTCTGTAACGTGATAATCTGAATTGGTGAGTTGCATATGAATATTATAATCTTTTTAGATCGATTTATTCACAATCGCAATAATGTAAAATGCATCTATTTAAAAGAATATTTTTATTACTAATTGATCGTTCGATCTAGAAATTATAAATGTGCGATATAATATACTGACTGTTATGTATTTAAAACGATCATAACGAAAAATAACGAAAAAGCACGATGACGAAAAAAAAAAAAAGAAAAGAAAAAAGGAAAAAATATCAGTTTCTATAAATTTCAAACTTATTTCTAAATACATTTTCGAAAAATTAATTTTGTTTATTATTAATATAAATATTATCGTTAAATTCTTCTTTTAATTTCCAATTGTTAAAATTTCGAATTTTCTTGAAAATATCGAAGATTTTATGGTAAATTTCTCTTTATAAATTTCGAAATATATTTTGAAAGATATTTTTTCCTTCATATATCGAAGAATTTTACCATTAAATTTGAATTCACTTGCAATTATTTCATCCCACCTCCAATATTGAACAAATTTCGTCCAATTATTTAATCGATCAATTAATGCTTACATTTGAAAAAAATTAATCGTCAAATACGATTCATTTAGTCAAATTGGTTGTCGGTCGATAATTAATTGGTCTTTAACTTCTCGCTAATTAAAAATTATGAAATTTGATTTCGAAATTTAATTAAATTTAATTTTATTTAATCAAAATCCTATTTGACATAGGTTCCGTGTATTATATTAAATGGAAACTATTAATATCTGAAGAGAATCGATATAACATAGATACGTAAATACAATGCTCAAATATTAATTTTACAATTTATTCTGATCTTTAAACTCAATTATATATCGATCATCGATTGTGAAATCAAAAATATTTAAATTCTATATATAATAATTAATGATTAATCGCATGAAATATGATTAATGATTTCTGATTAATGATAATCTATTTTAGACTCTCTTTTAATTTATTCTGGTTAAGTTTCTGGTTACTTCGTCACAGGAGATTACTCTAAGATAATTGTTGTAATCTGGTGTATATACAACAATTTCCATAGAGGATCAAGAGGATTGGATTGCTACGCAACCTTCATAAACTTCATATACTGGCCATTAAGTGCTGGTACCCTTAAGTTGCGCGGCGATAATTTAATAACAATATAACAAACTTACAGAGAAAAGATGTAAAAGATGTGGGAATTTTCAATAAAAATTTCAATAAGGATTAATTTTCAAAATTTTAAAATAAAATAATATTTTATAATTCGTTATATTTATAAAATATATAAAAATATATTTTCTATATAATTTTTTTTATTAGTAAATTATATTTTTTTTAGAAAGATTTCTATCTCCTCTTTATTTTTAATACTTCACACGGATTATTTCGAAACAATTTCAATAACGAAAATTTTTTCTATTTTTCTGTTTTTTTCTTTCTTAGTTTTATTCATATTATAATTCAATTAATTATAGTGATAATCAAAGACGATTCGATCCATCAATTTTGTCATTCTAAGATTTTCTAGATCTTTCGAAAATTTTTAATTTTTTAATAAAGAGTATAAATTTTGTATGAATCGTACTAAGTCCTATGAAGCATAAATATGAGTAATACATAGTGTAAACAGTGATGTATATGACAGATTTAGGTAATGTATAGCCTGTGATGTGATACTGACTTAACAAGATTGTACTATGAATTAATCAAATGTTAATTTAATTACATATTCATCCTGCGTCTATTGCAAATTTGCGTTCCAAGAATATCATATTTGAAATGGATAATAATTTCGAGTAATCTCATTATATTATTGCAATTATGTTTGCATTTTCTTATTCTATTACTAATATAACATTTCCTAATTAATAAGAAGTCCATTTTACGTTTTGAGAAATTGAAATTTCAGCGAGCGTGAAAATATTAAAAAGATACGTAAAAGTAACAATTTCATTATTGTAAAATGCACTTGGTTCTTTTTTGGAACAAATTTTCAATAAAATTCTATTTTGTTTTCTTTGAAAACTTTGTCTACTTCGCATACCACGCTATAAATTAAAACCGTTATAAAGTTGACTATCCCTTGAGGCTTACAATATCCAAGTTTAACCGAATATCACAACTAACAAAAAAAATCAAAAAATAAAATGAAATTATTACGGAATTCAATTAATAAATGAAATTAAAATTACTTTCGTCCTTTAACTCACTAATAATTCCATTACAATGAGAGTATTAAAAAAAATAAAAAGAAGAAAAAAAGAGAAAAAAATCGCCCAACATCGGTTGTATTAAGTGTCCACCAGGGAGTAAGGAGGAGGAGAAGGGGAGAATGAAAAAAAAAATGAAAAAGAAAGAAACGGTCGCATTACGATGAAATAAAAAGCAAAACGTTATTAGCGAAACGTCGTAGAAGGTTGGTCGGTCGGTTTGCCTCGTAATTTCTCGCCAAGATATTTCACGGTGTTTTTATTAAACTCGGACACGGTATTTCTGTTTCCATTTGTTCGTCTGCGCATTCTCCGTTTCGCGTCTTCCTATCTTATTCTCTCGTCCACGTAATACTAAAAACTCGTATCACTCCCTCCCACTTTCTCATCGGCCTTTTTTGTACTCTACTTCCACCATCTTCCCGATTTCGCTACGCTTCCGCGCATTTGTTTTGTTCGATATTGTACATCGGTAACAAACAAATACACGGATACGTACATACGTAGAATCATAGAAAAAGATTTGCGGTTTGGCCGCAAGTTTCGTTATTTATAAGATTTCGAATCGTTCTAAGAACTCGACCTGAAATTCGTCCACGTAGAACCACATGCTCTTTGATCGAATCCAATGTAATTTCTCCTAACCTTTCTTTCCCCCCCCTCTTTTTGTCGCAGTTGGATCAATCTTTATCACCTTCTTCTCGAGGGAAGGGATGCTCGAATTTGGCTGCCATATCTCGTTAACTGTTCGAACTTTCGTTCAAGGAAAAACTTTGGCGAAATTTGGTGTATTATAAAGAAGAGTTTTGCGTTGTATCCACACACGTTTTATTAAAATTACATCAGATCTTGTTTCGAATCTTTCGATTTCAATTGACTCAGAAAAATAAAAATTTGTAATTGATTAAAATTTCGATTACGTTTTGAAAATATTTTTCACGAAAATTTAATAGAATTCTTAATATACAGATTTATTATTTAATGTAATAAGTGAATAAAAAGTAAATGAATAATAAATAAATAGTAATTTCTTCGAATTGAAATAAGACTACATGAAATTAAGGGAAATCATCATTTTGTACATGAATTATCTTAAAAACAATTTCTCCAATTTTGCTTTTTTTTTTAGAAACTACAACATATTCAAATAAAAAATATTAATTTTCTATTTTGAAGATTTAATTTTTTAAGAAAATAATATAAATAAATTTTTATTTCGCAACTTTTATCGTATTTTTTTTAAATATTAATTTTATATATATGATAAATTTTGAACTTAAATTATTAAGTTATTAAAAAAACGGTATGCTCAAAAAATTTCAACATTTTGCCAAAAAAATTTTTTGCTGATGATAATGATAATAAATTAATAATAATAAGATATTTATAAATATTTATTCATTACTCCAAAATCAAGAAAAATAAAAATTTTGGAATAACACAATAAATGGAAAGAAAAAAAGTAATATTTGAAATTATTTCATTACTGAAAACAGAGTCATTTGATATGAAATAATTCTAACAAATGATTCTTATAATACAATAAATTTTAATAAATAAATTAATTAAGAGAACAAGTTGAATAAATCATTATTTCTGGTTTGATTAATTTTATTTTATCATAATTCTTACAAGAACAATATAAATATTTAGAACAATCAATAAATTGTTCCAATAATCTATAATTTCAATAACTTTTCCGATTTTTGGCTTACTTAAATATCTTTATTAGGCCAAAGCAATTCATAATTCTGTCAAAAAATATCACTTTCAAAAGAAATTTTTTTCGAAATCAAGAATAAGAAAAATATATTGAAATCAATGAAGCTTTCGCGAAATTTTTCGCATATTTACAAAAACTTTTGTCTATCGCAAAATAATAATTGTTTTCTTATGCCAAGATTAAAAGATTCAACTTATTGCCGAAGTCTCAAATTCATTCTGGGCACGATGCCGAGATAGTTTGAAAACTTTGAAATTTCGTTGCCAAATTATGCTTCTCTTAAGACGGCGACATTAGACTCTTAACGCCGAGACAATAGCTATTTTGATAAATTTAATTACTATCGTACACGTTCTAAAATTTTTTCTCTAAATTTTATGTTCTTTTGAAATTGACTATTTATTAAAAAAAAAAAGAATTTTAGACGAGAAATAAATTTTTATCAAATGAAATTTAATTTAAAAATTTCACATATTTTATTATTTCGGACAGATGATTGTATATAACAAAATAAATTTGAAATGGTATTTTTCCCTTATCAAATTTTGATTTTAAGTAAGTCGACATTGAAAATATCTCTCACATCTTTGAATAAATAAAGTACTACGTTATAAATTGTTTATTAATGAAATGAAAAACAAAAAATGATAATCGAATAAAACTTTAATTTATCCTTTTATCGCTTATTAAAAAGCTTGGAAAATTTGAAGCATAGAAGATAGATATATGTTTAACGGTACACTAACGACTAAACGTTACTTTAACTCTCCAGGCGAGAAAATTCTCTAATGGTTTTTCGGAGTTCGTCAGTAACCATTAACGACCAAGTAATTTTTCAAACTTGAGACATCAGATTGACGTTGTAAATTGGAAGATAGCAAACAAATTTCGAACTACAAAGATTAAACGAATAATTGCAACGCGTGAAGGTTATTCTTTCTATCTTTCCTTTCTCTCTTTTTTCTGTATTTAAATAAGGAGAAGGAGAAATTAACGATGAAGTAAGACGAAACAAGATAAAATTTTTAAACGTTGAAAATCATCATAATTAATAATAAGAAACTATAAACTAACGAAACTAACGCTAAGATTCTTGAATCGAGGATAGAAGTATTAAGTTGTGACAAAAGAATAACATTGAAAGAACAATCTTTTGAAAGAATGATACACTTTGGTATACGCTACTTTGTCGAGGAAGTAGGACAAAATACGGATGGTCATAACGATATCTAAAAACTTTTTACATTATTGTTCGACGATGCTATTTCTGCAAAAACATCAATAGTCGACAACCTTCTCGACTATCTTTGAAAAATGAACTATCTCGAAAAAGATAAAGAATAATGCGTTGCTATTAGTAATACGAGTTTTTTTTCAATTACATTACATTAAGAAATTGATATGATTAAATAAGATTAAAATGTTATTTTTAACAAAATTGAATGAAAGAAGTTTATTATTCATGTTCTATTTTCACATTCATACTAAAAATCTTTCTAACAATAATAATTCTGGAAAAATTTTCTCTTCTTTTCTTTTTTCTTTGAATTCGTTTTTAATAATGTAAGATAAGCAAATAATTTTGCATAAGGATTTTTGTTTTATGTACATCAAAAGTAACGTCAAAAGTAACGTCAAAACGTACAGTATTGTGAAAAAGACAAATTGTTCAGAATCGGCCTGTTACCTTTCACGAATCAGGTATACCATTCCATTTTCTTTGTTTTCAAAGGAAAGGAAAGAAACTCGAGATAAGGACAAAATCATAAAGTTGTTAATATTATTTTTCACAAAGGGATAGAATGACGCGTTATCCCACTAAACGATTGCGACCGAATACAGTCATTTATGATTTCTTGAATTTCTCACTACACGAGATACTTCATTCTCGTAAAATGACGAGGAGCAAACGTTTGCTGAAAACTGGTAGTAGGAAGATTGAAAAAAAAAGGAAGAAAGGACGGAGAAGAAAGGAAAGATTAGAGGACGCGTGACGCGGGTTAAAAGCAAGACGTGCGGTCATCCCGACTTAATTACGTATGCGAGAATCATATGTGACGGGTAGGTTGACGCGCGTATACCTCCACCAGAGGTCAGGGTCATAAAAGGAAAGATTCTAATTGAATTCGTGCTTTGTGTTTGCCCGCTCGATGTGGTCAGTGTTTTAAGTGAAAGAAATATTTTCGCGACAATTGCCACCGCACGGCTTCCTCTATCCTGTTCTCCCTCTTACAGACACCGCTGAAACAATGTAATTACGCGATGCTAGTATTCTCAGGTTGAGACCTGGTTGAAAAATTTAACGCAATTTTTTTACACCGATGAAAATTCTGTTCGACGTGTATTACGTGATAAATCTTAACCTGAATTCGAATAAATATCAATTCAGCTTTTATTTTTCCTGCCTGCTTAATAATTTTAAGCATTTGAAAAGTAGTATTACTATTCGTAATATTTCTTTAATGATATTATTGCAATTATTTTTATAATTATTGTTACAATTATTTAAAGAAAATTTAATTAATTTAACGATAAATATTCTTGCGAGGAATGGAGAGCAACGCGTTCGTTCTGCTCCATGTTCAAAACATGAAGTCGATATTTCGGATATCAATGACAATCAATGTTGTGTTTTCCTTTTCACTTTGTCCATAAACGTTCCACGATATTACAATTTTCTATATTTTTCTTTTATTTTTGTTAACACTCGCACTTAATAAGAATTATTCGTTTATTTCGTGACTATGAATCAATTTCAAAATGAAGTAATGATCTGTTTTATTCTTCTTCGTTTTTCTTATTATTTTATGTATACTTTTGTTTAAATTATGCATGTTTACATTTTTAAATTTTCCATAAATTTTCCATAATTATCCATGAGTACTAATTCATATATCATTAAAAATAGTTATTTTAAAATTTGATATTTTTGAATCTTCGATATTTAATGCTAATTTTCTCAGATTTAAACTGAATACTGAAAGAAAGATATTTGCATATGTTTTTCTATTACGTTTGATAATTTTTAAATATCAAATTTAATAAACCGTATAAAAGTACTAATAATAAATAATACGAAATTTATTATATTTGAACTTAATGTTTTAATATTAAATGCTACAATAAATACAAATTTCCATACAAGAAAAATAATATATCTGAATGACGAGCAATAGATATGAGTAAAATAATTTTATTCCGAAAGAATAGGTTCAGAGTATTTTCCATAAAATTTTATGCCTATCTACTACAAAGAAAAATCATAAATTTTCTTTCTCGATGCACTCGCAGTTTGCATTCTCCGCATCGCAGAGAATGTAGCCCAAAAATTTTTCCATTCTTCGAGAATCGCAAACACAACTTCGAAAAACCGTGTGCATATGTGTGTGGAAATTGGTCGTTACCTCGAAATAGGCGCAAAACATGGATACGATCTCGGGTGTGGTGTCTTTCCCGCTCGATGGCCGACACGAAGCCGGAATACGGTGTGCAGATCAAGCGACTTCCGGTGGAGTTGGTGCGCGCGCGATCAGAATATTGAAAACGTGTTGCTCTAGTTACGTGTTTGGTATCGAAGACTCCGGAAACGCGATTGTGTCGACGAGATTCGCTCGACCGATCGAACGCTCATCGCGAAATGTTCGTTGAATCGTCACACGAAACGGGACTGCCACTTAGGAAATTAGATCCAAAACTGTTCTGGCTATCTTTTATGCAATCCGGTTTTAACCACGTCTTATCGAATATTCTATGGGCTAATCATGGATTTCCATGATGATTATTATGCGACATCATATTTATCTTCCAATTCTTCGAACAAGTGAATTGCCATTTTTCTTCTCATTTAGTGGATTAATTGTACAACGACTAATAATCTATAATTTTAGATTAAGAATTTATCGAGTATGATCGTTTTTCGAAGAAAATAATTTTCATAAAATATTGATAATCTGTAAAATTTGATAATTTGATTGTGAGGGATCTGTAAGATGTTTTAATAGAAATAATGTATGTTTATTCATATTCGTAAAATTTCTTCCAGATACGAGAACATTAAAAACAAAATTAATTTAATTTTACTATGCTATTCAATGGTTAATCTTACATCTTAGTATCAATTACTTAACGAGAAATAATCGAATAATGAAAATGAAAGATGAAAATTTAGTTAAAAACGAAGAAGAAGAGGAACAAATTCAATTTATTTAAATATATATATAATGGATAAAGAATTATTCTATCAAAAAGTTCTTAAAATATTTTTCATCGTGTTGATCGAATAATTCACTGGAAAATATGAATTATTTTCACATTATTATTTCGTGCATTTCGTTTCGAGATATCAAAATTTAAAATATGAAAAAAAGTGATATGGAATTAAAATATTCGTAAAATTTCGTTCATAAAAATTCTATTTAAAATTCTTTAAACTCTTGAAATTGTATATTAAATATCGTGGAAATATTGTGTAAAAATCTATTTAAAACGGAGCAACGATGAAATTGATAAAATGGAACGCAATGGTAACAAATAAAAATTTTTTCTCGAACAATTGAAATTTCGATAGCTCATCGTTCTTTTGCGAAAGAAATGGAATCGAAAAATCGTTTGCTGAAATATTCGAGAATCCATTCAACTCCGTTCACTTTCTCTTCTTCCAACACGTGAAACAGTTACAAAAGTGTTTATTCGCTTTTTAAGATGACCATTCTTTAAGAGAACGATCATATTCCTCCGTAAATTCTCTTTCTACGAGTTCACTGACGTTTTTACTACGAGGAACTTAACTTTGCGTCTTCACTCATCTTATTCTTTATGGAAAGTTATCTACGTGACTCGCTTACTGAACATGCCTCGAATAGACGAAATCGATCAATGACGATTCGAGTTATGCTCTCGATACCTTAACGTAACTTTTAGTCATTGAATTAGGATTATATGCAAAATATTAGGCAAATACGATATTATATAATCATATCGAGTGATCGTTTAAATTATTATTGAATATTTACAGAGCAAAGTATTTGAATGTTATTTATAAAAAGCTTATGCAATACGTTTACTCCAGATAAAAGATATTTATTTTATCATTCATAAATGATTAGAATTCAATTTTGTTGTTTGTTCAATTGAATTACAAAAATATTTCTAGAAATTCGAATTATCATGAATTTTATATATTCTCCCATTTATAAGAACTTTTAATGGAAATATGTTGCCATCGTTAAAATAATCCAAAGTACAAGTGAAATATTAATAATTCATTATACTTTATAAGTGAATTTAATTTACATTAAAATTCGTTAAATTTTTAAAAGAGAACTCCTTTCATTAAAAAATTTAAATTTATGACGTTATAATTTCTGCAAGTAAAACTTAAATCATTCATTAATGGAAGAATAAAAAGATGCATAGAATTTTAATAAAATTTTAAAGGAAAAGGTAATCGAAATTTTTTCAACTAGAAATTCTTTATAGCGTTTTTATACGAAATGAAAATAATGGGAATGAGAAAAGATTAGTTCAGTTCTAAGAAAATTTTCAAAAGAAGAAATAAGGAATTTGCCCATTTTAACAAACATTTTAATATAAAATATCATATATAATAAGACCAAGAGATATAATATAAAAGCCATAAAAATTCAAAACCGTCTTGAAGACCAATCCAATATCATGAAATATCCTTCTCGAATATCCCAAAGAATATTCAAATTTTACTTGACAAACTTTCTTGAAAATTAAATAAAAATCTCGAAATATCGAAACTTCAAGAGCGAAAGATATCCTTTATTAGAAGAGTTTTATGAAATACGCTTCTTGAATTCAATACTTGAATTCAAGGAAGAAGGACAGCAAAAATTCGATCAATAATCCCGACGATAGATTCGGTGACAGGCTAGATTGGAAAGTTACAAGAGACACCATTGAATGTCTGTCAGATACGATCAGTCATTCGGCCAACACGTGTAGTTTAAGGGGTGCGAGGCCATTGTTCGCTAATAGCTCCAAAAGTAAGGTTGTCTGATATCGAAAATTCATTAACGACGCTTGATAACCTTCCGATATTTATCCATCTTGTTTAATATCCGTGACAGATTCCATTGTTGGAATCGGAAGTCTTGCATGCGCGCGATTCCCTTTAAGGAAGTGATTGCTTCCCTATCGATGAAATTTTCGTCATTCAATTTTCCCGCCGATTCCGGAGAATCGATTGCGAGGAAAAGCCCGTGGAATTTGAAAAAGGAATCGATTCGGAGGATTGAAACGACGAAACGAGATGACGTAATAAAGAAATTTGCAAGCAATTTTTGCTCCTTCATCCCTTTGGGAGTTTTGCTTTATTTATGGGATATTTAGGAAATAAGTTTTTTGGACGTAAATTTTATAGATTAGATAAAGTTCGTATGAATAATATTTTATACAACGACAGAAGATTAACAATTTTTATATCAAGTATTAAATGAAAAAGTATTTTCGTTTCATCTTCATATACTTGTTTATATTAAAATTATCCAATTTTAAAAATTCATGAACGTAGAAATATTTACAAGGAGTGTGTCTTTTAAAAACTTTTCTTTAAAAGAAAACAATCGAAATGTCGAAATATCTAAATATAAAGTGAAATGTAAGGAAGGAATATCGCAAATGAAAGAAGTAAAGAACAGAATTTAAGGGGAAGTAAACTATATATAGTCAGACATATCGAATAGTGCTAGTCCACTTCCAATCTTATTTGAACAATAGAATACCGAGTTAGATAGATATAAAATCTTGAAAATCACTACGAAATTTGTTTTAAAAGGAAAAATAATCAGATATTCAATATTTGCACGAAATTAAAAGAAATAATTTCCGACACATAACACATATAAAACCCTGAAAATTACTAATTTCGTGTAACATCGATCGAGATTTGAATTGAACGAAAAGTGTTCTCGAAATTTCAATAGAATATTTCCAATTACGTGCCCCGTACGAATCCTCCAAATTAATCATTGCCCTACCAGAACATGTCTTCGGAGAAAAAAGACAAAGAGGGGGGAAAAAAGAAGGAATAATCAAGAGTTCAGCATTTTCATGAAACTCATTGATTGGCAAAAAGCCTTTGACAGTGGAAATTGCATTTTCCTTGGGTACACGCGGTGTAATTGGAAATCGAACAAAAATAGATTTTCTCTCGTTTGTCTGCCCAACCCTTTAATTAGCGATCGAATCACACCATTGCTGATTAATCAATCAGAAGTTAAAATCACCGCGATACTTTTCTCAGCAACCTAAAATACGGTGTTCGTCAATCATTGAATTTGCTTGCGTGCACGATTCCTCGTCTTTAACCAGATATCGTTTGATCCACGAGTTTGAACAGAAGTTGAACGAATTTCAAATTCGATACACACCGATTCTACTCTTTCGAATTAGGTCCTCTTCCGATGAATCTCGATATAATATGAAAAAAATGAAATAATTGTAGCTGGATCGAAAGGAAACAAGTAAATTATGCTTATCGTTTACAGATTGCTTTATGAGAATTTTGACGCGTACGCGTATTGAATTTTCTGAAATATGACAATTTGGATAATATAATTTTTTTAATTCTGAATTATCTTTTTTTTTGATTTCAGCATGTTTAATAATTAAAATATAAACGATTAGTTTGATTTTTTTCATTTGTGTCTCACAATTCATCGAGTTATATTATTAAATATAATATCAAAACTCTTAATGATTCTTTCATAATTCTTTCATTTGTATTATAATTGATTCGAGATCAATGATATTATCGATTTTTATTCATAGATTATCACTCTATATTTTTATAAAAAAAATTATATATATATAAACAAAATTGAAATTCGAAACATTTATTGCGATTAAATCCTGATCGATTAAAGTTTATTTTATTATTTTTTTCATTTTTTATATAATTCTTTCAAAAATATTTGAAAACGATGAATCAAAAAGAAGATGAGACTCGAGGGAACATTGCGAAATGAATCTTTCAATCGTTATGTACGCACCAAAATCTAGTTCGTGTCGAAATTAGTTTTCATTTCGTCAACAATTTGCTCGCGGATCTCCGGTTCTCGTTTCCCATAAAACACGAAAACAGTCGAAACTCAAATTTACCGAACGTGACTATTTCAAGGAACACGACGACCACCGCATCGGGCAAAACTTAATTGCACCTACTTGTTTACGTAACAATTATACGTAACATTTTGGAAGCGATTTCAGGAATCGAATAACATCGTACTATGTATATTTGTATGTCTCTCCATGCTTATGAATTAATGCGCAGTTGTCGATCGAAAAGATTTTTCCGCATATTTTCCAAGGCCCGTTTTGCGTTTACGCATTCGGAATAAGTATCGACATGAATGCACAATTATTTTAGATTTCGTTAGATTTTTTATCGTTATTTGTATTTATCAAAGATATAGAGAATTTCCTTTGATTTTCAAAGGATGTGATTTCAAATAAGTTATAATTTTTAATATCTATTTCGAAAAATATATAGTCTGATATTTCGAAAATATTTTCTAAATTTGATAGTTAACGAAGGAATTAAAATTATGAAAAATCCTTAATTCGAAAATTGCAACTTGACGAAATTGATAAATATGAAAAAATAAATAATTTGAAATTTTTTAATAATTATGAGATTTTTTAAATAAATAATTGAAGTTTTTAATGAAATTTTAGAATAATTAAGAAATAAGTTTGAAAAATTGAAATTCATTTAATTTTTAATAATACTTGCGTTTAGCTATAATTTTTTAAATAAAAATTTAAATTAGTATACATATTATTTATTTGTTTATTGTAATTTATTGTAATTCATATTATACTCTATATAATTACAATGTTTAATTGTTAGAACAAAATAAGAAATTAGAAAAAATGTAATTTTTATTTACAAGAAATTAGCTTAGCTATTAAATATTATGATAGTCAAAATGTCAGTCATTTTTCTACTAAAATGATCCACTTTTAACAAAAACTCGATAATGTATTAAAACCAATTTATAGTTTTAGCATAAAACTACTGTTCATAAACTATAAACAAACATAAATAACATCGAATGTTTCTTTTTTCCAATCTCTCTGTTTAAGAAACTTAAGGTTTCAATTTGATTTTCGTTTGATTTCATTTAATTCTCGCAATAGAAATTACCAAGACCTATCTTTAAATTTTGGATTTCGGATCTTTTCACGATCAATGTTCTGTGTACTCTATAGATGATCCACTAGGTATGCAGAACAGAATCATAGCAGGGGATTCTAATTAATAAACCTGCTAATCCATGGATCCGTTACGCTTTGCCTTGTGCATGTCTGTTCACCGGTATTGGACACGTCGTTATGATACGTCAATCCATTATTGTGCAGACGCCGTGGTCCAAAACCATAATCAAAGCTATAATCTCTAATGGCTATCGAGATCACGAATGTTTATTACATATTTATTAAAGAAAATTGTACAATATTTTGTAATTTCAAATATTTCGTGTCTTTAAATAGTCGAAAATTTTAAATTTGGCATAGCAAAGACAAATATAAAAAGAATAGTATGAAATTTTAAATTGAAATAATATAATTTTTCTTAAAAATTTTCTTTTATTTCTAAAAATATAAAAAGTATAAATTAAAAAAGAGTAAAGAATGATATGAAATTATTATGAATTATCATTATGATGTTACGTTTAAAAACTCTATTCTCAAAAAAAAAAAAGAAAAGTAAAAAGTTTATATCTTAAACAATAGAAATAATATTTCATAAATTCTCAAGAAATAATAATTTTACAAAAAGAAATAAAACAGTTTAGAATTTAATAACGAAAAACGAGAATGTAGTTAAAAAATTTGTATTCTAAAAATGATAAATATTTAAAAAATGGAACTTAAAAGAATACTTTCAAAATAGAAAAAACTAAGTATTAGTTTCACGTATTAATTCATTTTTAAACAATTTGTTTAAAAATAAATTACAAAATAATGCTTGAATTTTTTCCTTTTTTCATGTATATGGTGCATAGAAAATTTCTAACAGGAATAAAAAAAATGAACTTCAAAAATAATCAAGTAATTTCACGAATAAGAGATTAAATTTATACTTGTATAATTTCCAAAAAAACATGATTCAATAAAGAAGAAATGTTATAATCGCTACATTTGTATTTTGCATAAACAAACAGTATCGATTTCGATCGATTAATTTCGATATTCGCTTTATCATTAGCATTCGTATATCCAGAACGAGAATTAATCATACTTTTAATTACATATTATTATGGTTTATCTTGAATCCGTTTAAACTTTACGCGAGCACTTCAACGATTAAACTCATTGAAGATCGTAATTAAATTGGATGGTTATTGATGAGTACTCTGTACTTTCGAGTCTCTGATTAATCAGTGTTCGCAAACTTCGGAAACGTTCGTAACAGATCATGGACATCGATAATCTCGAAACTTTGCAAACTTTATCGAACAAAAATCCTGTAGAAATATCGTGTAAAACGTAAAACAAATTAATATATCTATTGTATTTGTTTTTTTATTTACTTAATTATAAATGTTCCCGTATTGTGTTTCTTGCACGATTGAAGAAATTTTCACGCAAAAGTTATAGATATTAGTAATAATTCTACGAGCAAATTTTAAAGATTATAAGGTAAAAATTTTATAAATTGTAAATTAGCTAAATTATAAATAAATTATAAAGTAATTCTAAAGTAATTCTAAAGTATCTCAAATTAATTTGATTTTTTAAATTAATAATCTTAATTTAATTTGATTTGATAATAACTTTAATTTTTAAGAATAATTTCAATACTTTTACGAATTTTAGAAATTATTTCTGAAATTATTTCAATTAGTAACCAAATAATGAAATAATTTAAAAAAAATTTAAAAAAATAATTATTTACTTAATAATCACTGTTGACACATTTCATTCGAATAATATCTAAACTTACAATTTAACTCTATTAGTTAATTTATGATATCGCTTGTTTAAATTATTTTTTAAGAATTTATTTGTTGATTAAATTTATTATCAAGTCAAATGTTTCAATTTTTTTCAGAAATAAAAAGCTCTTTGTATAATCTTCGTTCTGCCGTGTCCGGTGTGTGTTTTCGGTGTCTCGGTTCGTCAACTTGATTATAAATCTCGCTTTATTTTCTCTTGTTACAATATTAGCAGACCGTGATTGATTGACGTGAAAATTAATTAAAATTTTATTCCTATGCCACAAGACCTCCCGAAAGCCTATATAGTTCACGCCTTCATTTGATCCCGTGTTGTCCTTGTTAATTGGTCGTCTGTTTCAACAAAACTTTACTCGAGTGTCGTCCGGTTTGATTGTAACTTTGGAAGGACACCCATTGACCATTCATCTCTGTTATTACACGTGCCAAAAGTGTTGGACTATTTGTAGAATTTCAGATGCTTCATTTACAAACGCTCGAATTTCGTCGAAATTTCGTTGAATTCTGACCCTTTCAAAATTGGAGATTCAGAGAGGCTTGAAGGATTAAATCAAAATTCACGTTTATTTTTTTTCTTATTGTATTATAATAATAGATCAATATCGATATGTATATCATAAATAATTAATCTTAAGTAATACGACAACAGTTTGTTATAAATAATAAATATAAATATAAATGGAAAAGAATTGCTTTGGAATTGATCAATCGATTAATTCAAGAAGAATTGATTTTCTAGAATTTTGATCGTTGAAAACGAAATCATACACGCTATAATTAATATGATTTTAAATTAATGATGTTCTGAATGTATGTATATATGTACATGTATCTTCACTCTTATTTCTTCTGATCTCTCGTCATTCGTATACTTTCTTTCTTCCTTATTATCGTTGGAACAAAACTGTCGACAAAATTTGAAATGAAACGTTCAAGAGAGAAAATTATCGTTTCATTAATTAAAAATCACATGCCATTTCTGAGGCAAAAATTGATATTGATCTATTGTCATTCAATAATAGTTTAAACAATTTCTATAATATTAGTATTATTTATATTTCAAAAACATTTTTTCTTTAATTTCATTTCATATTTTGAGTAATTTAAATTGATTAAAAATTAAGGAAATTTAACAAAATCATTTAACAAATAAGCAATTAGTAATCATTGATTTATTTCAGTTTTTAATTATCTATTGATCACATAGTTATGATCAATCATCACGTATTAATAAATTAAAATTATTATTTTAATTGTAAAAACACAAAGATATGTAAAATTTAAAATTTAAACACTCTAATTCTTCATCATAAATGGAATTAATATTCGATCGAAAATAAAAATACAATGATTAAAAACCAAAAATAGAATTTGAATTAATTTGAAAATAGAAATGATGATGTTTAAAAATAGCCAATAAATATGAACGAAATAAATATTTAAATATAACATATAAATATTTAAGTATTTAAAAATGAAATAATTAAATATTCAATATTATAGACATTGAAAAAGCACAAGTTAAAAATAATTTACAATTGCATTTTTTATAGAATGCTCGCACAATCGCATGGCACAATCAAGATAGTTTTTAGAAGACAATCGTCAGTTTTAGTCGGTCGAACAGTAGCTCCAACTGTGGGAAAACTTTTTGATTAAACCGGTGGCCCAGAACATGAAGCCAGAATGTGATCAGATAGTATACCGTGAGTATACGGTATGTCTTCGCGTATAAGCGTGGTTACTCTGTTGTCGAAACAACATTTTAATAATACGCCAACATAAATCCGTTGAAATTAAGCAATGATTTTTTTCTAATTCGTTTCGCAACGATGAAATTCTCGAAGATGCAAATTTAGTTTCGATTAATTTTCTTTAAGAATTAATATGAAAGAAGTTACACCGACATATCACCGATCAAAAGTTTGGAATCGCTTATAGAATTTAAAAATTGTAATTGAAGTTATATCGTTGGAAAAGAAAATTTGTTCGCACAAAGTCTGTTAAATTAAATAAAATGATTAATAACAAATTTACAATATATTTTTGCACGTATAATACGCACATAATCTGTTCGAAACAAATTTTCAATCCAGTCATGCTATTTACAAGATCCTCGAGATAAGTGGACACCGATTGTCCTCAATTTTGTGCATCGATCCTGATCGAATCGTTTCACCGCGTATTCAAGCAATCTGCTATCCTGCAAGTAGAAAAGGTTTTGCCAGAAAAATCGCTCGCGACTTAAACGCATTACTCACGTAACCCACGTTCAAACCCTCCCCACCCGTTTGCACCGACGGACATTAGTCTGGACTTAAATAGTTAGAAATAGTTAGAAATAGTTAGAAATAGTAGTTAGAAATCGCTGGAAGTCACGTTATCTCTTAAATCGTAGAGAGCGACGAGCAATGAACGCGTAACTGGCGTCTCAGTCAAGGGTGAGAGTGAAAAAGAGAGGAAGAAAGAGTGATTACGAGCAGAAGATCCTGGACTGGAGGGCAAAACACAAGAATTCTCGGTGGAAAATAGGCAATAACGAGAAAACGGATATAAAGAGGAAAAGGATTAACGATCAACGAGCATTACTATTTTCCATATTTACTTTTACTTTTTGTTACATCACCCAGGAAGTCTATTGAACTTACATGCTTTTGAATCGCTGTTTCTTGTAAAGTGAACGTGTCTGGATATTAGGATCGTGAATTAACGAAATGTTTTTCTTTATTGAATAATTTTGTTGATTTACGAATTGAAGATGAAGAATAAATAATAATAAAATGAAGAAATAAAAATCACACGAATTATTTTTTTTTCAGTCTTTCAGAATTCTCATTCCATTTTTTATTTAACTTTGAATTTGAAAATAAAAGATAGCTTAAAAATAATTGAACTAATTTGCTATAAGTTTTTTTTTAAATAAAATATTGTATATAATGTATATTTATATAATACTATCGAAAAATCAAGATTAAATTCTATTAAAATTGAAATTGAAGTTAAATCAACTTAAACTAAATTTTATTAAAATTACATATTTTTATTGAATCAGTGAAATCAGAAAAATAATAGCAAGAGATGATGGTTCTATATTTTCAGTTTCATCTTCTTTTATTTTTATCTCATTTAAAGATTCGATTAAAAACTTGCCGTTAATGAACATTTTATATCGATAAGTAATAAACGAATCGAATAGTAATTTTATTTGCTCACAAATTTTACAATAAATAGTTAACGAAAAATTTCAAAATAGAAACTATTTTATTCGATTCACTTGAATTTTCTATTGAAAATAAAATTTATCTTTCCAAAGAAATCGGTTTTATATATAAAAATTGATCGACAGATTCGAATAAAATTGCAAATCAATTGATCGAGAGAAGAAAAAGAAATACGATTTTAATTTTAATCCTTTGTTGTTATTTGCCGTTATCCATGAAACGAAGGTGAAAATGGAACAGGAGGAATATATTTTCCATTATTTTGAAATTATTCGAAATAGAATTATTCGAAGAAAGAGTATGTTGATGCAAGTTTTATGTTCTATGAATATAAATTAAATTTCAAAATTTTTAAACTGATATCATTCGTATCGCTAAATGGAAAAAACAGGCATCCAAAAAAAAAAAAGAAAAAATAAGAATAGAGCAAAATGAAGTAATTTTTATTCACAATTATTTTGAAAATAATTCTTTCCGATCATTATTGCTTTACTGTTTTAACATTAAACACATTAAAAATTCTATAAATTATCGTATTTAAGCTCGTATTTTAATTAGTATTTTAATCAGTCTTAATTTTATTTACAAATCTTCAATCTTTTTTTTATCTATTAAGGATCATGATAAAGAGTTGTTTTATAATATGAGTTTATCATCTTTTCTTGAGATTTAAAATTTGTATGCTCTTTTGCCTTCTTCAATTTATTTATTCATGGAGCGGAAACTGACTCGAACCGACCGAAATTTCGTGTCTTAACTTCGTAACGAACTTCGAGAAAATTTTGAGCGTTCGTAAACCGGTAGTAAAATCATGCTAACTTTAGAACAATATGTTTAATTTTAATTTTATTATAGAAATTAAAATATATACAATGAATGAAATGCATATTTAAGAAAGAAATTGAATTAATTTTAATTTGTGATTACATTTGAGAATTATATTATTAATATAATTATTTAAAAATATTCTATCTTAGATATAATATAATTCGAAGATTTATTTGTTTTTTAATTAGATATACGAATATTGGATAATATTATGGAGAAGAATGTATAATATTCTTCTCAGAATTAGGAAAAAGAGATTAAAAAAGTCGACAAATTTCTTTCAACAATGATACGGATTGCAATATATTTATGGAAATTATGTGTGCCACATCGAGCATATATTCTTAAAATTAATGGGGAAATCTTTAATAATCCATGTAATTTCTAAATATTTATTTTGTGTGAAAATACTTTTTTTCTACCATCTTTTTCTTTTTTTATTTTTTCATTCAGAGTATAATAGTTATAATTTTTATTCATAAATTATTACAAAATTTTAGAAAAATATTATTTTCATGTTTGCATTTCACGACTCGCCATTTGTTTATATTACTAGATTTATCAAAATTCTATAAGTTTTTTTTTATATCATACTAAAATCAAAAATCCAAAACCAATAATAATCTACTGATTTCTATCTTTTGATTATCTTTGACAAATTTTTATTATTTTATTATTCATTTGTTATATTATCGCTTTAATTATTTACTTAGAATCGAAGGAGAAAACGAAATGATAAATAAAATGAATTATTGGTAAGTAAATTTTAAATTCTTATTAGAAATATATATTATGTCGATTTATTTATCAAATATTTGATTATTCCAAACAATAATACAAAAAATACAATAATTAACAAATAATAATTTTATCTGAACGTCAAAAATAAAAATTTTATTTTAAATCAGAAAGTGCAAGTAGAATTTTCATAATTTCAAAGTAAAATTGAAAAATAAGTAGATATTTAAATATTCATTAATTGAACTCGAGAATCATAAATTAAATTAGAAATTTTCTCTGCAAAATTATATTTACAGAAAACAGTGAAATTCGGATATGTATTTAATTCGAACACAAGTTAGATTTAATTTTTTCGTGTATAAATATAAAAGTTTAGACAAATAAATAACAAATTTCAGTCGCAAAATTTTATTCCACGATTTTACGGAATTTATATTATAAATAAGACGTTTAATTTAATATTATACGAAAAATTTTAGCATATTCTTACCTAATACTTTCAAAAGCGATCGACTTTTGCACCATCGTTTCTTTCTTTCCTCTATTTCATTTATTTCTTTCTCTCTTGTCGCTTTTTTTGGTCAAAGTTTCAAGCCGTTTTAAAAGAGAAAGAAAGAAAGAAAGAAAGAAAGAAAGAAAGCACATCGCGAATATGTATTTATAAGAGATAAGTTTCAACGCTTCTTCACGCACATTTGAATTCGTAAACTTTTTGCCAAGATCGCTCAATGGGCAAATAAAGTTAAAAAAAAAAAAAAAAACGAGAATAAGTTCGAAAGATTCAGAAAGAAACGCGAAATTGAGTGAGGGCAATGAGAAGCGATCGCAGCTGATATTAAAAATTATAATTAAGTCGCTATCATAAAGCGAATAAATTGCTTTCTCTCCGATCATTCGATGAAGTTTAACGAGTTTGACGAGTTTTCCGCTTCGACCGTAACAAGTCATGGAATACTGACTCTATCTGAATGTCCTGATTCCACTTCTCAATATTGAATTTAATTATATCATGCCTGGACTTCAATTTGTTTTGCACAATGAAGAGATACGATATATTTATTCGTATTCTATTAATAAAATATTATTGCTATGTTTGGTATCGTAATATAAATATTTTCTATATTCAAAAAGTAATGCGAAATATATATTTCTACAAATTTACGGATTCCCGAGAGGATTAGTTCGTCATATTTACCGACAGTAATATATATATTCGATTTTGTAGAAGATTATTAAAAATGTTTTCGATATTATTTCGGGAATGTAACGATGCTTTTTGTTCTATTGTTAGTGTTTTTCAAATGAAAGAAGTTGTTGGAATTGAAAGAGGATTAGATTTTTTATTTTTATAAAAAATTATCTTTCATAAAAAATATACGTAAAAATATTTTTTTTGTATAACAATTTTTATATGTCAAAGCATAATTGAGTGTAATTGGATGCTAAAAGGAAATGAAAACATGCTTCATAATATATCGTTTACTGTTAAAATTAAGAAGACAATAAATTAATGATTGCTAATTTTTAAGTCATATTTTAATTTTAATTTCTAACACGTGTTTAATATATCTAAAAATATTTTCGCCGTATTTCACGAAATATTTTAGAAAATAAAAAATGATATATACACACTAGGATTTATCTACGATTTTTCTATGCAAATTTTAGAAATAAAAAAAAAAATATGATGTATTCCAACGCTTGAATAAATATTCAAAGAATTTCTTTTTATTTTTTTAAAAGGTATAATTTTTTTCGATAGTAATAAATCAAATTAAACATTTGTTTTACTTTTAATATTTATAATATAAAAAGATTTCTTTTTTTTTCAATTTTAAAAACAATTCTAATTAATACTAATAATTAATATTAATAATCTAATTAATTAATAATATAATATATATTCAATTATTCGATTTTTTTTAACCATCTTTCTTCTTCTTAGAGTTCTTAGAGGACAAAACAGTCCTTTAAGATTTAATTAATTGAACAAACAAAAAGGGAGGAAAGCAGACAAATATGAGAATATTATGTAACAGAGAAATAACTGGGAATTCCTTTTGTGTGCAACACGCAAAACTTTCTTCTTATGTAATTAGACCTATAAACCATGCTGTTAACGAAGTTATTATACGGAATCGTCAATCGCGACCAAGTATTTAGATTCTTTGAATGTTTTGTAATTGTCACTTTGTTCGTGTGAAAATTTCGAAGAGTATGGCAAATTTTTTTATTTGCATTAGTTGAATTAATTCCATTTATGTAATTTCGCAATTAAAAATTGTCATATAACTGATGTTACAATTATGAGATGATTTTATATATAAAAATAAATTAAAAAACAAAAAGAAGAAGAAATGAATAAATTTTTAAGACTTTTTAAAGTTTCGAATAAAAGTTTTTCAAATAAAAGGGAAATTGATTTATTTCCGATTGAATTCCGAATAGACTGTTGATAAATCGTTTTATAATATAATAAAAATAGTTGAAAAGTATAAAAAGAATTTTTAACAAATTATTAATAAAAAAAACACTTATCAATCACGTAATACATTACGTCACGACAATAGTGTTAGATATCATTGATTGAATACCAACAAACCTAAGTAACACGTGCCGAAAAAAATGTATTGAATATAATAAATATTTTTTTATTGACAAAAGATTATATCGAATTATTTCTTATTTAAGAACAACGAATAAACTAATTATTTGCTATTCGTATGGAATTTTATATATTTTTTTTATTATCCTTCTCCTCTTTCACATTCCTTTCTTTTTTTCATTCTCATTCTATCTCATTCTCATTCTCATTCTCATTCTTCATTATCAACTTGATGATAATGAAATTCTTTCATTTTCTATTATTCTTTTACTATCATTCTATTATTCTCCGTCATTCATCGTCTTCTATCCCTTTTCTTTATCATCCTCATCCTTTTCTTCTTTTTCTTATCACATTCTTATCATTCTACATCTTCTCATACCTTTCCCATCCTTATTCTCATTTTTCTTTTATTATTTATTTCATTATGATATTTATTTATTTCATTGTGACTCTTGCAACTTTGTTATCCTCCTCTTTTGCTCTTCTTTTCTTTTCTCTTCTATCACTCGCCGCACTCCAATCTCCAATCCTCTTTATTATCCTCATATTATTTTATCATTCTATTTCTCATTTATCAATTCCTCTTCCTCCTCTTCTTTATCAATTCCTTCCTTTCTCTCCAATTTCTCACCAATTTTCTCACCAATTTCTTTTTCTTTTTTTTTTTTTTGAAGTAAGAAATAGCATAATAAAGGAAGGATAAGAATAAGGATGACAAAAGAGGAGCATCATTCAACATAAATAACATAAAAGTGATATATTTATCTACGTATTATAAAATTTAAATGTTCAAGAAATAGAATGATTCTGAAATTCAATAATAACTTATTTGATATAAATCATAAGAAAAAAAATTTATGTATAAATATTCAATTCTAATAAAGATATTCAAAATAGAATCCACAAAAATCTTTCGATTTTTAAAATAATTAAATTCCAATATTATATAAGACTTAACTATTTACTTCAAGTAAAAAAAGGAATTTCAGACAACATTTAAATCAATTTAAAATCTATCACATAGCACGTTTTGTATTTATTTTATAAATAATATTTTAAATTTATCAAATATTTAAAATATTAATATTATTAACAGAAAATTGAAATAATAAAAAAAAGATCTATTATATTTTTGTAAATAAATAATTTTTGTAAAACAACAATTAAAAGAAAATTTATATGTATTATGAAAGTTTTTTAAATATCGAAAAAAATCAAATTTCTCACAAAATTTTTCACCTAAATAATAAAATATTTAATCACATAAAATTAGTAATAACACATCAAAAAACGAGTATATCGCGAATTACTATTTTATTTAGCTTCTTATTCATATTAATATCGTTTAAATATTAAGTCATTTTCGAAAGTAACGAATCCTTTTTTTTTCAAAATATTTTTTGTTTTATATCGATCATGTCACATTGTTCAAATACAATATTTAAAGAAACTCGCAATTTTTAATGTTATTCCTCTATCGCTGTTTAAATCATTACAAATCGATTATCTTCGAATATAAGTTCAAATTTACCCAAATTTTTAATGTAAAAATTACAAAATTTGCTTTTCAAAATGATAACTTTGAAACTCAAAGATGCATCGTGCCGAATGAAAATACATTTTAAAAATCTGGATTCTGCGCTTCCAAGGACTCCAACTGTCTCGCTCGTACATTCGGATCTCTTACTCTTCTGCACATTCACTGACCTATTCCATTCCTGCCCTACATACATTGGTTGGCGACAGATGCTAAGTCACCGTTTTATTTTTTTCTTTTTTTTTTTCTTCTACTATTAATATGTACACGTTTCCTGGAAAATGTGGATTGCATTATTTCCAGAAATTTCGATCGTCAATCAAGATACGGTGTACATTTTAAATAATGGGCTTTGAAGATTCGTATCTGGGACGAACCGAACGTGACATCGAATTTAAATAAAATACAAAATCGGAATAATTTTAAAAACATATGTGCTATTCTTTACTAATCTTTAAATTTTGTTCTTTTTCTCTTTTCGAACTTTGAATTAAAAAAAATCGATGATGCGGTTGACAACGACATTTTAATTGATTTAAGAAAAATTTTAAATAAAGATATCCTCCTTTTAGTTCGAATTAATTTTATAACAACTAACAAATTTATAAAGATTTAATTCTGCGTTAAATATGAATCTAAAATATTTGATCGCTTTAACTTTTTTTATATTCGATGAAATAAGAAAACAGTTATTCCTGTCTTTTATCAAATTACAATATTTTAATTTCATCAATATAAAAATTAAATAATAAAAACGTAAAATAATATATTTAATGATTACAAATTTTTATTTTTTCACTCGACTTAAATAATGATATATTTTTACTATTAAATAAATATTTAAAATATATTGAAAAATAAGAACGATTTTTAAAGAATACATAAAGAGCCGAGAAAATTTTTTTGTTACAGGTAATTATTCGATACTTTTATTCGTAATTAGAGGCTGACTTGGATCGATACAAGTTTCGAAATACTACGAACAGGTAACAACATTTTATATTCAAGTGAATTTTTATGGAAAAACTAAAATTTCTTTCTGAAAAATTATATAAAACACACGTACGCGTTGACACGAACACGTATTAAACAAAGTATTTCATGAGTTTGAAACTATCGAAATCGGAGTAATCGAATGCGAGATACAAAAGCATCAAAAGAAAGAAATAACGTTCCATGGATTCTAAAAATTTCAAACTTTTATTAAGCGATTTTATAAAATCGCTTTCCCGTTAGATAAAAGTTTGTAAACTAATTTCCATTTCATATTCGTTTTACGACTAATAAAACCGATACACAAACTAAATAAAAATCGCGCTTTAAAATTTGTAAATTTAAAATATACATATGCATAATCCCAATTAAATTAACGATAAGTTAAAAACAAATAAATTATTAAATTATTTTTAAAGAAAATATTTTCATTTTTGTAATTTTTGTAAAATAATATTCACAATTTTATTATCATAGCTAATAATTTAATAATATTTTTGTAATTATTGCAATATTTGAAATTACTTGCTCTAAAATTGCTTTTATCATAGAATTAAAAATAAATAAGAAAAATAATACGATTCATTAGAATAAAATTTTTCTTTTGAATCGTAAAATATTGAACACGTCTAATTATATAACTTAAATGTAGATATTTGAAAATATAAATCGATGAATATTTTTCGCGATGATGTACCATCGCAGATTTAAAACAGTTTAGACGAGGAGAAGGGAACGAAACGACTCGTTAAAAGTAGAAATAAAGAGAATTTTACTTTTCAAATATCGAATAAGCGAATCGAATCGATTGAAAAGAATCGAACGAATAAAATTCACTTTTGAAAACGATTTAATTTCGAAACGAAATCTAAAGTTTGCCGATCAAGCGTTATCAAGCAAGCCTGTATCTCCCTCGCCTAGCATGAAAGCGCACGGTCCGTTGGCGAACGCAATCTGGATCGAATCGGATCTCGATCGATCGAAGTTAAAAATCCTCTCGAAATGATCAATCTTGATATCTGTAGAGAATCCACGACGAGCGGATCGATGAGCGTGATTAAAGGGGCGCGTTCGCGTTTCTCCTCGATCAGCGGAATCCTCCGGAGATCGAAGGAGACGTCATTGAGTCCATTCAGCGCGAAACAGTCGCGATAATGGAGCCGTCTTAATGGCCGTCGACATTTCGTCTAACTAAATCGTCTCGAATCGGTGGATTCGACTCTCGAGCAAAGTCGAAAACAGGAATGCAACGCCTTCGCGCCCCTTGCTGCTCTTTCGATTCAATTTCGCCCGATTATCGACCATCGAATTTCAACGATTCGCAAACCTGACCTTCATTCGTAAAAGAACAAGAGAGCAAATTTTCGTAATAAATATCGACAAACTGAAAAGTGGCAAATTAGCATTGTATTTTATTTTCGTAATTGTCTCTTGTCTAGTTGTGACACACTAGTGATACGGTTTTAACAGAAATAATTTCTTTAATTCCCGTTTCTACATATGAAATATTTCCTTAAGTGATCGACATCTTCGCATGCTTTATACATTGAGAAACGCGTACAGAAAAATTCGTCGAATGTACTTCACAACAAGTTGAAATACTTTTAAACGCTAGTTTTATCGAGTAAACAAAATCCGTTTTCACGAATCCTATTACAATCGGCGGATGGTCTAAAATCGGTATTGTACTGTGTTTACGCGCGAAAAACCGTAACGCTTGAAAATTCTCATTCAGGATAATTTTATCGTTTCCAAATTGAAGGAAGACCGACTTCGACAGCGCTAGAATTCGCTGTGCCAGAAGGATATTTTATGCTTCGTCATTATTCCGTTCCCCGTTACCACGCAATAACACCATCGTAAAACCTAAGTTTCGAACCCCTCACATCCTCAATAACGAGATACAGCGGTTTCATAGCATGTCCTTTAATTTGTTTTCGCGTAATTGCTCGTTTCTGTTGATTCAGTCTCGGATACCCGATATTTCTCTTCCTCCTCCTCCTATCCCATTCTTAATCCGTAATTGAAATTTTTATTTTTTTATTTTTAGCCTGATTCGAATCACGATTTTGTATCGACTGGTGACCTCTCTTTTGAGAAATAAAAATAAACTTTAATTGCGTATTAATATGGATTGTATATATACATATCTTTTTTTTGCGATAGAAAATACTTTTAATCTTTTCATATTTGTAACGAAAGATAGAAAATGAGATGAGAATTTTTTTAGTTTCCAATTCTTTGGAAACGAATTTAAATATGTAAGAAAGAATAAGATAAGATGAAATATTTTTACATATTTTAATAATTATATTGTTTTAATCAATTTATGTTGTGCAGTATTAAATACACTGAAATGTTTTTTTAAAATTTAAATTGGAAACCTGTTTAATAATAGTAATAATATCGATAAATTAGAAGCAGGTTACTTTTCAAAATAAACAAATAATTATTCGTTATATTTATTTCACATAACGATTAACGATTAAGTTTGAAAAAATAATTTTACAAGAATACCATATGTATAATTTTACAAAAATACTTGAAAATTTTCGAATAATAATTCTGAATTTCTAAATTATTAAATATATATGTACACAAATATGTACATTCATTGATATAATCTACCGTATCAATAATTATATAATTTTATAATCTGTGAAAATTATTCTCAATAAATAATCGTTTTATCTTTTTTTTTTTTTTTTTTTTGAAGATTTTACCAAACTTACATCCCATTACATCGTCGTTCACTTTGGATAACGAGAATAATCAACTCATTAGTAGTTAAAAAAAAAGAAAAATCCTTTTATAATTAAGTGAACCTGAATTTGCACTTTGGCGAGAGACTAACGGATAATGAGCACATCTCATGTCGATTAATTGACAAAATTAATTCCATCTTCTTCATAAACGAGTTAAAGTAGAAATGTTTTTACTATTAAATAGAAGTATGAACGATGATAAAGTATTCCTTTCTGAAATAAGAAATTGAACTTTTTATATTTTAATTATTTTAACCACTTCTTATCATTAAATTATTTTTTCTCATTCATCAATATCTATATAAAATTGTAAATATCAATGGTAATATATATATATGATTTTATTTATTTGCTTTTTTAAATCATTTTTCATTATTATATCATCATACGCTTTCTTTTTCTTATTTTCTTTTTCTCGTCGAATATTTAAAATTGTAAATATTTAATAAAAATGTTCGTTTAAACCTTCGTGTACTACGCTTCGTGTACGTTTTCCAAGCATCGAACAACGAAACATCAGAATTACTAGTTATTTTAATTAAAATGAGATCTGAAGAAAATTACGTACATATATCTTCATATACATAGATTAACAATAACATAGAGAGCAATCTAAACTAATTGTTTTATACAATACGATGGCATTCGAAATGATCGATGCACGTAGCTACTTGATAGTTATCGCGTATGTGCTCATATGTACAAATGACTCGAATAGTTCATCAAACGTTCGATCAATCCACGTCAAATTAAAAGCGGAGAGAATTTTGTCTGTGACGTTGCTCGAACGAGTTTCTGTCGCGATACGTAATCACATTCAACGAACATACTACCACCGTATCAATAAATGATATACCGGTTGTCGAGCAGCAAGTGGCTTCGAGCCGACCAAACCCGAGTTTATATCGCTAAATCCAATTACGCCGCCATTATAGCTCATTCCACGCGGATCTACGTCTTCGCGAGACTCGAGTTCTCTCGTAGACTGCATGTAAACTCTTCTACTCTTCTCCCAAACGATCGTGAACGCTTGTAAGTGCCGTCTGAGAAGAAACTCTTGCTATTATATATCATTGAGAAACTGAAACGTCACTGGAAAATTGAACTATTGCGTGTACCGCGCTTTGATAATAGATTAGATTATTGGAAGGAAATTTTTGATAATTAGGATGAGTGGATGATTCGAAGGATTCGAAGATTATTAGAACAAATGTGAGATTTCTTCGAAAGAATTATTGCAAGAGTCGATAAATTTGATCATCTATAAAAATTATCAACGTGTTAATACGTTTATGGAACATTTTTGAAAGATTTTGAAAATTTTGAAAAAATGCGAAAGCTGATATAAAATGCTAATTGAGATTTATTTATTTATGAACAATTTAAATTTACGTTAAACGAAACGGAGATAAAATGAAATAGCTCTATCTCCGTCAAATCGTTATTGTCTCGCACCGTCTCCATCTCGCAAATTGCTTATAGCTCGATAAATAAGTTAAAATTTTTACCTTTGTTTTGATTTCTAGATTTTGCAATGAATATATTAACATTCTGCGTAGAAAGAATGCTTAAAGAATTAAGTTTCTTTTTAATTTAAAAGATTTTCTTTTTTTTTTCAGTTTTATAATTTCACATCTACTTTTCTGTCTACTTCGTCCGCTTTTTTGTATAATTGCGTAACTATTCAAAGGAATATTTCGCGCACTTATTACTATTTAAATTTAATTATAATAAAATTCTAATAAAATAAATCGCGTAACGTTTCACACAATTATATCGTATCTTAAAACAATTCTATCATTTCATTAATTCAATAACCTTCCGTGGGAAAATCACGATTTCAAAAACAAGCCACGTTTCTTCTCCAGCGAAATGAAATTCAATCGCAGCTATTTCCTATCCGGAGCAATTTAACAGGAACATTATTACCATCTTAATTAAAAACTTTCATCAATTTCACGAGCATATACGCTTCGTCCAATTCTCTCTCTTTCTCTCTCTCTCTTCCTCTCCCTCTCCCTCTCTCTCTCCCTCTCCCTCTCTCTCTCTCTCTCTCTCTCTCTCTCTCTCTCTCTCTCTCTCTCTCTCTCTCTCTCCCTCTCCCTCTCTCTCTCCCTCGCCCTCTCTCCCTCTCCCTCTCTCTCTCTCTCTCTCTCTCTCTCAAATAAACTGAAAAACTCCATCGTTCCATCCGATTCTTGATATCTCGTATTTATCCCTTCGTTTCATTGACTCGATCCGCTCGTAATCCCCACAAATTTATCCGAAGCTCTATGATAATTATTAATCGTTTTCATCCCTTCATCATCAAAAACACGACGCGGTTTTCCAGTACGTTGAAGATTACTGTCGTTGAACTTTCAAAGTTGCGTTACGAGGAATCGATCTGTTTCGTTGAAAGGATTCTTGTTGAAACCCTACGTAGATTTCGTAACACGAGGAGAAGGATGTTTTTGATGATTTATTTGATGTCTGAGTTGATGTCTTACTGTAATATTGTATCGTACATTTTTCATTTGAAATGAAAAATAAATAAATAAATAAATAAGTTTATAGAGAAATAAAAATATTTGCGAATTTTCAAACGAATCATTTTTCAAATATTTAATTACATCAAATAACAATAGAAGATAATAAATAAAATTCCTTCTAATAATAATATTATTTTTGAAAATAATTCAATACGAGTTCTTCGAAGATGAATCTAAAATAAAATTTAAAGGAATCAATTTCATTTTTTATCAATTGTTTGCTTTCTATTCTCATTATTCGATTTTTCGAAGAATCATTCAACTTTTATAAACTAATTTGAGTTTATTTATTGAAAGCAAATATTAAACTTCATTTCTTTTTTTTTTATTTATTTATTTTCATGATAGAATAACCACATATCGATAATTTTGATTCATACCTAATCTCAAATGGAAATATTTCTACATTTATATTATCATTCTTTATATAATACCGATATCGATCATCGAATATCAAAAATAAGTGGATCGATTACTACCGTATTATTAATCGATAATTTTACCATATTAAACACGCATAATTGCTGCAATTTAATGAAATTAAGTATTTATGGCGACATTTTTGCGATTCGACATCACATGTTCGATATAAATATTGCAAACATGAATGCAGTGCATGATTACAATTAAATCGCACGCGAAAGCTTTTAGCAAGTTATCTTTACAAAATCATACGCTCGTGTATATCGGTTGAAAATATACATCTGCATGGCATCATCGATCACAAAGACACAACGACGCTGTTTCTTAAAACAATGATCTTATATGCGATAAAACAATCGATTCGAAGGATCTTGCCCTGAAGTGCGAATAAAATTAATACACGTTCGAATGACGAAAACGCAAAATTGTGCGCCTGGATTATTATTACTGATTCAAAGAAATAACCGCATCGTTTAAACTAGCCGTTATAGGGACGGAATGGTCGGCAAGGAACACTCGAGAAAATTGATCCGAGACGTTCGTTATTCCGTGAGAAATCGTTAAGGTTCCTTTTATCCATCGTAGCCGAGAAATTCGTTCGCGTTTCAATGACACGATCAAGGGTATACTTAAACCAGCTTCTCCGAGGAGCTGTATTCACGAAATTTATCGTGTCACGCCATTAAAAGTAAGACCTCCGAGTAAATCCTTTCTCTCGGGATAGAAATTAACTCTGCGTTATAAAATATTCCAGTGGCAGTTTATAGCAACGATAAATGGGAATAATTCATTCGTGATATTTTCGTTTAAATTATTCTCTCAAATGTATTCTGAAATTTTTCTAATTCCTTCTAATTTCTATTGATCGCTCGAGGAATAATTAATTTTTATATATATATTTTCCTTTAGTTACTTTTATTAACAATTTAAAAAAACTATTTTTCAAACGTATAGTAATATGAATTTCTAGAAATTCTTATTTTCGTATAAATTTGAACTTATTTTTGAAATAAATAAAATAGAGTATATTTCAATCAAATGTTAATCGTGTCATGTTTACGCGATACATTTACTTTCTAAATGTTTAAATTTTGATCACGATCAATTATTTTTACGTTTGCTTTGGAATAATGTTTTATTATCGGAAAATAGACGATATAACATCAACATGGTTGATATAATGTTGATTTTGCACGGTGGATTTTAACGATGCACATTAAAACGTTTGATAAATATCATGGTACTAAATTTACTTATCTCGTCGAATGACGAGACACACTATATCACAAACAGTGTAAATTATAAAAGAAACCAAGGAGAGATGCGAATATTCGCTGTTTGAAGTGGTTCAGCAATTATCGGTTTTAACGACTTCTAAAATTCGATCACGACGAGTTCAAAAAACCGGCCCTTCAATTAGTCTCCCGACATCCTACAGGATTTTACTTATTGCTTATTAGATTAGATTCTTCTTCGTGAAGAAGCAATTAAGCTTCCTCTGTTCATTACTTTCCATCGATATCTCCCCTCGGTTGAAAGTTATCTCTACTATGTTTTGAATACCTCGATTCATATCTGATGCCTTTATTATAATCACGTGATCAACAATTTAATTATCCGTTCGATACATTGTTGGCACGTTGTACACATTAAGCATTATGTGCATTGTTGATACATTACGATGCATCCGATTGTTTCGTTTCTATTCTGTTAATTTGGAAATGTTTTAGCGTAGAATGATGTATAATAATATACGATGTATACACTTTGTACATTTATTAAAATGTGAATAATTAACATTAATAATTAAACATTACAATTAACACGTTCGAGCAATGACAACTAACGATTAACGAAATATACGAGTTCTTTCAATTAGTTGAGATTCGTTTCTTTATGTACTTTATTTAACATTATACATAAAGCTATGATATTCATTGATAAATTTTTATTAAAAAGCAACGAAAAGGAAAAAAGAATTAATTTTAATTAAATTAATTAATTAATTAATTAATTAAAATAAAATATGTATATCAGTTCTTCATGTATCAATATACCATATTTTATATAGAACAAAGCTTCGATGCAAAAGAATAAAACACAATTCGTAATCACCATAAATTCTTGCCGAATAACAATCTCAAATTGCATTAACGTCATTCCAAATAGATAAAAAGACAAAATAATGGAAAACAAAATAACACGGTTTTTTTAACTCAATTCGCACCGTGTCCGGGAGCTCAATGGAAACTAGTAAAATACACGAGTGCAACGGTGAAAAAAAGGAAAGAGTGGTGAAATAAATACACGCGATGGTCCGTTTTAAAAATCGCGCAATTTTCCAGGTAATTGCGGACGATCGTGGAAGAATGATTTTTCTTTAAGCCAACGGTAAACTAAAAAAGTAAAAAAAGAGGGAAAGAGAGAGAGAGAGAAACGAAAGAATGTTTCGAAGTCATCGTACGTTGCATTACGTAATGCATTTGGTTTCTAATACTTTGGTTCGCGTAAAGATATCGAGAAAGTAAAGAACGGCACGAGGGGAATATGGATTCGAAATAAGAAAACCGAAATAATGTCGTTGGATTTACATATAATGGAAAATCATTTTAGAAAATGGATAAAAAAGAGGATAATGGAAATCGTGCCGTCGCGTTATCCTATTCTTCTAGATTAATCGGTGGAAAGAAATCATTTCGAAACTTGAAACTTTTAAAGATGAACAGAAAGTATCGTTTATATATTTTTGGTCCAAGTATTTTTATTTATACTTGTAAATATATAGTATATAAATCTGCTCTTACTTCTCTTTCAAAATGGCTTTAACTTTAATTGATTATTTTTTTAAATGATGAATAGAAATTAAAAAAAAATTAATTATTTTACTCGTTCTACGTTCTTTTAGACCAACTTGAACAATTTTCTTGGAATTTTTATGGGAATAAAGTTAACGTAATTAAAGTAAAACTTATATCTTGTTTTCTTAATTTTGGCAGACTTTTTCTTAAAATTTAAGACTTTTTCTTTTAAGACAATAAAAATTATTTAATCGAGAACGCGCTTATTATTACGCAAGCTATATAATAGATGTGTAAAAAGAAGAATATCGTTCAAGATGTAACAACGTGACCCACGTGAAGCGGTTCACGTGACAAGAAGTACGACTCGCTTACGGGAGGGAAACAGTTTCCTAAATTGGAACGGCGCTGCACAAGCGGTTCCCGGTTTTAAAGTAACAAGATACCGTGCAATTTGAGGAAGAAGCTAAGTATTCGCGATCAAGTATGCGGGGCTTGAATCTGGCATTCATTTTCAATTCGAAATTAAAGTGTTCGATTTCGTGGAGGCTCTTCGAAGAATTTACCCGCCGACTGTTTTCCCTCTGTTATTTGTCAATATCTTCCATTACGTTACGATCATTCGTTTAATCATTCCCTTCGATAATTCTTTCGTATTTCTAAATAAGAAAGACGAGACTTCGTTATTCGAATTTTTCATTATTTTGAAAGTAAGATTTATTACGATTGAAACACATTCGATTCGATTAAAATAATTTATTTATAAATCTAATTGTAATTAATCGTTCAATTTCAAAATTTTCAATTTTTCTCGATATATATCGTATATCGAGAATATATATTTCCCTTTGGAAAATTATTAATAACATTAAATTAATTTTAATTTTGTTTATTTTTTGTTAATATCTTTGTTTTGTTTAATATAATTTAAAATATTCTACAGCTTCATAAATTGGGATCGATCGTTTTACATTTTTCAAAAT
Organism: Apis cerana; assembly: GCF_029169275.1. NCBI lineage: Eukaryota > Metazoa > Arthropoda > Insecta > Hymenoptera > Apidae > Apis > Apis cerana. The sequence continues at coordinate 255,998 of NC_083864.1, read as the reverse complement.
TATTACTTTATCTCGTAGAACTTTTATAATAAATAAGAATAAAGAATAAAGCTGAAATAGAAAATTTTAAAATTATTTAAATTTTAAATAAAATTTTATTCAAATTTTAAAATTAGAATATCCAAAATGGAGTTGATATTATTTGGAATTAATAAATGAATATATAGTGTAATCGATGCATTTTTTTAATTCTTTGATACAACTGAACAATGAATTATTGCAAAAACTGGCTTATAGAACGATCGATTTTTTTTCTCTATCAGCACGTCATATCGCACGACATGTGCAAATGTATCCTCAATGTCGTGAAACGTTATAACCATAACCATGTAAATATATTTCTAAGACGCATTTGGAGAATCGATTTCAAAACCAATAAGAATTTGCGTATAAAATTATCGTTGAGGCTTATTTATAAAATCATTGTATTATTATCTATCTCATTATGTCAGTATCGATCGAGTTTTCCTTTGAAAACTTGAAATTATTTAAAATATTTCTCCAAACAACAAATTATTAATTCGTAAAATTCTCTTAACAATTGCTTCGCTTTCGTCTCTCTAGGTCGACAACTGATCTACTTTCCATTCCGCTTAAGTTCACCCTTTCAATTTTTTCGAAACTCCAAAAAGAAGTATCGAAACCAAGTAAGCTTGTCGATCTATGTGAAAATTTAATCGTTCTCTTTGCCTTGATTATAGAAGTGAGAGAGAAATATCGATTGATGTCTCGTGAAAGAATCATTTGCTTCTGTGCATGGTAAAAAAACTTGCAATCATAAATGAAAATTAAATTTTAACCGCTGCTAGTTTGAAAAAGTTCTCTAATTTGAAATGTATAGAGTTTCACAAGAATAAAAATTCTCAAGTTCACGAAGTCGAAAAAGGACGATTTCAGAGATATAAGATAATTAAATTAGCGAATCGAGTCTCGTATTTAATTAACGATTCTAAATTTAAGGGAAATCTAAATTTTCACTATTACTGAAATGAAATATAATTTCGCTACGACGATAATAGGTAGTTGGGCCCGCTATGTTCAAAATCTTCGACGTTTTCAACGTCATCTAATCTGACAGACAGTCACCGACGAACGATGTTATTTGGTTAATGTCTCTTAAATACATCGCGGGATAATGAACGCGAGAAACACGGGGTTAGCCGCGAATAATGGAGAGTCTACGGATCGATGATTAATTTAATTTTCAAAGGATGAAATTACGGGCAACCCGGCTGCCCCCGAGATATGAGTGAGTTAGCCGGTATTAAATCCCAAGCGGCGGTATTCTCAGCTATACGGAGCGAGGAGGAGGTACGGATGGTGGAACGTCACGGCATGTGGAACGTCTGCCAGCATGTAGTCTAATTACGTCAATACCGAATTTTCCTCTGAACAGACAGTGTACCGTACATTCCAGTTCCTCTGAAGTTCGCCTCTATTATCAGAGTTCCTTGTCAGCAGCCGGCACGTCCGTCCGTCTCCAATTGCGCGACCAAAGCTTGAATAAGCTGACCACAGAATCGGATTCGAGTCGAGGGGGTTAGGCTCGCCCTGCTTCAAATTATGCACACCCCTTGGCCGTGTATCGGCGGCGTGCATGTTGCAAGATACCTGAAGCCAGAAATCGGGTCCTGCCATAACTAAGCCGAACTGGCTTAGTAAAGGAATCCAGTTCCATAGATTTCGTGCATCCGCCGCCAGGTGTCAGCAGCTGGATCATTATTTATGGATCATGAGCCAAAATACAAAGTTTCGTTTTATACCGGTACAATATGTCGAGAGGAGAAAAAGAAAGAGAAGAGAAAGAAGGAGAAACGTTTATTTTTAGAATTCTTGAAAATGTAAAGCTTTAGGTGAGGAACAAAATTCGATCGTAAGAGGAAAGAAAGAAACGAAGAAAGTTCGTATATCGATCAAGATTTTACTCAACAATGAGATATAAACATTTCAAGTTCTCGTGAAATGACGTGGAAACAGAGTGCGATATAATAGAGATAAAGTAGTCTCACGTTCTTTCTGCATCGTTATATAATGTTTGCGTTATATAACGCAAATTTGTTTATAATTTGATAACAATTTGTACATATATATTATTCGATCAATTTTCATTTCATCAAAACTGTTAAATTTTTAACTTTAGATTCAAGAATAAGATCGAATGTTTTCATAGAAAAAGAATTCTCAAAAGTATATCCATAAAAGTCTACACAAACAAATATGCAATTTATAATCTTCAATCTACTTTCTTTGTTTCTTTAAAATTTTTTTGACCAATTTGATTTTCTGGAAATAGTCTATCCGATTTAAAATTTACAAAGCATCTCATGAATTTATATGATAGATTTATATGATAAGATTCGTAAAATTTTATTTTATTAAGCATAAAAATGAATTTGATTTTTTCATCTGTTAAACTATAAATCTTCTTATAATGTGTTATAATAAAGATCAATTCATTTGGAAAAAAATGCTTTCATAATTCTAAAGTGTCAAAAAAACCTCCAATTTTATTTTTTCCTGAAAATTTTCTCACAAATATCACCTTTTTCTCTTAAAATTTTCAAACGAAACGAGAGCAATATTTCTACAATGAATTCTAAAAATAATCGAGAATTTCATTAATCATTTGATTTTTCACGTGAAATTTTATGCTTGTTTTATTATACTTGATCTACATTTTCTGATATTCGATCAATCTAATTCTTAATTTGATTTTATTAATTATAATAGCATTTTGTTTATTACTTACAGATTCTAATTTCATTATTGTAATAAATTGCATCATCTACCGTTACAATTACATTATTTAATAATTAGGTCAACGACTATATATATAATTTTATATGTGATATTCAGGTCCAATAAATTCAATTCAATTTAATGAAAATGAAACGACAATAAGATTGATTTTGTTCGATATTACGTAATTTCATAGATAATAAAATCACGTACACGATAGAATCGTAGTAACGGTTCGTAACTGTCCACGAGGTAAAGATCGAAAGATTTTTAAGAATTCCGTGAGAAACAAGAGTCGGTCAATTTACAGGCAATCTACTAATAGGCGGTGGATGCAATTCGCGTAATGTAATTGAAGAATCCGGGAAAAAGAAATACATAAGTGGGTTTAGAACGTCGTTACTAAGATTGCTTTTCCAATTTACAATTTTACAATTCCTGTTTGTCACACGCAAAATGTTGCTTTTTCATTTGTGCGGTGGAAAAGGCTCGTAGTCGGATAAACGCAGATTGTACGAGCGAAAATACATTTTACGAAACTAAAGAAACATTATAGAAAAGGAAGAAAAAAGGAGGAGGGAGGAAAGTAATATAAGAGAAAAGTCTACATATTTTGCAACGGTCAACTGAAATTGAAAATTTGAAACTGAGATATGTAGTGGCTATTAGTTTCGTGTAAAATATGATAAAAAGAACATTGAGATATTTTTATGGAAAATCTATCTATCGCGTATTATTTCAGTAAAAAAAAAAAATTAAAGGAAATGTAATAAAGAATTCAACGAACCTGATGGACAGAATTTTTCTTAAACATTTTATGTGATCGATAAGAATCAATAAAATAAGAACAAATATTCCTTTATGATATTATGAAATGAAACAAATTATACTTTCTAAATTATATAAAAGTTACGTAAAATTATTTTTCTAAAGAAAAAAATCCATGATTATCTGCAAAAGAGGATTTTTCTCATTCGATAATCTAAAAATATGTTTTCGTTTTTCTATTCAAGATTAACATTCCGAATAACGTCTTCTTTCTCGATATATATATATATATATATATATATATATATAAGATTTTAATTACATCAAATTAGATTAAATAAGTTAATAAATAATATCGATAATTTGCTTGGAATATTATAATATGTTATTATTAATGAAATTAATTGGGACCAATTTTAATTGAAAGAGACTTTATAATAACTTATGTTAACCAAACCAAACTTAATCTAATTATTTAACTTAATATTTTAAGATCATGGTAATTTTTTCTAGATAATTATTAAAGAATATTTGTGGAAAATATTATTCGCTCAGAGTTTGTTATTGAAATATTTATCGTTACATTTAAAAAAATTGTACGTCAAAAGATAATTTACCATAAAAGATAGTCCAATCGTTAAGTTTCTTGATTAAGCGTTCATCATGATAGAGAAACGACATGGTTGTTACAAGTAATAATAAAACGACAGTCTAAGGTGAAAATTTACTCGAGTTTATTACTCACTTTCATCACACGCAACGTGTCAAACAAAGTGATGCATAAAGCCAGCTTGATCCTAATTGCTATGTTTCTTCGTTAAAAAATTCACGATATAGTTGATAGCGCAACATTCAACTTACAAGCTGAATTATTTAAAAATAATTTATTATATTATCTCTATTAAATATCGAAATTTAAAATATAATATCTATAATTATTTCAATTTATTTAGATCTAAATTTCTTCGAGAAATTATATTTAAAATCTATATATAGAAGAAGAATACAATTAAATTTAAAAAAAAATTTATTTTACTATATCTTGATAATATCATGATCAGGATAATTTCATGACCAACTATAGCTTCGATCCTCCTTTTTATAAATAAATTAAAAAGTTATTATAAAAAGTTTTATATCTTGCTCTGTTTTAATTACATTTCAATTAAAATAATCGATTTTGGATAAAGATTCGTTTAAAATACTTTTTGTAGAAATGATTTCTAATAAAAAAAAAAGATCAATTAACAAAGAAAATTTTTCATCAATTACATTTTAAAATTCTATTATTTCATACTAATAATATAATATTCTATAATATTGTAATATAATATTTTATAAAACTATCCGATCAACTGAAAAAACAGATTTATAAAATAACAAAAAATCACAAAAAAATTTATTTCATTACTTAAAGTTTTTATCTTTAAAAAAAAAACTCATGAATTTTCATTTTCGAATTTTAAAAAATTTGTTTTCTTTGAAGAAATTTGTAATCACGGAACGATATGTTAAAAAATCATCAATATCCGAATGTCACGTCCCCGAAACGTAACCAAAATCGGTCTTTTCCTTTCGCAAGAAAATGATAGAATGGAAAAGTTATCAATGAAGCATGTAACGATGTTCTTCCAGCGGATCTTGTTCGTACAATCGTTCCTCGCTCTATCGTCGTCAATTCAAAAGTATGTGTTGTCGAAATTCCGAGGAAAAATCGGGTTTAATAAGCCGGTCGTTCGGGCACGAGAGACGAACCAAGTCTAGCAGTGGAGTAGCGCCAAATTACAAATGAAAACGTGTGCAGCATACGTCGAAAGTCGGCGGAAATGGAGGACAAGTTTTGGATAAGTGGATCTCTGAGCTTTGAGAGTGTGCCTGCATGGCAGTTACAAAATCGTTCGAAGAAGAAAGACAGAGTTGGATAATGAAAGAATAATACGAGGATGTATCGCACGAAACCGTGTATCAGTTTGGGGAAAATTTCTTAATATTTTAGATAGACGTAAGAATAAAATTCTTGAGCAAAGTAATTCTTGAGTAAATTGAGTTTTTGAAGAAAATGATTTCACTTTCACAATTATCATTGAGATTAACATATTAGATCGGATCATATTAGATTAGATTTCAAGAAAAGATCAATCGAATCCAAATTAAACAGAAATCTATTTAATTATTGGATCAAAGGAAATGCTTTGACTTTAATTTAAATATAATACAACCTAATTTATCATTAACCTATAATAAAACTTTATTCAAATATTTGTATCGTGCGGAATAAAGAATATTTATTAAAAGTACAAATTATACAATATTGTATCAATTTTTTTCTGTTTCTATAATCTAAATTCAAAATTCGTATCCAGAATAAATTAGTTGCATCTTTTATTAATTGCAATTAACTCATTATATGAATGAGTTTTTTCTAATCCCTGAAAAAGTTGGCTAGAATACTGATAACTTATATCCAAAAGCTTCGATAAAAGGATTAAAATATTTATTAATATATTTGATAATTATAATTTTATTATATTATATCAATTTAATTTTAAACAACTTGTTCGGAATTTCTTTATGAGATTCAATTTCCTTTGTTTTTTTCTAGTAAATTTCTTTTAAATACTTCTAAATTCTAAAAAAATGAAACTAAATAATTAATCAACGAAATATTCTACTAGAAAAATAAAATTTAATAGAAATTTTCTAAAATAAAATTAATATTCCTAATATATTATATTTATTATATTTTACTTTTTTAGAAATTATTTTCAATTTTTATTTATTATTCGCTCAAATTTTATTTTGCATAAAATCAAAAAAACTTATTCTACATGAAACTGGCAACAGTTTATAAAGGTTTAAGTTATCAATACTAAGTCCTATATCGTAACGTTTATTCTTGACTGGACACGATACGAGTATTTTTTTCACAGATATGTTTCTAAACCAGATTTATTATATTCGTCCAAATCAATGGTATTTTTTTGTAACACCATACGGACGTCTACGTATTCGAAATCTTTTACGACGTCTCTTGCACACAAGTTGGAAGTACAAGACATGCATTTTTCGCAGTGCTTCTCAAGCTTTCTAATTTCGTGGCTCGATGTAATAACGCGAAAATTCCAATGCCGCTCTGATTAAAACTATTAATCCTAAAACGCGTGAAATATGAAAAGCATGGGGGATTCAGTTTGATGGAGAGAAGGGGGAAAAAAACTTCAAGCGAGAGTTGCATATTTTCTTACGGCAACATGGTGAAAAATTAAACGAGAAAAGTTTAATTCACATTTATGAATGGAATGTTTTTTTTACTTTTTGAGAAATCTAAAAATAATTACAATAATATATTTGGAACAATATATTTGGAGAATAATATATTTAGAGAAAAATATTTAGAAAAAAATAATAATATTAGCAGTAATGAAGTATATAAAATATATAAAAAATTACGGATTATATAACGAAGCGAAATGTATATAAGGGAAAAATGTTTCTTAATTCATTAATTGCATATAATTTTCTGCAATTATATTTTGAATTATAAAGTTAATAAGAGAAAGTTATTTTGTCAAAGTTTAAGTTTAACAAGTTACTACAAAATTCGAAATTATTATTAAAACATTATACGAATTATTGAAACTTTATTAACAATCTAATGCAATAACTCAAAAGAGACGATTATTTTTTCGAAATAAACGTATAAACTTAAAAAATATCATTATAAAAATCTAAAATTCACATCATCATCTTTGTCGAAAATTCTACGATATATACAATATTGTTCCAAAATAAACAAATCGCTATCTCTTTATCAAATTCGTGAAAACAAGATCATAAATCTTTGCATCCGTTCAGAATTTTTTAATAACGCCCAATATGATATGTCATTCTATTCTTTTCTAAATAATATTATTACTCAATCATTAATAAATTGCGATTTGCTAATATCTCGAGCATAATATAATAATTCGATTTTCTCCAACGGTGAAGAGACTTTTATATATAAAAAGTGAAATTATTTTTCGCGTAACAAATTCGATCGTTTTTCCGACAGAAAAAGAAAGAAAAAAAAATTGAAAATGCGAATCTGGATTCGAGTTAGGCGATTCATCGAGGTTGGTTTGAGAATCCATGGTTCACCGCGTTCCATGGAATATGTAGCGCGACATAAGTCTAGAATACAAGGGGCAAAAATAATTCTTGGAAGAGTTGATCGTAAATTCCTTCCTATGTGGCAGGCGACTTATTTCCCTTCTCGACTCGAGACTTCGTAAGATAGAGACGCTCGAATTGGAATGTGTAGAGTATGTACCGATATAAGGTTGCTTCAGATCATAAATAAAAACTTTCGACTATTTTTATTTCACATATGCTTTGATGTGCTATTAAGATATAATTGAAAAGCTATACGATATAATTTATTTAAAGGTTTTATATTTGCTAATAGTAATATAACTAGTTAGAAAAGTTTGCCATCTGAAAATTATTTCGAGACATTTTTATTATTAGATTTTCCATATTAATATAAATTTAAATTTTTATAAAACTACTAAAATGGAATTGACATAAATCTGAATTGACAGATCTGTTTTAGTTTTTAAATATCGTAAAATATTGAAAATATTGAATATCTTATGTCTTTTTATATATTATGCGCATTTCGCAGATGATTGTACATTTGAGTTTTTTATAAATTTATAAATTTCTACAATTTATTTATTACATCGTCGAGTTTAATTTTTATTTTTGGAGATGGTTATGTTTTATTTATTTTTGTTTAAATTTATTCGGTTTGTTTATTTTTTTCATTTCAATTTCTAGTTGTTCAAATTTTTATATCGATAATTTCATCGAGTTTTATAAAACAATAATTCGAAAAATCTTTCAAATGTTATTAAGCTTTATTATCTACCTTTATTATCTATTATAAAGATTCAGAGATGTTTATTTATTTTCTTTATTCATGAAAAACATGCCTAAGAGCCATATTTTATCTCTTCGTTTTATATATATAAGTAATTTTTCGTATTATAACACTGTTTTTATTGGTAAGATCTACAAAATATTAAAGAAAAGATTTTATCAAGAATCCAACAATTCAAATTGTATTAAAAATAGAACAATTTAAATATATTTTAATTTTTAAATTGAAATGTATACATAACTCTAAATATTCACATTAGAAGAATAAAATAAATGATTTTAACTTTTTTTTGATAAAAGCTTTTTTGAGAACGTTGATAAATCAATAAAAATTTCGAAGAATAGATTGAGAAAAAAAATAAATACATACATAAATCGAAGAAAATTTTGTTGTACCTTGTTCTCCTTCGTTCAACATCGACGAAGAATATACTTTATACCATCTTTCGCCAGTATCGATAAAACATTGACCCTTTTTCTATCTCGAACCTTTATCTCTATCGTACGATCTATATCCTACATATATGTTTCAAGTATGTAAATATTTCAGAACATATATCCGATCGATACATACACCTTTGCCCTTATCGTGAAAAAATAGCCAGGAATTATGACACACTGCTAACGATTATTTATTCCAGAAAATTTTTATCTAAATTATCTTTTTTAATCTAAGATCAAATCGACGCAGAAATAAAAGATAAATATAAAATAGATCAAACGATAAAATTCCCCATTCTACAATTATTTTCCATTTATTTTCACACGTAACCAATTAGCCAATTTCATTTGAACGCGAAAAATGTTCAAGCTTGATTCGTTCGAAGAAAAAAATTATTATTCTTACGTACAGAATTCACTTCCCAACCGATTGGACCCAGCAGTTTACGCGACATCCTGTATAAAAGATAAGAACGTTCTTCGAATAATAATTTATACTCCATTCAAAATACATTCATCTTCGATTCATCTTCAATTCACATTCAAAACAAGATCGGACAACAAGCCAATTTATCGAAGCCCGTTAATTCTGTCGTCGCCTTAGAGACTATTTTTCATCGTCGATCGGTTGAACGCGTGGAGGGAAGCGCATGAAACAATAGGAACAATAGCGATGATGATTTGGTAGTGACCAAAATGCGGAACAGCAATGGCCGCGTGAGTTGCATTAATATTAGTCCCGTCGCGTCGAGGCCTTCCCATCGGAACGCTTTGCATATGCGATAATTCGCTCAATTATTTGCCTATTTCGATTACGCCGGTCAAAGGCACCACCGACTAAACTAAACGCGCCAATGATCATTTCAGCGAGCAAACCGCGTTGCATTTTAGGCCGCGCGTTATTCCACCAACCGAGGTCTCTATCTCGCTAAGATCGATCATTTATTTACAATAGAGAGAAAGAGAGAAATGGTGTGGGTTAATAGTGCGATACTTTATTTCGAATAATTAACAGAGACGCTAGATGTCACAATGCGCGAAACCGACTGAATTAATTCGTTTTATTTTCCAAGCTATTAAATGGATCGAGACCTTTCCAATTTCAAAATCTCGTCGTTTCTTTCTTTTAAAGAGTTAGTTCTCTCAATACTCTGCAAACAGGGAGATCACGATCCTAAACTTTTTTCTTATTTTTGTAAAAATAACTAATAAGTATTAACGTACAATTTTGATCGATCTTTTACTTACAAAAGTTTAAGTTTCTTTAAATCGATAATATTCGTAAAATAATTAAAATCAACGATCTAATTGCTTATATTGAATTTTTCAAAATTGTTTTTATAAAACATTTGAACGAATTACTCATCAACTTTCTCAAACAAGATTTTTTATTAAAGATACTACTTTTATTCGTAAAATTTTTTATTGAGAAACGCACTTTGCTACGTAATATATTTAGCAAATTAATCGTTGTAAAATTAGCGATATTACATTGCTCCCGCGTTTTATACTTTGCCGATTAAAATTATGGAAGTATTTATAAAAATAATTTCACATTCGGATTTTCTTTCAACTCTAATTATATTTTAATATTTGACATATAATGAAGAACATATTTACTGATGATGTTTTATATTTTCTATAGAAAAATCGATTAAAAAGGATTCATATTTCTTTACGAATTGAAGATCTTTTCTTTCTTAATTAATAAAATTACGACCAGTACAATCCGAACACGTTACAATATATATGAATTAATGGGGATAAAAAGTGGATAAATCGAGCTAGAGAAGCGTAACCTTTTCATCTTTCGCTCGAAACTCAGAATCGATGTAAAAGCATCATCGAAGCGTACGAATCGAATTAATTTTTCAATGGAACGCCTGGAATCTGTTAATTCCATAACCCACTAACGAACACACAGTTCGAGTTTCCGAGTAGTAGAAAGTAATTCTCAAAGAGAATCGAACCAGAGTTTGAGCCGTATGCTCGTGTCTCACGGGGAACCATCTCGTCACGACCATCCCTCGCTTCCGTTTCACCGTTTCCTCGACAAGTTTACAGGAAGATCTCGCTCCCCAAACGCGAGACAACCTTAATTTATTCGTGCATCATAAACGCGCCCCGTAAATAATTTAACAGCGAAGCAACGCGGTGAAATTGAATTTTCAGCTTGACATTTCTTTGGACGTTTCGATCTTGCAACGAAGTTTCTTGTTGAAAGCTTTGAATTTATGAGATTGGATGATTCTGGATTCGTTTCTTTCCGGAATCGTTCAAAATTACATACGTACAATGAATTATTATATGATTTTTCTTTGTAACCTATTTTTATATCCAACTATCAACTATATCAGAATTTATTATAAATTTATTCGAATTAGATACACCAAAGTATACAAAGTATCTATTATATAATATAAATATTCTTTAATATTTTTTTCGCTCAAAGATTAGGAAAGAAAATAAACTTTATGTATCTTTGATACATAGAATTAGAAGATTGTTAAATTGAATAAGAATTTTTTGAAATTTTTATAATATTTTTATAATAAATCTACATTTTTCTTGCTTCTCTCTCTCTCTTTTCTCTTTATACTGTTTAAAAAAAATTCATTTGTTTTGTTTATTAAGTATATCGCGTAAAAAAATAAAAATCAAGGGCGATTGGTATCCATCGAATTGCGAAATTTATCGAATTAGAAGCTTCGAGATTTTAAGATTCTAAGGTTCGTCTATCAAGTTCCAAAGTTTAAAGGTGCAATAGTTTAGAAGACCTGTTCACTGGACTTCATTGGCTATAAAATCCGGTCTAAAGCTTTTTCTTCGAGTTTTGATTTCTTCCTCGAAACTATACTTAAAGAATTACGAATGAAGAAATCGTTCAGAACTCGATAAGATCCTCCCTCAGATTTTTCCAATTTTACATTCTTAACTTTGCAAATCTTACGATTGTCTAAAAGGAATAATTTTCATTTGAATGAAATAAGAAAAATCTATAAAAACCGTGAAATAAGTTACATAATATGAAACTCGTTTTTTTATAAAATTAAAAATTATTTAAATTAATTCGTTGTATCGTAATAATTCACTGATCGCTATGTACATTTTTAAACTATTTTCTTATTTTGTGTATTTTCAAGTTGTGTATTTTTACACAAAATGAAAAGGGTAAGTTTTGTTCTTGATATAATATAAGTTTGACAGGCATAGATTTAAATCGATTCAGATTTCAAATTATTCGGTGACAAAAAACAAGAACTGGCTTTAATACGAACAAATCACGCAAGTTCCTCATGCTACGCAATAACATCACGACAGAGGCATGTATCGTTCTCGTACAACAGAAATTCTATTCTAAATAATCGCGTTTTTGCCTTCTGTAAAGTTACTGAAATTTATACCATCTCTATGTATTTATTCCCTAGATAAATTTTAAGCTCCTGAATTTGGAATTTCATTAAGAAAAATACAAGCAATACTTGTTATACACTATTGCATATTATCGAGAAAAAATTAAATTTTATAATTTTAATCTAAAACAATTTTAATCTGAAACAGAAATATTTAAAATTTTATTTCATCATATTATTTGCGAAATAATAAAATGATATAAAATGCTACCCTCTCGACGTGTCAAGTTAATGCAAGGGAATCGAAGCAATTGAAATATTGAATAAAATATAATAATGACTAATAATTCATGTTGTAAATGGAACAAAATTTCACGTTATGTAAATGATGTTATGGCAATAACTTGTGATAACCGGTTCGTCACATCTTCGAACGATACAAGCATTAGTAGCAAATATCATTTTAATGAACGAACGTACTGCAAGGCTGGTAATGCATTTGATGTAAATCCTTTCCGGGAAACATGATAATCAGCTTACTAATCAAATGTTTGTTGCGTAAGTATCATCAACGTTGTAAATAATACGACAACAGAGATTGGTTTTTTGAAGAAAAATTAGAAAATATATATTATCAAAAAATTCTTGAAAAAAAAAATTTTGCCAAAGAAAAACAAAGAGTTAAAACGAGAAAATATTCGTCTCGAAGAAACTGTGTAACGTTGAAATCTAATAAGAAGATTTGCAGGATTTGGATAAATAAAAATATTATCATCTGTTATATTTTATTTTCGAAGGAAGTATTTGTATTATTTTTTCATTTTTATTTATTTAAATGAATTCGAAAATATCGTTTTTCTTTCGTGCAATAATTTTTATACAACGATAATACAACGCAATAATACAACGAAAAAATATATTTGAGACACGATTCTAAATTTACACAATCACTTATCAAGATATACACAATATAATTTCAGTTAATTTATTACTTCTTACTTTAATGAATGAAATTACATTAGAAGATTATACAATGAATATGTCTATACGAATCATGTTGAATACTACATGTTGAGTAATTTCTGGATATTACAACTTCTGTCTAAACTAGAGAAATACACGAAGATGTTCCAGATACCTTTCGTTCGTGCAATTACTTGAATTTTATCCATTATATTCGAGGAATTTCATATCTCTTCGTTAAGCTTAATTATCCAAACATTTTACATAAATGCTAATTATGCACTACTTGTTTCAACGTTAGTTGCTGAAAGATTCAATCTCGCGACGATACATTTTGTATTTTAAAAATAAACAAAACTTCATTTATTGGAATATATTTATATCGTTTCTAAAATTGTAAATTCGATATTTAGATACTTGAAATTTCTCTGAAAAATTTCTTTCCCATTTTCTTTTTTATAAAAACTTTAAAAATTTTTTATTTCGTCTCGATATTTTCGATATATTCAATATTTTATTAACAATTGGAAATATTTTACAATTAAAAATTATAAATGTACTTCTTCGAATCAACATATCCCCAATAATAAATTCCCATATCGTACAAAATTTTTAAATTTGAAAATCAGTCAAATGTAATTCTCCCCTTTAAAGTTGTAATTTAAGATAATACTTCTACAGATTTTTCACACTTGATTATCAATGAATTATCACAGCTATTAAGCAAGACACTTTGATAGATTAATAGATCAATAAATAGAGTGCATTATACGTGCAGCTGCGTAGCATCCAAAGGAAATCCATCTTTGAATATCTAGTAATGAGCTTATTAATCAGATCTGTTTGATACGTAAGCGAGATTGCATTTGACGTGCAAGTTAATCTAGTAGGCCAATTTAGTGTATTTAGCGCTGTAACCCATTGAATTTCACTTCGAATGGAAAGATCATAAGCCCATTAACGTAACTTCGATATCGAGTACCATCATGTCTTGTTATCAAGTTTTGACGATGAATTCTGTATCGCGGATGTTGCCCGATTCAAGAGTATCTCGTATGTTCATATCCTGAAAATCCGCTATATCGAATCTGAATTACGATTTATATTTGACAAATAACAGTTTATCGCTACGGATTTACTTATTAATAGAAATTTCTATTGGAAATTTTAAATCGTATGTATATATCTATGAGCGAACGTCTATGAGTGAATGTAACAACGTAGTCTAAATTTTCAAAAAATTTTATTTTCATTTCGAAATGCGAATTCCTTTGATTCTTACGTAATCACGCATGGTTATTAAAGATCGCAGAATTTATGTATTCTTAAGAGTATTCTTATTAATTTTAAGAAAATATAATTTAATTTCGTCTCGAAAAGTTTTACCATATCAAAATGAATAAAGATATTTAAATGACGTGTAACGAAAAATATCATAGAAATCTAACAAAGGAGATTGTTCGGATATTTGAATCATGTCCTATCGAATATAAAGAAAATCGATAATGCTTCTTTCTTGGTGAAGCTTTCCCCATTGGGAAAAGAAGGTCTGTCACTTGAAAATCTGATAATGCATCTACCGTTGGATCGTTGCGAATTGATTCGAACTGGCATGTTCCCATGATGCAATGACATTTATAAGAAATCGTGATCTATTCCAATTCTCTAGATGAATCGATATAAAAAATCTATTTGTTAAACATTAGTGTTTTAAGATAAATTAAAATTCGATTTAAAAATCGTTTAATTTTAAAATTTTACTTTAAACAGAGAATAATTGATTTTCATCAATTATTTCGATTGTAGAAGAAAAACAAATAAATAGCTTCGCATGTAAATTTGTGTGCGCGTGCGTGCGTGCATGTGCGTGCATATGTGCGTGCGTGCGAGCGTATGTGCAAGCGTATGTGCAAGCGTATGTGCGTATGTGCAAGCGTGCGTGCGTATGTGCAAGCGTGCGTGCGTATGTGCAAGCGTGCGTGCGTGCGTATGTGCGTGCGTATGTGCGTGCGTATGTGCGTGCGTATGTGCGTGCGTATGTGCAAGCGTGCGTGCGTATGTGCGTGCGTATGTGCAAGCGTGCGTGCGTATGTGCAAGCGTGCGTGCGTATGTGCAAGCGTGCGTGCGTGCGTATGTGCAAGCGTGCGTGCGTATGTGCGTGCGTGCGTGCGTGCGTGCAAGCGTGCGTGCAAGCGTGCGTGCAAGCGTGCGTGCAAGCGTGCGAACGTATGTGCAAGCGTGCGTGCGTATGTGCGTGCGTGCGTGCGAATAATTTAAATCGCAAAACGATAAAAGTTTTTAAAATCATTCGTGTATTAAAAAGATATTAAAAAGATCGATATATATCTTGTTTTATAATCTAATTATTTTATATTTTTTGAATTTATGGTGAAATTTTCTTTGCAAAACGATCTTATGCTCGAAAATCTGATTAAAAATCAATTTCATCATCAAAGCAAATAGATTAATTTATAGACTTTTCAATAATAGACTAATTTGCACGAATCGATAAATAAAATACAAATATACATGTACTCTATTTACTTGATTCTTTCGTAAAAGTTTTCGAAAAAGTAAAATCTATCCTTCGAATAGATTGGTCGAAAGTTAATTTTCACGATATAGAGGTTCGCTATCATCTTCGAGTTTGGAGAATCGAAGTCAGATAAAGTCGATAAAAGGAATCGCGCGAATCGAACGTCGCGCTGTCGAACTAATTAAAACTAATTAAAAGTCGATCGGCTCGCGGTTGATATTCTTTCATTTCGCCGAAGCTCACCCGTTTCACTCGAGAAAACTTCGAAGTGGATAGCGAAACATCGAGCCACTGGGATTGTCTCGATTCGAGCTAATCAATTTGCCAAACGTTCTGTTGATTATTTTCTCGTTCGATTTAATCACTCGCCCGATCGACCTCTCCCACGTTTTTTCCAACTTCTTTGTCGAAATCTCTCCTCACGTTATCTTTGCTGTTTTATCATCATCATCATTGCACTTGTTTTCCAATCGCTGTTGATCTTCCACCGAATACATCAGGCAAATTAGGAAAATGGATTTGTATTGTTAATTACACATGTTTTTTTTCGTTTTGTCGATTGAATACGGCGGCACATTTAAATCGATCTGTTTCCATATCTTTTTCGATAAATGTAATTAAAAATTATTATTCCAATAAATTTATTGAAATATTTCTTCTTAATAATTTTCTTAATAATCATATCGAAGAAAAAATGGACGAATATTTTTATAATATAAATTGATCTTAATTTGGGACGATAACATTTCGTATTTACGTATATTTTTATAAATTTTGTTTTTTATTCATATATTTATAATATATTTTGAAACTCGAAAATAATTTTATCGTTTTATTAATTTCATCGATTATTAAAAATGGTTCCATTAAAATAAGATTTTATAAAACGTCGAAGAAGAATATAGGTACCATAAAATATGTATTGAAATCGAATGTGCATTTAAAGCGATAAAACGCTTCTCTTGTTTTTTCATTTCGTTATTTTCATTCAATTTTGAATTATTGAAAATAACAATATAAAAAAGGGGACACATTTTAAATTGAACAAGTTTTAATAATATAAAATTAATACTTTTGCTCTTTCAACGTTATCGATTTCGAAGTATTTGAAACAAGTAACGAGTTTAAAAACTATCAAAATGAATACGTCAAATAGAAACTTTTTTTTTCTATTTTTATTATCATTGAATCCTATTGAAACTTTGATTATTAAGAATATTATATAAATTAGAAATTTTTACCATTCGATTAATCGAAAATTAAGTCACGAAACTTATACTATATATATCAAGACTTAAAATTTTTTTAAATTTCAGCTTCGCCAAATGCTATTATAATTAACTCATGTCAAAAATTTTTATGGAAATTATCACGAATTATATAAGGTTGAAGAAATGGCGAGTTATCGCTACGATGGTAAAACAGATTCTCATTAAAATTCAAAGATTCACAATTGAAGCTAATCAACCGTCGTATTCGAAAAATTCGAATGCGTAACTCTTCGTACACCCTTTTATTTCCCCTATATATATTATACCGCGATGATATTATATGTCCAACAGGAAAAATGCAAATATATTTGTTCGAGAATAATCATTAACAGCCATGAAAAATTTTCGTAACGTACAGAAATAGTTCGATTGACGGGCAACGAGTTGCGATTAAACCGAACATGGACAAATAGACTAACACATTCGTTCCCGTATCGTATCCAACTTACGTTAGGCGGATAGAGGTGCATGTGAATAATTCGAATTCGAACAGGTCAACCGCGCATTTAAATATTGGACATTCAAATCAGCCATGCAAGTTTTGCTCCCGTGTCTACCAGAGCGGAGGGAATTTTTCTTTCGTTTTATATATACCATCCCCTTCCCCTCCTCTTTTTTTTTTAATTCCTCGTGAAAACAGTACAGATTCGAATAAAAACAGAAATCTGAAATTCTTCGCTTCGAAAAACCTTCGAAAATGTATGTACATACGTTTTAACATTTCTTCAACTCGTTGTCTTCCTTTTTTTCTTTCTTTCGAATAACGAAGATATATTTTTTTTCTTACATACCCGAGCGAATAACACGCGTGGAGAATTTAAATTTTTATTCTTTCGTTCGCTAAATTGTTTGTCGTTTCGAGGATAGTTTAAACGTTTACCGCTTTTGTATTTTTATTTTTAATGCCAGCTGAATATTTTGTTCGCTAACATCTCATATCGCGATTCTCGCGTTTTCTCCAACTTTGCAAATTTTTGTTACGCGTATTTTCCTTCACTGTCTTTCCAATTTGAAATTTTATCTCTTTATTCTTTGATACAAATTTTGTTCATCGAGTCATTATTGATCACACTTTTCTTAGATAAAAATAATTGAATTATAAAACGAATGTTTTGTGATAAATGTCATATTTCGAATTAAATTTTATTTTTAAACTGATAAATCATATATGATTTATGACATACGTAAATGTTTGGGACTATGAAGTATGAAATTTTTTTTTTGATAAATAATTTTTAATTATCAACTAATAAAATAATATTTTCTACAATTATTATTGTATCGAATATCATTTTTTTATTGTATTTAAAATAAATATAAAAACTACAACTAAAATTTTTTATATATAATATAATTGATTTAATTTTTGTCCCTTTCTTTAAGAAGAAACTCCTCGAATAACACTTTTAAAGAAACTAACTTCTAAATATTATACGATAAACAGATTCTGTGTTTATGCATTTATGCAAAATTTGAATCTACAAAAATCCGCAGAATGCACATAATATGCAAAACAACACAAAATATTCCAAATATAATACGCATTATGATATTTAAAGAAAAAAATAAGAACAAATCTTATCATCTATTTAAATTCAATTTCTTTAGTTAAGTTTATAAAAATGTTATTTTGCATAAACATCTACGATAATAAATATCTCATTATAAAAAAAATTAAATAATTAAATTTATTATTTTTTCAATATGATATAGTCTCTTATTTTACGAAATTCGTCGATTGCAAATAATAAGAAGCTTAGACGATAAAACTCTAAATCGATTCAAATTTCACGGTATCTCGATGGTATCGAGATAAATCGCAACAGACGAGAGAATATTCCATATTCATAGGAAATGCCATCAGAGAATTCGTCGTAAAGACGCAGAATAAGTAATTCCGCAGTTGCGTGGGGAAACGAATAGATCCGTGGAAAAATGACAAGAATACTTAAATATTTCGAGAAAACGTCATTGGAATGTGAATTATGATACATAACGAGAGTATTGTTGAAGTATATATGGATCGATACGATACAACTTTTGTACAAGGAAACTATGTGTGTCGTAATTTATGAATTTACGGATAAAGCTGAACATCGATGAAGCGAACGATGGAGCCATTATTTACTATATTGCATTTTATCGATGTTTGTTCCATCTTATTTATATGGTCATATTCTTTTATTTCCTTGATAAAATATTTAAAGCGATGTTTAAAGTTTGAAGATGATCCTGATCGATGTGATCGACGAGTGAATTTCGAGCAGATTCAAAAATAATTATCTAAATAATTGCAATTGAATAAAACAGTCGAAAGTCGAAAGAAATAAATTGTTTTATATATAACTCATTATGATCCATACATGTATACAAATTTCCATTAAAATCAAATTTTTCAGAAAATGGATAAATTTTCTTGTAGGATAATGAGTATAAACACTTTTGTACATTTATTATGTATCAAGATTACAAGATGGAAAATTTACGAAGAAAAATAGTTATAATAAATAAGAGAATTCTAAAAAAGAGAATATGATCGATGGATTCCAAGATTTTTATTCTTATCATTTTTTACAATCTTAACTCAGTCACAACGCAATGTTCCAACAAGAGTCGATACAATCCGTTCTATATGAAATTTTTATGTAGCGTTTGACTACTTCGACCGAATTCTGGACGAAATACTGACAATACTCTCGCCGTATAGACAACCATAAAAGAAAACACTAAACAACGGACAAGCTCGTAATACTGACGCCGCTGGCCTTTCGATAAAATCAATTCAATCTCCCCATTAAAATTGATGGTCATTTTGTGCATCTTTCGTTTTTCCTCATAGCATTTCGGAATGACATTCCCGAGTTCCTCCCTTTCATCATCGCATCTATTTTATAAATGTCTGGTGAAAATACCGATATTGATAGTGTAATTTTAAGAATTTATTAAACATGTGTATTGAAAATATACGAAAATATATATATAGGATGTTATATAATTCAACAAAATTTCCGAAAAATGAACGATTAATTGAAGTACGATTGATTTTGAGATTATTTTTCATCTTCTACAGGAATTTAGCATTCTAATTATCTTTTTGCACAAATGCATCCACTGATCTAACCTCGTGTTAAGGCATAATTTTGCCCAGTGGTTAACAATCCCTTATTTGAAATTTGATTTTTAAAAAATGAAAGTTTATATGTTAAATATAAAAATATTTAAAAACTCGTTGCAATTATCTGAAATAAAAAATTAATATCGTTCATTCCCCGTTTTTTACTTGAATTAAAGTATAAAAATTTTTAAAAAGTATAAAGTTACTTTGATTTATCGAAGAATGATAAGGAAAAAAAAAATGAAAAAGAAATTGAATCAATGACACAATATTAAAAAAAAAAGAGAGATTTTTAGGAAAATATAAAAAGGAACCAGCATCGTAGGAAAACGGAGTGAAAATTTTCGTCGAAACGAAGACGGGCATGGCAATGTTCGATTTATTCGAAAATTTTCCATTGTAAATTCAAAGCGATCGGGATCGCCTTGTTTCCCGTCAGCGATGACTTCGGGTAAATACATGGGTTGCGAACGTAGTAAAATATTCTCGAATATACTCTTCGCGTGGCTACGATACAAGTAGTGAATTAAAAATAAACTCCGGAAAAGTTTAGGCTGCTCCAAGTTTCGTAAGCCGGCTATATCCCGTTTCTGGAAGCCAGCTCTTCATATACCCCTAGGGGGATTTACCGTTCCAGCAATCGACCGATATTTTGTTCGAGATGCCACGTAATACCGGAGTTAAAATCATTCCGATCGAACGCACGATAGAACGACTATTAGCTGCAATTTTGCCAATTCATGCCGCCTCTTCAACTTCACCCTGTGCAATAATATCTGTGCGAGGATTTCCTTTCCTTACGAACCTCGTTTCCCGCCAATTAAAGAAGATTTACGCCACTATTTGTATGTGTTTCCAATTAGATGGTGCAGATTATTCGATAATTCGCGAAATTTCGATATTTCTATTTAACTTCGGTATTAATCGCTTGTTTTCTCATTTCGAGTACCATTTACGATATTTAATCTGAGAATAATAATCTTGAATCATCGTTAATCGAAGATTAAGCTTTTCGATTATTCGTATATATATTACATCTAAAAATTTGTTTTAATATTATTAAATTTATTATTATTAATATTCGTGTATTTTCAAGCATTTTAATTATTTTTCATTAAAGAAATTAAAGTTTATTATTTAGATATCTTCGTTGTATCGATTTTTTAATTATTTTAATTATTATAATTTAATAAGGAAAAATTGGAAAAACGAACAGTAGATAAGAATGTAACGTACAAACTAAAGAGAAGAAATTTATGACTATAATAAATTGAAACTAATAACGAGATTAAAAGTTATTTTTTATTTTCAAATAATAGATTATAGATTGTATATTATTTATAGGATGTTAATACATTCATAAATTATGAAAAATCTTTGAAAAAATCTTTCAAAAATAAATACAAAAATTATTATGTAAAAATATCAGTTGAAGTTTTATTAATTTATAAACTATTAAAATTTGAATGGTTTCATGCACAATCAATATTTTTATATGCCAACTTTTGCATTTGTTTCTCTAGAATCGATTCTCCTATCTATCTCCTGTCTATATATTTTTATTTTTATTTTATATCTAATGCTGTATTTTTCATTATGTTATACTGTTATACTATGTTATACTATGTTATACTATGTTATACTATGTTATACTATGTTATAAATACTAAATAAATTTAAATAATATTAAATAAATTTTTTACAAAAAAAAAGAAAAACAAAAGTATAGTAAACATTTAACCGGAATGATACAATAATATTTTCTTATTTTTCAAACCTCAAAATTAATCGATCAAATAATTCCTATATCCATTATCAATAATATCAATCCATAATCAATGTACAATTTTTCGTAATCTCATAAGTATGCTACAGCTTTTAATTTCCAACTTAATCCTATTTAAATATTATAAACTTCCAAAAATAAACTTGGAGAAACGAAGAAAAATTATTTCTAACTACAAATGAAGAAAAATTATTTCGAACTACAAATGAAAAAAAAAATAGACACGATATTTTATAGAACTTTGCTTCTCATATTCAATCTTAAATTAAAAAAAATCAGATTGTTTTTTCAGATGTTACCTAACATGCTATAATAGATACATAAAATTTAATCAAAAATAAAAAATTATACTTTTATAATTCTAATTCTATAATTGTTTCTCCTTGATAAATACAATAAACATAATAGGAGATTTCAATGAGATTTCAATGAAATCGGCCGGTTGCATTGAACCTACCAAAAATCTCAAATATCATAATTCTCCTCGACGAATACAAATTATTCGATGTACGCGTCGAGAACGGCCGTTAAATGTAAATTGTTCCCGTCGAAAGTTTCCGACAATCGTAAATCAATGGAAATTTCTATTTTCTTTGGTTTCGGTATTGGATCGGACGTCACGCAGGAAACACTGGAACGATGATTCCGTGTGTGCTATTGCTTAGTATACTGTCAGACCGTCTTCTATTTCGAAAGAACGCTTGTACGCAATGTCGACGATGTTTGCTACTTTGCGGTAAATAAATTTGCATCTGTCCAAAGCGATTTGTCGAAATCGGCATTATCGAGAAGAAAATAGCTTGGAAATTTATCGCGTTTTCCCGAAACATTTGCAAGCATATAGATGGAATAATTGATTCATTAAATTCGATACCATGTGTCTAGATTTTTACCGCTTGTTTGTTAAGCTCGTAATGAATAAATATTTCTTCATTTTCACTTAAGAAAATAATTATATTTTCTTTTCTTTAATAAAGAAAGTTTTTTTTAACAAAGATGAAAAAAATTTTAATGGTTAAATTAAAAATAAAATTATTTTAGCAAATTACTTAAAATAACTTATTCACTGAAATAATGTAATTATAATATTAAGAAAGAAAAAAGATTATATGAAAATTAGTAGTTACAAATAAATGTTATTCGAATATTTTAGATAAGTTATTATTTAAAATAATGTTATTCGAAATTTTAATTAATTTTTTAGTTTCTTAACGTTCAATTTTATTATATTGAAACATACGATATCTTTAAAATTATGAACAAGAAAAATCGAGTCAAAAATTATATAAAAAGAAGAAAAAAATTTCAGATTTCTCATACAATGCCTTGGGAAAAAAACGAATTTCCTTAATACTTTAGCAATTCTTAGGAACATTCGACATTCGAACATCTCAAATATAAATATGTAATCAAATTTCTCTAGTATCGTATTGAAAACAGAGTATCTAAAAATTGCATTGAATGTTAATTAGATAAAAAAAAGACAGAAAATGTAAAATAGGAGAAAGAAGAAAAAAGGATGGAAGTAAAACGAGGAAACTAAATAAATAGAGAAAGTCATGTTAGCTCAGAGTTAGTTGCACAGATGTTAACGAAGTATCGGAAACATTTCCAACGATTCGTATTCGCTGAATTCTTTTTTAGTCTAGTGTGTTCGAATGCATCGAGTAAAGAGAGTTATAAAGCGCAAATTAAGTTCGTCGAAAGGAAATTTTTCGCGTTCGATTTGATGGATATCTTGATAAATATCTCATTTTAGAAAAGATTTTATATAATTAAAATAAAAAGAACGAAGAGGATAATGGAGAGGACTTAATAAATTAAATATTTTTTTTATGAATTAACGTGTTCCATTGTTCAATATTTCAAGTTTTTTACTTTGCACAATTAATTTTTCTATTAGCGAAGCCGCATTAATAAAATAGTGTTAATAAAACCTATGAAACCTAATTAATTGGCGATCTCATTAACGACCAACCGCCATTATGTACCATCTTTTTATAGTCGTTTTATAATTTCATAAAACGCGTGCAATGGAGAAGCTTTAATAAAATACAGAAGACATATTCATTTCTTTTTTCCTTTTTCTTTTTATTTTCATTCTTCGTAAATGCGCTTGATCAAACTAACCGGGATTTTAATAAAACGAGGAAATTTATTTATCGGCACGCGGGAATTAAATTTTTTAACGAGATGTATTAATATCCTTGTAATTCTATAGCACGCGGAATTGTAACCACGTAAAAGAAAGCAAAGATAGGAAAAAAATTCGTGCCATGAATAGGGGTAATTAATATTTGAAGATTATTTTAACGTAATGAGTTTTTCAAAAATCAACATTAATATTGCAGGAAGGAGATCCCGAGAACTAATATTTAATACTTGGTAATTATTACAATTCTAATATAGAAACATATATATACAATATATATATATATATATAATATTTATATATTCCTACAGTTTCGTTCTTTGTTTATCACAATGAATTATATGAGAATTATAGTAAAGTATATTTGTTAAAATGAAAAAATATCCATGAAAGATTTATTCGTATATTTTAAAAAAATTATAATTTAACAAATAAGTTTTGAATTAAACGAAATAGCAAAAATATCTTGAATGACGAGTAAATAGAATTCGAATCGATTGAACGATACGAAAATAGATTTAAATCGTTTAATAAATACGATAAAGCATTTCTGATTCGATTGAGGGAGAGGGGATCGAGGCACGGAAGACAAACATTCTCGATTCAACAAACGTTCCCGATGCGATTGTATCGACTTCACGTTACGATAAAGATATAATTTCCGCTCGTTTCGAGGAAAAGACATGACAAAACGAAAGACACGAAATTCCCAAGACGCAATCTCTTTGAGGCAAGCTTTCTTCTTCATGGTTCCGTGTTAAAAGCTGATACTTCACTTTCCATCGAATAATCAGTTTCGCGGCGAAAAAAAAAGAAAAAAGAAATAAAAAAAAAAAGAAAGAAAGAAAGAAAGAAAATATTCCGATCGAAGGTTTGAGAGCACGTGAAGAGCAATTCGCTTTGATTCACCGGAATTCTATCGGACAATCGTTCGAACGGAAATGTATTGTGAACAACTGGACCGACTCGAGACTACTGGCGGGAACAAAATGGCCAACTTTATTCGATAAAAGGGAAGTCCTGCTTGAAAGTAGGACAACCAGTGGCCATCTGCGGTGAAACAAAGGTCGAGGTAACTGAAGAGATTCCTTTTTCGAGGCATCTCCTTTCTCGTTTTATTAATTTTGGAGAAACAAACGAAAATAACTAGACTTATTTAAATCAATTATTATTTAATAATAAGAGGAACACTAAATATTAACTTTGGTTCGACAATATCTAAAAACGTGAAAATGAAAGATTAGATCATCTTGGATTTAATTCTCAATTTGTGTTTCAATTTGTAATCAAAATAATCAGAGATTAAGTAAATATATCTTTTATATATCGTTGAATAAAATCAAAATTTTATTTATATATAACTTAAAATTATATAATTCAACTATTTGATTATCGAAAACTAATATCGATTGATAGTTACGTATAGGAAAAAGTTGTTTGAAATCTTTTCTTCTAAAACATATTTATACATCAAAATCCAGAAAAATGTCGATATAGATTCATATTTGATTATCACTATTTAATATTTTCTTAATTTCTCCAATAGATAATAAAAATATAATTGGAAGAACTTTATTCAACGCGTTTCATAAATGTAAAATTACAATTTTATATTATTTAACTTCTCTATACTGTTACGGAATTCTTGGAACAACACCATACATGTTATTCAAGCCACAATATGGTCTCTTATGATTACAGACATGATCGTAGTCCTGAATATTGTACGATAGGGAATTGTGTATATAATGTTCGAGGGACTACTCGAGGAAGAGAATCTTGGTAACCAAGATGATGATCTTTAAAATGTATATTTTAACGCAGTAACAAAATAAAAGTGAAACAGTAATTTAAATATGCATAATTTATCATAATTTTAACATGAAAAATTAATCTCAAATGTTTAAAATTAAATAGATATAAAGAAACGAAATAAATTTTACTTCGTAGAAAAATAAATTAAAAAATTTTAAGAATCAACAATCAGATTATGCAATTTATTTACAATTTATATACAAGAAAAAAATATAATCTTGAAATAAAAAAATAAAAATTCCTTTTGTCATTGGAGAGTTATTCGTATTTAAAATTATTTAAAATTGTAAAATTTTTAAAGCAATTTTTATTACTTTAAAATAAAAACTATTAATCTATATACCTATAAATCAATAATTATTATTCAAAATTGCTATGCAAAATAATTTTGTTAATTTCAGTGTTTCAATCTCATGAACGAACTAATCGAGTTTTAAAATTTTTCAAATATTCCGAAATACGCCAAGAAACCTTTGTCAGTGTTTTGCAGGAATCAATGAAATGAGGTTGGGGATGAAACAATTCCCTTAATGTTCCCGTTACGATTTCACGCGATAACGAATAAGTTTTTAACAGAGAAAAGAGAAAAAGAGATAGAGAAAAGGAATGCCGTTAAATAAAAATTACAGCCTTAAGAGATTTCAGAACGGCACGTTTAACTTCATTGTACTTTCCTATTGTTGCTATTGTTTCCATCTTAAGGAAATCTGCTCGTATCTAGCAGGTTTGTCTTGGGTTTTTATGCCTGAACCATCATTTTATCTACCTTCTGTTTTTTCCTTTTTTATCTCTAAGTTATTTCACTTCGCAGTTGTTGAATAATTACCAGATAAGGAAAGTATCGTAATTTTATCACGAGAGAGATAGATCTGTAACGTAGCTTTATCTCGGGAATAAGTTACTCCATGACATCTAGATTCATTTTTCATTTTATAGAAGAGAAAGAAACTCGATAAACAGATAGAAAGCAAGTACATTTCGACAATAATTTCTATGCAACAGAACACAAATAATAAATAGTGCTTCATTGATTTCATAATATAAATATAATGTGAAGATTAATTTCTTACATATATATATATATATATATAAAATTTCTTGATTTTAGTAATGTAAGATATTGGAATCGTATTCTTGAAAAACAAGGTTCTGCGTTTCCAACGATCTAATCTCAAAAATTAGAGATTACTTTTAGCGCTATTATCTTTGAAGATATGGTTCAAAGTTTTCCGAATTTTTAAAATAAAAATTTGAAAATTGCCTTTTCGTTTGAATGATGATGACTGAAACCCGAAGATGGATCGTGCCAAATGAAAATGCAATTTAAAGAGTAAGATTCTGCGCTTCCAATGACTTTCCAAAAATTATAGGTATCGCTACTATCTTTGAAGATACAGTGATTCAAAATTATTACTGCTTTGATTAATTTGAGATAGAGAATAGAAGAGCAATTACTTGTGAAAGAATTGATGACAATATTTATTTATAAATGATGAATAATTACTATCAGCATAACAATGAAAAAATATCTTGTAATAGAATCTATATGTTAATTGACACATTATTCGCGAAATCTTTCATTTGTCAATTTATTTCATTAAAATATACAAATTGAGATACGAACAATTCATGATTTTATTGAAATTTCATATTTCGTGTAATTACTAAAATTCGCAATATCATTTATTATTTTATAACGTATCAATTATAGAATATCCAACTTTTATGTATAAATGACATATAAATTGATAAGATATATGGATAAATAACTATATAATTATCATGCAGATTTAATCAAGTTGAATATTCTTTAGCTTTATATCAAATATATTGCATCGTTTATGCAAGAGAGTCATTGAAGAATCGAGTATATTTATACGTAATACAATAATTAAACATTGAATCTAAAAATTTCCCTTTGACTTTTAAGAATTCTTGTTTCTCAAATTTCAAGAATAGTATTAAAGTACTACTATTCTTATGACTATAAACAAATCGAATCGTTCCTAATCATTATAAATTTTCACATCCAATAGAGCAATATTCAAATTGGCTGATTTACATTGCTTTTTCATGTGGCACTGAAACATCACCGAACGAACAGGTCGTTTTATCGAGAAAAGGCCTATCAGAAGTGTCCATTCGATCACTGACAACTCTACCTAGTTGGCTACGACAATTTTTATTCTGGACGTCACTTCACCCTCAATGATTTGTCGATGATGCCAGTTGCAGAGGCATGCACCACTACCCGACTCTTGTTGCGGTCTATAACGCGACTGATGAAGCGATACATCGCATTTAACTAGAGCCGCGCTAGTATCGGATCTCAAAATGAAATTTCCTGCCACTTAATAAGATGTGACAAGCGGTCACGTGACTTTAATGAGAGCGGCGCGCGCGTGGCTATCGGGTATTTGTAGATGCACATCGAACAATAAGGCGGTTGTTGCACGCTTCTGCCTCCTTTCGCATCGCTGAATCGCGTCGTTAAGCAAGACTCGCTCTTCCAACTTGCGTATACAAGGTATATAAAAGAGGGACCATTACCGGTCCAATGTCTAGCTTCTTCTGTCTTATAAAAAGTTGACCTGAATCGCATCGAATCATCCATCAGAATACCTTATCAGTAGGTGCATACATGGTCTGCTAGGGAGAGGAGATAAAAGATAGAGGAAAGTTAAAATGATGTTAACGATGATACACGATGCACCCAGATATATCGGATTTGACTGCTAAATTAAGCGAAGACAATTTTTCGCGCTCCTGAAAATCCTTGCTTGGATGTTGCAAGTATTTTTAGTGGATCATTAAATGGTTTGTAAATTGAGAATGAAATTTAAATACATGTTTTTGCATATTTAAACGAAAAAACTTTTTTTTATTCACTTTTGCAATGAAATGGTTTGGCCTATATGTTTTTCAATTTCCTTATATTGCGTCTTCTTTCTTATAATACAGAAATAAAATTCTGTAAGGAAATTAATGATAAAATTTAAAATTCGGTAAATATCATCGAATAAATCGATTTTAATCATTTTTAGAACAATTTAGAACATAAGCAATTTAGAAATAAAATCAAAATTATTTTATAATTAGAAAATTATAAAAATTATATTATAAAAAAATTATAAATTATAAAAATCTTATGAGAATTTCTATTCCACGAGATTCGTATAAACAATATTTTATTCTCAAAAATATAGGATTTTATTTCTATCGATATGTATAGATAAAACTTATGTATATTACGAATGCAAGCAGTAACAATACTAGATAATCAAGAATTTTTTTTACATTTTTTTTTTTTTTTGTTTCATATTATGATCATATAACCGTAATTATTTAGTCGAATATTTATAAATTTCGACAAAATTAGTCTAAAATAAAAATAGTTCTACAGCATTTTACATTAAAATGCCGTAAAAGTTATTTCCACGTCAATCGTTTGACGGTGAATAATTCAACATACAAATTTTAATTTTAACTATTTTTTCGTTTGAACGATCACTTTTTACAGATTTTTATCGTATATGTTTTCAATGAATATTAAGCGTTTTTATTCTTTCATATGCACATTAGACAATATAAAAATGCTCACAAATTCGCTCTTAGTAAAATATATTATCAAAAAAGAAAACATCATGCTGGATTAGTTAATTGAACGATGATCATTTCCTCTTATTTTACATATTTAACAAATTTTTTAATTTTTCTATCTCCATATTTTGGACCGTCTTTTCCTTAACGATCCGTACTTTAGTGCAGATATATATTACCTATCCTAATCCTATATTTAAAAAATAAATATCCGGGTACAAAAAGCCTATACTAAGAAAATGTTTCGAAACATCTCCGATATCTGGATTTGGCATATTACTCGAATACTAATTTTACGTACCATTTTTCTGAAATCAACTGATGATACCTAGCGATCATTGCGTAAAATATTTTAATCGAAAAAAAATACTTTTCTAAAAAAACATGTTATTCAGACAGATAATATAAAATAAAATATAATTATTATAATTTGAAGTAATTATTATTAATAGTGAAAACGAATTCCACAGCCTAACGCATACAGAATGTGAAAAATATGTTGTGCACGATACACTTGATGATAACGCATCATCAATCATTAAAAAATTTTAATAAACTTATCGATTAGGATCATTATGCTCATCGACTTTCTCTCACTCAAATGGCACCTAGCCACGTGAGTGAGATACTAGCAATGAATACGGAAAGGCTTATCTGAAAATCCTAAGCTAAAAAAATAAATTAGTATAAATATTTTATATTTAACGAGCTAATGAACTTTTGTATTAATTTCATTGCATCAAAATATTAATGAAATTCTACTTTAAACTATTAATAATTGAAATTTTACTTTATGTTTAACAAAATAAACTAAGTAAAACGAATTTTTCTAAAAATGATTAAAATAACATTAAAAAATTAATGAATTAACTCAAAAATAAATAATAACGAAAATATTTTCAGATGATTTTTCTATCAAAATAAATTTTTTAAAAAAAGAAATAAATATTCAAAACTTATAGCTTCGATATCAAAATTTGTCTGTCGCGAAGTATTTCTTTATATATAATATCTTATGTATTTTCAACAAATCAAAAGAAACAATTATTACATATACCATTTTGAAAATTAACAACTATAATGTTTAATGAAAAAAAAGATAAAATATTTTAAAAATATTCAAAATATCGTTGCATTTATAATATATATCTAAATCGTCTAATTTATAATATAAATGCATATTATTTAAATATTTGACATTTAATTCAGATTATTCTTAATAATCTTAATGTTTAATTAAAGATAACAATAATTTAATATCAAACAATTTGAAAAATTATTAATATTCGAAAATACATAAAAAGACCTAACCTGAGCTAATAATAAAAAGAAACTGTTACTACTCATGGGTATAATAAATACCCATGATCACTGTATTTGTGCAAAATTCTACATATATAACATTCATATCGATTTGGATCTCTCATCCTACATGATTGAATGATCGGAATAACAAAAATACATGCGACTCACCATTAGATGCGTAGAATCTGCCATCAATGACATTATGGTTCATGGGATTTACTCGATGAGAACTGAAAAATTTTTAACACAAAACAGAACGTTAGAATATATATATATATGAATATAATAATAAAAAATAATATTA
The DNA here is from genome assembly GCF_029169275.1 of Apis cerana. Taxonomy (NCBI): domain Eukaryota; kingdom Metazoa; phylum Arthropoda; class Insecta; order Hymenoptera; family Apidae; genus Apis; species Apis cerana. Next base: position 224,926 of record NC_083864.1, on the reverse strand, counting down.
AATAAATTCTAATAATAAATTCTAAATTCCAGATATTTACACAAATTTTATCAAAATATGCAATATATATATATACACACAAAGAAATATATACAATATATATATATAAATACGTACAATATAAAGAAAATATGCAAAAATATGTAAAATATGCAAAATATGCAACATAAAAAATATTTTTGGAATTATTTAATCATGACAAATTTCTGTCTAAATGGTTTATCTATTTTTATAAAAATATGCACTTATGTAAATATCAGCAGTTTAATAAGATAATAATATGACAATTATCTTATTATCTTAATAATAAGATAAAGTGATAATAAAAATAATAATAAAATCTTTAAATAAAAAAAAATTAAATTTGAAAATATTTAAAAGTTGGAATTTTATAATATATACAATGTATTTTTCAATAGGATAACAATAGAGTGAAAACTTTTATAGATAAAAAGATAACTAGCTTCTTGCATAGTAGATGATTTCTTGAAAAAAACATTGATTTTCTCTTATATCAAGAAAAAAGAAAAAAAAGATATTTAAAATAAAACAATAAAAATAAGAAACTATTAACATGTGCATTTATGTTAAGTAATTGATAAATAAGCATTGACTCTAATTTTGCATATAATTATCATAATTAAATTTATTTAGAACTAACTTATTATGCACTAAAAACAAAAATACTATTATGAGACAAACATTGACTCTACTGACCACATTGCTCATTGAATACAAACATCTTTTAAGAATAAAATGCAGGAGAAGCTGTCTCTTGAAAGCTGTTATAAAATGTAAAATAATTTTTTCTTAAAAATAATATTTATTGAAGTTTTGGAATAATAAAAAATGAAATTATATTCAATAAGAAACTTAAACTTCAATAAGAAAATAAAGAATTGAATTTTTCTAATAATTCTAATAATAATAAACATTGAAATTCTATTCAAAAACATTGAATACAAAAGATTGAAATTTAGATTGATTTTTTTTATTGAAATTTTCTTTGCATGATCAATAATTATTTATTCTAATTATGTATTATCTTAAGAGAAAGACTGATTCTATTTTTCACACACCGAATATAATAAAATGTTATATTCTATATAATATATGTATGTATAAAATATAATGTTATATTCTGTAATAATATTTTATTTATTTGCCATATAATATGTCATATAATATAATATTTATGTCATATTATAGAAATATTTGAAAATGTTTACAAGTTTACAAGAAAATTTACAAGAAAAATAACAAATTATAGATCATTTCAAAATCTTTCCTATTATCTTCAAATTTTCAATTATTAATGTAAGTAATCAAATTATGAATTATATAAAAAATGATATCTATATATTATGTAACTTAATAATTAATAATTTAATAAAAAAAATGCAGAAGTGCTTACCATTTTTACAATAAAAATATTTATTTATTTATATTATTTATATTTTAAATATTTATTTATATTTTTTTTTTCTTTATGTAAAATATATCATGACATCCATATTGAAAATTTTTTCCAACCTAAAATAAAATAAAATAAAATAAAATAAAATAAAATCTCAACAATCAATTATTATGCATAAAAATTGAATCTTTAAAATAAATATATACACAAATATACAAATATATACATATATATATATACATATATACATATATATAGATATATACATATATGTGCAATGAAAGAATAATATGTATGCAAAAATTAAGCTAATTGTATTGAAATAATCTAGTTCTATTTTCATAAAAATTCATAATACAAATTAATATACTGATCAAATAAACTAATCAAATAAACAAATAAAAAAAAATAAATTCATCAGAGAATTATCAATAATATTCCATAAATAATTGAATAAACATGTATTTATAAAACAATAGTATAAAAAGTAAAAGAAAATAAATATTAAATAAATATTACCAAATAGATAAAGCACACTTGAAGAAATTCTAATCGTCACGAATGTCAACAGTAGAATGAAATTTAGCGTAACTAATTCGATGTATCGAATTTCAAAACAGAAAGAGAATATGCTCAACAACAATTCGACAAATTGAACATACAGAATATAATACAATAACGAACCACCAATTTTCTGAAAGATTGAATTATAAAAATGTTTTCAGTTTTGAAACTGATCATAAAATCAAAAGAAACAAATAATATTATATTAATTAATATAATAATATTATAAATAATATTATAGCAATAGTATCGGAAAAATACATACATGAAAACATATATATATATTTAAAATATATATGTACACGTAAAATATATATATATAAAATATATATATATACAATTTATATATGTATACACAAAATATACATATACGTAAAATATATATATACGAAGATACGTGAAATATTATATTGATTGTAATCTAACAATTTTATGTCAATAAAAAGAAATTTATAATTATATTTCTTTAAAATAAATCTCATCATATTTGTGAAAAATGGATTACATCTTCACTTACATTTTTCAAGCCATCTTGTCTTCGAAGTTCCAATGAAATGATAATTGATCTTTATCCTTCGTCATCTTCATCAAAAATCTTCAATTCTGCTATAATAATGATTAAACAAATGCATATTATACAAAACTTATTAAAACTTATTGTTAAATATAAATAATAATTATAATATCATATCCTATCGGTAAGAATTTTAAGTATTTCGCACTTCAGAACAAAACGTGACCAGCCGGCACCACGATTTTCAACTATGAACTACTGCCATGCGCATTATGATGCGCACTATGATGCGCACTGACTCGTTTCGTTACTGGGCCTTTTTGATTAGTTGAAGCGATGTGGTTTACTTCAATTTATTTTTATTCATTTTAATTTTACGCGCGAAAATCGAATATATATATTATAAATATTCATTATTTAATTATAAATACATCATAATCTTACAAACATATGTCAATTGAAAATATAATAAAAATAAATTATTTAATTTAATTTATTATAAAAATTATCCATTTGTAAAATTAAACATTTAAAGTAAAAATTGAAAATTTGAAAAAATATATTATGAAACAGAAGTTAATGTAAAGTATATCTAAATTACAAAGTATAACGGAAAAAGAATAAAGAGAATTCTTGTACATAATAGAAGATAAATGTTAAATTAAAAAGATGCCGAAAAATAAATTAAAAATTTTATATAAATATTAATATAATTTAATATTAATATAAAAATTATATAAAATAAATAAAATATACAATAAAGTATATAAATTTTTATATTAATTTCAATTTTTATTCTTATACCATACATAGATCATTTTAAAAAAATCACCCATATCATTTACATTAAAAATAAAGTTAAGTTTCACATCATTCAACATTACTCAATCATAAAATTTTTAAATATTTTAGTCTAGATCTTAATACAAAAATCTAAAATCTAAAAAAATACGAAATTAAAATCTAAAATAAAGAAAAAAAAATCTAAAAATACGAAAATAATTAAGGTTTTGAATTTCTAAAATATGAAAAAGGATTTTCATATATCACGTCTATTATGTACTTCGTGTAAATATAAAAACTATATAAAAATTAAAATCATAATTAAATTAAATTAAGAAAGAATGATCATAAGTTATATTTTATAATAGATTATATAAATATTGTATTATATATGCAAATGTGATTGTGAATGCATATCTGATACTCACGCTGAAGTCTGAAGAAAATTGAATTCTTATTCCCTTTATGATTGTTTGTCATCGTTGATTGTTTGCCTTGTCTCAAACAAGACACACTGTATTCACGCATATAGCCAATATCTTTTCTTCTATATGTGGTCAGACTCTTCTTCGACTCATCCGTGCTCTAACATCCTCTTTCTATTCCTCATTCTTTTCCTTTTATATCATCTAAAATTGAATCGATAAGAACATCGATGTGTAAACTTTCTTTTATTTATCTTTGGAAGAAAATTAATTAAATAAATTAATTCGTCGTAAGATTAATAAAATAAATTTTATTTTACCGAATGAAATAACATATATACACAAATAAATATATACAAAAATATGTATATATAAATACGTACAATATAAAGAAAATATGCAAAAATATGTAAAATATGCAAAATATGCAACATAAAAAATATTTTTGGAATTATTTAATCATGACAAATTTCTGTCTAAATGGTTTATCTATTTTTTATAAAAATATGCACTTATGTAAATATCAGCAGTTTAATAAGATAATAATATGACAATTATCTTATTATCTTAATAATAAGATAAAGTGATAATAAAAATAATAATAAAATCTTTAAATAAAAAAAAATTAAATTTGAAAATATTTAAAAGTTGGAATTTTATAATATATACAATGTATTTTTCAATAGGATAACAATAGAGTGAAAACTTTTATAGATAAAAAGATAACTAGCTTCTTGCATAGTAGATGATTTCTTGAAAAAAACATTGATTTTCTCTTATATCAAGAAAAAAGAAAAAAAAGATATTTAAAATAAAAAAATAAAAATAAGAAACTATTAACATGTGCATTTATGTTAAGTAATTGATAAATAAGCATTGACTCTAATTTTGCATATAATTATCATAATTAAATTTATTTAGAACTAACTTATTATGCACTAAAAAACAAAAAATACTATTATGAGACAAACATTGACTCTACTGACCACATTGCTCATTGAATACAAACATCTTTTAAGAATAAAATGCAGGAGAAGCTGTCTCTTGAAAGCTGTTATAAAATGTAAAATAATTTTTTTCTTAAAAATAGTATTTATTGAAGTTTTGGAATAATAAAAATGAAATTATATTCAATAAGAAACTTAAACTTCAATAAGAAAATAAAGAATTGAATTTTTCTAATAATTCTAATAATAATAAACATTGAAATTCTATTCAAAAACATTGAATACAAAAGATTGAAATTTAGATTGATTTTTTTTATTGAAATTTTCTTTGCATGATCAATAATTATTTATTCTAATTATGTATTATCTTAAGAGAAAGACTGATTCTATTTTTCACACACCGAATATAATAAAATGTTATATTCTATATAATATATGTATGTATAAAATATAATGTTATATTCTGTAATAATATTTTATTTATTTGCCATATAATATGTCATATAATATAATATTTATGTCATATTATAGAAATATTTGAAAATGTTTACAAGTTTACAAGAAAATTTACAAGAAAAATAACAAATTATAGATCATTTCAAAATCTTTCCTATTATCTTCAAATTTTCAATTATTAATGTAAGTAATCAAATTATGAATTATATAAAAATGATATCTATATATTATGTAACTTAATAATTAATAATTTAATAAAAAAAATGCAGAAGTGCTTACCATTTTTTACAATAAAAATATTTATTTATTTATATTATTTATATTTTAAATATTTATTTAAATTTTTTTCCTTTATGTAAAATATATCATGACATCCATATTGAAAATTTTTTCCAACCTAAAGTAATCTCAACAATCAATTATTATGCATAAAAATTGAATCTTTAAAATAAATATATACACAAATATACACAAATATACACAAATATACAAATATATACAAATATATATATATATATACACATATATACATATATACATATATGTGCAATGAAAGAATAATATGTATGCAAAAAATTAAGCTAATTGTATTGAAATAATCTAGTTCTATTTTCATAAAAATTCATAATACAAATTAATATACTGATCAAATAAACTAATCAAATAAACAAATAAAAAAAAAATAAATTCATCAGAGAATTATCAATAATATTCCATAAATAATTGAATAAACATGTATTTATAAAACAATAGTATAATGTAAGTAATCAAATTATGAATTATATAAAAAATGATATCTATATATTATGTAACTTAATAATTAATAATTTAATAAAAAAAATGCAGAAGTGCTTACCATTTTTTACAATAAAAATATTTATTTATTTATATTATTTATATTTTAAATATTTATTTATATTTTTTTTTTCTTTATGTAAAATATATCATGACATCCATATTGAAAATTTTTTCCAACCTAAAATAAAATAAAATAAAATAAAATAAAATAAAATCTCAACAATCAATTATTATGCATAAAAATTGAATCTTTAAAATAAATATATACACAAATATACAAATATACAAATATACAAATATATACATATATATATATATATATATATAGATATATACATATATGTGCAATGAAAGAATAATATGTATGCAAAAATTAAGCTAATTGTATTGAAATAATCTAGTTCTATTTTCATAAAAATTCATAATACAAATTAATATACTGATCAAATAAACTAATCAAATAAACAAATAAAAAAAAAATAAATTCATCAGAGAATTATCAATAATATTCCATAAATAATTGAATAAACATGTATTTATAAAACAATAGTATAAAAAGTAAAAGAAAATAAATATTAAATAAATATTACCAAATAGATAAAGCACACTTGAAGAAATTCTAATCGTCACGAATGTCAACAGTAGAATGAAATTTAGCGTAACTAATTCGATGTATCGAATTTCAAAACAGAAAGAGAATATGCTCAACAACAATTCGACAAATTGAACATACAGAATATAATACAATAACGAACCACCAATTTTCTGAAAGATTGAATTATAAAAATGTTTTCAGTTTTGAAACTGATCATAAAATCAAAAGAAACAAATAATATTATATTAATTAATATAATAATATTATAAATAATATTATAGCAATAGTATCGGAAAAATACATACATGAAAACATATATATATATTTAAAATATATATGTACACGTAAAATATATATATATATAAAATATATATATACGTAAAATTTATATATGTATACACAAAATATACATATACGTAAAATATATATATACGAAGATACGTGAAATATTATATTGATTGTAATCTAACAATTTTATGTCAATAAAAAGAAATTTATAATTATATTTCTTTAAAATAAATCTCATCATATTTGTGAAAAATGGATTACATCTTCACTTACATTTTTCAAGCCATCTTGTCTTCGAAGTTCCAATGAAATGATAATTGATCTTTATCCTTCGTCATCTTCATCAAAAATCTTCAATTCTGCTATAATAATGATTAAACAAATGCATATTATACAAAACTTATTAAAACTTATTGTTAAATATAAATAATAATTATAATATCATATCCTATCGGTAAGAATTTTAAGTATTTCGCACTTCAGAACAAAACGTGACCAGCCGGCACCACGATTTTCAACTATGAACTACTGCCATGCGCATTATGATGCGCACTATGATGCGCACTGACTCGTTTCGTTACTGGGCCTTTTTGATTAGTTGAAGCGATGTGGTTTACTTCAATTTATTTTTATTCATTTTAATTTTACGCGCGAAAATCGAATATATATATTATAAATATTCATTATTTAATTATAAATACATCATAATCTTACAAACATATGTCAATTGAAAATATAATAAAAATAAATTATTTAATTTAATTTATTATAAAAATTATCCATTTGTAAAATTAAACATTTAAAGTAAAAATTGAAAATTTGAAAAAATATATTATGAAACAGAAGTTAATGTAAAGTATATCTAAATTACAAAGTATAACGGAAAAAGAATAAAGAGAATTCTTGTACATAATAGAAGATAAATGTTAAATTAAAAAGATGCCGAAAAATAAATTAAAAATTTTATATAAATATTAATATAATTTAATATTAATATAAAAATTATATAAAATAAATAAAATATACAATAAAGTATATAAATTTTTATATTAATTTCAATTTTTATTCTTATACCATACATAGATCATTTTAAAAAAATCACCCATATCATTTACATTAAACCATAAAGTTAAGTTTCACATCATTCAACATTACTCAATCATAAAATTTTTAAATATTTTAGTCTAGATCTTAATACAAAAATCTAAAATCTAAAAAATACGAAATTAAAATCTAAAATAAAGAAAAAAAAATCTAAAAATACGAAAATAATTAAGGTTTTGAATTTCTAAAATATGAAAAAGGATTTTCATATATCACGTCTATTATGTACTTCGTGTAAATATAAAAACTATATAAAAATTAAAATCATAATTAAATTAAATTAAGAAAGAATGATCATAAGTTATATTTTATAATAGATTATATAAATATTGTATTATATATGCAAATGTGATTGTGAATGCATATCTGATACTCACGCTGAAGTCTGAAGAAAATTGAATTCTTATTCCCTTTATGATTGTTTGTCATCGTTGATTGTTTGCCTTGTCTCAAACAAGACACACTGTATTCACGCATATAGCCAATATCTTTTCTTCTATATGTGGTCAGACTCTTCTTCGACTCATCCGTGCTCTAACATCCTCTTTCTATTCCTCATTCTTTTCCTTTTATATCATCTAAAATTGAATCGATAAGAACATCGATGTGTAAACTTTCTTTATTTATCTTTGGAAGAAAATTAATTAAATAAATTAATTCGTCGTAAGATTAATAAAATAAATTTTATTTTACCGAATGAAATAACATATATACACAAATAAATATATACAAAAATATGTATATATAAATACGTACAATATAAAGAAAATATGCAAAAATATGTAAAATATGCAAAATATGCAACATAAAAAATATTTTGGAATTATTTAATCATGACAAATTTCTGTCTAAATGGTTTATCTATTTTTTATAAAAAATATGCACTTATGTAAATATCAGCAGTTTAATAAGATAATAATATGACAATTATCTTATTATCTTAATAATAAGATAAAGTGATAATAAAAATAATAATAAAATCTTTAAATAAAAAAATTAAATTTGAAAATATTTAAAAGTTGGAATTTTATAATATATACAATGTATTTTTCAATAGGATAACAATAGAGTGAAAACTTTTATAGATAAAAAGATAACTAGCTTCTTGCATAGTAGATGATTTCTTGAAAAAACATTGATTTTCTCTTATATCAAGAAAAAGAAAAAAAGATATTTAAAATAAAAAAATAAAAATAAGAAACTATTAACATGTGCATTTATGTTAAGTAATTGATAAATAAGCATTGACTCTAATTTTGCATATAATTATCATAATTAAATTTATTTAGAACTAACTTATTATGCACTAAAAACAAAAATACTATTATGAGACAAACATTGACTCTACTGACCACATTGCTCATTGAATACAAACATCTTTTAAGAATAAAATGCAGGAGAAGCTGTCTCTTGAAAGCTGTTATAAAATGTAAAATAATTTTTTTCTTAAAAATAGTATTTATTGAAGTTTTGGAATAATAAAAATGAAATTATATTCAATAAGAAACTTAAACTTCAATAAGAAAATAAAGAATTGAATTTTTCTAATAATTCTAATAATAATAAACATTGAAATTCTATTCAAAAACATTGAATACAAAAGATTGAAATTTAGATTGATTTTTTTTATTGAAATTTTCTTTGCATGATCAATAATTATTTATTCTAATTATGTATTATCTTAAGAGAAAGACTGATTCTATTTTTCACACACCGAATATAATAAAATGTTATATTCTATATAATATATGTATGTATAAAATATAATGTTATATTCTGTAATAATATTTTATTTATTTGCCATATAATATGTCATATAATATAATATTTATGTCATATTATAGAAATATTTGAAAATGTTTACAAGTTTACAAGAAAATTTACAAGAAAAATAACAAATTATAGATCATTTCAAAATCTTTCCTATTATCTTCAAATTTTCAATTATTAATGTAAGTAATCAAATTATGAATTATATAAAAAATGATATCTATATATTATGTAACTTAATAATTAATAATTTAATAAAAAAAATGCAGAAGTGCTTACCATTTTTTACAATAAAAATATTTATTTATTTATATTATTTATATTTTAAATATTTATTTAAATTTTTTTCCTTTATGTAAAATATATCATGACATCCATATTGAAAATTTTTTCCAACCTAAAGTAATCTCAACAATCAATTATTATGCATAAAAATTGAATCTTTAAAATAAATATATACACAAATATACACAAATATACACAAATATACAAATATATACAAATATATATATATATATACACATATATACATATATACATATATGTGCAATGAAAGAATAATATGTATGCAAAAAATTAAGCTAATTGTATTGAAATAATCTAGTTCTATTTTCATAAAAATTCATAATACAAATTAATATACTGATCAAATAAACTAATCAAATAAACAAATAAAAAAAAATAAATTCATTAGAGAATTATCAATAATATTCCATAAATAATTGAATAAACATGTATTTATAAAACAATAGTATAATGTAAGTAATCAAATTATGAATTATATAAAAAATGATATCTATATATTATGTAACTTAATAATTAATAATTTAATAAAAAAAATGCAGAAGTGCTTACCATTTTTTACAATAAAAATATTTATTTATTTATATTATTTATATTTTAAATATTTATTTATATTTTTTTTTTCTTTATGTAAAATATATCATGACATCCATATTGAAAATTTTTCCAACCTAAAATAAAATAAAATAAAATAAAATAAAATAAAATCTCAACAATCAATTATTATGCATAAAAATTGAATCTTTAAAATAAATATATACACAAATATACAAATATATACATATATATATATATATATATATATATATATATATAGATATATACATATATGTGCAATGAAAGAATAATATGTATGCAAAAATTAAGCTAATTGTATTGAAATAATCTAGTTCTATTTTCATAAAAATTCATAATACAAATTAATATACTGATCAAATAAACTAATCAAATAAACAAATAAAAAAATAAATTCATCAGAGAATTATCAATAATATTCCATAAATAATTGAATAAACATGTATTTATAAAACAATAGTATAAAAAGTAAAAGAAAATAAATATTAAATAAATATTACCAAATAGATAAAGCACACTTGAAGAAATTCTAATCGTCACGAATGTCAACAGTAGAATGAAATTTAGCGTAACTAATTCGATGTATCGAATTTCAAAACAGAAAGAGAATATGCTCAACAACAATTCGACAAATTGAACATACAGAATATAATACAATAACGAACCACCAATTTTCTGAAAGATTGAATTATAAAAATGTTTTCAGTTTTGAAACTGATCATAAAATCAAAAGAAACAAATAATATTATATTAATTAATATAATAATATTATAAATAATATTATAGCAATAGTATCGGAAAAATACATACATGAAAACATATATATATATTTAAAATATATATGTACACGTAAAATATATATATATATAAAATATATATATACGTAAAATTTATATATGTATACACAAAATATACATATACGTAAAATATATATATACGAAGATACGTGAAATATTATATTGATTGTAATCTAACAATTTTATGTCAATAAAAAGAAATTTATAATTATATTTCTTTAAAATAAATCTCATCATATTTGTGAAAAATGGATTACATCTTCACTTACATTTTTCAAGCCATCTTGTCTTCGAAGTTCCAATGAAATGATAATTGATCTTTATCCTTCGTCATCTTCATCAAAAATCTTCAATTCTGCTATAATAATGATTAAACAAATGCATATTATACAAAACTTATTAAAACTTATTGTTAAATATAAATAATAATTATAATATCATATCCTATCGGTAAGAATTTTAAGTATTTCGCACTTCAGAACAAAACGTGACCAGCCGGCACCACGATTTTCAACTATGAACTACTGCCATGCGCATTATGATGCGCACTATGATGCGCACTGACTCGTTTCGTTACTGGGCCTTTTTGATTAGTTGAAGCGATGTGGTTTACTTCAATTTATTTTTATTCATTTTAATTTTACGCGCGAAAATCGAATATATATATTATAAATATTCATTATTTAATTATAAATACATCATAATCTTACAAACATATGTCAATTGAAAATATAATAAAAATAAATTATTTAATTTAATTTATTATAAAAATTATCCATTTGTAAAATTAAACATTTAAAGTAAAAATTGAAAATTTGAAAAAATATATTATGAAACAGAAGTTAATGTAAAGTATATCTAAATTACAAAGTATAACGGAAAAGAATAAAGAGAATTCTTGTACATAATAGAAGATAAATGTTAAATTAGAAAAGATGCCGAAAAATAAATTAAAAAATTTTATATAAATATTAATATAATTTAATATTAATATAAAAATTATATAAAATAAATAAAATATACAATAAAGTATATAAATTTTTATATTAATTTCAATTTTTTATTCTTATACCATACATAGATCATTTTAAAAAATCACCCATATCATTTACATTAAAAATAAAGTTAAGTTTCACATCATTCAACATTACTCAATCATAAAATTTTTAAATATTTTAGTCTAGATCTTAATACAAAAATCTAAAATCTAAAAAATACGAAATTAAAATCTAAAATAAAGAAAAAAAAATCTAAAAATACGAAAATAATTAAGGTTTTGAATTTCTAAAATATGAAAAAGGATTTTCATATATCACGTCTATTATGTACTTCGTGTAAATATAAAAACTATATAAAAATTAAAATCATAATTAAATTAAATTAAGAAAGAATGATCATAAGTTATATTTTATAATAGATTATATAAATATTGTATTATATATGCAAATGTGATTGTGAATGCATATCTGATACTCACGCTGAAGTCTGAAGAAAATTGAATTCTTATTCCCTTTATGATTGTTTGTCATCGTTGATTGTTTGCCTTGTCTCAAACAAGACACACTGTATTCACGCATATAGCCAATATCTTTTCTTCTATATGTGGTCAGACTCTTCTTCGACTCATCCGTGCTCTAACATCCTCTTTCTATTCCTCATTCTTTTCCTTTTATATCATCTAAAATTGAATCGATAAGAACATCGATGTGTAAACTTTCTTTTATTTATCTTTGGAAGAAAATTAATTAAATAAATTAATTCGTCGTAAGATTAATAAAATAAATTTTATTTTACCGAATGAAATAACATATATACACAAATAAATATATACAAAAATATGTATATATAAATACGTACAATATAAAGAAAATATGCAAAAATATGTAAAATATGCAAAATATGCAACATAAAAATATTTTTGGAATTATTTAATCATGACAAATTTCTGTCTAAATGGTTTATCTATTTTTTATAAAAAATATGCACTTATGTAAATATCAGCAGTTTAATAAGATAATAATATGACAATTATCTTATTATCTTAATAATAAGATAAAGTGATAATAAAAATAATAATAAAATCTTTAAAAAAAAAAATTAAAATTTGAAAATATTTAAAAGTTGGAATTTTATAATATATACAATGTATTTTTCAATAGGATAACAATAGAGTGAAAACTTTTATAGATAAAAAGATAACTAGCTTCTTGCATAGTAGATGATTTCTTGAAAAAACATTGATTTTCTCTTATATCAAGAAAAAGAAAAAAAGATATTTAAAATAAAAAAATAAAAATAAGAAACTATTAACATGTGCATTTATGTTAAGTAATTGATAAATAAGCATTGACTCTAATTTTGCATATAATTATCATAATTAAATTTATTTAGAACTAACTTATTATGCACTAAAAACAAAAATACTATTATGAGACAAACATTGACTCTACTGACCACATTGCTCATTGAATACAAACATCTTTTAAGAATAAAATGCAGGAGAAGCTGTCTCTTGAAAGCTGTTATAAAATGTAAAATAATTTTTTTCTTAAAAATAGTATTTATTGAAGTTTTGGAATAATAAAAATGAAATTATATTCAATAAGAAACTTAAACTTCAATAAGAAAATAAAGAATTGAATTTTTCTAATAATTCTAATAATAATAAACATTGAAATTCTATTCAAAAACATTGAATACAAAAGATTGAAATTTAGATTGATTTTTTTTATTGAAATTTTCTTTGCATGATCAATAATTATTTATTCTAATTATGTATTATCTTAAGAGAAAGACTGATTCTATTTTTCACACACCGAATATAATAAAATGTTATATTCTATATAATATATGTATGTATAAAATATAATGTTATATTCTGTAATAATATTTTATTTATTTGCCATATAATATGTCATATAATATAATATTTATGTCATATTATAGAAATATTTGAAAATGTTTACAAGTTTACAAGAAAATTTACAAGAAAAATAACAAATTATAGATCATTTCAAAATCTTTCCTATTATCTTCAAATTTTCAATTATTAATGTAAGTAATCAAATTATGAATTATATAAAAAATGATATCTATATATTATGTAACTTAATAATTAATAATTTAATAAAAAAAATGCAGAAGTGCTTACCATTTTTACAATAAAAATATTTATTTATTTATATTATTTATATTTTAAATATTTATTTAAATTTTTTTCCTTTATGTAAAATATATCATGACATCCATATTGAAAATTTTTTCCAACCTAAAGTAATCTCAACAATCAATTATTATGCATAAAAATTGAATCTTTAAAATAAATATATACACAAATATACACAAATATACACAAATATACAAATATATACAAATATATATATATATATACACATATATACATATATACATATATGTGCAATGAAAGAATAATATGTATGCAAAAAATTAAGCTAATTGTATTGAAATAATCTAGTTCTATTTTCATAAAAATTCATAATACAAATTAATATACTGATCAAATAAACTAATCAAATAAACAAATAAAAAAAAAATAAATTCATTAGAGAATTATCAATAATATTCCATAAATAATTGAATAAACATGTATTTATAAAACAATAGTATAATGTAAGTAATCAAATTATGAATTATATAAAAATGATATCTATATATTATGTAACTTAATAATTAATAATTTAATAAAAAAAATGCAGAAGTGCTTACCATTTTTTACAATAAAAATATTTATTTATTTATATTATTTATATTTTAAATATTTATTTATATTTTTTTTTTCTTTATGTAAAATATATCATGACATCCATATTGAAAATTTTTTCCAACCTAAAATAAAATAAAATAAAATAAAATAAAATAAAATAAAATAAAATCTCAACAATCAATTATTATGCATAAAAATTGAATCTTTAAAATAAATATATACACAAATATACAAATATATACATATATATATATATATATATATATATAGATATATACATATATGTGCAATGAAAGAATAATATGTATGCAAAAAATTAAGCTAATTGTATTGAAATAATCTAGTTCTATTTTCATAAAAATTCATAATACAAATTAATATACTGATCAAATAAACTAATCAAATAAACAAATAAAATAATAAATTCATCAGAGAATTATCAATAATATTCCATAAATAATTGAATAAACATGTATTTATAAAACAATAGTATAAAAAGTAAAAGAAAATAAATATTAAATAAATATTACCAAATAGATAAAGCACACTTGAAGAAATTCTAATCGTCACGAATGTCAACAGTAGAATGAAATTTAGCGTAACTAATTCGATGTATCGAATTTCAAAACAGAAAGAGAATATGCTCAACAACAATTCGACAAATTGAACATACAGAATATAATACAATAACGAACCACCAATTTTCTGAAAGATTGAATTATAAAAAATGTTTTCAGTTTTGAAACTGATCATAAAATCAAAAGAAACAAATAATATTATATTAATTAATATAATAATATTATAAATAATATTATAGCAATAGTATCGGAAAAATACATACATGAAAACATATATATATATTTAAAATATATATGTACACGTAAAATATATATATATATAAAATATATATATACGTAAAATTTATATATGTATACACAAAATATACATATACGTAAAATATATATATACGAAGATACGTGAAATATTATATTGATTGTAATCTAACAATTTTATGTCAATAAAAAGAAATTTATAATTATATTTCTTTAAAATAAATCTCATCATATTTGTGAAAAATGGATTACATCTTCACTTACATTTTTCAAGCCATCTTGTCTTCGAAGTTCCAATGAAATGATAATTGATCTTTATCCTTCGTCATCTTCATCAAAAATCTTCAATTCTGCTATAATAATGATTAAACAAATGCATATTATACAAAACTTATTAAAACTTATTGTTAAATATAAATAATAATTATAATATCATATCCTATCGGTAAGAATTTTAAGTATTTCGCACTTCAGAACAAAACGTGACCAGCCGGCACCACGATTTTCAACTATGAACTACTGCCATGCGCATTATGATGCGCACTATGATGCGCACTGACTCGTTTCGTTACTGGGCCTTTTTGATTAGTTGAAGCGATGTGGTTTACTTCAATTTATTTTTATTCATTTTAATTTTACGCGCGAAAATCGAATATATATATTATAAATATTCATTATTTAATTATAAATACATCATAATCTTACAAACATATGTCAATTGAAAATATAATAAAAATAAATTATTTAATTTAATTTATTATAAAAATTATCCATTTGTAAAATTAAACATTTAAAGTAAAAATTGAAAATTTGAAAAAATATATTATGAAACAGAAGTTAATGTAAAGTATATCTAAATTACAAAGTATAACGGAAAAAGAATAAAGAGAATTCTTGTACATAATAGAAGATAAATGTTAAATTAAAAAGATGCCGAAAAATAAATTAAAAAATTTTATATAAATATTAATATAATTTAATATTAATATAAAAATTATATAAAATAAATAAAATATACAATAAAGTATATAAATTTTTATATTAATTTCAATTTTTTATTCTTATACCATACATAGATCATTTTAAAAAATCACCCATATCATTTACATTAAAAATAAAGTTAAGTTTCACATCATTCAACATTACTCAATCATAAAATTTTTAAATATTTTAGTCTAGATCTTAATACAAAAATCTAAAATCTAAAAAATACGAAATTAAAATCTAAAATAAAGAAAAAAAAATCTAAAAATACGAAAATAATTAAGGTTTTGAATTTCTAAAATATGAAAAAGGATTTTCATATATCACGTCTATTATGTACTTCGTGTAAATATAAAAACTATATAAAAATTAAAATCATAATTAAATTAAATTAAGAAAGAATGATCATAAGTTATATTTTATAATAGATTATATAAATATTGTATTATATATGCAAATGTGATTGTGAATGCATATCTGATACTCACGCTGAAGTCTGAAGAAAATTGAATTCTTATTCCCTTTATGATTGTTTGTCATCGTTGATTGTTTGCCTTGTCTCAAACAAGACACACTGTATTCACGCATATAGCCAATATCTTTTCTTCTATATGTGGTCAGACTCTTCTTCGACTCATCCGTGCTCTAACATCCTCTTTCTATTCCTCATTCTTTTCCTTTTATATCATCTAAAATTGAATCGATAAGAACATCGATGTGTAAACTTTCTTTTATTTATCTTTGGAAGAAAATTAATTAAATAAATTAATTCGTCGTAAGATTAATAAAATAAATTTTATTTTACCGAATGAAATAACATATATACACAAATAAATATATACAAAAATATGTATATATAAATACGTACAATATAAAGAAAATATGCAAAAATATGTAAAATATGCAAAATATGCAACATAAAAATATTTTTGGAATTATTTAATCATGACAAATTTCTGTCTAAATGGTTTATCTATTTTTTATAAAAAATATGCACTTATGTAAATATCAGCAGTTTAATAAGATAATAATATGACAATTATCTTATTATCTTAATAATAAGATAAAGTGATAATAAAAATAATAATAAAATCTTTAAATAAAAAAATTAAATTTGAAAATATTTAAAAGTTGGAATTTTATAATATATACAATGTATTTTTCAATAGGATAACAATAGAGTGAAAACTTTTATAGATAAAAAGATAACTAGCTTCTTGCATAGTAGATGATTTCTTGAAAAAAACATTGATTTTCTCTTATATCAAGAAAAAAGAAAAAAAGATATTTAAAATAAAAAAATAAAAATAAGAAACTATTAACATGTGCATTTATGTTAAGTAATTGATAAATAAGCATTGACTCTAATTTTGCATATAATTATCATAATTAAATTTATTTAGAACTAACTTATTATGCACTAAAAACAAAAATACTATTATGAGACAAACATTGACTCTACTGACCACATTGCTCATTGAATACAAACATCTTTTAAGAATAAAATGCAGGAGAAGCTGTCTCTTGAAAGCTGTTATAAAATGTAAAATAATTTTTTTCTTAAAAATAGTATTTATTGAAGTTTTGGAATAATAAAAATGAAATTATATTCAATAAGAAACTTAAACTTCAATAAGAAAATAAAGAATTGAATTTTTCTAATAATTCTAATAATAATAAACATTGAAATTCTATTCAAAAACATTGAATACAAAAGATTGAAATTTAGATTGATTTTTTTTATTGAAATTTTCTTTGCATGATCAATAATTATTTATTCTAATTATGTATTATCTTAAGAGAAAGACTGATTCTATTTTTCACACACCGAATATAATAAAATGTTATATTCTATATAATATATGTATGTATAAAATATAATGTTATATTCTGTAATAATATTTTATTTATTTGCCATATAATATGTCATATAATATAATATTTATGTCATATTATAGAAATATTTGAAAATGTTTACAAGTTTACAAGAAAATTTACAAGAAAAATAACAAATTATAGATCATTTCAAAATCTTTCCTATTATCTTCAAATTTTCAATTATTAATGTAAGTAATCAAATTATGAATTATATAAAAAATGATATCTATATATTATGTAACTTAATAATTAATAATTTAATAAAAAATGCAGAAGTGCTTACCATTTTTTACAATAAAAATATTTATTTATTTATATTATTTATATTTTAAATATTTATTTAAATTTTTTTCCTTTATGTAAAATATATCATGACATCCATATTGAAAATTTTTTCCAACCTAAAGTAATCTCAACAATCAATTATTATGCATAAAAATTGAATCTTTAAAATAAATATATACACAAATATACACAAATATACACAAATATACAAATATATACAAATATATATATATATATACACATATATACATATATACATATATGTGCAATGAAAGAATAATATGTATGCAAAAAATTAAGCTAATTGTATTGAAATAATCTAGTTCTATTTTCATAAAAATTCATAATACAAATTAATATACTGATCAAATAAACTAATCAAATAAACAAATAAAAAAAAAATAAATTCATTAGAGAATTATCAATAATATTCCATAAATAATTGAATAAACATGTATTTATAAAACAATAGTATAATGTAAGTAATCAAATTATGAATTATATAAAAAATGATATCTATATATTATGTAACTTAATAATTAATAATTTAATAAAAAAAATGCAGAAGTGCTTACCATTTTTTACAATAAAAATATTTATTTATTTATATTATTTATATTTTAAATATTTATTTATATTTTTTTTTTCTTTATGTAAAATATATCATGACATCCATATTGAAAATTTTTTCCAACCTAAAATAAAATAAAATAAAATAAAATAAAATAAAATAAAATCTCAACAATCAATTATTATGCATAAAAATTGAATCTTTAAAATAAATATATAAATATATACAAATATACAAATATATATATATATATATATATATATATATATATATATAGATATATACATATATGTGCAATGAAAGAATAATATGTATGCAAAAAATTAAGCTAATTGTATTGAAATAATCTAGTTCTATTTTCATAAAAATTCATAATACAAATTAATATACTGATCAAATAAACTAATCAAATAAACAAATAAAAAAAAAATAAATTCATCAGAGAATTATCAATAATATTCCATAAATAATTGAATAAACATGTATTTATAAAACAATAGTATAAAAAGTAAAAGAAAATAAATATTAAATAAATATTACCAAATAGATAAAGCACACTTGAAGAAATTCTAATCGTCACGAATGTCAACAGTAGAATGAAATTTAGCGTAACTAATTCGATGTATCGAATTTCAAAACAGAAAGAGAATATGCTCAACAACAATTCGACAAATTGAACATACAGAATATAATACAATAACGAACCACCAATTTTCTGAAAGATTGAATTATAAAAATGTTTTCAGTTTTGAAACTGATCATAAAATCAAAAGAAACAAATAATATTATATTAATTAATATAATAATATTATAAATAATATTATAGCAATAGTATCGGAAAAATACATACATGAAAACATATATATATATTTAAAATATATATGTACACGTAAAATATATATATATATAAAATATATATATACGTAAAATTTATATATGTATACACAAAATATACATATACGTAAAATATATATATACGAAGATACGTGAAATATTATATTGATTGTAATCTAACAATTTTATGTCAATAAAAAGAAATTTATAATTATATTTCTTTAAAATAAATCTCATCATATTTGTGAAAGATGGATTACATCTTCACTTACATTTTTCAAGCCATCTTGTCTTCGAAGTTCCAATGAAATGATAATTGATCTTTATCCTTCGTCATCTTCATCAAAAATCTTCAATTCTGCTATAATAATGATTAAACAAATGCATATTATACAAAACTTATTAAAACTTATTGTTAAATATAAATAATAATTATAATATCATATCCTATCGGTAAGAATTTTAAGTATTTCGCACTTCAGAACAAAACGTGACCAGCCGGCACCACGATTTTCAACTATGAACTACTGCCATGCGCATTATGATGCGCACTATGATGCGCACTGACTCGTTTCGTTACTGGGCCTTTTTGATTAGTTGAAGCGATGTGGTTTACTTCAATTTATTTTTATTCATTTTAATTTTACGCGCGAAAATCGAATATATATATTATAAATATTCATTATTTAATTATAAATACATCATAATCTTACAAACATATGTCAATTGAAAATATAATAAATTAAATTATTTAATTTAATTTATTATAAAAATTATCCATTTGTAAAATTAAACATTTAAAGTAAAAATTGAAAATTTGAAAAAAATATATTATGAAACAGAAGTTAATGTAAAGTATATCTAAATTACAAAGTATAACGGAAAAAGAATAAAGAGAATTCTTGTACATAATAGAAGATAAATGTTAAATTAGAAAAGATGCCGAAAAATAAATTAAAAAATTTTATATAAATATTAATATAATTTAATATTAATATAAAAATTATATAAAATAAATAAAATATACAATAAAGTATATAAATTTTTATATTAATTTCAATTTTTATTCTTATACCATACATAGATCATTTTAAAAAAATCACCCATATCATTTACATTAAAATAAAGTTAAGTTTCACATCATTCAACATTACTCAATCATAAAATTTTTAAATATTTTAGTCTAGATCTTAATACAAAAATCTAAAATCTAAAAAAATACGAAATTAAAATCTAAAATAAAGAAAAAAAAATCTAAAAATACGAAAATAATTAAGGTTTTGAATTTCTAAAATATGAAAAGGATTTTCATATATCACGTCTATTATGTACTTCGTGTAAATATAAAAACTATATAAAAATTAAAATCATAATTAAATTAAATTAAGAAAGAATGATCATAAGTTATATTTTATAATAGATTATATAAATATTGTATTATATATGCAAATGTGATTGTGAATGCATATCTGATACTCACGCTGAAGTCTGAAGAAAATTGAATTCTTATTCCCTTTATGATTGTTTGTCATCGTTGATTGTTTGCCTTGTCTCAAACAAGACACACTGTATTCACGCATATAGCCAATATCTTTTCTTCTATATGTGGTCAGACTCTTCTTCGACTCATCCGTGCTCTAACATCCTCTTTCTATTCCTCATTCTTTTCCTTTTATATCATCTAAAATTGAATCGATAAGAACATCGATGTGTAAACTTTCTTTTATTTATCTTTGGAAGAAAATTAATTAAATAAATTAATTCGTCGTAAGATTAATAAAATAAATTTTATTTTACCGAATGAAATAACATATATACACAAATAAATATATACAAAAATATGTATATATAAATACGTACAATATAAAGAAAATATGCAAAAATATGTAAAATATGCAAAATATGCAACATAAAAATATTTTTGGAATTATTTAATCATGACAAATTTCTGTCTAAATGGTTTATCTATTTTTATAAAAATATGCACTTATGTAAATATCAGCAGTTTAATAAGATAATAATATGACAATTATCTTATTATCTTAATAATAAGATAAAGTGATAATAAAAATAATAATAAAATCTTTAAATAAAAAAATTAAATTTGAAAATATTTAAAAGTTGGAATTTTATAATATATACAATGTATTTTTCAATAGGATAACAATAGAGTGAAAACTTTTATAGATAAAAGATAACTAGCTTCTTGCATAGTAGATGATTTCTTGAAAAAAACATTGATTTTCTCTTATATCAAGAAAAAGAAAAAAAGATATTTAAAATAAAAAATAAAAATAAGAAACTATTAACATGTGCATTTATGTTAAGTAATTGATAAATAAGCATTGACTCTAATTTTGCATATAATTATCATAATTAAATTTATTTAGAACTAACTTATTATGCACTAAAAACAAAAATACTATTATGAGACAAACATTGACTCTACTGACCACATTGCTCATTGAATACAAACATCTTTTAAGAATAAAATGCAGGAGAAGCTGTCTCTTGAAAGCTGTTATAAAATGTAAAATAATTTTTTTCTTAAAAATAGTATTTATTGAAGTTTTGGAATAATAAAAAATGAAATTATATTCAATAAGAAACTTAAACTTCAATAAGAAAATAAAGAATTGAATTTTTCTAATAATTCTAATAATAATAAACATTGAAATTCTATTCAAAAACATTGAATACAAAAGATTGAAATTTAGATTGATTTTTTTTATTGAAATTTTCTTTGCATGATCAATAATTATTTATTCTAATTATGTATTATCTTAAGAGAAAGACTGATTCTATTTTTCACACACCGAATATAATAAAATGTTATATTCTATATAATATATGTATGTATAAAATATAATGTTATATTCTGTAATAATATTTTATTTATTTGCCATATAATATGTCATATAATATAATATTTATGTCATATTATAGAAATATTTGAAAATGTTTACAAGTTTACAAGAAAATTTACAAGAAAAATAACAAATTATAGATCATTTCAAAATCTTTCCTATTATCTTCAAATTTTCAATTATTAATGTAAGTAATCAAATTATGAATTATATAAAAAATGATATCTATATATTATGTAACTTAATAATTAATAATTTAATAAAAAAAATGCAGAAGTGCTTACCATTTTTTACAATAAAAATATTTATTTATTTATATTATTTATATTTTAAATATTTATTTAAATTTTTTTCCTTTATGTAAAATATATCATGACATCCATATTGAAAATTTTTTCCAACCTAAAGTAATCTCAACAATCAATTATTATGCATAAAAATTGAATCTTTAAAATAAATATATACACAAATATACACAAATATACACAAATATACAAATATATACAAATATATATATATATATACACATATATACATATATACATATATGTGCAATGAAAGAATAATATGTATGCAAAAAATTAAGCTAATTGTATTGAAATAATCTAGTTCTATTTTCATAAAAATTCATAATACAAATTAATATACTGATCAAATAAACTAATCAAATAAACAAATAAAAAAAAAATAAATTCATCAGAGAATTATCAATAATATTCCATAAATAATTGAATAAACATGTATTTATAAAACAATAGTATAATGTAAGTAATCAAATTATGAATTATATAAAAAATGATATCTATATATTATGTAACTTAATAATTAATAATTTAATAAAAAAAATGCAGAAGTGCTTACCATTTTTTACAATAAAAATATTTATTTATTTATATTATTTATATTTTAAATATTTATTTATATTTTTTTTTTCTTTATGTAAAATATATCATGACATCCATATTGAAAATTTTTTCCAACCTAAAATAAAATAAAATAAAATAAAATAAAATAAAATCTCAACAATCAATTATTATGCATAAAATTGAATCTTTAAAATAAATATATACACAAATATACAAATATATACATATATATATATATATATATATATATATATATAGATATATACATATATGTGCAATGAAAGAATAATATGTATGCAAAAAATTAAGCTAATTGTATTGAAATAATCTAGTTCTATTTTCATAAAAATTCATAATACAAATTAATATACTGATCAAATAAACTAATCAAATAAACAAATAAAAAAAATAAATTCATCAGAGAATTATCAATAATATTCCATAAATAATTGAATAAACATGTATTTATAAAACAATAGTATAAAAAGTAAAAGAAAATAAATATTAAATAAATATTACCAAATAGATAAAGCACACTTGAAGAAATTCTAATCGTCACGAATGTCAACAGTAGAATGAAATTTAGCGTAACTAATTCGATGTATCGAATTTCAAAACAGAAAGAGAATATGCTCAACAACAATTCGACAAATTGAACATACAGAATATAATACAATAACGAACCACCAATTTTCTGAAAGATTGAATTATAAAAAATGTTTTCAGTTTTGAAACTGATCATAAAATCAAAAGAAACAAATAATATTATATTAATTAATATAATAATATTATAAATAATATTATAGCAATAGTATCGGAAAAAATACATACATGAAAACATATATATATATTTAAAATATATATGTACACGTAAAATATATATATATATAAAATATATATATACGTAAAATTTATATATGTATACACAAAATATACATATACGTAAAATATATATATACGAAGATACGTGAAATATTATATTGATTGTAATCTAACAATTTTATGTCAATAAAAGAAATTTATAATTATATTTCTTTAAAATAAATCTCATCATATTTGTGAAAAATGGATTACATCTTCACTTACATTTTTCAAGCCATCTTGTCTTCGAAGTTCCAATGAAATGATAATTGATCTTTATCCTTCGTCATCTTCATCAAAAATCTTCAATTCTGCTATAATAATGATTAAACAAATGCATATTATACAAAACTTATTAAAACTTATTGTTAAATATAAATAATAATTATAATATCATATCCTATCGGTAAGAATTTTAAGTATTTCGCACTTCAGAACAAAACGTGACCAGCCGGCACCACGATTTTCAACTATGAACTACTGCCATGCGCATTATGATGCGCACTATGATGCGCACTGACTCGTTTCGTTACTGGGCCTTTTTGATTAGTTGAAGCGATGTGGTTTACTTCAATTTATTTTTATTCATTTTAATTTTACGCGCGAAAATCGAATATATATATTATAAATATTCATTATTTAATTATAAATACATCATAATCTTACAAACATATGTCAATTGAAAATATAATAAAAATAAATTATTTAATTTAATTTATTATAAAAATTATCCATTTGTAAAATTAAACATTTAAAGTAAAAATTGAAAATTTGAAAAAATATATTATGAAACAGAAGTTAATGTAAAGTATATCTAAATTACAAAGTATAACGGAAAAAGAATAAAGAGAATTCTTGTACATAATAGAAGATAAATGTTAAATTAAAAAGATGCCGAAAAATAAATTATAATTTTTATATAAATATTAATATAATTTAATATTAATATAAAAATTATATAAAATAAATAAAATATACAATAAAGTATATAAATTTTTATATTAATTTCAATTTTTATTCTTATACCATACATAGATCATTTTAAAAAAATCACCCATATCATTTACATTAAAAAATAAAGTTAAGTTTCACATCATTCAACATTACTCAATCATAAAATTTTTAAATATTTTAGTCTAGATCTTAATACAAAAATCTAAAATCTAAAAAAATACGAAATTAAAATCTAAAATAAAGAAAAAAAAATCTAAAAATACGAAAATAATTAAGGTTTTGAATTTCTAAAATATGAAAAAGGATTTTCATATATCACGTCTATTATGTACTTCGTGTAAATATAAAAACTATATAAAAATTAAAATCATAATTAAATTAAATTAAGAAAGAATGATCATAAGTTATATTTTATAATAGATTATATAAATATTGTATTATATATGCAAATGTGATTGTGAATGCATATCTGATACTCACGCTGAAGTCTGAAGAAAATTGAATTCTTATTCCCTTTATGATTGTTTGTCATCGTTGATTGTTTGCCTTGTCTCAAACAAGACACACTGTATTCACGCATATAGCCAATATCTTTTCTTCTATATGTGGTCAGACTCTTCTTCGACTCATCCGTGCTCTAACATCCTCTTTCTATTCCTCATTCTTTTCCTTTTATATCATCTAAAATTGAATCGATAAGAACATCGATGTGTAAACTTTCTTTTATTTATCTTTGGAAGAAAATTAATTAAATAAATTAATTCGTCGTAAGATTAATAAAATAAATTTTATTTTACCGAATGAAATAACATATATACACAAATAAATATATACAAAAAATATGTATATATAAATACGTACAATATAAAGAAAATATGCAAAAATATGTAAAATATGCAAAATATGCAACATAAAAATATTTTTGGAATTATTTAATCATGACAAATTTCTGGCTAAATGGGTTATCTATTTTTTATAAAAATATGCACTTATGTAAATATCAGCAGTTTAATAAGATAATAATATGACAATTATCTTATTATCTTAATAATAAGATAAAGTGATAATAAAAATAATAATAAAATCTTTAAATAAAAAAATTAAATTTGAAAATATTTAAAAGTTGGAATTTTATAATATATACAATGTATTTTCAATAGGATAACAATAGAGTGAAAACTTTTATAGATAAAAAGATAACTAGCTTCTTGCATAGTAGATGATTTCTTGAAAAAAACATTGATTTTCTCTTATATCAAGAAAAAAGAAAAAAAGATATTTAAAATAAAAAAATAAAAATAAGAAACTATTAACATGTGCATTTATGTTAAGTAATTGATAAATAAGCATTGACTCTAATTTTGCATATAATTATCATAATTAAATTTATTTAGAACTAACTTATTATGCACTAAAAAACAAAAAATACTATTATGAGACAAACATTGACTCTACTGACCACATTGCTCATTGAATACAAACATCTTTTAAGAATAAAATGCAGGAGAAGCTGTCTCTTGAAAGCTGTTATAAAATGTAAAATAATTTTTTTCTTAAAAATAGTATTTATTGAAGTTTTGGAATAATAAAAAATGAAATTATATTCAATAAGAAACTTAAACTTCAATAAGAAAATAAAGAATTGAATTCTAATAATTCTAATAATAATAAACATTGAAATTCTATTCAAAAACATTGAATACAAAAGATTGAAATTTAGATTGATTTTTTTTATTGAAATTTTCTTTGCATGATCAATAATTATTTATTCTAATTATCTATTATCTTAAGAGAAAGACTGATTCTATTTTTCACACACCGAATATAATAAAATGTTATATTCTATATAATATATGTATGTATAAAATATAATGTTATATTCTGTAATAATATTTTATTTATTTGCCATATAATATGTCATATAATATAATATTTATGTCATATTATAGAAATATTTGAAAATGTTTACAAGTTTACAAGAAAATTTACAAGAAAAATAACAAATTATAGATCATTTCAAAATCTTTCCTATTATCTTCAAATTTTCAATTATTAATGTAAGTAATCAAATTATGAATTATATAAAAAATGATATCTATATATTATGTAACTTAATAATTAATAATTTAATAAAAAAAATGCAGAAGTGCTTACCATTTTTTACAATAAAAATATTTATTTATTTATATTATTTATATTTTAAATATTTATTTATATTTTTTTCCTTTATGTAAAATATATCATGACATCCATATTGAAAATTTTTTCCAACCTAAAGTAAAATAAAATAAAATAAAATAAAATAAAATAAAATCTCAACAATCAATTATTATGCATAAAAATTGAATCTTTAAAATAAATATATACACAAATATACAAATATATACAAATATATACAAATATATATATATATATATACATATATACATATATGTGCAATGAAAGAATAATATGTATGCAAAAAATTAAGCTAATTGTATTGAAATAATCTAGTTCTATTTTCATAAAAATTCATAATACAAATTAATATACTGATCAAATAAACTAATCAAATAAACAAATAAAAAAAAAATAAATTCATTAGAGAATTATCAATAATATTCCATAAATAATTGAATAAACATGTATTTATAAAACAATAGTATAAAGTAAAAGAAAATAAATATTAAATAAATATTACCAAATAGATAAATATTACCACACTTGATAGAAATTCTAATCGTCACGAATGTCAACAGTAGAATGAAATTTAGCGTAACTAATTCGATGTATCGAATTTCAAAACAGAAAGAGAATATGCTCAACAACAATTCGACAAATTGAACATACAGAATATAATACAATAACGAACCACCAATTTTCTGAAAGATTGAATTATAAAAAATGTTTTCAGTTTTGAAACTGATCATAAAATCAAAAGAAACAAATAATATTATATTAATTAATATAATAATATTATAAATAATATTATAGCAATAGTATCGGAAAAAATACATACATGAAAACATATATATATATTTAAAATATATATGTACACGTAAAATATATATATATATAAAATATATATATACGTAAAATTTATATATGTATACACAAAATATACATATACGTAAAATATATATATACGAAGATACGTGAAATATTATATTGATTGTAATCTAACAATTTTATGTCAATAAAAAGAAATTTATAATTATATTTCTTTAAAATAAATCTCATCATATTTGTGAAAAATGGATTACATCTTCACTTACATTTTTCAAGCCATCTTGTCTTCGAAGTTCCAATGAAATGATAATTGATCTTTATCCTTCGTCATCTTCATCAAAAATCTTCAATTCTGCTATAATAATGATTAAACAAATGCATATTATACAAAACTTATTAAAACTTATTGTTAAATATAAATAATAATTATAATATCATATCCTATCGGTAAGAATTTTAAGTATTTCGCACTTCAGAACAAAACGTGACCAGCCGGCACCACGATTTTCAACTATGAACTACTGCCATGCGCATTATGATGCGCACTATGATGCGCACTGACTCGTTTCGTTACTGGGCCTTTTTGATTAGTTGAAGCGATGTGGTTTACTTCAATTTATTTTTATTCATTTTAATTTTACGCGCGAAAATCGAATATATATATTATAAATATTCATTATTTAATTATAAATACATCATAATCTTACAAACATATGTCAATTGAAAATATAATAAAAATAAATTATTTAATTTAATTTATTATAAAAATTATCCATTTGTAAAATTAAACATTTAAAGTAAAAATTGAAAATTTGAAAAAATATATTATGAAACAGAAGTTAATGTAAAGTATATCTAAATTACAAAGTATAACGGAAAAAGAATAAAGAGAATTCTTGTACATAATAGAAGATAAATGTTAAATTAAAAAAGATGCCGAAAAATAAATTAAAAGTTTTATATAAATATTAATATAATTTAATATTAATATAAAAATTATATAAAATAAATAAAATATACAATAAAGTATATAAATTTTTATATTAATTTCAATTTTTATTCTTATACCATACATAGATCATTTTTAAAAAAATCACCCATATCATTTACATTAAAAAATAAAGTTAAGTTTCACATCATTCAACATTACTCAATCATAAAATTTTTAAATATTTTAGTCTAGATCTTAATACAAAAATCTAAAATCTAAAAAATACGAAATTAAAATCTAAAATAAAGAAAAAAAAATCTAAAAATACGAAAATAATTAAGGTTTTGAATTTCTAAAATATGAAAAAGGATTTTCATATATCACGTCTATTATGTACTTCGTGTAAATATAAAAACTATATAAAAATTAAAATCATAATTAAATTAAATTAAGAAAGAATGATCATAAGTTATATTTTATAATAGATTATATAAATATTGTATTATATATGCAAATGTGATTGTGAATGCATATCTGATACTCACGCTGAAGTCTGAAGAAAATTGAATTCTTATTCCCTTTATGATTGTTTGTCATCGTTGATTGTTTGCCTTGTCTCAAACAAGACACACTGTATTCACGCATATAGCCAATATCTTTTCTTCTATATGTGGTCAGACTCTTCTTCGACTCATCCGTGCTCTAACATCCTCTTTCTATTCCTCATTCTTTTCCTTTTATATCATCTAAAATTGAATCGATAAGAACATCGATGTGTAAACTTTCTTTTATTTATCTTTGGAAGAAAATTAATTAAATAAATTAATTCGTCGTAAGATTAATAAAATAAATTTTATTTTACCGAATGAAATAACATATATACACAAATAAATATATACAAAAAATATGTATATATAAATACGTACAATATAAAGAAAATATGCAAAAATATGTAAAATATGCAAAATATGCAACATAAAAAATATTTTTGGAATTATTTAATCATGACAAATTTCTGTCTAAATGGTTTATCTATTTTTTATAAAAATATGCACTTATGTAAATATCAGCAGTTTAATAAGATAATAATATGACAATTATCTTATTATCTTAATAATAAGATAAAGTGATAATAAAAATAATAATAAAATCTTTAAATAAAAAAATTAAATTTGAAAATATTTAAAAGTTGGAATTTTATAATATATACAATGTATTTTTCAATAGGATAACAATAGAGTGAAAACTTTTATAGATAAAAAGATAACTAGCTTCTTGCATAGTAGATGATTTCTTGAAAAAAACATTGATTTTCTCTTATATCAAGAAAAAAGAAAAAAAAGATATTTAAAATAAAAAAATAAAAATAAGAAACTATTAACATGTGCATTTATGTTAAGTAATTGATAAATAAGCATTGACTCTAATTTTGCATATAATTATCATAATTAAATTTATTTAGAACTAACTTATTATGCACTAAAAAACAAAAATACTATTATGAGACAAACATTGACTCTACTGACCACATTGCTCATTGAATACAAACATCTTTTAAGAATAAAATGCAGGAGAAGCTGTCTCTTGAAAGCTGTTATAAAATGTAAAATAATTTTTTTCTTAAAAATAGTATTTATTGAAGTTTTGGAATAATAAAAAATGAAATTATATTCAATAAGAAACTTAAACTTCAATAAGAAAATAAAGAATTGAATTTTTCTAATAATTCTAATAATAATAAACATTGAAATTCTATTCAAAAACATTGAATACAAAGATTGAAATTTAGATTGATTTTTTATTGAAATTTTCTTTGCATGATCAATAATTATTTATTCTAATTATGTATTATCTTAAGAGAAAGACTGATTCTATTTTTCACACACCGAATATAATAAAATGTTATATTCTATATAATATATGTATGTATAAAATATAATGTTATATTCTGTAATAATATTTTATTTATTTGCCATATAATATGTCATATAATATAATATTTATGTCATATTATAGAAATATTTGAAAATGTTTACAAGTTTACAAGAAAATTTACAAGAAAAATAACAAATTATAGATCATTTCAAAATCTTTCCTATTATCTTCAAATTTTCAATTATTAATGTAAGTAATCAAATTATGAATTATATAAAAAATGATATCTATATATTATGTAACTTAATAATTAATAATTTAATAAAAAAAATGCAGAAGTGCTTACCATTTTTTACAATAAAAATATTTATTTATTTATATTATTTATATTTTAAATATTTATTTAAATTTTTTTCCTTTATGTAAAATATATCATGACATCCATATTGAAAATTTTTTCCAACCTAAAGTAATCTCAACAATCAATTATTATGCATAAAAATTGAATCTTTAAAATAAATATATACACAAATATACACAAATATACACAAATATACAAATATATACAAATATATATATATATATACACATATATACATATATACATATATATGTGCAATGAAAGAATAATATGTATGCAAAAATTAAGCTAATTGTATTGAAATAATCTAGTTCTATTTTCATAAAAATTCATAATACAAATTAATATACTGATCAAATAAACTAATCAAATAAACAAATAAAGAAGATAAATTCATTAGAGAATTATCAATAATATTCCATAAATAATTGAATAAACATGTATTTATAAAACAATAGTATAATGTAAGTAATCAAATTATGAATTATATAAAAAATGATATCTATATATTATGTAACTTAATAATTAATAATTTAATAAAAAAAATGCAGAAGTGCTTACCATTTTTTACAATAAAAATATTTATTTATTTATATTATTTATATTTTAAATATTTATTTATATTTTTTTCCTTTATGTAAAATATATCATGACATCCATATTGAAAATTTTTCCAACCTAAAATAAAATAAAATAAAATAAAATAAAATAAAATAAAATAAAATCTCAACAATCAATTATTATGCATAAAAATTGAATCTTTAAAATAAATATATACACAAATATACAAATATATACATATATATATATATATATATATATATATATATATATAGATATATACATATATGTGCAATGAAAGAATAATATGTATGCAAAAAATTAAGCTAATTGTATTGAAATAATCTAGTTCTATTTTCATAAAAATTCATAATACAAATTAATATACTGATCAAATAAACTAATCAAATAAACAAATAAAAAAAAAATAAATTCATCAGAGAATTATCAATAATATTCCATAAATAATTGAATAAACATGTATTTATAAAACAATAGTATAAAAAGTAAAAGAAAATAAATATTAAATAAATATTACCAAATAGATAAAGCACACTTGAAGAAATTCTAATCGTCACGAATGTCAACAGTAGAATGAAATTTAGCGTAACTAATTCGATGTATCGAATTTCAAAACAGAAAGAGAATATGCTCAACAACAATTCGACAAATTGAACATACAGAATATAATACAATAACGAACCACCAATTTTCTGAAAGATTGAATTATAAAAAATGTTTTCAGTTTTGAAACTGATCATAAAATCAAAAGAAACAAATAATATTATATTAATTAATATAATAATATTATAAATAATATTATAGCAATAGTATCGGAAAAAATACATACATGAAAACATATATATATATTTAAAATATATATGTACGTAAAATATATATATATATAAAATATATATATACGTAAAATTTATATATGTATACACAAAATATACATATACGTAAAATATATATATACGAAGATACGTGAAATATTATATTGATTGTAATCTAACAATTTTATGTCAATAAAAAGAAATTTATAATTATATTTCTTTAAAATAAATCTCATCATATTTGTGAAAAATGGATTACATCTTCACTTACATTTTCAAGCCATCTTGTCTTCGAAGTTCCAATGAAATGATAATTGATCTTTATCCTTCGTCATCTTCATCAAAAATCTTCAATTCTGCTATAATAATGATTAAACAAATGCATATTATACAAAACTTATTAAAACTTATTGTTAAATATAAATAATAATTATAATATCATATCCTATCGGTAAGAATTTTAAGTATTTCGCACTTCAGAACAAAACGTGACCAGCCGGCACCACGATTTTCAACTATGAACTACTGCCATGCGCATTATGATGCGCACTATGATGCGCACTGACTCGTTTCGTTACTGGGCCTTTTTGATTAGTTGAAGCGATGTGGTTTACTTCAATTTATTTTACTTCATTTTTTTTTGTACGCGAAAATCGAATATATATATTCATAAATATTCATTATTTAATTATAAATCATCATAAATCCACAAACATATGTCAATTGAAAATATAATAAAAATAATTTATTAAATAATTTATATTATAAATTTATCCATTTGTAAATTAAACATTTAAGATCAAAATTGAAAAAAAAAAAAAAATATATATTGAAACAGAAGTTGTAAAGTAGTATATCTAAATTACAAAGTATAACGGAAAAAAAAAGAAGAATTAGAAGATTATAACTGAATATAAATGTTAAATTAAAAAAGAAGAAAAAAAAATTAAAAAAATATTTATATATAATTTAATATAAATAAATAATAATAATAAAAATAAATAAAATAAATAATAAATACAATAAAGTATATAAATTTTTATATTAATTTTTTTTTTTATTACCATACCATACATATAATCCATTTTAAAAATCACCTATCATTACATTAAAATAAAGTTAAGTTTCACATCATTCAACATATAAATCATAAAATTTTCAATATTTTAGTCTAGATCTTAATACAAAAATCTAAAATCTAAAAAAAAAATTAAAATCTAAAAAAAAAAAAAAAAAAATCTAAAAATACGAAAATAATTAAGGTTTTTTCTAAAATGTGAAAAGGATTTTTTTCTATCATATCTATCTATATACTAATATAAAATATATATAAAAATTAAAAATATATATAAAAATTAAATTGAAAAATGAAGAATAATTATATTTTATTTAAGATTATATAAATATTTATATATATATACAAAATGTGATTGTGAATGCATATCTGATATACACATGAAGTCTGAAGAAAATTGAATTCTTATTCCCTTTTAGATTTGTTGTCATCGTTGATTTGTTGCCTTGATTGTTTGCAAGACACACATATATTCATATGTCCGTATCTTTTTCATTTTGCAATTTTACGCGATCGAATATATATATATATAATATATAAATATTTAATAATTAATAATACATAATCTTACAAATATAACATATACAAAAATATAATAAATAAAATAAATTAATTTAATTTATTATAAATTATCCATTTGTAAAATTAAAATTTTGTGCTAAAAAATTGAATTTGAAAATATATTATGAAACAGAAGAATGTAATGTAAAGTATTATGCAAAGTATAACGGAAAAGAATAAAGAGAATTTTGTACATAATATATATAAAATGTTAAATTAAAAAAGATGCTGAAGATAAATTAAAAATTTTATATAAATATTAATATAAAATAATATTAATATAAAAATTATATAAAATAAATAAAATAAACAATAAAAATATTAAATAATTATATTAATTTATAATTTTTTATTCTATACCATATATAATTTATTTTAAAAAAATCACCCATATCATTTACATTAAAAAATAAAGTTAAGTTAAACATCATTCAACATTACTCAACATAAAATTTTAAATATTTTAGTCTTTTTCTTAATACAAAAATCTAAAATCTAAAAAAAAACGAAATTAAAAATAAAAATAAAGAAAAAAAAATCTAAAAATAAAAAAAAAATTAAAAATTTGAATTTCTAATATGAAAAAAGGATTTCATGGATCACGTCTATTATGTAATTCGTGTAAATATAAAAACTATGCTAAAATTAAAATCATAAATAAATTAAATAAAGAAAGAATGATCATAAGTTATATTTTTATAATAGATTATATAAATATTGTATTATATATAAATGATATAAAATGCATATGTGATACTCACGCTGAAGTCTGAACGAAAATTGAATTCTTAAGAAATTTATGATTGTTTGTCATCGTTGATTGTTTGCCTTGTCTCCAAACAAGGATACACACTGTGGCTCACGGCTATAGCCAATATCTTTCTTCTATATGTGGTCAGACTCTTCTTCGACTCATCCGTGCTCTAACATCCTCTTTCTATTCCTCATTCTTTTCCTTTTATATCATCTAAAATTGAATCGATAAGAACATCGATGTGTAAACTTTCTTTTATTTATCTTTGGAAGAAAATTAATTAAATAAATTAATTCGTCGTAAGATTAATAAAATAAATTTTATTTTACCGAATGAAATAACATATATACACAAATAAATATATACAAAAATATGTATATATAAATACGTACAATATAAAGAAAATATGCAAAAATATGTAAAATATGCAAAATATGCAACATAAAAATATTTTGGAATTATTTAATCATGACAAATTTCTGTCTAAATGGTTTATCTATTTTTTATAAAAAATATGCACTTATGTAAATATCAGCAGTTTAATAAGATAATAATATGACAATTATCTTATTATCTTAATAATAAGATAAAGTGATAATAAAAATAATAATAAAATCTTTAAATAAAAAAATTAAATTTGAAAATATTTAAAAGTTGGAATTTTATAATATATACAATGTATTTTTCAATAGGATAACAATAGAGTGAAAACTTTTATAGATAAAAAGATAACTAGCTTCTTGCATAGTAGATGATTTCTTGAAAAAAACATTGATTTTCTCTTATATCAAGAAAAAGAAAGAAAAGATATTTAAAATAAAAAAATAAAAATAAGAAACTATTAACATGTGCATTTATGTTAAGTAATTGATAAATAAGCATTGACTCTAATTTTGCATATAATTATCATAATTAAATTTATTTAGAACTAACTTATTATGCACTAAAAAACAATAAATACTATTATGAGACAAACATTGACTCTACTGACCACATTGCTCATTGAATACAAACATCTTTTAAGAATAAAATGCAGGAGAAGCTGTCTCTTGAAAGCTGTTATAAAATGTAAAATAATTTTTTTCTTAAAAATAGTATTTATTGAAGTTTTGGAATAATAAAAATGAAATTATATTCAATAAGAAACTTAAACTTCAATAAGAAAATAAAGAATTGAATTTTTCTAATAATTCTAATAATAATAAACATTGAAATTCTATTCAAAAACATTGAATACAAAAGATTGAAATTTAGATTGATTTTTTTTATTGAAATTTTCTTTGCATGATCAATAATTATTTATTCTAATTATGTATTATCTTAAGAGAAAGACTGATTCTATTTTTCACACACCGAATATAATAAAATGTTATATTCTATATAATATATGTATGTATAAAATATAATGTTATATTCTGTAATAATATTTTATTTATTTGCCATATAATATGTCATATAATATAATATTTATGTCATATTATAGAAATATTTGAAAATGTTTACAAGTTTACAAGAAAATTTACAAGAAAAATAACAAATTATAGATCATTTCAAAATCTTTCCTATTATCTTCAAATTTTCAATTATTAATGTAAGTAATCAAATTATGAATTATATAAAAATGATATCTATATATTATGTAACTTAATAATTAATAATTTAATAAAAAAAATGCAGAAGTGCTTACCATTTTTTACAATAAAAATATTTATTTATTTATATTATTTATATTTTAAATATTTATTTAAATTTTTTTCCTTTATGTAAAATATATCATGACATCCATATTGAAAATTTTTTCCAACCTAAAGTAATCTCAACAATCAATTATTATGCATAAAAATTGAATCTTTAAAATAAATATATACACAAATATACACAAATATACACAAATATACAAATATATACAAATATATATATATATATACACATATATACATATATACATATATGTGCAATGAAAGAATAATATGTATGCAAAAAATTAAGCTAATTGTATTGAAATAATCTAGTTCTATTTTCATAAAAATTCATAATACAAATTAATATACTGATCAAATAAACTAATCAAATAAACAAATAAAAAAAAAATAAATTCATCAGAGAATTATCAATAATATTCCATAAATAATTGAATAAACATGTATTTATAAAACAATAGTATAAAAAGTAAAAGAAAATAAATATTAAATAAATATTACCAAATAGATAAAGCACACTTGAAGAAATTCTAATCGTCACGAATGTCAACAGTAGAATGAAATTTAGCGTAACTAATTCGATGTATCGAATTTCAAAACAGAAAGAGAATATGCTCAACAACAATTCGACAAATTGAACATACAGAATATAATACAATAACGAACCACCAATTTTCTGAAAGATTGAATTATAAAAATGTTTTCAGTTTTGAAACTGATCATAAAATCAAAAGAAACAAATAATATTATATTAATTAATATAATAATATTATAAATAATATTATAGCAATAGTATCGGAAAAAATACATACATGAAAACATATATATATATTTAAAATATATATGTACACGTAAAATATATATATATATAAAATATATATATACGTAAAATTTATATATGTATACACAAAATATACATATACGTAAAATATATATATACGAAGATACGTGAAATATTATATTGATTGTAATCTAACAATTTTATGTCAATAAAAAGAAATTTATAATTATATTTCTTTAAAATAAATCTCATCATATTTGTGAAAAATGGATTACATCTTCACTTACATTTTTCAAGCCATCTTGTCTTCGAAGTTCCAATGAAATGATAATTGATCTTTATCCTTCGTCATCTTCATCAAAAATCTTCAATTCTGCTATAATAATGATTAAACAAATGCATATTATACAAAACTTATTAAAACTTATTGTTAAATATAAATAATAATTATAATATCATATCCTATCGGTAAGAATTTTAAGTATTTCGCACTTCAGAACAAAACGTGACCAGCCGGCACCACGATTTTCAACTATGAACTACTGCCATGCGCATTATGATGCGCACTATGATGCACTGACTCGTTTCGTTACTGGGCCTTTTGATTAGTTGAAGCGATGTGGTTTACTTCAATTTATTTTTATTCATTTTAATTTTACGCGCGAAAATCGAATATATATATTATAAATATTCATTATTTAATTATAAATACATCATAATCTTACAAACATATGTCAATTGAAAATATAATAAAAATAAATTATTTAATTTAATTTATTATAAAAATTATCCATTTGTAAAATTAAACATTTAAAGTAAAAATTGAAAATTTGAAAAAATAAATTATGAAACAGAAGTTAATGTAAAGTATATCTAAATTACAAAGTATAACGGAAAAAGAATAAAGAGAATTCTTGTACATAATAGAAGATAAATGTTAAATTAAAAGATGCCGAAAAATAAATTAAAAATTTTATATAAATATTAATATAATTTAATATTAATATAAAAATTATATAAAATAAATAAAATATACAATAAAGTATATAAATTTTTATATTAATTTCAATTTTTTATTCTTATACCATACATAGATCATTTTTAAAAAATCACCCATATCATTTACATTAAAAAATAAAGTTAAGTTTCACATCATTCAACATTACTCAATCATAAAATTTTTAAATATTTTAGTCTAGATCTTAATACAAAAATCTAAAATCTAAAAAAATACGAAATTAAAATCTAAAATAAAGAAAAAAAAATCTAAAAATACGAAAATAATTAAGGTTTTGAATTTCTAAAATATGAAAAGGATTTTCATATATCACGTCTATTATGTACTTCGTGTAAATATAAAAACTATATAAAAATTAAAATCATAATTAAATTAAATTAAGAAAGAATGATCATAAGTTATATTTTATAATAGATTATATAAATATTGTATTATATATGCAAATGTGATTGTGAATGCATATCTGATACTCACGCTGAAGTCTGAAGAAAATTGAATTCTTATTCCCTTTATGATTGTTTGTCATCGTTGATTGTTTGCCTTGTCTCAAACAAGACACACTGTATTCACGCATATAGCCAATATCTTTTCTTCTATATGTGGTCAGACTCTTCTTCGACTCATCCGTGCTCTAACATCCTCTTTCTATTCCTCATTCTTTTCCTTTTATATCATCTAAAATTGAATCGATAAGAACATCGATGTGTAAACTTTCTTTTATTTATCTTTGGAAGAAAATTAATTAAATAAATTAATTCGTCGTAAGATTAATAAAATAAATTTTATTTTACCGAATGAAATAACATATATACACAAATAAATATATACAAAAAAATATGTATATATAAATACGTACAATATAAAGAAAATATGCAAAAATATGTAAAATATGCAAAATATGCAACATAAAAAATATTTTGGAATTATTTAATCATGACAAATTTCTGTCTAAATGGTTTATCTATTTTTATAAAAATATGCACTTATGTAAATATCAGCAGTTTAATAAGATAATAATATGACAATTATCTTATTATCTTAATAATAAGATAAAGTGATAATAAAAATAATAATAAAATCTTTAAATAAAAAAAAATTAAATTTGAAAATATTTAAAAGTTGGAATTTTATAATATATACAATGTATTTTTCAATAGGATAACAATAGAGTGAAAACTTTTATAGATAAAAAGATAACTAGCTTCTTGCATAGTAGATGATTTCTTGAAAAAAACATTGATTTTCTCTTATATCAAGAAAAAGAAAAAAAGATATTTAAAATAAAAAAATAAAAATAAGAAACTATTAACATGTGCATTTATGTTAAGTAATTGATAAATAAGCATTGACTCTAATTTTGCATATCATAATTAAATTTATTTAGAACTAACTTATTATGCACTAAAAAACAAAAAATACTATTATGAGACAAACATTGACTCTACTGACCACATTGCTCATTGAATACAAACATCTTTTAAGAATAAAATGCAGGAGAAGCTGTCTCTTGAAAGCTGTTATAAAATGTAAAATAATTTTTCTTAAAAATAGTATTTATTGAAGTTTTGGAATAATAAAAAATGAAATTATATTCAATAAGAAACTTAAACTTCAATAAGAAAATAAAGAATTGAATTTTTCTAATAATTCTAATAATAATAAACATTGAAATTCTATTCAAAAACATTGAATACAAAAGATTGAAATTTAGATTGATTTTTTTTATTGAAATTTTCTTTGCATGATCAATAATTATTTATTCTAATTATGTATTATCTTAAGAGAAAGACTGATTCTATTTTTCACACACCGAATATAATAAAATGTTATATTCTATATAATATATGTATGTATAAAATATAATGTTATATTCTGTAATAATATTTTATTTATTTGCCATATAATATGTCATATAATATAATATTTATGTCATATTATAGAAATATTTGAAAATGTTTACAAGTTTACAAGAAAATTTACAAGAAAAATAACAAATTATAGATCATTTCAAAATCTTTCCTATTATCTTCAAATTTTCAATTATTAATGTAAGTAATCAAATTATGAATTATATAAAAAATGATATCTATATATTATGTAACTTAATAATTAATAATTTAATAAAAAAAATGCAAGTGCTTACCATTTCTACAATAAAAATATTTATTTATTTATATTATTTATATTTTAAATATTTATTTAAATTTTTTTCCTTTATGTAAAATATATCATGACATCCATATTGAAAATTTTTTCCAACCTAAAGTAATCTCAACAATCAATTATTATGCATAAAAATTGAATCTTTAAAATAAATATATACACAAATATACACAAATATACACAAATATACAAATATATACAAATATATATATATATATACACATATATACATATATACATATATGTGCAATGAAAGAATAATATGTATGCAAAAAATTAAGCTAATTGTATTGAAATAATCTAGTTCTATTTTCATAAAAATTCATAATACAAATTAATATACTGATCAAATAAACTAATCAAATAAACAAATAAAAAAAAAGATAAATTCATTAGAGAATTATCAATAATATTCCATAAATAATTGAATAAACATGTATTTATAAAACAATAGTATAATGTAAGTAATCAAATTATGAATTATATAAAAAATGATATCTATATATTATGTAACTTAATAATTAATAATTTAATAAAAAAAATGCAGAAGTGCTTACCATTTTTTACAATAAAAATATTTATTTATTTATATTATTTATATTTTAAATATTTATTTATATTTTTTTCCTTTATGTAAAATATATCATGACATCCATATTGAAAATTTTTTCCAACCTAAAATAAAATAAAATAAAATAAAATAAAATAAAATAAAATAAAATCTCAACAATCAATTATTATGCATAAAAATTGAATCTTTAAAATAAATATATACACAAATATACACAAATATACAAATATATATATATATACATATATATATATATATATACACAAATATACATATATACATATATGTGCAATGAAAGAATAATATGTATGCAAAAAATTAAGCTAATTGTATTGAAATAATCTAGTTCTATTTTCATAAAAATTCATAATACAAATTAATATACTGATCAAATAAACTAATCAAATAAACAAATAAAAAAATAAATTCATCAGAGAATTATCAATAATATTCCATAAATAATTGAATAAACATGTATTTATAAAACAATAGTATAAAAGTAAAGAAAATAAATATTAAATAAATATTACCAAATAGATAAAGCACACTTGAAGAAATTCTAATCGTCACGAATGTCAACAGTAGAATGAAATTTAGCGTAACTAATTCGATGTATCGAATTTCAAAACAGAAAGAGAATATGCTCAACAACAATTCGACAAATTGAACATACAGAATATAATACAATAACGAACCACCAATTTTCTGAAAGATTGAATTATAAAAAATGTTTTCAGTTTTGAAACTGATCATAAAATCAAAAGAAACAAATAATATTATATTAATTAATATAATAATATTATAAATAATATTATAGCAATAGTATCGGAAAAATACATACATGAAAACATATATATATATTTAAAATATATATGTACACGTAAAATATATATATATATAAAATATATATATACGTAAAATTTATATATGTATACACAAAATATACATATACGTAAAATATATATATACGAAGATACGTGAAATATTATATTGATTGTAATCTAACAATTTTATGTCAATAAAAATTTATAATTATATTTCTTTAAAATAAATCTCATCATATTTGTGAAAAATGGATTACATCTTCACTTACATTTTTCAAGCCATCTTGTCTTCGAAGTTCCAATGAAATGATAATTGATCTTTATCCTTCGTCATCTTCATCAAAAATCTTCAATTCTGCTATAATAATGATTAAACAAATGCATATTATACAAAACTTATTAAAACTTATTGTTAAATATAAATAATAATTATAATATCATATCCTATCGGTAAGAATTTTAAGTATTTCGCACTTCAGAACAAAACGTGACCAGCCGGCACCACGATTTTCAACTATGAACTACTGCCATGCGCATTATGATGCGCACTATGATGCGCACTGACTCGTTTCGTTACTGGGCCTTTTTGATTAGTTGAAGCGATGTGGTTTACTTCAATTTATTTTTATTCATTTTAATTTTACGCGCGAAAATCGAATATATATATTATAAATATTCATTATTTAATTATAAATACATCATAATCTTACAAACATATGTCAATTGAAAATATAATAAAAATAAATTATTTAATTTAATTTATTATAAAAATTATCCATTTGTAAAATTAAACATTTAAAGTAAAAATTGAAAATTTGAAAAAAATATATTATGAAACAGAAGTTAATGTAAAGTATATCTAAATTACAAAGTATAACGGAAAAAGAATAAAGAGAATTCTTGTACATAATAGAAGATAAATGTTAAATTAAAAAGATGCCGAAAAATAAATTAAAAATTTTATATAAATATTAATATAATTTAATATTAATATAAAAATTATATAAAATAAATAAAATATACAATAAAGTATATAAATTTTTATATTAATTTCAATTTTTATTCTTATACCATACATAGATCATTTTTAAAAAAATCACCCATATCATTTACATTA
This sequence comes from Apis cerana, assembly GCF_029169275.1. NCBI lineage: Eukaryota > Metazoa > Arthropoda > Insecta > Hymenoptera > Apidae > Apis > Apis cerana. The sequence goes on along the minus strand of NC_083864.1, from coordinate 180,819 downwards.
AAAAATAAAGTTAAGTTTCACATCATTCAACATTACTCAATCATAAAATTTTTAAATATTTTAGTCTAGATCTTAATACAAAAATCTAAAATCTAAAAAATACGAAATTAAAATCTAAAATAAAGAAAAAAAAATCTAAAAATACGAAAATAATTAAGGTTTTGAATTTCTAAAATATGAAAAAGGATTTTCATATATCACGTCTATTATGTACTTCGTGTAAATATAAAAACTATATAAAAATTAAAATCATAATTAAATTAAATTAAGAAAGAATGATCATAAGTTATATTTTATAATAGATTATATAAATATTGTATTATATATGCAAATGTGATTGTGAATGCATATCTGATACTCACGCTGAAGTCTGAAGAAAATTGAATTCTTATTCCCTTTATGATTGTTTGTCATCGTTGATTGTTTGCCTTGTCTCAAACAAGACACACTGTATTCACGCATATAGCCAATATCTTTTCTTCTATATGTGGTCAGACTCTTCTTCGACTCATCCGTGCTCTAACATCCTCTTTCTATTCCTCATTCTTTTCCTTTTATATCATCTAAAATTGAATCGATAAGAACATCGATGTGTAAACTTTCTTTTATTTATCTTTGGAAGAAAATTAATTAAATAAATTAATTCGTCGTAAGATTAATAAAATAAATTTTATTTTACCGAATGAAATAACATATATACACAAATAAATATATACAAAAATATGTATATATAAATACGTACAATATAAAGAAAATATGCAAAAATATGTAAAATATGCAAAATATGCAACATAAAATATTTTTGGAATTATTTAATCATGACAAATTTCTGTCTAAATGGTTTATCTATTTTTATAAAAATATGCACTTATGTAAATATCAGCAGTTTAATAAGATAATAATATGACAATTATCTTATTATCTTAATAATAAGATAAAGTGATAATAAAAATAATAATAAAATCTTTAAATAAAAAAATTAAATTTGAAAATATTTAAAAGTTGGAATTTTATAATATATACAATGTATTTTCAATAGGATAACAATAGAGTGAAAACTTTTATAGATAAAAGATAACTAGCTTCTTGCATAGTAGATGATTTCTTGAAAAAAACATTGATTTTCTCTTATATCAAGAAAAAAGAAAAAAAGATATTTAAAATAAAAAAATAAAAATAAGAAACTATTAACATGTGCATTTATGTTAAGTAATTGATAAATAAGCATTGACTCTAATTTTGCATATAATTATCATAATTAAATTTATTTAGAACTAACTTATTATGCACTAAAAAACAAAAATACTATTATGAGACAAACATTGACTCTACTGACCACATTGCTCATTGAATACAAACATCTTTTAAGAATAAAATGCAGGAGAAGCTGTCTCTTGAAAGCTGTTATAAAATGTAAAATAATTTTTCTTAAAAATAGTATTTATTGAAGTTTTGGAATAATAAACATGAAATTATATTCAATAAGAAACTTAAACTTCAATAAGAAAATAAAGAATTGAATTTTTCTAATAATTCTAATAATAATAAACATTGAAATTCTATTCAAAAACATTGAATACAAAAGATTGAAATTTAGATTGATTTTTTTTATTGAAATTTTCTTTGCATGATCAATAATTATTTATTCTAATTATGTATTATCTTAAGAGAAAGACTGATTCTATTTTCACACACCGAATATAATAAAATGTTATATTCTATATAATATATGTATGTATAAAATATAATGTTATATTCTGTAATAATATTTTATTTATTTGCCATATAATATGTCATATAATATAATATTTATGTCATATTATAGAAATATTTGAAAATGTTTACAAGTTTACAAGAAAATTTACAAGAAAAATAACAAATTATAGATCATTTCAAAATCTTTCCTATTATCTTCAAATTTTCAATTATTAATGTAAGTAATCAAATTATGAATTATATAAAAATGATATCTATATATTATGTAACTTAATAATTAATAATTTAATAAAAAAATGCAGAAGTACTTACCATTTTTTACAATAAAAATATTTATTTATTTATATTATTTATATTTTAAATATTTATTTAAATTTTTTTCCTTTATGTAAAATATATCATGACATCCATATTGAAAATTTTTCCAACCTAAAGTAATCTCAACAATCAATTATTATGCATAAAAATTGAATCTTTAAAATAAATATATACACAAATATACACAAATATACACAAATATACAAATATATACAAATATATATATATATATACACATATATACATATATACATATATATGCAATGAAAGAATAATATGTATGCAAAAATTAAGCTAATTGTATTGAAATAATCTAGTTCTATTTTCATAAAAATTCATAATACAAATTAATATACTGATCAAATAAACTAATCAAATAAACAAATAAAAAAAAAATAAATTCAGAGAATTATCAATAATATTCCATAAATAATTGAATAAACATGTATTTATAAAACAATAGTATAATGTAAGTAATCAAATTATGAATTATATAAAAAATGATATCTATATATTATGTAACTTAATAATTAATAATTTAATAAAAAAAATGCAGAAGTGCTTACCATTTTTTACAATAAAAATATTTATTTATTTATATTATTTATATTTTAAATATTTATTTATATTTTTTTCCTTTATGTAAAATATATCATGACATCCATATTGAAAATTTTTCCAACCTAAAATAAAATAAAATAAAATAAAATAAAATAAAATAAAATAAAATCTCAACAATCAATTATTATGCATAAAAATTGAATCTTTAAAATAAATATATACACAAATATACAAATATATACATATATATATATACATATATACATATATATATATATAGATATAGATATATACATATATGTGCAATGAAAGAATAATATGTATGCAAAAAATTAAGCTAATTGTATTGAAATAATCTAGTTCTATTTTCATAAAAATTCATAATACAAATTAATATACTGATCAAATAAACTAATCAAATAAACAAATAAAAAAAAAATAAATTCATCAGAGAATTATCAATAATATTCCATAAATAATTGAATAAACATGTATTTATAAAACAATAGTATAAAAAGTAAAAGAAAATAAATATTAAATAAATATTACCAAATAGATAAAGCACACTTGAAGAAATTCTAATCGTCACGAATGTCAACAGTAGAATGAAATTTAGCGTAACTAATTCGATGTATCGAATTTCAAAACAGAAAGAGAATATGCTCAACAACAATTCGACAAATTGAACATACAGAATATAATACAATAACGAACCACCAATTTTCTGAAAGATTGAATTATAAAAAATGTTTTCAGTTTTGAAACTGATCATAAAATCAAAAGAAACAAATAATATTATATTAATTAATATAATAATATTATAAATAATATTATAGCAATAGTATCGGAAAAAATACATACATGAAAACATATATATATATTTAAAATATATATGTACACGTAAAATATATATATATATAAAATATATATATACGTAAAATTTATATATGTATACACAAAATATACATATACGTAAAATATATATATACGAAGATACGTGAAATATTATATTGATTGTAATCTAACAATTTTATGTCAATAAAAAGAAATTTATAATTATATTTCTTTAAAATAAATCTCATCATATTTGTGAAAAATGGATTACATCTTCACTTACATTTTTCAAGCCATCTTGTCTTCGAAGTTCCAATGAAATGATAATTGATCTTTATCCTTCGTCATCTTCATCAAAATCTTCAATTCTGCTATAATAATGATTAAACAAATGCATATTATACAAAACTTATTAAAACTTATTGTTAAATATAAATAATAATTATAATATCATATCCTATCGGTAAGAATTTTAAGTATTTCGCACTTCAGAACAAAACGTGACCAGCCGGCACCACGATTTTCAACTATGAACTACTGCCATGCGCATTATGATGCGCACTATGATGCGCACTGACTCGTTTCGTTACTGGGCCTTTTTGATTAGTTGAAGCGATGTGGTTTACTTCAATTTATTTTTATTCATTTTAATTTTACGCGCGAAAATCGAATATATATATTATAAATATTCATTATTTAATTATAAATACATCATAATCTTACAAACATATGTCAATTGAAAATATAATAAAAATAAATTATTTAATTTAATTTATTATAAAAATTATCCATTTGTAAAATTAAACATTTAAAGTAAAAATTGAAAATTTGAAAAAAATATATTATGAAACAGAAGTTAATGTAAAGTATATCTAAATTACAAAGTATAACGGAAAAAGAATAAAGAGAATTCTTGTACATAATAGAAGATAAATGTTAAATTAAAAAAGATGCCGAAAAATAAATTAAAAAATTTTATATAAATATTAATATAATTTAATATTAATATAAAAATTATATAAAATAAATAAAATATACAATAAAGTATATAAATTTTTATATTAATTTCAATTTTTTATTCTTATACCATACATAGATCATTTTAAAAAAATCACCCATATCATTTACATTAAAAAATAAAGTTAAGTTTCACATCATTCAACATTACTCAATCATAAAATTTTTAAATATTTTAGTCTAGATCTTAATACAAAAATCTAAAATCTAAAAAATTCGAAATTAAAATCTAAAATAAAGAAAAAAAAAATCTAAAAATACGAAAATAATTAAGGTTTTGAATTTCTAAAATATGAAAAAGGATTTTCATATATCACGTCTATTATGTACTTCGTGTAAATATAAAAACTATATAAAAATTAAAATCATAATTAAATTAAATTAAGAAAGAATGATCATAAGTTATATTTTATAATAGATTATATAAATATTGTATTATATATGCAAATGTGATTGTGAATGCATATCTGATACTCACGCTGAAGTCTGAAGAAAATTGAATTCTTATTCCCTTTATGATTGTTTGTCATCGTTGATTGTTTGCCTTGTCTCAAACAAGACACACTGTATTCACGCATATAGCCAATATCTTTTCTTCTATATGTGGTCAGACTCTTCTTCGACTCATCCGTGCTCTAACATCCTCTTTCTATTCCTCATTCTTTTCCTTTTATATCATCTAAAATTGAATCGATAAGAACATCGATGTGTAAACTTTCTTTTATTTATCTTTGGAAGAAAATTAATTAAATAAATTAATTCGTCGTAAGATTAATAAAATAAATTTTATTTTACCGAATGAAATAACATATATACACAAATAAATATATACAAAAATATGTATATATAAATACGTACAATATAAAGAAAATATGCAAAAATATGTAAAATATGCAAAATATGCAACATAAAAATATTTTTGGAATTATTTAATCATGACAAATTTCTGTCTAAATGGTTTATCTATTTTTATAAAAATATGCACTTATGTAAATATCAGCAGTTTAATAAGATAATAATATGACAATTATCTTATTATCTTAATAATAAGATAAAGTGATAATAAAAATAATAATAAAATCTTTAAATAAAAAAAAATTAAATTTGAAAATATTTAAAAGTTGGAATTTTATAATATATACAATGTATTTTTCAATAGGATAACAATAGAGTGAAAACTTTTATAGATAAAAAGATAACTAGCTTCTTGCATAGTAGATGATTTCTTGAAAAAAACATTGATTTTCTCTTATATCAAGAAAAAAGAAAAAAAAGATATTTAAAATAAAAAATAAAAATAAGAAACTATTAACATGTGCATTTATGTTAAGTAATTGATAAATAAGCATTGACTCTAATTTTGCATATAATTATCATAATTAAATTTATTTAGAACTAACTTATTATGCACTAAAAACAAAAAATACTATTATGAGACAAACATTGACTCTACTGACCACATTGCTCATTGAATACAAACATCTTTTAAGAATAAAATGCAGGAGAAGCTGTCTCTTGAAAGCTGTTATAAAATGTAAAATAATTTTTTTCTTAAAAATAGTATTTATTGAAGTTTTGGAATAATAAAAAATGAAATTATATTCAATAAGAAACTTAAACTTCAATAAGAAAATAAAGAATTGAATTTTTCTAATAATTCTAATAATAATAAACATTGAAATTCTATTCAAAAACATTGAATACAAAAGATTGAAATTTAGATTGATTTTTTTTATTGAAATTTTCTTTGCATGATCAATAATTATTTATTCTAATTATGTATTATCTTAAGAGAAAGACTGATTCTATTTTTCACACACCGAATATAATAAAATGTTATATTCTATATAATATATGTATGTATAAAATATAATGTTATATTCTGTAATAATATTTTATTTATTTGCCATATAATATGTCATATAATATAATATTTATGTCATATTATAGAAATATTTGAAAATGTTTACAAGTTTACAAGAAAATTTACAAGAAAAATAACAAATTATAGATCATTTCAAAATCTTTCCTATTATCTTCAAATTTTCAATTATTAATGTAAGTAATCAAATTATGAATTATATAAAAAATGATATCTATATATTATGTAACTTAATAATTAATAATTTAATAAAAAAAATGCAGAAGTGCTTACCATTTTTACAATAAAAATATTTATTTATTTATATTATTTATATTTTAAATATTTATTTAAATTTTTCCTTTATGTAAAATATATCATGACATCCATATTGAAAATTTTTCCAACCTAAAGTAATCTCAACAATCAATTATTATGCATAAAAATTGAATCTTTAAAATAAATATATACACAAATATACACAAATATACACAAATATACAAATATATACAAATATATATATATATATACACATATATACATATATACATATATGTGCAATGAAAGAATAATATGTATGCAAAAAATTAAGCTAATTGTATTGAAATAATCTAGTTCTATTTTCATAAAAATTCATAATACAAATTAATATACTGATCAAATAAACTAATCAAATAAACAAATAAAAAAAAAGATAAATTCATTAGAGAATTATCAATAATATTCCATAAATAATTGAATAAACATGTATTTATAAAACAATAGTATAATGTAAGTAATCAAATTATGAATTATATAAAAAATGATATCTATATATTATGTAACTTAATAATTAATAATTTAATAAAAAAAATGCAGAAGTGCTTACCATTTTTTACAATAAAAATATTTATTTATTTATATTATTTATATTTTAAATATTTATTTATATTTTTTTCCTTTATGTAAAATATATCATGACATCCATATTGAAAATTTTTCCAACCTAAAATAAAATAAAATAAAATAAAATAAAATAAAATAAAATAAAATCTCAACAATCAATTATTATGCATAAAAATTGAATCTTTAAAATAAATATATACACAAATATACAAATATATACATATATATATATACATATATACATATATGTATATATATAGATATAGATATATACATATATGTGCAATGAAAGAATAATATGTATGCAAAAATTAAGCTAATTGTATTGAAATAATCTAGTTCTATTTTCATAAAAATTCATAATACAAATTAATATACTGATCAAATAAACTAATCAAATAAACAAATAAAAAAAAAATAAATTCATCAGAGAATTATCAATAATATTCCATAAATAATTGAATAAACATGTATTTATAAAACAATAGTATAAAAGTAAAAGAAAATAAATATTAAATAAATATTACCAAATAGATAAAGCACACTTGAAGAAATTCTAATCGTCACGAATGTCAACAGTAGAATGAAATTTAGCGTAACTAATTCGATGTATCGAATTTCAAAACAGAAAGAGAATATGCTCAACAACAATTCGACAAATTGAACATACAGAAGATAATCCAATAGCGAACCGCAAATTTTCTGAAAGATTGAATTATAAAAAATGTTTTCAGTTTTGAAACTGATCATAAAATCAAAAGAAACAAATAATATTATATTAATTAATATAATAATATTATAAATAATATTATAGCAATAGTATCGGAAAAAATACATACATGAAAACATATATATATATTTAAAATATATATGTACACGTAAAATATATATATATATAAAATATATATATACGTAAAATTTATATATGTATACACAAAATATACATATACGTAAAATATATATATACGAAGATACGTGAAATATTATATTGATTGTAATCTAACAATTTTATGTCAATAAAAGAAATTTATAATTATATTTCTTTAAAATAAATCTCATCATATTTGTGAAAAATGGATTACATCTTCACTTACATTTTCAAGCCATCTTGTCTTCGAAGTTCCAATGAAATGATAATTGATCTTTATCCTTCGTCATCTTCATCAAAAATCTTCAATTCTGCTATAATAATGATTAAACAAATGCATATTATACAAAACTTATTAAAACTTATTGTTAAATATAAATAATAATTATAATATCATATCCTATCGGTAAGAATTTTAAGTATTTCGCACTTCAGAACAAAACGTGACCAGCCGGCACCACGATTTTCAACTATGAACTACTGCCATGCGCATTATGATGCGCACTATGATTTCGCACTGACTCGTTTCGTTACTGGGCCTTTTTGATTAGTTGAAGCGATGTGGTTTACTTCAATTTATTTTTATTCATTTTAATTTTACGCGCGAAAATCGAATATATATATTATAAATATTCATTATTTAATTATAAATACATCATAATCTTACAAACATATGTCAATTGAAAATATAATAAAAATAAATTATTTAATTTAATTTATTATAAAAATTATCCATTTGTAAAATTAAACATTTAAAGTAAAAATTGAAAATTTGAAAAAAATATATTATGAAACAGAAGTTAATGTAAAGTATATCTAAATTACAAAGTATAACGGAAAAAGAATAAAGAGAATTCTTGTACATAATAGAAGATAAATGTTAAATTAAAAAAGATGCCGAAAAATAAATTAAAAAATTTTATATAAATATTAATATAATTTAATATTAATATAAAAATTATATAAAATAAATAAAATATACAATAAAGTATATAAATTTTTATATTAATTTCAATTTTTTATTCTTATACCATACATAGATCATTTTAAAAAAATCACCCATATCATTTACATTAAAAAATAAAGTTAAGTTTCACATCATTCAACATTACTCAATCATAAAATTTTTAAATATTTTAGTCTAGATCTTAATACAAAAATCTAAAATCTAAAAAAATACGAAATTAAAATCTAAAATAAAGAAAAAAAAAATCTAAAAATACGAAAATAATTAAGGTTTTGAATTTCTAAAATATGAAAAAGGATTTTCATATATCACGTCTATTATGTACTTCGTGTAAATATAAAAACTATATAAAAATTAAAATCATAATTAAATTAAATTAAGAAAGAATGATCATAAGTTATATTTTATAATAGATTATATAAATATTGTATTATATATGCAAATGTGATTGTGAATGCATATCTGATACTCACGCTGAAGTCTGAAGAAAATTGAATTCTTATTCCCTTTATGATTGTTTGTCATCGTTGATTGTTTGCCTTGTCTCAAACAAGACACACTGTATTCACGCATATAGCCAATATCTTTTCTTCTATATGTGGTCAGACTCTTCTTCGACTCATCCGTGCTCTAACATCCTCTTTCTATTCCTCATTCTTTTCCTTTTATATCATCTAAAATTGAATCGATAAGAACATCGATGTGTAAACTTTCTTTTATTTATCTTTGGAAGAAAATTAATTAAATAAATTAATTCGTCGTAAGATTAATAAAATAAATTTTATTTTACCGAATGAAATAACATATATACACAAATAAATATATACAAAAAATATGTATATATAAATACGTACAATATAAAGAAAATATGCAAAAATATGTAAAATATGCAAAATATGCAACATAAAAAATATTTTTGGAATTATTTAATCATGACAAATTTCTGTCTAAATGGTTTATCTATTTTTTATAAAAAATATGCACTTATGTAAATATCAGCAGTTTAATAAGATAATAATATGACAATTATCTTATTATCTTAATAATAAGATAAAGTGATAATAAAAATAATAATAAAATCTTTAAATAAAAAAAAATTAAATTTGAAAATATTTAAAAGTTGGAATTTTATAATATATACAATGTATTTTCAATAGGATAACAATAGAGTGAAAACTTTTATAGATAAAAAGATAACTAGCTTCTTGCATAGTAGATGATTTCTTGAAAAAAACATTGATTTTCTCTTATATCAAGAAAAAAGAAAAAAAAAGATATTTAAAATAAAAAAATAAAAATAAGAAACTATTAACATGTGCATTTATGTTAAGTAATTGATAAATAAGCATTGACTCTAATTTTGCATATAATTATCATAATTAAATTTATTTAGAACTAACTTATTATGCACTAAAAACAAAAATACTATTATGAGACAAACATTGACTCTACTGACCACATTGCTCATTGAATACAAACATCTTTTAAGAATAAAATGCAGGAGAAGCTGTCTCTTGAAAGCTGTTATAAAATGTAAAATAATTTTTTTCTTAAAAATAGTATTTATTGAAGTTTTGGAATAATAAAAAATGAAATTATATTCAATAAGAAACTTAAACTT